>NC_051079.1:4664946-5313085 GCF_004664715.2 Peromyscus leucopus | reverse complement strand
AATATAACAAACTTATATAAACTGAGAGGCGTGTCACAGTCAAAGACAGGAAGAGAGATTCCAATTCATCCTGAAGAAGCTAGGAGCTTGATTCCTCAGTCAAAATGCCAATGATCATTTTGTTGTTTTTTTGTTTGTTTGTTTGTTTTTGAGCCTCCTGAATTCTGAAATTGCAGGCATGCACTACCACATCTGGCTCATTTGGTGTTGGGGGTCCAGCCCAGGGCTTCATGCATCCTAGGCAAACACTATGCCAACTGAGTGACAGCCAGATCTTACGTTTGCTTTTACTAACTGGCCAAACTATTCTTAAATCAATCTGAGGGAATAACAGCTTGCGCAAGGCTACACAGGGTAGATGGATGGCAGGACAGGTTACCACACAGTTAGAGGTGAGGGACAGTCAAGAGCTAGCCATTCAGTGGGCAGAATGCACATCCCCATAGAGCCTAATCTAGAAGGATCGGGACACAGAGCTTAGGAGGATGCGTTTGAGGGAGAGCTAATACCATGTTGGTAACCCTGGCTCCATATCAGGCTCACAGCCTGTGACCCCAGCTCCGAGGAATCTGACACTCTCTTTTATTAAGTAACCTCTCTGATTGCAGTTGTACACATTTAAAATCTTAGGACCTGAGGAGGCTAAAGAGGATTGTGAGTTTGAGGCAGTCCTGTGCAGTACACTGTGTTCAGGGCCAGCCTGGACTACCTAGCAAAATTCTGTCTAAAAATAACTAACAAAAAAAAAAAAAAGTTGCATATGTTTCCTAATATTATTCATGTGTGGGCCTGGAAGCAAGAGCCCAATGGCAGATGTTCCTAACACCCAGATATGGTCCAGAGATATTAGCTGCCACTAAAAGACCCAGAGTTTCTCATGGAAAAGGTCAGCTCTAGGTATTATAAACACACCATGAGACTTTCTGGAGCTTCAGGGAGAAGACATGCTTGAATGTCAGAGCGGGAAGCAAGAAAGTTCAGCAGAGACAGGACAAAGGTCGCAGCTGGAGGAGCTTCCTACAGACCAAACATGGAACAGTTGGAGTGTCGCAGAAGCGTGGTAACCATAACAGACAGAAACATACCCTTGAGGCGTACGTGCAGAAGTTCACATTCGCATTCAGAACAGAAGAATACAGTGGTCACTCTGGGAAAAGGTATTGCTCTGAAAGCCAACAACGTGTGTCCAAGACGCATCCTCCACTACTGTGGCAAAAACGAACCTTGAGAACCAAAGAGCGAATGAGAAGAATTGTAGAAGAACCCGAGCTAGTAGTGGGTAAGACACGCATCTGGCTCAGCAGTCCCCGTAAAACACAATGAATCTGAGCAGTGATCGTCAGGTGAAAACCCACCCACCTGGTAGAAACCAACTGTGCCTGAGCAAGCCTTCAGATCTACGTCAAACAGAAGGACAAAAAAATGTCTATTAAGATCTTAATGGTTGCAGCAGCAAGATCCAGACTGAGAGAAAAACTTGGATGACAACTAACTCAGTCTCTCCAGCTTATAACCTGCAGGACAAAACCAGAACACGGGGAGGAAACCAGTTCAAGAGGAAGAAGAAGCAGTTTTTATCACATGACCTTACTGATCCTTACTCAGATCCACTGGAACATAGACAAAGACAACCAGAGAAATTTGAACACTGGCTAGTTTTCAAATATATTATTTAAGAATTTACTAAATTCTTTGGGGCTGTGGCAGTAGTAGTGTGAATTGATAGTTCAATACAAAAATATGTAGATGTGTAAAGTGTTTGCCACTCAATATGAGGGTCAGGGTGTTGATTCCCAGCACTCACAAATGACAGAAAGGTGTGGCACCTGAATGGCAGCCAGGGGGAGCAAGCTGGCTTAGCTAAACTGATTGGGTCTGCAATCTCTGGTTCAAGTGAAAGACCCTCTGTTGACATGTAAGTCAAGTGTAACTGGGAGACCAGATGTAAATTGCTGACCCTCATGTGAACATGCACACACACATGATCCTACACATGTGAGAAAAATGCACAGACTTTTGCATACATAAAGGTTGGGAATATATAGCCTGGGGGAAAGTTTATTTGTAAAAAAAAAAAAAATTAAATTTTACGAAGTGTGATTTACCATGTAATTGATCTTGATGATGATTTTTAAAAGCAAAGCATACAAAAGTGAACATTTTACCAAGAAAATACTAAAAAAATAAAACTGTGTGTGTGTGTATGTTTTCATCATATTTATTTAATTACAGCACAAGAGGCCAAGCCAGAGCTTTTCATGTAAGGCATGTATTGCCTCACTGAGTACTAGCTAACCCAAATCTGTTTATTTAGAAATGGGTCTTCTGTGTGGTCAGGCCAGGCTCAACTCCATCCTCAAAACTGTAAGGCACATGCTTTTGTGTGTGTGTGTGTGTATGTGTGTGTGTGTTTAAGGCATGAAGACAGTAGGAGATAAACCCAGAGGACAGTGTTTGCACGTGTGCTTAGCTCCTTTTGTCTCTGTGACGGAATACCTGAGAGCAAATGTCGGATCAGTTGGTGGTTTCAGAGGTCTCCAGTCACAGTCATCTGATCTGTTGTTTCTGGGTCACAATTAGTAGAACACCATGACAGAGGGTGTGGAAGAACCAAGTTGCTTGTCTTACAGTGACAAAGAAGTACAAAGAGGGACAAAAACAAGACACAGTCCCAAGAACATGCCACAGTGACCTCCTTCATCTAGGCCCCATCTCTAAACATTTCTGCTACCTCTTAATAATGCGTAAACTTAGGAACCCTGGGATGGAGGATGACTTAGCAGGTAAAATCTCTTACTGTTTGCTCTTTCAGAAGAGTAGTTTAGTTCACAGCACCCATATCAGTCTCACTGTCACCTGAACTCTAGCTCCGGGGGACTCAGCTCCTTTTCTGGCTCCTTATGCACCCTCAACACGTGTTGACAGAGACTCACATAGACACACACTTATACATGAATAAAAATATTTAGTAATCCTTAAAAAAAAAACTTAGGACTCCACCTGTAGATTAATACATTGACAAGATTAGAACTTTCATAATCCAGTCTCTCTCATGATTGGCCCCATCCGGGGACCAAAAACTTCAAGGTGTGCAAAACAGACCTTGAATTAAAGCAAATAAAAATGTTAAATGCTTAATAATTTAAAGGAGTTAGTAATCATAGCTAACACAGTATGCACTAGAGCAGTGGTCCAAAACCTTCCTAATGCTTCGACCCTTTAATACAGTTCTCATGGTTGGTGACCCCAACTATAAAATTATTTTCATGCTACTTTATAACTGTAAGTTTCCACTGTTATGAATCATAATGCAAACATCTGCATTTTCTGATGGTCTTAGGTGATCTCTGTGAAAGGTTCGTTCAAACCCAAAGGCATTGTGGCCACAGTTTTGAGAACTACTACACTCAACATTCTTATAAGCATTCTCTAGAAGCCCTGTCAGTTATTAACAAACGAAAGAAAAAGGAGAAAAGTTGAGCAGGCTATTTGCTTACCTGTAATCCAATACTTGAAAGATTGAGACAAGAAAAACAGGAGTTCAAGTCCAGCCTCAGCTACATAGTAAGCATGAGGCCGGTCAGGGCTACATGAGACCCTATATCATAACAAAGTAAAGTAACAACAAAAGCATCAACATCTCAGGATCTGATGTGGGGGTCCTCCTTCCTCTCAGCTGTTGGCCACAGGTCGACAGGGTAAGAGGCAGTAGCAGTGACTGAAACTTTGTAGTGCGGCCGTGAGCACCAACGGAGACAGCTCTCTGGGAGACAGACTTCAGTGAATCAGCCCACTTTATTCCAGAGTATAAGGAATATACAGGATTGGGGAGCTGGGGACAAACCTAATTTGTATTAAGTGGCACACTCCTATCACAAGTCTTTGTATGTGGCAGTAAGGTCTATCCAAATGGCTAGAGCACTTGCCTAATTACTATGTGGGCCTCAGGGGAAGAGTGTTTGCAGGTAACTGTGACAGGGTCACCCTTGAGATAAGCCAGGCATCCTGGGCCTGGAGACATCCTCCAGATAAGGCTGGTAGAGAGCGGGAAGCCTTGCTGGGAAGGAAGGTGTTTCCATACTTGGGAGCTTAGAGACAGCTTCCAGGCTCCGGTAGACTGCGACCTCTACAGCCAGAATGCCTTCCAACAGTCTGACACATATTTGTGAAAGAAATTCAGATAACAAAAATCAAATGCACATATGTTTAACCTTGTAACAGTTATAGTTGAAGTGTGCTGAAACTGTGACATTCAAGGAAAGGGGCTTCTGTGGATGACACATGTGTAAATTAGAAAAATCTTCCGCAGAGTAGTTTAGAAATGTGATCTGAGTCTTGGAAACATCTGTACTGGCGACCTCTGTTATGTTCTTGGCACTCTTCAGCATTGCCATAATTAGAGACACGGATGAATCTATGTTCTGCTTTGTCAGGGTCTTCTCATAAAGAAAAGCAGAAGAAGTTTATCCAAAAGAAAAAAAAAGAAGAAACATTATAACATCTTAAAATGTGAGGAAACCATCACAATTATGCCTTCTAATGGCAAATAATTTATCAGTAGGTGAGCTGATTATTCATCACGGAGTATAAGCTGCAGAGTAGTGGAATACTAGTTAGCAAGAAAAAGTAACCAATTATTTATACACACGATGTGATGAATCTTAGAGTATTATGCAGAGCAAAGGCAGAAAAGATTAAATTGCAAAATGAAGGAGGGTCTATTTTTGAAGCTGCATCTGTTGAGTTCTAGAACTAACAAGGCTTATCTATGTCTAAAGAAGTGGGTACCTCTGAAGCAAGGGGTTTTCTTACAAGCTCATGAAGAACTCTCTCTGGCTCAAACTCATCCCCTTCGCTTACTTCATTTCTTCTTGTGACTTCGTAAAATTAGACTTCAAAACCACTGTGTTCCAAGAAGAGTTAATGAAACAGCAAAACATTCACCTGACAGCCTGAATCGGAAAGAGAGCTGGGCCACAGTGCTGTGTGTCGGCACGACTCTAACTCTGTGAACACCAACAGAGATAAGAAAGTAGAAATGAGAAAGGTGTACGCTGAGAAACATGGACAGCCTTTGTGTTAGAGAAACCCGTAAAGATCCCTGGAGCCTCACTTCGGGTTTGGATTCTCTATTCTCTGCCTCCCAGCTTTGGTCCTTTGGGTCTTCAGGTGTGGAGCACGTGGGCCTCTGTCTCTGATGACCTCTCTCCTGCTCCGTGGCTGTTAAATTCCTGCTTCACCCGCAGCTCTCAGCTCAGTCTTGAGCTGTGTCCTCCCTGGTCTGGATTAGGTCAAATCCTGTACTATCTGCTTTTACTGCACTCTGACGTACCTAGTAGAAGCAGTTTACAGGAGGAGAGGTTTTCTTTGATGCATAGTTTGAGAGGGTTAAGTCTGTGGGCAGCTGGTTCTGTTTCTGGGCCTCCAGTGAGTGTATTGTGTGGAGACTCTGCTGCTGTCAGAATAGACAGGAAGCAGAGAGAGCCATGCAGGAATCGGGACCAGGTGGACTGTTCAAAGGCATGTGCTCTGGGGCCTCTTCTTCCAGCGAGACCACCTTCTAAAGTTTCCACAACCAGCTGGGGTCCAGCCATTCAACAAAGGAACCTTCAGTGATGTTTCATAGAAAAGCCACAACATACGTTATCCTCTTCCTGGCGCTTACACATTTTCATTTCTCTTCGGGGTCTACAGGTTAGCCTCCAGAATGGCAAATTTCCCCAAGACTTCTGACGCCAACTGTAAAGTTTGATAATTTTCCCCAAATCACCCCACCTTTGAGAATTTGATAGAGAAAACTCACAAAACTCATTCAAACCCTTATAGTCAACAGCTGTGTTTATTTTGAGGTGGGGGTGAGGATACAAAACAGACACAAAGAGAAAGAGGGCACGGGCTGGGCTACAAAGTTTTTGTGATGGACACTTTGCTCCACTGTGTGGCCGAGGGTAGGAAGCTCCCCAGAGCTCTGGTGCCAAAGACTTCTTGAAGGTTGGTCTTGTGAGTATGATGGTTGATTGGTTGCCCATGAATTTGAACACCCACTGTCTCTGTCACACTGTCTGTGTCCAGCCTCTACTTCAGACTGCTGGGTATGGCAGACTCCACTCCCAGTGACCTCATATAAGGATGACTTAACACCATCAGTTATTGTAAAGACTATAGTTCAGCAATATGCGTAATAAACTCTTAGGGTGGTCTCAAGGGTTCACCACCGTTAGCAGACACTCCTGCCACTTTAGGAAAATCCAAGGGTTTACCTTGTTCAATACGTAATTGCTGATTAAGTGGCAGCACACAGGTAGTGTGTAATGTGCTTACAGAAGGAACAAGCAAGGAGATTCTCTTCATTAAATTTTCCTGTTGCCTTTGGGACTCTACTCTTCATACTGGGTCGCCTTGCCCAGCCTTAATACAAGGGAGGTGCCTAGTCTTGCTGTAACTTGATATGCCCTGTTTTGTTGATATCCATGGGAGTCCTGCCCTTTCCTGTACAGAAATGGAGGAGGAGTGGATTGTGGGGTAGAAACAGACGGGAGATGTGGGGTAGAACTGGGAGAGACAAGGGAGGGGAAATTGCAGCTGGGATGTAAAAATAATATAAATTTATTTTAAAATTTTTCCTGTTAACACAGCACGCATGTACTGATTTGGATACACCATCCGTTAGTTGTTTAAAGATTATAGTTCAACAATATGCATAATAAAAATGTTCCCCCAAAAGAGTTCAGGGTCTTCCCCTCTATAACAAGCAGCACCCTCAACCATTGAATGAGGCATTAAATTGGGCAGAGTTCAAAGTCTCTTCCAGCTCCAATGACAAGCTATTTGTCCTTTGGGGGAAAAAAAAAATATATATAGCATGAAACTTGGAATATATAAGTTTTCAAGGAAAAAAAAAAAAGAGTAGTTCAGTTGGTCTCCAAAACTCATCTTTAATGTATGACAACATAGATTTGAGTCACAACACTGCAAATGTATTAGTTTGTTGGAATTTGGCTCCTTGCCTAAACAATCACATTTTTAAAAAAATCCATGGTTAATTGTATCTTGACACTTACATCCCTAATGTGGGTCTGTAGGATGTGACTGATAACAGTATCAGTTATGTCTCTACACAAGGGCTTCAGTGCCCTCAAATCACAGTCCTAGCAGAGAAGAATCAACTTTCAAAACATTGGTTTGGGCTTCTTTTGTTTTGTTTGAGACAGAGTCTCTCTGTGTATCCCTGGCTGTCCTAGAACTCTCTGTGTAGACCAGGCTGGCCTTGAACTCAGAGATTCACCTGCCTCTGCCTCCAGAGTGCTGGATTAATTAAAAGCATGCGCCCACTGCCTGGCTGGAACACTGTTTTTAATTCAAAGTGATACATAGACATTGGAATATAGCCAACGTTTCAAAGCTCATTATCTAGCAGATTATTACAAGAAGTAAAATGTTCTAAAGACCTTTGCAACATACACACACACTAAAAAAAAAGAAAAAAAAAAAAAAACCGTGCAAATGCCACTGCGCCTAACGTGTTTGTGAAATGCTGCTTTCTCTGGCCGTTCCAGTGTTACCACAGGCCGTCACCCAGTTTGAAGAACTGGTGGGGATGGCAGAGACCCTGCTTAAGGGCGGAGGAGTGGCGTCCACACCAGCATCTACTCTCTGGAGAGCGACCAACAACTCCTCCCCAGACTCCTTCGCTGCTCTGTGCAGTAATTCCAACTCCAGTTCCAGCTCCCCAAGTTCCCTGAAGCTGAGGAAGAGCAGCATCCTGGTGAGAAGCAGGTTGGTTGGAATACTGCCCCCTCTGGTTCTCTGAAAACATCTGGACACACACACACAAAGGAAGAGTGAAGCCGTAGGGTATCACCGCAGTAAGTGTAGGCGGATTTGGCATCTAAAGGTCCCAACCATTGGTTCCCTATTGCCAAGAGTCCTTTTATTTTAACAGTGGGAGTTAATGTTTGTGAAATGGACACCAAATTTAGAAAATTAAAAGCAAATACTGGCAATAAACGCAGCTTTTGAACTATTAAAATCCTTGCACCTGTTATAGAAGCAGACTTGTGAATCTTTGTGTCACTGAGAGAAGTGCGGGCCTCTGCATGCCTCATGTGCACAGCCGTTCGTGTGTTCCCCGATCCTCTTGATCAAGAAGCAGAAACTAAAAATGTAAAACTTTTGTTAAAGTCAGATGTCACATACATGAATTTGTTTTTTCTTGGAGTTCTGAAGTTCGGAATCCAATACAGGGCTCACTGGTATGAGGTCAGTGTGCAAGCAGGAGCATTCTTTATGGGAGACTCTAAAAAGGAGTCTGTCTCCTGCCCCTTTGAGTCACTGTTGTAGAATCTGGTTTCTAGTGGTTGTAGAAATGAATTTCCCGTTTCTTTCCTGGCTGCAGATGGGTCATCCCCGTTTCTAAAACCCCTAATGCTTGGCTTAGGGCTCCACAACTGTCTCACTTCGTGCGGGTTTAGGGCTCCATCCACCATCTCACTTCACGTAGGCTTAGGGCTCTGTCTACCATCTCACTCAGTCAAGCCCCTCACATCTTTCCTCTGTCCTTTTATTGGGGCGGGGGGCTCTTCTACTACCTCATCGGCTCTTAGGGACTCATTGAGCCAACCTAACTGATCCAGAATAATCTCCCATCTCAAAATGCTCAGCTTTCACTGCATTTGTAAGTCTCCAGTGAGATAACGTATCCTCAGGAACCAGAGGTTAGGAGGGGCCTCTTCTGAGAGCCATGACTCTCCCAAATGTAAGTAGGGATAGGTTGATCTTAAGGCATCACGTTTCGAATACCTGAGAAAAATTTACATATATTCCAAGCAAATACCTCATAAAGGCTGACAGATGTGTCAAATACTACTGTTTCCTCTAACTGAATGTAAAATATACACTAAAAGTACAAAATACCACCTTAAAAGTGCTGATTTTTGTGGTTTGCCTTAATTAGCATTTCTGTTTCTCCAGGTATTGTCTCCTTTTCTAATCTCAGTCATCATTTCTTATTTTTTTTTTTTAGTTCAAGATTGAAAAATGGCAGATTGCCCGTTGTAATAAGAGCAAGCCTCAGAAATTTATTAATGACTTAATGCAAGTACTTTACACAAACGAATACATGGCCACACACAGTCTGACTGGAGCAAAATCCTCCACTTCAAGAGACAAAGTTGTAAAACCGGCTATGAATCAGAATGAAGTTCAAGAATCATAGGTGATCACTTGATTGAACTGTGTTTCCACATGACTGCTTTTTTCATTAAGACGGTTATTAAATCTGGGCATGGTGGGTACATCCTTGTCATCTCAGGAAAGAGATGTGGGAGGCCCAGGAGCTGGGTGTCATTCTGGCTGCATAGCAATCAGCCTAGGCTGCATGAGACCTCATCTCAAAAAAAAAAAAAAATGGATGTCCAACCAAAAGTAAAGTGTCTATAACTGAGAAGTTTGAATTAATAAAATTCAAAGCTTCGGGAAATAGCAACGTCACTGTTTTCAAATTTCAGTAACAATTTGTATTGTCTTCTCTTTCTTAGTTATATCCCTCGGGTATTGTTTGTTTCTAGAAAGAGATCATTTTAACCACATAGTTTTAAAATTAGTGAAGTGCCTTAAAAACAATGATCTACCTTTCCCAGTTTTTGGTTTTGCAAACATCAAAAAAAAAAAAAAAAAAATTTGGAGCACCTCTGAGCAAGCTCTTTATATAACTAAGATCACTCTTAGTTAACAAGTGATTATTTAACTAATGTTAGAAATGAATAAGAATCAATCCATGGCAGCTTGGAGCAAAAAGCATGGAGTTGATAGCAAGTAGAAGAGTTAAAGCTGAATGATGTCACAGGAAGACAAAACACATGATGTGTGGTTATATCTCCTCTCTGTTAGCTTTTGCTATGCTTTGAAAACCGAGTATATCCATCTGCTTAAATATGTCATGACAATTTGGGCTGCTTTTGTAAATCTGAGCCAAATTTTGCCTCCGTTCATAAGATGCGAACTCCTCACAGAGTGCTCTTGTGTGTGGCTGTGATCTTTTGCAGGAATAACAAAGCAGGTATTTCCCAACGCAGATGATGTTTCAATTTAGAAGGATGATAGGACAGAAACTGAATAACTGCACCAAGAAGCCGAATGTGAGCAAAACTCTTAACTCTCAGGATAGTAAGTAGATCCGAATGGTATGTCTTTCAAGTGTGCACGCTCTTCAACGGAACAGACTCTCTTCTGCGGCTGTCTGTGGACTGGCATTTTCCAGAAGCTTAGCTGGGGGGCACTAGTGGCCTGTGAGATGTTACTAGTGCCCCTGTGGGTATGAGGAGGACTGGTGAAGGATCTAAATTTGGGAAGCGCTGAGTTCTGTCAGAAGTGTGTCTCTTTCCCTGGCTGAACCTCTAAGATACTGGGATGGGTATTGGTAGGTATTAAAATCAGTAGTTACAGTTTAATGGTATTGGGTTTTTTTTCTTTGTTTTTTTTTTTTTTTTTTTTTTTTTTTTTTTTTTTTTTTTTTTTTTTGTTTTTCGAGACAGGGTTTCTCTGCGTAGCTTTGCGCCTTTCCTGGAGCTAACTTGGTAGCCCAGGCTGGCCTCAACTCACAGAGATCCACCTGGCTCTGCCTCCCAAGTGCTGGGATTAAAGGCGTGCACCACCACGCCGGCTTTTTGTTTTGTTTTTTTAAGTAAGGCATTGTCTCATGCAAATAGGTGAAGTGTGATTTTTGGCCATTCCAGCTTTGCAGTGAATCTTTCTGCTGTAATTTGTATTTAATGTACCCCCAAAGAAAGGCCCATGAGGTAAAGGCTTTGTCTCCTGGTTAGTGCTTTGGAGAGCTGTTAGGAACTCTGGGAGTTTTGGCCGTATGGTTATTAAGGTGTGCCTTTGAAGGAGACTGAGAGATCCTCATCTCTTCCTCTTCCTTTTTTGCCCTTCCATCCATGAGGTGATTCACCACACACTCCCCTGGTGCTGTGCCTCACCACAGGCCCAGGAGCCATGGGGCCAATCCATCATGGACTGAAATGTCCACCACTAAGAGACAAGATGGACCTTTTCTCCCCATGAATTGGTTGCCCCGATAGCTGTCATAATAACTGATAACACTCTCCACTACTTTCATGGAAAAAGTGTGTGAAGATAAAATACACATGCTGTACTGTTCATGTTTTCGTTGACTCATGGAGGTGTGTAGAACCAACATTATAGTAAAGGTTCATTTGACATAGAAAAGTTTCCCCCTTTTTTTATTTACATCTATTTAATGTGCATGCATACGCATGTACATGATCCCATGTGCCCACTGTGAGGAAGCTGTAAAGGTCAGGGAACAACTTTTGGGAGTTCTCTCCTGTCACTATCTGGGTTCTGGGGATTGAACCTGGACCATTTGATTTGGCAGCGAGCTCCTTTACCTCCTCACTCACCTCTCCATTCCACCCCCATTTTTCTAAACATCTATTTTCATTTCAGGAAGTTCTAAGGATCAAATCCAGGCCTTGCATATGATAGGCAAGTGCCGCACCACTGATGTAATCCACCACTTTTCTTCTGTCTTTGACTGGTTTTGCCTGTTCTTTGCCCAAATGCCGCCTTTTATACGACTCTACCTGTCTTCATTCCTTGTGACTGTATTTCACAGGAGATATGGAACTCAGTTTTTATTAAATTAATATTAGCTGTACAAAAAATAATAGATACATCGTACACCTTACTTCTACCTCTGATCTAAGAGTTTCTTAACCCACTCGAACTCCTCCACTAAAATCTTTACAACTAGGCAAGAACCTCTGTGGTATTCTAGCTCTCTCGTTTGTGTTTGTATCAGCATTAAGGATATTCTAGATTAACCTCTCCATAAATGAGATAAACAGCAGACTAGGCGTTAGTCCTTAATTTACCCCACTCAATACCACCAATTAAATAAAATACCACCATTTCAATTTAATTACCTTATTCTATTTGAGCACAAGTCACGTCTGCAAGTGCATTTGATGTGGCTTGTAGTTTATACTTTTCTATTTTATAGAACTTTGGAACTATCTATTGCTAGATCTATGGACTCAAGAAGAGATATAATGAGTTCAGAACAATGTCATAAATGAGTCTAATAGCTCTTTACATCGCTTATTTTTATCTCCTTGAGTGTACTTCTCAATACAACTAATATTACCAATCATGTTGCGATGTATCTTATAGTTACTGCTTGCCTACCTCTGTGTAATATATATCAGTTCCATAGTATATGACTGTTTCAACAGAAGAGTTTGCCTATATTTATTGACCTATACGCAATGTCGTAAATTGAATGCCTTAAGTAGTGGTTTTAGGAATTACTAAAGTGTTATTAGATATATCGTTGGTTAAAATAGCATATTAGAAACTCTATTAAGACACTTTATCTCCTAAGGACAACCATTCCTCACAAAGTCTCAATATAGAGACAGTAATAGAACATTTAGTTGAGTTCGTGTACATATACTCAGTTCAGTCTCGAAGTGTGGTGTAAAGAGTCCAATGTTTCAATTCAACATAGGCATTCGTTAGATTAACGGCAAGCATGGAGACGTGGAATTGAGTGTGTTGATTTAGTTAATGATTTAGCACTATTCAGTATCGTGCTAAATTTTTTAATGACTCAAAACATGTCTAATTGGAATCTCGAGAGAATTACATTACTGTCTTAAGATAACATAAGCTACAACATGTCGTTGAGAGAGCGCCAAGACGGAGGAGACGTCACCTGAAGCGAATCTAAGCATCTCGTGTGCTCTCGAGAGTAGCATGCTTTTATTGACCCTAATTATTTTCACCCTGCAAATATAGGCCCTGTCTCTTACACACGCATTTCCCACCACCTACCTCCTCTCGGGTCCCTACGATGTATCAAGAACACCATCTCCAGTGCACATCATCAAGGCACCGTAGAAAGTGTCAGCGCCTCAACTCTTAGGCTCACTTTGGGATTTTCTTATAGCATCCTTTCAACACTCTCGCACATTGGATAAATCTGGGCGTGGTGAGAGAAGTGGTCAAAAATATGGACTAAATTCAGTACCTCTAATGGGTGAAGATCGATTAATACCCATTTAATATATCCAACACACGACATTAACCATTTCTCCTGGAGCGCTCAAGTCTCCCTGCGAGAGCTGTCTATCTTTACTGATATACATTCCTCGAGATTTCTCTGTGAAGGAACTGACTCTGCGCTCAACCACCAGCGGTGTTGTGTGTGTAAAAGATTCTCGTCTATATGCGATAGAATAGCATAATGAGCTCTAAGTGCTTCTCTCACAAAGCGTCCAGATAATCACGCGCAGTAAACACACATAATAATTAAATATATATTAAGATAAATAAGGCTCATTTCGTACTGCATCTCATTTCTCAAATCGTTCGCTTCATGTTCAGAAAAACATTCACATTTTACCGAACCTTTGACCTGTCGGTTGTGGTTGTCAAACCACCTTCAGCCTCATCACATGACCAAAGCAAGACAGTATTCTGTCTCAAGTGAAGGCTCTCGAGTGTGAGGGCACGGCTACCAAAGATAATGAACATTAGACGTATTTTTAGATGAAGTTACTGCTTCATGTTGCTGATTACGTCACCTTGTGTCGGCATTAATGCCAATCAAACCCAAAGCGGCAGGACATCGGTGGTTTTGTAGCCTGCGTCAGCAAACAGGAGGCTCTCTCTCTAGTCTAGCGGGCTCCATAGTGATCCGACCATATTGCTGGGCTCTATAAAGGCATAAAGCGCCTTGCCTTCAATAACAAAATGAAAATTCCTTGAAATATTCATGCACTATACATAGTAGTGGCGACCCAGGCTCAAAGACCCTCTATTCAGCGTGAGTAACGCAACTCAAGCCAAGAGATGCTCACAGACCTCAAACCTAGCCTGAGGATCTGCTCATGTCCCCTGGCTTGCTACATGTTACCGTGAAATATAGATGAGATGTGATGATGGACTGTCTCTCAAATTACCATATCGCTTCATGACTGTAATACATTCTGAGTACTTGAAGATTTGATAGATTTTGTGACATGATTGAATGTATGGAAAGACAGGATGGCTTCACTTCACTAAAGCAGAGTTCTCTGGACCTCAGAGAAAGGATACCCAGAGGACAGGAAAACATCCACATTACCAGCAAAATGGGACACCCAGGAGTTGTCTCTTTCCCAGGACTGGAAATCTGGGTCTTAAGCATATCCTGGCAATCAGGTCTCCTTCGCCTCATTGACTTCTCAAATGCTACATTCAAACTTTTGGAAGAAGATGTTAAGACTTAGAGGACAGGTCAGATAATAGTTACATAATGGCTGATCCACTTTTAGGGCTACTGAGTGCTGAGAAAGTACGTGATTTGCCATAATTTATATTGTTGCATGTCATAAATAAAGAATACTGTTCTGTTTTTTTTTTAATTAACCTTTCTTAGTGACCACACAAAATAATGGGCTTCATTATTTTATTTTAACACATGAAAACATTTTAATACAAAATTTAATATAAATTTTATATATTGCATATACAACCCCCCCATTATGCTATGTGACCTTTTTTTTTTTTGTCAGTGGGACAGAAATATCTGACAGAAAGGTTGATTTTGCTTCATGATGTCAGACTATACACTTCATCGTGGAAAGGAAGGTGTGGTTGAGTTCATGGTGGTGGAAGTGTCTAGCAAAGGCTTGTTCATACAGCAGCTGCTTGGAAGCAGAATGTGACCACCATGACCAGGAGTGGGCACAACCTTCAAAGACCCAGTCCTGGTGACATACTTTCACTAGCCACGCCTTTCCCTTCCTAAGGCTTGGTAGTCTTCGAATTAGCACAGGCTGGGAACTGAGCATTCCAAACATTAGACAGCACCCCTCAGTTTCAAACTGTAATTTTCCATCCTTGCCCCACAAGACTTGTGGTCACCTGACATTGTAAAATGTATTGAGTCCCACTTCCGAAGTCCCTATAGTCTTAACAGCTACAACATTGATACTAAAGTTCAAAGTCTTTTTAATTTCAATATTATGGTGTTCTATTAAAATCAAAGTAAAGTTGCTTTTAATATCCAATGTAGGCTGAACATAACTATTTCTAAAGGAAGAACCACAAAGATAGCAAGGAAAGATGGGACCAAACCTACTGCAGCAGACATTTCAATCCTGTATTTCATGTGCAGTAATCTAAGGCATTGGTGGTGTCATGAGTTCCATGACATAACTCTGTTTCTATGGCCCTGCCATTGACAATACACATGGGTTTCCCCTTGGGGCAGCTTCTCTTGGTGCCTGTGTCTCAATCACAAGGTGGGTTTGCCCACAAAGCCCTTTAGGGGCTCTCTATGGGCAATCTGACCCTGTTACACATTACCTGGCCCATAAGCTTTTCTCTAGTACCTTCATGTAAACACTCATAACTTCATAACCCTTACATTCTGTATGTCTGAAAATCAAACACCATGTAGATGATGATAAGTTTTGGTACCAGCTTGAGGTAGAGTCAAGACATCTCAGATGATGGCTGTAGCAGTCTCTGAGTGTTTGGGCCACTAAGGCAAGAAAAACATTTTTCTAGGTTATATTCTGGTAGAACACCCATGGTTCTTTCTATTCAGATCTTCTAAGTTAAAGTTATCAATGGGTTTGCAATTTTGTCCTATGGCCTCGATGGATGTGATCTCATCCTGAAGACACCTTTCCTATTATCCCAGCAGGGGGGAAACTCAGGTTTTTTTTCTTTAAATGACACTATTCTCTTGAGTATTTACAGCTGCCATGGTTTGAATGAGATGTTCCCCATAGCCATGGACATTTGAATATTTGGTCTTTGGTAGATAGAGCTATTTGGGGAGGTTAGGAGGTATAGTCTTTTTTTTTTTTTTTTTTTTTTTTTTTTTTTTTTTTTGTTTTCGAGACAGGGTTTCTCTGTGTAGCTTTGTGCCTTTCCTGGATCTCACTCTGTAGACCAGGCTGGCCTCGAACTCACAAAGATCCGCCTGGCTCTGCCTCCCGAGTGCTGGGATTAAAGGCGTGCGCCGCCACCGGGCAGGAGGTATAGTCTTGTTGGAAGAGGTGTGTCACTGGAGACTGGCTTTGAGTGTTCCCTGCTTTGTGCTTGTGGTTTAAGATGTGAACCCTCAGCTTCCTGCTGCATCTGCTATGGCTCATGCTTCCTGCCATACTTCCCTGCCCTGATAGACTCTTAACCCTTTGAAACTGTAAACCTAAATACACTCCTACTTCTCTAAGTTGCTTCGGTCATGGTGTTTCATTCCAGCAATAGAAAGGTAACCAATACAGTAGCCTTGTCTGTGTTCAGACCTGAAGCATTAAGTTCAACCACACTCTAAAATGACCTGTTATTCCTATCTTTCTTTTGGGCTTCAGGCCTTTGATATCATCGTACACTTGGCCAATAGCAGCCAGAAACACCTGCCACACCCAGACCGCTGTCTTGCCTTCGTTTTCCTCTACCAAACTAATTGGTCTATTTTTTTTAAATTTAGCCTTCCAAAGATTTTCAGGACATGGGTGAAAGATACTCAGGTTATTTGCCAGGATGTGATAGGAATGGCCCACAACTTGGCTACCAGCAGAATCCTTGTTCTCATTAGGACACTCACAGGTACCCCCCTCATTTGTATCTGCATTTTGTTTTTCTTAATTCCCACCAGAGCAGTCCATTTCAAGCTCTGCTTACCGCATTTTAGGGCCTCTCTAACCTACATCTTTCAACTCTTCCAGCTACTTCTTAAAAACCATTTAAAAAGATCTACCAACAACATGGCCAGGTCTTGTCGTCGCAATGACCTCACTTCCTTATTATATTTTCATTATTATATTATATACATAAATATAGTATACATAAATATAATTTTAAAATATACTCTTTGGCATTTGTTTGCACAGGCACAGAACACATTTTGATTATAACCCTCCTCAATGTCCTCTCTCATTTCCTTTCCACTCCTGCTGAACGTGTGTGTGTGTGTGTGTGTGTGTGTGTGTGTGTGTGTGTGTGTGTGTGTGTGTGTGTCTGTGAGATTCATGGATTTAATCAGGGTTGCTGGCATGGGCAGGAGTCAGGGATGTTGACTGCAGCATGGCCAACTTGCCAGTGGTAGACCGCTGAAGAAAACGGTTCATCCTCTCCTCGTAACCACTAACAGCCAACAGCTTCTCACAAATCTTTCCCCAACTCATGAGAGAATGTTGGTGGGGTCAGTCATGTGCAATGACTTCCCTTACTGGTACAATTTCTGTACTGTTCTTATTGCTCTGGCAAATATTGGACAGAGTCTCGGATCAATGTGTCAGAGGATGGCACCGAGGAGAGTGTGGAAACAGGAGAGGGATGGAGAGTTGCTCACACCATGTCAGGCAGGAGGCAGAGCACACAGGTTAGAACCGATGGTGGGAATAATCATCAAAGGTGTGCTTCTAGTGACATGGTTTGACCATCCAGTTCCAACCACCAGAGACTCCACAGCGTTCAAAATAGCTCTATGAGCTGTCATTGAACTTCATAACATAAGTGTGTGCGCGTACTGGGCGTGGTGGTGTCCAGTTTCAAACACCATCACCTCTGCTGTATCCTCCGTCCCCTCACACTTGCCCCAGATAATGCCCTGCTTCCTTACCGTGTGTATAATCTACGTAGTTTACATTCTGCATGAAGGAAAAGTGCAGTGGTTGTCTCTCCTCCCTCTTCGCCCGCTTTCATCATCTCCTCCTTCATATTTCCTACCCTCACATGAGCCCACTTCTGCTTTTATGTCCATGTGCCTGTCTGTCTATCCAAAACCTAGCTTCCATATGGTGATATTTTATTTGTACTGAAATGTGATTTTATTTGTATGTTAATAAATAAAGTTGCCCAGGGGTCAGAGCTTTAGAGCCATAGCAGAAGTCTGGCAGTGGTGGCGCACGCCTTTAATCCCGATCTCACGGCAGACAGATCTCTGTGTGTTCAAGGATACAGCCAGCAGAGAGACACACGCCTTTAATCTCAGTACCAACTATAGAAAACCTGGAGGTCTGTACAGACAGGCAGTGACTAGGAGGTCATGTGGTTGGGCTTACAACCAATGAGAAGGCAGAATAGAAAGTCAATAAAAAGGAGAAACACACAGGAAGTAGGTCTCTTGCGGAGAGGTAGGACAGCAGTGGCAGTGAAGGGTAAGGTTTTTAGTCTCAGCTCTTAGCTATTGCTCTGACCTCTTGGCTTTTAACTCTGTATTTGGCTCTGTGTTTCTTGTTTAACAAGACAGTTACATCTACACTTCCACCTGGTAAGAGAAACTTGTGACATTTCTTTCAGAGTCAAGAAAGGCCAGGGTTTCTTGCCCTCGGACCCAGTAGATTCATTTGGGGATACCAGCATTAGTAATTTAGAAAAAGCCAAAGTGAGTTGACTTTTTAAAATATTAAATAGCTAGTGAGCAACATATCCTCAAATAATAATCTTGTCTTTGACTCATAGTTCTGTGGGTAAGTAGGAAGTTCTCGCTGGAGTCGTCCCCAGCTTACTCCAACCTAAGACCTGCTCAGATCTGTGTGCTGAGGTGGTGGGTTGGCTGGTGGCTGGGTGACCTAAGATGGCTTCACTCATGTGTTATAGGCCTTCAGGAGGGATGGAACAGTGGTACATGTGTTTTATTCAACAGGGTAGCCAGTGCTTGTCGATGTAACCAACTGTCTTATTAAATAAGAAACACAGAAACAATGTAAAAGAGAAAGCCGAGAGGTCAGAGCTCAGAGCTAAAATCTCACCCTTCCTCCTGCTGTCCCAGCTTCGCGAAAAAGACCTACTTCCTGTCTGTTCTTTTTTTTATAGTATGTTGTTCTGCCTTCTCATTGGTTGTAAACCCAAACACATGACTGCCTCGTCACTGTCTGAATGTACAGCCCCCTAGGTCTTAAAGGCATATGTCTCCAATGCTGGCTATATCCCTGAACACACAGATATCTATGGGATTAAAGGCGTGTGCCACCACCGCCACACTCTTGCTATGGCTCTAATAGCTCTGACCCCCGGACAACTTTATTTATTAACATACAATCAAAATAATATTTCAGTACAATTAGATTACCACCACAAGTGCTTGTTTGTATGGAGACAGTTTCCAGGATAACAAGGGACCACGTCTGTATTTGTAGGTGCTTGGATCTCATTGGCCAAGCAAATTCTGTAGCTGAGCCTGGGTTCAGAACAGGAGGGCACTAGGTATTACATAGCAAGAGGGCACGCACACAGGAACAGGGAAACTGCTGGGCATTTTTTTAGTGCCACAAGCCATATGAACTAAGGTGCTCATCATCATGTTTTCTATACTGTAGTAAAACGTAAATGTCACTTAAGCATCCAACAAAATTAGTAGAAATTACAACACTCTGAAATTATCTGAAAATGTTCATGTAGTAACATCAAAAATTCTTTTGATGTGGGGCTAGAGAGATGGCTCAGGGCTTAAGAGAACCTCCTGCCCTTCCAGAGGACCTGGTTTCGATTCCCAGCACCCACACGGTGGCCCACAAATGTCTGTAACTCCAGTTTCAGGGGATCCAACGTCCTTTTCTAGTTTCCTTGAGCACAGGCCACACACATGATGCACAGTCATGCATGCAAGCAAAATACTTGTATACATAGGGTAAAACTTTGAAAAATGTTTTTCCAGCTGTTATATGACAAAGATGTGTAGCACATTCTATGACAGCAATTGTGGACAACTTGTCATGTAAAGGACCATACAGCAATTTCACTGACTCCACTGAAGGATGAGAAGTGTCCATCTTTTCTCCATGACTCAGAACATCTGGAATGGTATACTATGTGTGCATTGTATTTATTTAAAAAGTTTTATTCAAAATAACTTTCCATATCTATTAAAAAGAAAAATCCAAGTTATTAAAATTTACTAGTATATCATACTTTGCACAACTCCAAATTTTATAATTCCTTTTTGAAAAAGGAAAGTTTAGTGTGTGTACAAGCATGTTTTAACACCACACTGTTCATGTTGAGGTGAGGTCCGAGGGCAACACACAGGACTTGGTTCTCTCCTTCCGTTACCTGGGTCCCGGGAACGGCACTCAGGTCATCAGGCTGGGTGGTTAGTGCCGAATCCACTGAGCATCTCCCGGGACTACGGTTCCTTTTTGCAAAAGAACAATATAAGCCTGCACGAACAAAAAGTAATTTAAATATGTTCAGGGACTGTTTTCATCTTCAGAATTAAGGATTATTTTAATTTTACATCATTGCCTCTTCTCTTTTACTTTCCTTTTTAGGTTTATCATTTTAGGGTTCCCTATTTTTAATTTTCATACAGAGATTTCTTTAAATGATCATTATAATTAAGCATAAAGCCACAAATTACAAAGTCATATTTTGCTGGATCCCAGAGTTCTAAATTATTCATTCCACTCACTGTTTTTAGATTAGTTTATCCAAAAATTACCAGTTTATTGCTGTAGTTTTTTAAATTTTTGTACAAACAAGAAGCCAGAAGAAAAAGGGAAGGGTGTTATAACATAAATCTTAGTTTGCTGGTCTTCGAGTTTGTGCTTTCTAATACTCGTGGCCCCACCCAGACATCAGTCTCCTCCCAGAAGCTCTCGACGTTATTTTCTATAAAACCTCAGTGTTCTCAGTACATTACAGCAAGCCCTCCATGTCCTTCTTAGACCTTAGCTTCTTAACTGAAGCCATCCATTGATCTGCTACTTCTTTTTTTTCAATGAAGAAACAAATCAATAAATTAAAGATGAGTGCAAGCGTCAGCTCTCCCTGAAAATTCCCGGACTCATTTTGTCCTCTCTGGAAGAGGAGGCTGGATGGCAGCCTGACACAGTCACCCTAGGCTTCACTGACAGACATCTTTGTTACCTCTCATCCTAATTAGAGTCTTTCTAACTGAGCTAGACAAGAAAGACTGTGCATGCATTTTAACTTTTCTGTACTAGCGTTAGGTCGACAGAGCTCCAGTTGAAGGCCCAGACCAGAAGTACAGGGGCAGTGCAGCCTGACTTGAAGCATTATAAAAAAGAAAAGAGGACATTGAAGTTGCAGGCAGTAGGGAGGGGGTGTGGATTTAAGAGCAGTTAGGGAAGGGGTGGGGGTGAATACGGTTTGAATGTGGTCAAAATTCATTGTATGAATTTCTCAAAGAATCAATAAAACATCACATTTATAAAAATTATTTCCAATACCTCCATTTTCTATTCCCTTTCCAGGCTCAGCTCCTGTTTTGGGAGAATTCTTTAGTAAGATGGTTGGGGTAGTTTGCATAAATATGTCCCCTGCTTTACATAGCTCTCCCCACCCCCCACATAGTTTGCCGCCCACTTCATTTCCATAAGGTTCTTCCTCATGTATGTAACAGTGTGGGTGGGCTGTATCAGTGCCACACTGGATTCCACTCATCTTATCTCTTGAAATAGGTGCAGTCTATTTACTATTGCTCTGTTCCCTCCTGCTGGCTCCTCACCAGTTCCCACTCCTCAGAGGTGTGTGCAGGGACCTGAGCTGTTTGTTCTTTGGATCTTCCTGTTAGTTACCAGCTGTAGTGGAGAACTGGCCCCTCAGTGGAGATTTTCCTTTCGGTACTCCATTGCATTTTGTAGAACTGCTTTTAGGACTCTATGCCAAAGCCGTAGAAACTGCCATTATTTTTACCTAAGCACATTGTAGCACGATCATGCTACAGCACATGCCTCTGTCTGATCACAAATATTATGTGAGGATTAAAAGGACTAGACAAGCTGTCTGAAATGGTGATCTGGGTGATGAGCAACAGGTTTAATATCTTGATGGCTGGCTGTGCCTGACAGGTGTTCCGGAGACTGATGGGAATGTGTTTAACTCAAATCAAGCTGTTCATTTATGGTTCTAGAGAACAGAGTCAGAAGTTCTGCTCCCCAAAGACAGAAAATCAAGATGACAGCAAGCCTACTGATAGTGAGGAGGGGATGACACCTTGATTCATCGCTGGTGGGAATGGGAACCCGGGAAATCGTTCAGAAAAGCGAGTTTACTCTAGGTAGAAGTCTTAACTGCCTGCTCTCAGTGACTCAGCAAGCTGATTTACAGGCTACACTTTCAGAGGCTGGATTCATAGCTAAGCACCTAAGAGCACTGAGCACTGACTGCTCTCGCAGAGGGTCCAGGTTCCGTTCCCGGCACCAACATAGCAGCTCACAAGCTTCTGTAACTCCAGATCCAGGGAATGCAATACCCTCTTCTAGAGTTGGTGGGAACCAGACACACACACACACAACACACATACATACACACAGGCAAAGCACTCATACATGAATATTAAAAATAGAAGATTTCATTCTAACAAACAAGTTCTATTTTAAAGCAAAGATGTAAGATTGGTTGTTCAGTATAATTTGGTGGATGACAACATATATTGAAAAGAACTTAATTATCCAACATAAGAGGATGATTAAATAACTCAGTATATCTACTCTATGGCATATCTTTAGAAAATTACACTTGAAAGAATATTTAATAATACAGGAAAATGTTTAGGACAAATTAAATAAAAATACATGTATAGAATAATATGTCCAGCACGATGCTGTTTTGGAGTAGACAAATCCAAATGCATTTATACATCAAAGCCAAGTTGGAAATACAAGAACTAAAATGGTAATCATTCATCTATGTTTATGAGTGACAATTTTTTTGGTCTGTGCTTTCCTTTATTTTCTATACTTTCTATAATGAGTGTATTTTATTGCAGTTATAGAGAAACATTATTTTAGAAACTGATGGGACCCAAGTGTGGCCTTGCCGCTAACACACGTACATGGTGTGTATATACACACTCACCCCAAGAATTCTCATTAACAAATAGACATTAACATTCACAAAGCAGTTCATGTAGGCTTCTAGAATGTGATGCATATATGTATGTGTGGAATCAGTGGTCTGAAAACCCAGTGATCTTTATGTAAAAAGGCATAAGCAGAATTAACAGCCCATGTCATTTTCTTTGAACAGATAGACTTCATTCTTTTTCAAAGCAGCAGTTTGGGCTTGGTAAAGCAAGCAGTATCTGCTATATGGAACTGTAGGCTTCCCTGTTGTGGTTTAATCTACCCAAACCCGACCCACCCAGCCTCTCACCAAGAAGAGCTGTCAGGATTTCTGTCCCTGGTGAAGGACAGAGATTGCCTGCTGCGACATGAGCTGGGAAGAATTTGGGGTGGTCAGTGTCCCTCAAGTGTTTGTAAATTGACAGTGAGTAGAAGAAATGGACACACACTTGTCTCTTTTTCTTTTTCTTTTTCTTTTTTTAATTGAAAATAATTTTTTTTCACATAATACATTCTGATTGTGGTCCCCCTCCCCCAACTCCAAGTTGAGGGGACACTTGCCCTGTTACATATGTAAGGTTAAAAAAATAATTGGAAAAGCGAGCAGGGAGTTGTTTCTCGTTTAGTTCTGCAGCGAGGACGCGCAACCCAAATAAGAGGGCACACCTGCGTTTCCCGGTAGCAGTCTTGCTCCCCGAGGAAACACCAGATGACTTCCCTAAGAGGTCAAACAGGGTAAAACGCTCTCCCCTATGCCCAGCTTAGCCTTTATTTCACTCGGTGAACCTATTATCATTGAACGCTGGGCTGCGCATGCCACTCGCCTGGCTGCTTTGTGAGCCGTAGCATCGGGGCCACTCCTGTTCCTAAACACCTATTTTCAAATCTGGTTCATTTACAGAAATTGGGATTCGCCTCCTGATCGGCAAAAGCAAGGAGCCCTGGGATAATTTAGAGAGCCCATAGGCGGCTCCTTAGCTGAGTCTTTGACAACGCCACCTCGTTCAGTGGTCCATGCAGGAGATGCCCTTTGGGAAGGGGGATATAATTTCAAGAATTTTCTAGGGACAAATTGTGCAGCAGAGATCCAACAGAGCTCTTAGACACGTTTGTCTCAGAAATATTTGAGTCCTTCTTAGAGGAATATACTTGGAATTATTTGCATAATTTGCTACATTTTACTTGCTCATTCTAACTAATGCTCGATTAATGAAAACATCATCAAGAATTATACCAGTTTGGCTGGAGGTAGGTTCACAGAGACAGCTCACACCTGTGTGTTTAGTTGGACCCTTCAAACTCAGAGTTGAGCAAACCTTCCTCCTCTTTTCAAAGGCCCGCATGAATGCAGTCTTTGAAAGAAAGGCTCAGCATCCATTTAAGAACTCATTTTGTTAGCGGGAACATGTTTAGCTTTTCAGCAGTAAAGACAATCAGTGTATACAGAGACATCTTCTTGGATGGTCTCTGTTTACCCTCTGTGCTGTAAGCAAATGTTTCCTCAACACTCAGCTACTGGGAAATGAATGCCAATGAAGCCGGGTCGGAGGGTGGGATTAATTGGGGGATGTTTTGGACAGCAGGGCTCTGCCTGGAGCCTGGTGGTACAATAGAAAGGCCCTGTGGCGTGGGGACATCACACTGCCCTTCCGCTGGGTGACAGGCACTGTTGTCTTGCTCTTGCCCTTCTGCCCTCTATCTTGAGAGGATGCAGTAAAAAAGCTTATGTTGGGTCCTGGTACCTTGGTTTGTTGGGCTTGTAGCCTCCTGAGCTGCAAGAAAATAGTTCTCATTTTTATGAATTCCTTTTAGAGCAGCATAGAGTAGACCAAGATACACAGGGAAAGCCTCTCTCCTCTACTCAGGACAAGTGTTTCATTTGATGCGTTCCTGGCCGTCTGGGCTACTTTTCTCATTGTCTTGACAAAAAGCAAAGAGACAAACCCTCAACCCATAACTGGCAAAAGCAGTTTTAAGGGAGGAAGGACTTCCTTTGGCTCACAGTTTGAGAGGACACAGTCCATCATGGTGCGGAAGGCATGGTGGGAGGAGCATGAGGTGGCTGGTCACACCGTCCACCTTCAGAAAGCAGATGGGTGAATGCTAGTGACCTGCTGGTTTCCTGCTTCTGCCCCTTCTTCATTCACTGTGGGGTCACGGCCGATGGAAAGGTGCCACCAGCATTAGGAGACTCCCCCCTCCTCAGTTAAAACTGTCTGGGGACAGTCTCACACACATGCCCAGAAGTTCTGTCTCCTAGGTGACTCTGAATTCAGTCAAGTAGACAGTGAAGATTCGCCACCAGGCTGGAGCCTGCTGGAACCTCTAGCTTTCCTGTGGCATCTCCAGTGCATCAGGACAGTGTTTAACTCTACGATGCACATTTCAAGGACACTGGGAAGCCTAGGCGTTTGTGCTGCTCTTCCGACTTCCTAGAAGACACATTCTGCCTGCCAGTGGAGCAGTTTTTTGCTGTCTCCCTTTCTTCTCTACTGTCTCCGTGCTGACTACATAGAAACACTCCAGATTTCATCTATTGGATTTATAATTCTTCTGCTGGTGCAAACGAGGCCAGTTTCCTCTGTCTTCTGCCCTGACTTTAGTCCCTGCCTGCTTTCCACTCATTCTTCATCACCTACAAACGTTCTAGATCTTGCTCTCAAAATCTGCTGGGCTGCTCACATTCTGGGCGACGAACGCTCAGCTTCTCAGGTGTTCGCATTTCCCCCATTCTGTTGTGTAATCTCTAGCTCAGCTGAGACGCCATTTCCCCCAGCCCCAGGCCTTCACTGCTTCGTCCACTGCTTCCCATTTGTACTCTCTTGAAATCGCTCGCCCGTCCCTCTAGTGTGTGTCTATGCTAGTTACGGCTTTGTTTTCCTAGAAGTGAAGCCCAAATTTCTTATGCTGATGCCCGAGTGAGTGCCATGGACCTGGGCAGCTGAGCTTCTCACCGCAGCCCCATGACTATGCAGCATGTTGCTCACTCTGTCAGTGGGCATACTAGTATTCCTGTGCGAGTTCACCGTGTGAGAACAGTTACAGTCAACAAATACACAGTGAACAACTGGGCAGACTGTCGGCCACACTAGCCAACAGAGTTCGCCTGCCTCGAGTCTCTCTGCTAGGCTATTTCACACATTTTAGAGTCTTCCCAGTGCCTGCCACACTGCTTTGTAGCCATCAGCTGCAAAATCTTAGTGAAGGGTTTTTAACATGTGTGTAACAGGTGTAACATGGAGCCTTGGGATATGAACTTGGTACTCCAACAAACAAACAAACAAACAAACAAACAAACGCAAACAGAGTAAACCAGAATTTAAAAACACAATCTAATAAATCATTTAATATTTAATAAATGAAAATAAAAGTAGAGCTGTTTCTCCTTCTGTGTTTTATTTCCACAGAGATGCTTCCAGAAGTCTCCCAGAGCAGATTAACATTGGTATCTGGTGAAGGAGTTAGAGAGGATTGAAGTAAAACTAAATAAGATTGGAAGGCAAGGCATTTTTCTCATTAGCAGTTGGTATTCTTCAGTATAATTTTCTGTTTTAGTAATATCTGTAATAATATAGAATTTTATATCATCAACAGGTAACTGATGCTCTTGGTTATTAGCATCCTAATGTTGAAGATACTAAATCTACATTAGGTGTTAGAAATCTTGTTTGGTTTCTTTGTGACAAGTATAGTTGTTGAAAAGTGTGGCCACTTCATGATCATTTGATCCTGTTCCAGCACATATGTACCTGTGGCTTATTCTTATTTCATTTACCTCTGTCTCCTGACTATGACAGCTTGGAAAATAACTCTTTGCTTCTCAGGAGTCAGGCTGTCTATGAACCTTTCCATTTTACTGGTGTGTACGTAAGTGTGTTGTGAGTGTGCATATATGTGTGAGTGTGTGTGTGTGTACACACACACACACACACACACACACACACACATTTGGGTGTAGGTTTGAATTTGCCATCTTTTATCATCCTCAACTTTATGCTGCTGAGGCGGGTCTCTAGCTGAACCTGGTGCTTAACATTTTGATGTTTGCCCTCTCAGCTAGCTAGCCATTTTGTTCTAAGACTCTGGTTCCACCCTAGGCACTGGGATTAAAAGAGGGCCACCAAGTCTGCCCAACTTTTTATGTGGGCTCTGCTTACCCAATGTCCGCTCCTCAAATGCTTCACCCACTGAACATCCCTCAGCCCTAGACTTATATGAATTGAAACTGGACTTTCATTTTTCAATTGACATGTGAAATTTGTGTGAGTTTAGGGAGACGATGTACTATTTCTGTACATGTATGTATTGTGAAATGATTAGATCACATCAAGCAGCACATCTGTCCCTTTAGATATTTTCACTCCTGTGTGGTGAGACTATTTAGAGATCCTGCCTTCTGCTGTTTTGAAATACAGGCCGCACTGAGCAAGACACACTTGTGCTGGGTTAGCTGCCTGTGCAGCGCTCCATCTGGGCAACTGAGTTAGTGAGGCCCTGTGTGCATGCAGATGCTCTGTCTGCATCTGTAGGATCATTTTGAGGTGTCCGCTATGAGAAGATTTTCTAGCTCAGGACATTCGCTTTTGGAAGCCCTCAAATGTAGAAGAGACTGCTAATGTGTAAGCTGCTTGTGTAATTTTTTTTTTTAACTTAAAGTAAAATGTAAAATGTCAGGCAAGCGTCCATGACTTACTCCAGGGAAAGGGACAACTAATGATTAGTCTTCTGTTTACAATTAAAGTCTGATTTCTTTTCCTAATTTCAGTTGACTTGCGATTGGTCCTCTGCACTCCTAATAGACCTTGTGGAGTCTAAATAGATTCTGCTTTGACTCCCAATTACCATGCAATTAAAGGACCTCCGAATGCTGCCCTTTCATCTCGCCGATGTTCATTTTCTCTGGGCTCTTATTCTACAGCCTCCTTTTAGCTGCCGTATCAGTTCTTCATAATTTGATGTTTCGTTTTTAGTGACACACCATCCCAATTTCCCCATATAGCCCTCCTTTATTTAAGAAGCAAAACAACTTAAGAAAATCACCAACGCGCCTGAGTAAACTTCAGTGGAAATGAGTGGTTTGAGAACGGACTGAATCAAGAGAAGAATGACTGAATCATATGACTTTAGTGCCAGCCCTGGGATGACACAGTGACTAGCCAGGTTTCTTTGTCCTAGCCCTCTTGGTGTATCCAAACCGACATTTGTCTTGCTTTCTGGGGTAAGGGACTGTTTACACACTCTCTGGAGTATGTGTATAAACTTAATAAGCTGTTTGATAATAGGAGGTCCATTCTCTAGTAAAGCAAGGTCCTGGGGTCATTTATAAAACCTCTCCATTGCATGGTCAGAGTCATGGAGTCTTGCTGGGTGGCAGTTAGCTAAGATGATAATGAGAGAAAATTAGGGGCGATCTCCCCATGTCAAGCAGGCCATACAACACCTACCCTAACACTGACCTTGGAGGGGCTGTACTGCAAATCCCCAAAGAAGCACTTGGTGTCTATATGAGACTTTTTCCAGAACCAGCCCAAACTGCGACTTCAGAACAGTGACTTCAGTAGGGTGGAACAGGTTGGACTAGTGAGGTCTCTCAGATCACATTACAGGTCCTACAGCTCCACAGAGTGCTGACCCTGCATGCCAGATCTTCCAAGGTCCAGAAGGCTACAGGAAGAAGCCAGGGCAGGCAGCTCTTAATGAAGGTCAGTTCAGCACAGGAAGCAGCAGTCACCGTCAGACCTGGCATAAAAAGTGCTGACATACCGTTTCTCCTGCTGTCTTGTGATGGTTCAGGAGGGTAGAGGGGAAAAGTCACCACGATGGGCTTACCCCAAACCGTAAATAATTGAAAGAATATGTAATGCAAATTCAAGTTCATTTCATTCCATAGCAGCCCCACTTAAACAGCTCATTCAACTGTGTACGCCAGTAAATGAAGTGGAATTGGAGTTGACAAGAGGGTTTTCTCTTATCTGTGCTTGAATCACCAGCTAAGTTGCAGAAATGCTTTCTGGCACAAAACAAAGAACTCAGCGACCGAAAGCAGTCGTTTTGAGGCAGCCCACTTCTTCCTTCCTTGCCGATGAAGCACCTAATGAAATGTGAAGTGGTCTGAAGAGCTGTAGGCAGAAGAATGGCTAAATGGGATAATGGGGAGAGACGAGGTGACGGCAGGAGGGTCCCAGCTTCTGGACGATGAGTATAAAACAAACTTCCGGGACGGGCACGAGTGAGGAGCAGAGCCAGCGTCTGGAGGAAGGGAAATAGCCTGTGGGGAGGGCTTATCAAGCAGTCCGCTGAGACGAGAGCCAGACGGTGTCAAATCAGGTCACAGTGGGCGCAGTCGGCAGAGCGTCTGAAAATATCAACCCAAGGGGCAAAGAAGAAGTTTTTAACAAGAGAAAACAAAATATGAGCAGATGAGTTTCTCTTTTTCCTGTCCTCACTTTCCCATGTCCCTCTGTTGTCCCACCCTATCAGATCAGTCTTCCAAGGTCACCGACTTAAGGAGGCGATGTTAGACACACACGGTAGAAGTAATAGCTTTTGTCCCTCAAACCTAAGGCCCAGGGATAACTGAGGTTTGGGATCTAGGTGAGACTGTGGCAGGGGGGTTGGGTAAGCCAGGGAGGCCGGGGAAATGGACTTCCTGGCTGCACTTAGCTCCCGGCAGGACTTGGAGGGACAGCAGGTCCCTCCCGAAGACACTCCTCAGGTTCAGAGTGCCGGGGTGAACACTGCCTTCTCACATGCACAGACACATCTGCCCTAGTGACTGAGGCACCTGGTGAGCGCTTGGGAGAGTGTGCCTGGAGTCGAGGGGACTCTGCAGAATGCCGCCCACGGCCAGAGAGGCAGTTCTCAGAGGGCAGTTACAAGAGCTTGGGGGAACACAACTTCTTTCTATGGTCTTTTTAAGTTAAGACTGTAGAGAATTGTAGCTGACCGTAACACAACTAGTTAAGATCCAGGGCCTCTTTGGAAAGGAGAAACCAGATCATACCTGTGCCTCTCTTCACTCCCGAGGACTGAAAATGAAGAGAACCATTGAGGTGCACATCTGTCTTGCACCGAGGAGGGCTTCCTGAACTGAGGAGTGTTAGTCATGGGTCTGTCCGACACTGATGGAGTCCACTGTGGCCTACGGTATCAGTGACTCCTCTTAGGAAGGGGAGCAAGTGCTGGCAGAAGCAGCAGCCTTAGAGAGTGTGGTGGTTTAAAAGAAAATGGCCCCCAAAGATCACAGGGAGTGCACTATTAGGAGGTGTGGCCTTGTTGGAGTAGGTGTGCCCCTGTTGGAGGAAGTGTGTCACTGTGGGGGTGGGCTTTGAGAGTTCAGAAACCCAAGCCAGGTCCAGTGTCTCACTCTCTGCTTATGAATCCAGATGTAGGACTCTCTCAGCTCCTTTTCAGCACCATGCCTGCCTGCATGCTGCCATGCTTCCTGCCATGATGACAATGGACTAGACAGCCCCAATTTTCCCTTTATAAGAAGTGCTATGGTCATGGTATCTCTTCACAGCAATAGAAACCCTAAGACAGGGAGGAAGGATTTCTTTTAGCTCACAGTTCCCGAGGTATCAGCCCATCGTGTCAGGGAGGGTGTAGTGGAGTAGAGCAGTTTGCGTCCCCGTGGTCAGTAATCGGAGAGGGGGCACAGAGGCTATAAAGGACATGATAATTTGACAGAATGTGCCCGAGTAACCTAATCCTCCTGTTAGGCCCCACCTCCCCAACTTCACCACTTCCGGACAATGTAGTTGTGTCATGAATCTGTCAAAGGATCAATCCAGCAATCCAGTCAATAAATCAGAGTGCTCATGTAGTGATCTCTGGAAATGCCCTCAACAGGAATATTCAGAGGTGTGCTCTGCAATCTTCTGGGTATTTTTTTTAAAACCCAATCAGCTTGACAATTAAGATCAGCCATGGCAGTGATGAAGTTTCTCCTGTGGCCAGACTCCCTCTGGTGGCCTGGGCAGTAAATGCAGCAAGGAGACACCTAGGGACCCCTTTTAGGCAGTGCTGAAATGCAGAGCAGTAAGTTTGCCAAATGACCCCCAGCTTGGAGAAGTTGGCGTACTGTGCTCAAGAGAATTGCTATTCTGAAAACTGGGGCAGAGATTCAGTTGGAGGTGTGTGTGCCTAGAGGAGTGTGAGCTTCTTGTGTAGAGATTTACTAGACAAGTGTGGGGAGAGGGCAATTCTGCTTCTCTGTTCACTTTCCTTTCCGATTTCCTCATCTGGGCAGTCCACTCATCTGCCACAGACTCTGGTCTTTGGTTTTCTGTTTCTGACGCCTAAATCTGGGTTGAATTTATAGCGGGCAAAGACCTCATGAAGGGAGGCGGTGACCCTGAGTAACAAGCACAGAGATGGAGTGAGGGCTGGGTTTCCTCTAAGAGAGCAGTACCAGGCTCCCCAAGCAGAAGGGAAATGAAGAGAAGAGTAAGGAAGAGGGCACCAGTTTCCTGAGGGCCAGGGCCATCCTGAAGAGTGAAGTCTGCTTTCATTTTCCAGCTACATTCTTGGACGTGCTGTGGGGGAGCTGGAAGAGACGCATGCGTGTCTCGTCTCAGGGTGTTCATGATGACATCACTCTGGCTTTGGCCTTGCAGGACTCCTTCACTGTTCAGTGTGAATGCTTTCTACCAGGCAGTCACAGTAGTCTAAGGTGTCTACAGACACCGAGCAGAGTGTGGCCCCCGATGCTCCGTCTATGGGCTTGCCATGCGCTTATGATACAATGTTCAAAAGACATCAGGAAGAGTCTCCTCATACACCGTGCATTGTGGGGAGCTGCCTCCTCACTGTCATCGATGGAGAAGACAGCCGCCTAGAGAAGTGACCAGATCCAGTGACAAGGTCTGTGCTGTGGATAAATGCACTTCAGGAAGTGTGTGTGAGTGCATGTGTATAATTCAGCTTTGGGGGTTTGTGGTAATTTTCTAGCTAGAGAATCTTAGTTGCTTTCTTTCCCCCTAAGGAGGTGAATTTTGCAAGAGAATCATAGAGATATTGACTTAGCAAGTTGACATCAGTGAGAGGTAGAATCAATTCCTAGAATTTCCTATCAGGCTTCTTGTGATTTGAAGTAATTAAATGTATTTATTGCTTAGACAATGTTAAGATTTCTGTAGCTTTTAGCCAAAAGCAATCTTACCAGATACAATGCGTTTTCTTTTTGTCAGCTTTTGTATTGAAGCATGTTAAGAAAACAGGTGGAAGTCTCTATTTTGGCTGTAATTGTAATTGCTTTTTTTGCACTGTAATTTATTGATGGAGAGAAGGAGATGGTTTTCCAAGTCCGGGACAAGTTGAGCTTGCCATCTTCTCCCTTTCTCCCTTTCTCCCTTTCTCCCTTTCTCCTGGTTGAATCATCATTAACAACTTCCGCTGTAGCCAAACGTCTTCTGAGTTTGTGTCTGTGGGTTAGTGCTGTCCTCAGTCAGGGCGGCCCTCAGCCTCGGTTAAAGAAACGTCTGTTTGCAGTGGGTGAGAGTTAATGCAGAAACTCATAACTGGTCAAAGTGCTGAGAATAAGGGACTGTTGAAGGCTCAGCCCTAAAGGGGTGTTTATCACCAGCTGTGAGGCCCAGGAGACACTGGAAGAGGAGGCTGAAGAAAATGTAAGACCTGGGGGATGGAGAAGAGTGCCCAGAAGTTCTGACTTCTGGGTATGACATGGCGGCTCTTACAGTCATGAACACATTGACAGCTGCGATTACCTAAAGAAGACTGGCTCCTTCAGCATCCCATCAGGGACAATTGAGAGGCTCACGAGCTCCCACCCACCCAGGAGCTACAGCTGGGTAATGGTTGCAGGGAAAGGGGGAGTCATCTTCTGAAATGGTGTTACCACTGAAGTTGCCCATGCTGCCCATTCTTCTACAAGCAACACTAAACTCAACGGGCGACACAGAAGACATGAAGGCAGGAGGGGAACCAATTGGAAAGAGGAAGGGGTGAAGAGGAGCGGTCGGGAGTATTAGTTACTTTTCTGTTGTTGTGGCAAAACACCACAACCAATGGCAACTCATGGAAGAGAGAGTTTCTTTTGATTTATGGTTCCAGAAGGTCAGAATCTGCCATGGCAGGCAGAGGTTGGGTAACAAGTAGCAAGCATGGTGGCCAGAGCAGAAAACAGAGAGAATACATCTTTTATAGCAAGCATGGAGCAGAGCCTGAACTGGAGGAAGGGAGAGGTCATATACTCTCAAAGCCCGCTCCACAGTGAAGTACTTCTTTCAGCTAGGTCACACCTCCTACACCTCCCCAAACAGTGCCACTAACTGGGTTCTAAGTGCTCAAACGCCTGAGCCTATCCTATGTGTCTTAGTTTCTGTTGCTGTGATAAAACTTCATGACAAAAAGTAGTGTTGGGAGGAAAGGGTTTATTTTGCTCACCCTTGCTTCCACATACATCACAGTTCCACCATCAAAGGAGGTCAGGACAGGAACTCAAACAGGGCAGGAACCTGGAGGCAGGAGCTGATGCAGAGCCATGGAGGGGTGCTGCTTATTGGCTTGTTCCTCGTGGCTTGCACACACTGCTTTCTTACAGTATCCAGGACCACCAGCCCAGGGATGGCAGCTCCTGTAGTGAGTTGAGCCTTCTCACACCAATCATAAATTAAGAAAATGTACCACAGACTTACCCACAGGCCAATCTGGTAGGGGGATTTTCTCAATCAAAGTTTCCTCTTCCCAAATGACTCCTGTTGTAGAATATTACTTTAACTATGTAAAGGTGTGTTGTAGTCAGAAGGTTCTTGGGTCCTGCCCGGCCCCTCAGGTGGTCCAGACAAATCTCTCTCACTTGAAGTCCTGCAGCTGTTAGGACCCAAGTAAACATACAGAGGCCTTTATTATTTACAAACTGTATGGCCTAATGGCTCAGGCTTCTTGCTGGCTAGCTTTTACTGATACTTTCACATCTTGCTTCTCCTGGCGGTGCTGACACCCCCCTCCTCTCCTTTCTTCTTTCCGTATATCTGCTTAGATTTCCTGTTTGCTTCTCAGATGCCTTGCCATAGGTCAATGGAGCTTTATTTATCAACCATTCAGAGCAACACATATTCACAGCATACAGAAAGACATCCCACAACACTTCCCCTTTCTGTCTAATCAAAAAGGAAAGTTTTTTTTTGTTTGTTTGTTTTTTTTTGTTTTTCGAGACAGGGTTTCTCTGTGTAGCTTTGCGCTTTTCCTGGAACTCACTTGGTAGCCCAGGCTAGCCTCGAACTCACAGAGATCCGCCTGGCTCTGCCTCCCAAGTGCTGGGATTAAAGGTGTGCGCCGCCACTGCCCAGCGGAAAGTTTTAACTTTAACATACTAAAATTACATATAGTAGAACAGCTACCAAGCAGGAATTACAGTTACAATATCTAGCCAAGTTGCTGTTCAAGTCCTTGCTTCCCTCTGAAACTTCTTGAGCTGGGCCTCTGTGGCTTCCTTTGCTCTCAGAACTACTGACTTCCAGGCTTCTACTAAAATGGTCATGTAATCTCTGCTAACAGCATTCAGTTGATTTTCTAGTCCAAAGTTCCAAAGCCGTCTACATCCCTCCAAAAACAACATGGTCGGGTTCTTCAAAGCAACACCCTACTTCTGGTACTAACTCCTGTACTAGCTGATCTTCTGCTGCTTCGATAAAACATCACGACTGAGGTCACTTAGGGAGGACAGAGGTTATTCACATTTACGCCTCAGGAGTACTGAGAGTGCATCACAGCGGCGGCAGCAGCAGGCACAGTGGCGGCAGCAGGAGGCTGAGAGCAGTAGATGATGGATCCATTTAAATTCATTTCCATAGGACAAATGAACAAGTAAAGTTTCCCATACCAAATAAACAATCATACTTACTAATCTGAAGGTTAAAGATCATGCAACAAGAAGATATTGCTTTTGACCTCCCAAGAGTCTCTCCAAAGACAGTTTCATAATGACAAGATGCTAATTAAGTTTAAGGATACTAAGTGAGACCTTTCCCTGAGACCTGGATGGGACTAATAGTCTTAGTTTCAGCAAAGTACAGTTCTCCCTTTTCTTTATAAAGAACATGTTGAAGTCTTTCTCAGAGCTTTGTCTTTGCAGTATTCACTCCTGCCATTAACAACTGTGGCCTCTGACTTAGCTTTACTTAGTTAAGGCTAAATTTAAGGAATTTGGGTTATAATGTTTTCTGGTCAACAGATAGTGGTTGCCTCAGTAATTCGCAGGGGAGCTGCACATGTTAAGATGCTAACCCTTTGCCACGCATATTAAAATATTTTTCTCTGGGTTTTAAAAATTGTTTAATGATATTTTCATGCCTCATAGGTAATTTTGAAAACCTTGATCTGGAATTTATTTTGATGTAAAAGATAAAGTAGAAGGTCAGGAATGTGGCCTTTGGTGCAGGATGTGTGTAGCATGCAAGAGGCCCAGTGCTGGGGGAGAGAGGAAGCTAGGGATCCAAGCTTATTTGGAAAGTAACTTTTTTTTTTTTCTGGAATAGAATACCTGACGTAAACAAAAACAAAAACAAAAAACAACTTAGAGGATGAAGCGGTTTATTTTGGTGTACAGTTCCAGAGGAGACATCGACCATCATGGTGGGGAAGGCGTGGTAGAAGTCAGGAAGCCGAGTGATCCCATTTCATCTTAACGTGGGAAGCCATAGAGAGAATAGACGGGGGTCAGGCTCTCAAGTCCCGCCTCCAGTGATGTACTTCCTGTAGCAAGGCTCCATATCCTAACCCATAACCTTCCCAAATCAGGGGCAGTAACTGAGGACCAGGTGTTCAAATATCTGAGCTGGTGGGGGACATGCTCATTCAGACCGCATATGTAGCTAATGCACTGTCTTTAAAATACATTTTATTGAGTATACCACTCTCCAGAGCTTTGAAATGCCACCTTCTTCCTGCAAAGTCCTGTCTTCTTGCCCCATATAATGACAGGTTATTGAAGATGGTTAAGGTATGGTACCAATGTCTCCTTTCTTCTGTTTGTGGAGGTTGTGTTTGGTTTACTTCCTCTGTTTACAGATACTTCTATGTTTAGGATGGGATTAGGTCTAGATAAATGCATTATGTGGAACATATGGGTCCAAAGTTGAGGATCCATTTCGTCACTATAGCCTCTACGCATCATAGCCTGGCAGACTGTAGAGTGCTGGTGGTTTCCCTCATGATCTTATGACAGACTGGGGGCGTGGCTTGGTGGTGCTGGCCAGCATCGTAAACTAGAATTATATTGCACATCCATGGTCTTGGAAAACATTTCAATTCAAAATTTAAAGCATGGTTTCTACTGAATGGAGGTTGCTTGAACACCATTATAAAATCAAAGATCTTTAAGTTGAATTATTCTAAATTGCCTTAAACAGGGGACTCACTGTACACACCCACACCATTTTCCTCAGTCAGTGTCCTTTGTGTATGTGTGTGTGTGTGTGTGTATGTGTGTTCTTATGCATGTGCATGCACACATGCATGCTCATGCTGGAGATTGAACCTAAGACATTGAACATGTTAGATGCTGCTCTATCACTGAACTATATACCAAATTCCTCACAGTCTATCTTTAAAAGAATGTCTTGGTAGTTTGTATATTTTGAGTCTTCCAGATTGATTTTTAAAACTAGATCTTATTATTCCAGGCATTTTTTCCTGTATTGATTTTTCCCCCAAGAAAATAAATTATAAAAGTTACATATATTTGCTAGAACGAATTCAAGCAACAGAGACAAATAGAGGCTTGACTCCCCACCCCATGCCAAGCCTCATCCCTGCCCCCATCCCTGCCTACCGCTCCTGTCAGGCATCTGTGGGGCACCCTTTCCCAGCTGTTCCTGCTCCTCTAGATAAACGCATTCATCACGTGGCTCCCAGTCATGTGATGCTTGGAGTAGCAGTTCTCAACCAGTGTTTGGAAGGAAACATTTCCTTCCACTTTTCTGACTGCCATGACATTAGCACCGAGCACACCAGTGTTCTGTATGTGCACTGTACTTAGTGTGTCCCGTGACACACACAGTGTGAAGTTCACCGTCTACCTCACAGAGACAGCATGAGACATCTCATGACAACAGGATGGAATCTAGAGACAGTGTCACAGCTTTTCTCAGAATAGATTCCTCAACACTAGAGCCTGTGTCTCCGTGTGCTTCCTATGGCCGTGATCACACAGCATGGCCAAAAGCGACGTGGGGCAAGAAAAGGGTTCTTGGCTTACCTGTTCTGATCAGAGTCCATCACTGAGGCAATAACTGAAACAGGGCAGAGTCTGGAGGGGGAACTGAAGCACAGGCCGTAGAAGAACACTGACTTTTGCTCAACCTAGTTCCTCATACAACCCAGAACCACATGACTAGGGGTGGTGCTAGCCACAGTGGGCTGGGCCCTCCCACATCAGTAATTAATCAAGAAATCCCCTTGCCTATAGACCAGTCTGATGGAGGTAGTTTTTTAATTGAAGTTCTCTCTTCCCAAATGACCATGGCTAAAAACATAAACAAAAACAAATATATGTATATATATCCAACCAGGACAGCCTAAAAGTATAAGTTCCCTTGCCAATGAGTTTGGGAGAAACTTGGTAGTATATTTTCCTTTTGAATATTTGTAATCCAGTGTGACATATCAGAAAATCTATTAGATGCTATCATAAAAGATTTACTCTGTCTGCCCAGTGACATCCAAAACTGATCAGAAATCAAAAACCTTTTTCCATTTTGAGATGACACAGGACACAGTCATTTGGGACAGATGACTGAGTGGCTTGGGGTGGGATGGTGAGTATGCTAGTGATGCTCCCAGCCCTACGGCTTTCAGAATGACAGTGTCACTCACTGTGGCATAGAAAAAAAGACTGATTTTGGATATATTAAGTTTTGTCGCCTCTGGGAGGGTGCAGTGGAAATGTTTAGGAAGCTGGGGATATTTATGTCCGGGACTCGGGCAGGAGGTCACAGCTTGAGAACAAGGGTCAGAAAGTTTGCTTTGGATTAAAGCATGTTGTCAAAAAAAGTTCATTTTAAAATGCACATATATTACCTGGGAAGGGTAAGCACTAAATTATTAATACCTATTATATTATCATATTAGCTTCCTATCATTTGGAAACAGAGATCAGGCCTCTGTAGGAATGGAAATCAGGCCTGGCGAATTGTGAGTGGAGGGTCAACAAATACAGTCCAAAGTGACAATCTGGGGCCTTTTAAAAGCACGCTGAAGAGTTTATCAACTCCCCACTGCTTCCACATATTATCTATTTATTTTAAGACAGGGCCTCACTATATAGCCCTGACTGGCCTTGAACTTTTGATTTCCTGTCTCCCTTCCCTAGTGATAGAATAGAGGTGTGTACCACCATGCCTGGTTCTGCCCCATACATTCTATTTTCATGCTCTTTGATTGAGATCATAGGCCCTGCATGCCCCCAAACAACTTGGGGTTAGCTTCGAAGGGCAACACAAATTTAACAAGCCTTACATCACCCCGACTCCTCATGGCCCTCCTTTCTCAGTTCCTAGGTCACTATAGATTCAGGGAACATGGCTGGTGGACCATTCTCTCCCACTTCTGCAGGCGTCTTCCACATTGAAACAGGAAGTCTAGGGAGAAGAGGACATGATTTGGTCAGCTATCTGCTTTCTTTCCGGTCTGGGTCCTGTTGAAGCAAAGGTATGGGGTGCGGGAAGACACAACATAGACTTTCTTTTTCTGGGGTTGCCCTGACTGCTGACCAGGTGACCTAAGAGCAGGCACAATGTGTCCTCTGCCATAGCTCTCAAAAAGGGATAATAATGCTAGCTTTTCTCACCTCCCAGGATCATGCAGAAGTCAGGAAGATAAATAGCTGTGTGAGTCAGTGGGAAGGATGAAAGGACTCTAAATCTGAGATATTTCCATGGCTGCATTTTAATATGGCTACCACCAGGTATCCTGAAGGTGGCAGTTCTCCCAAGGGGGTTTAATCATCTGGGCTCACCATCGGGCGCACTCCGTTTAACCTGTGTGTCCCGGTTGATTGGGTTATTGTGTGTAGATTGCAGGGATTTCAAGCTCGACTCCATCTTTTTCCTTTTGATATAATTTTAATGAGATTTCCTCATTCTTTTGTTGCATGGCAGGCTACTGCTAGAATAAATATAAAGAAGTTTTTAGAAATGCAAGAAACAGGAGGTCTGGGAAGATGGAAAAATGAGGAGGGAGAGGCAGGGGATGAGGGTGAGAAGGGCAATTCTCAGGTCTGCATGCTTCTTCTCTTGATGGATTTGGGACACCTGGGGGCTGGCGTCATGTGCCCTGTACTCTGGAAGATAAGAGTGGAGACCTCACTAAAGCCATTGAAAAAGTGTCCTTGGTAATTGCTTAAAGAGGCCACATTTCTTCCAGGAACCTCTACCACCAGGCCTAAGAATCCAGGTTTTTCTTTGACTTGTGCAGTGGAAAAACATCTACAAGGTCTGGATTCTCCCTTCTCTGTGACCTCTGGTGTTTTTCTTTGAGAGGGAAGTTGTGTGGGTTACAGCCAGAAAGCACTGGTGAACATGGTTTATTAGAAGCTAAAGCCTAAGCAAAGAGTACAGTAGAGGTCAGGAGTGGGCTCCAGCTAACACGGGACTCAAAACCCCCTTGTTTCCAAGTTCAGGGTCTCTTAACTATGGGAGTGCTGAGAGAGGTATCAAAATAGATGATGACGGACACCTCTAGGTCACAGTATGTCCACTGGCACATGCTGTCTCATCCTCTCTGTATCCTATGCATGAGATACTGTTCACATTCATTATCCCTTAAGTGGTTCCTGACAACCCAAAGGTTATCTTGGGGCATTATTTTCCTTAGTGCTCATCCATGGCTCTATGGGACTACTCTACTGGGTTTCATTTTATTGTGGTCATTTTTGTTTGTTTGTTTGTTGGAGGGGGTTTATGCAATCTAAAGGTGGTCTGGGGCAGTTCTCAGAGTTAACCTTTCTGTATGACTCAGTCATCCACTTCTGATCGCAACTTTCCTCCTGAACCAAATGTTTCCCTTCCCACAGCTTGCTTGTTCTGTGTCTTCTCTGTGGATTAAAGCTCTTTGCTGAGGTTATAGATTGAGTATGAAGTTTCCTTCAAGTGCTCCCGTATTTGGGCTTGATCTCTATCTAGCAGGTCAGTCAGATGTCTCATGACGAGGGCTCTAGCCTAATCAATGAATTAATCTATTAGTAGATTCATAACTTGACTGCATTACTGGGAGTTGATAGAATCTTCCTGAAGTTAGAGAAAAAAGTATATTATCAAAAGTGTGTTTGGGTGGCACTACATCTTTTCCCAGGTGCCAGGCCCTTCCTTGGCCCAGCTCTCCTTTTTCACCATGTTAAGAAGCCCTGATCTACCGCATTCTTCCACTGAGAAGCCGTGTCTCACCACAGAACGAGAAACAGTGGGCCAGCCAGCCCGACAGACCTCAAAAGCGGTGGGTTGGAATGAATCTTCCCTCCTTAAGTTGCTTGATTTTCTCAGGTATTTGACACAGGGATAACGAGGGCAGCTAACACAGTGAGGTGCACACAGGCCTCAGAGGGACTCTCTGGTGGGCTCCCCCACAGCGTGTGTATCGCACATGGTCATGTATTTTGCTGTTGCTGGTTTTTTTTTCCTTCTCTTTAATTCCAGTCCAGAAGGTAGAGGAAGAATTTTGTTTTCCTCTCCTACTGGGTCAAGAAAGATGCCGGTACCTGATATATCGTAGGGTGGACCACTGAGATTATCCAATAGGTTGGGGAGGCATTAGGTATTAGTTTTTCCATTTTCTGGTAAGACTCAGAGAGATGAAGTAAATTGTTAAACTCAACAGCTTACAGTAGCTTGGCCAAAATTTGGGCCTGAGTCTGCTCCTTGTACAGCAACCAAGTTTTCTTTGGTCGACTCATGCTGGTTATATTGGTCTGTTTCCTCTTGCTGTAACAAGACCCTCGGCTGGGTATTTTATTTAAAAAAGATGTTCAGTTGGCTCGCAGTTTATAGAGCTGAAAGTTCAATAATGAGGGCTCCATCTGCTGACTCTCTGGTAGGGTTGCTGGTGATCACATGACCAACAGTGGAGAGGGCAAATGGTGCCTGCTGAACTCATAAGGTGGCCTCACTCTGTAACAGTGTGCTCTTACACTTTCTGAGGGCAGTGATTACCCTTTCCACCATAACCGGCCCAATCATGCTTTGGGGTGTGGTATCCTAAAACCATATCAGAACAACTGAGAAGTGTTTCCTCATGCTTCAGAATCTCTGGATTGGCTGTCTAGAAGTGAGTACCCAGGAATGGCTTGCCATGAGTCAATTGTCAGCATTTTCAGACAGTTGAGGATAAGAGAGGGGTCCTAGAAGTCACACACACACTCTCTCTCTCTCTCTCTCTCTCTCTCTCTCTCTCTCTCTCTCTCTCTCTTGTTTAAAAGACTCCTCGCCAGTCTTTTAGTTCTTACTATGCTAGAGTTCTCTTGTGTAGTTTGTGAGGTCTCTGCAGAAAGGAAGGTAACTTTTATGGGGAACACAGAGAGGCCCCACTAACAAGCCTGGGCATCCAGGAAAGGAGAGCTCACCAAATGACCTAGAAAATCGTCCTTACATTTTACCAACTCCCTAAGCACCATGGCTTTTATCTAGTGATTTTATTTTATGAACTGGAGTATGTTTTCAGCAGGACATTCCAGAAACTAAGTAGGCTCCATTTTTTTTCCCTCTCTAAAATACAGTATTCTGTCTTTGATGAGGGTACTGTGTTCTCTGGCATGTGTAAGTTAATACTTCTGTTAAGACAGACTCTATTCTTATCTGTGCCAAGAATGACAATAGTGTGGCTGAAAGAGTGGGCAGGGTCTGCAACTGTGGATGTCTTCATGATTCTAGGACATAATCAACCAGGGCTGAGTGAACCATCAGTTAGTCCTGGGAGTGAGGAGTGTGGGAACAGTGTTTGCAGTGTGACTGTTGGTTTTTCTTATTACTTGGGGACAACTTTGGTGATGTCTTTGAGGACAGAAACTGCTCACTGTAATTTGACTTACTTTGCTCTGCCAATTTTACTAACTGTTTCCTTGGAGCATTTTACAGCTGCTGGCAAGGGAACACCACCATCAGTTCACAGCCTCTTGAGGTGTGTGAGCACAAAGAATCCCGTTCCCCTGGCTCCAGGCTCTAGATCAGTGGTTCTCAATTTTGAGTGTACATTAGAATACCCCGAGGGGCTGTTAGAAACACCGATGGCTGGGCCCATCCCAGGAGAGTCGGATGTAATTGGTCTAAGTGGGACCCTATCATTGGTATTTTTCAACAGCCCCCTAAGTGATCCTAATGAGCAGCCAGAATTGGGAACCGCTGCTCTGGATGGTTGCTTCATCCTACATAACCCGTCAACTGGAGTCTCTATGGCTTCTGGGGCTGTGTGAATACATGGTGCCTTTGTGGGAATCAGAATGAGTTGGTTCTCTACTGCACACATTGGAACAGTGTGCAGTTTCTTTTAGATCGGCATGGCTACATGAGTACTCAGTTTGGCCTCAGCTCTGCATGTCAGTCCTGGTGACTTCCAACTCTGGGCTCGCCTTGGGTCTCCTGGTTTAGCACACTTTCTTCTCAGGCTGTCTCCTGGGTCTTGGCCTCACAACATTCAAAGAGTAGAGGGAACACTCCTGGAGGGGGGTGCTCTGGGCCACTCATTGGGTCCTCCCCTCAGTTAATCGGTCCCAACTGGTAGATATTCTACAAACTATGGTTTCAAGTTCCTGGGGAGTGTCCTGACAGCACACAGTGAATAAAGAAACATTTATGAAAGAAAATCTGCTAAGTCTCTGTAAAAATAGTTGAAGGTTCTGGAATTTGAGCCACAAGTCCCCTTTACCCTCATCCTGAGCTGGGTGTGACGAAATCTCTACTCCAGAGGGTTGCAGGCAAGAAGACTGACTGGCTGTCACTCACTCTCTCATTCTTCACTGGAGCTCAGGGCCACAGTTTCTTCCTTCAGAGGAACAGCCCTTAGTGCTTCTCCTTGTCTCCCCCAGCACCGTACCGTGAAGCTGGACCTCAGGCGAGTGCTGAGGTTACTTCAGGCACACTTACTCTCGCCCCAGCTCATCCCCAGGGTTCACATTCCAGAAGAGAAGTCAAACCAAGGAGACTCCAAGTGCTCTTCCTTCCCAGCGCCTCACTCACAAGGGGGAAATGGGTCTTGGCTTTCTGCTCCAGGGCTGCGGCTCAGAGCCCCGCCCCGGAAAGGCCTAGTATAAGACCAGAGAGCGCCCCCCCATCTCGCCCCACCCCGTCGCGCCTTAGGGCACTCATTTTCTTTACAATTGAGTACAGTGAAGTTCCAGCTTGAGAGCACTTCTGAGAAAGGTGGAGGTTTGGGTAGTGAGCTGCTGTTCTAAAGAAGCAGGCAACGCCACAGTAGCAACAATCTAAAGCACAGATCGGAAAGAATTCGGAGGAGAGTTGGCCAAGGAGAGATATCCCTGATGGGAGACACATCAAAGGCTGTCTTTGAGAATAGGTTCCGATCTAATTGGATTTGACAATAGGATAATTTATGGCCCAGAGTGTTGTCAAAAGCAGTAAGTCATCATGTAGTCGGCGGGTGGTGCTTAAGAGATGAGCGAGACACAGATGAGCATTAGGGACTAAACGTAGATCATGGAATGGAACAACGGGAGCCACCTCAGGGCGGCTGTGTGTGTGCCCCACAGCGCACCCTCTGAGGGGTGGCGGCGGCAGAGTCGGGAGAAAAAGACTTCACAGCAAGTCTCAGTCAGGACGCTCTAGACAAACGGAGATAAAGACAAGGCCCAGGGAAACAGTGGCATGGGAACCGGAGCTAAAAATCCATCACCCACATTTCCAGTGAAGGAATATCGCGTGGTATGTACAGAGGAACCGCTGCGTTTAACCCATGCATAGGAGCAGAAGCAGAAGACAAAAGAGCCAGGTGTGAGGCTGAACAAGTGTTCTGAGCAATTGTCATAAACATATAATAATATTATATATGCTGGGGAGAGAGCTGTCAGTAAGGTCCCTGCCTTGTCGGCCCGAGGACCTGACTTCAGTCCTCAGAACCCTCATAAACAAAGCTGGCTATGGTAGCATGCTTTCTTCATTCTGTTGCTGGGAGGTGGGCAGTGGATCTGGGAGCCTCGCTGGCTAGCAAGCCTAGTCTTGCTGGTGAGTTGCAGGCCAGTATAAGACCCTGTCTCAAAAAGAGGAGGGAGGGTGCGTGCTGGTGTCCGAAGAAAGATACCTGAGATTGTCCTCAGGTCTCTGTGCACACCCCCATGCACAAATGAGCAAACACAAAAATTATTATATAACGAACATTAAAGAATGAAAGGAAATTATGCTTAAGGAAGTGAAGGATAATGACAGGGATTCATCAGCTAGATACCACAGCAGCAATCATGGCTATGTGAAAAGACAGATAACTGCTAGAGCCAAAGCAATAGCTCAAGGATTAAGAACTCCTCCCTCTCTGCTCTTCCAGACAGCTGAGTTGGAGCCCAGAACCACAGCAGGTTCTTACAAATGCCTGTAGCTGCTGCTCCCAGGGGTCTGATGCCCCCTTCTGGCCTCTGCAGGCACTACACTCAGGTTCACAGAGCTCCCCCACCCCCACAGACACATAATTAAAGAAAAAATATTTTAAAAAGAACTGAGCATTTTTAAGTTGAGAAGTAGAATAATCAACATGAAAAACTAAAGGTGACTCAACAGTGTACCCGAGTTGATGTAAGAATGAGTGAGCTGAAAGACACATCCATAAAAATCATGCAGCCTATAAAACATAGAGAAAAGAGAATGATGAATAGTGATCTGACTTCAAAGAAATGTCCAACATCATTAATCACACTAACATGTAAAATGGGGATACCAGAGAGAGTTGAGAAAAAGCAGACAGCAGAAAAAAAAGTCTGAAAAAAAATCTGAAAACATTTCAGATTTCATAAAAAAATCACTTTGCACACCCAGGAGTTCAGCAAATGAGAGAGGAGAGAGAGAGAGGGAGAGGGAGAGGGAGAGGAGAGAGGGAGGGAGGGAGGGGGAGAGGGAGAGGGAGGGGGAGGGGAGGGGGAGAGGGAGGGGAGGGGAGATCTAGTACTTACCAATGCACATTAACATTAAAAGGTGGAGAGACAAAAATAAAGGGACAATCTTAAAGTAGCAGTATTAAAGTGATACAAGGTGTACTAGAGAATCAATGCATCCACAGCTGATTTCACACTGGAATCTATGGGACCAGGTGGCAATGGGTGATGTAAGTCAAAGTACTGAAGATAGAGAGGACAAAACCATATCCAGCAAAGCTGTATTGTGTTTTTTCTTTTCTTTTCTTTTTTTTTTTTAGTTTTTTGAGACAGGGTTTCTCCATGTAGTTTTGGTGCCTGTCCTGGATCTCATTCTATAGCCCAGGCTGGCCTTGAACTCACAGAGATCCTCCTGCCTCTGCCTCCTGAGTGCTGGGATTAAAGGCGTGCACCACCACCGCCTGGCAAAGCTGTCTGTTTTAAAAGCTGATTCCTAACTTCATCCTACTGTGTTCAAAAAACATATTCTGTGTGATTCATTTTAAATTCATGTAACTTGTTTCACAGTACCATTTAACTTGGGAACAATGTATATGCTGCTAGTGGAGTGGAACATTCTATAGATGTCAGAGCCTGTGGAAGTTTGTTATTAGTTACATTTGTTGCTATAACAAAATGTCCCAACCATGGAGACTCACAGAAGAGTTTATTGTTGGCTTATAGCTCCAGAAGGTCAGAGTCCATAATGCTGGGGACAGTGTGGCAGCAGGCGGCAGGCATGATGCTGGAGCAGGAACGGGAGCTCATGCCTTCAACTGCAAGCAAGAAGCAGAAAGAGAGGGAGGGAGGGAGGGAGGGAGAGAGGGGAGTTAAAGAGAGAGGGAGAGGGAGGGAAGGAGAGGGAGGAGGAATGGAGAGAGAGGGAGGGAGAGAGAGGGGGAGAGAGGAACAGAGAGAGACAGGGGGGAGGGAGAGGGAGGGATCTAGAAGGAGGCAAGGCTGCTAACTCATAAAGACCACCCCCAGTGTTGCACTTCCTCCAGCAAGGTCCCACCTAAACCTCCCCGAAACAGCTGCCCCGCCCTGGGTGCAAATCAAGGGTTCAAATGCTCGAGACTGTGGGGACATTTCTCATGTCAATCTACTGCCACAAACCCGAAGTGAAAGCACAGATGAAATCCCATTGCTGGTGAGCACATCTTAAAAGTGGTTAGAAAAGAGTTTGAAAGCGAAACCAGATAGTGCTTTGATTCTGCAAAAAAAGTCAGTGCTGAGAAGGGTCAGAGTAACGTAGATAATTGTAAGAGCAGTTACAAATGTGCTTCTCTGTTCTTCATCGAGTCTCTTTGAAAGCAGTCTATTTGGTTTGTGTATCTATCTATCTATCTATCTATCTATCTATCTATCTATCTATCTATCTATCATCTATCTATCATCTATCTATCTATCTATCTATCATCTATCTATCTATCTATCTATCTATCATCTATCTATCTATCTATCTATCTATCTATCATCTCTCCATTTCTCTCTGTCTCTATCATCTGTCTATTGTCTTTCTCTGTGTTTCTGGGCCTGTTGTTTAGAAGGGGATATCTGGTAGCAATAGCACAAAGCATGTGGCCAGAGTAGAACTGATATGAAATAACACTAGCTGGTAGCTGAGATGAACAGGTACAAATGAAAAGAAACAGACGTGGTAGATAAGAATGTTAACCTATACTCTGTAAGTATATACTTACTCATTTATTTACTTAGTTCTTTAAACAATATAGGATTAACACCAATAATATGACACTTTATTCTTAGGTTTGCAATTTATGTATTTACATGAATATCTTTCTATATATGCACACATACAACAACAGTAACACAAAAATGAGGAGAAATAGAATTATATAGAAGTAACATTTCTATATTTCACTGAAATGAAGTTAGTGGAAATCTGAACAATCTTAAGTGAATTTTGATAGGTGAAGATGTACATGAGAAACCCCAGGGCAAACATTAGAAACCCCACCAAAATAATGACAAACTCAGTAACTGAACTGTTACTCGAGGTAGCATTTAACACAAAAGAAAGAAATGGAAGAAACAAAAATGATTTGAGACCTTTGGGAAACAGAGAAGGAGTGAGAATGTAAATCTCACCGCATTAGTCATAACCCTGAATCCAAATGGATGGAGCAATAGAACCATAGCAGACTTCAGAGTGGAGACAAAGAGATACAACTTCTATGCTCTCCTTAGAGCGAATTGAGACACAAGATAAAAGTATGTTGAAACTATAGGGTTGAAAAATATATATTATACAAGTGGCAAACACAAGCAGGCTAGTATAGTATTACGATCAATCTATGTGAGTCTATTGAAAGGCTAACACAATTTATTAAGATAAAAATTGAGGAAATACACTCATGATTACAGAACGGAACAGACAGCAGAAGTCATCATCTGATGTGACCAGGAGCGAATCCACCTCACAGGCAGGAGCAGGGAGAAGGGGCATGTGACCCTTCTCCAACCCCTTATCAGAGGTCATGTACAAAGGCAGGAAGCATCGCCTGCTTTGGCTATATAGCCCAAGGTCATGGGCAGAGCAAATACCACTACAGTATAGTTTGCTAGTGTCAAGACAAACATTTGAAAGCAAAATGTTACTAGAGATACAGAGCATTTTATGATCATAAAAGAGACTATCAAGAAGCTCTCTCTGTCTTACACACACACACACACACACACACACACACACACACACACACACACACACGCACACTCAAGAATAGGTCTTGAGTGAGTGTGATGGCACATGCCTTTAATCCCAGCACTCAAGAGGCAGAGGCAACCAGATCTCTGTGAGTTCCAGACCAGTTAGTGTCTCTAAACAGTGAGACCCTGTCTTGTGGAGCCGGGGATCTCAAAAGTAAATGAAGAAAATCTGATCAAAATTGAAGGAAGAAACTATCAATAATTGGAGGCTTGACCTACTTACTATGTGGTCTCTCTCACTGTGTGGGGTGGGGTCTCACTGTAAGTGCCCAAGCTGATCTCAAACTTGTGGGTTCAAATGAACTTCTAACCTCTGCCATGAGTAGCCTGGATCACACCACATCTGTCTCGAATTCCTCACTTTAAGCAATGGGATAACTGGGAAACTCAATTTAAAAAAAAAACCCAGAATATTCAAACTTCCACAGGCTCTGACATCTATAGAATGTTCCACTCCACTAGCAGCATATACATTGTTCCCAAGTTAAATGGTGCTATGAAACAAGTTACATGAATTTAAAATGAATCACACAGAGTATGTGTTTTGGAACACAGTTGAATGAAGTTAGGAACTAACACAAGAATTTTTTAAAAGATACAGTAAATCATCTAAATTAAAATGTACAGTATTAAATATGTTCACATCATGGTGAGGCTGACTTTTCCAGGTTGCAGATCTGAAACTCTGCAACCACTTTGTGGTGCTGGGCTAACTGGACTTCCACGTGTGTTGGCTCAGATCACTGTGTGTGCTGGGGGACACAGGAGCACCACCCTTTCTTGCTGATGCTTCCGAGTTCCTCTCTGCTCCTAGAGAGACCCACAGGCTGGGTTTGAAGCCAGCCTCACTCTTGCACTCATTCATGACTTTCTCTTTGCACTAGGTACAGAAAATGCTTCATTTTCCCCCTTTGAGTCAGTGTCTCACCAGGTAGCACAGGCTGGCCTCAGACTCAGCTCCTAGCCTCAAGATGTCAAGAACTGGAATTATACTATATGTCACATGCTCAGCTAACTCTTTGATTAATATTTAAAAAAAAAGATTAATAATATTTATTTATGCATTTATATGTGTGTCTGTATAAGAACATAAACCGTGTGTGTGTGTGTGTGTGTGTGTGTGTGTGTGTGTGTGTGTGTGTGTGTGTGACTACATGTGTGACTGTCTGTAGAGGCTGAAAGAAAGCGTTGGGTCCCTGAAGCTGGAAGTCACAGGCATTTGGAGCTGCCGGACATGGATGCTGGAAAATGAACTTGGATCCTCTGGTGGTTTGGATGAGAAGGGTCCCCATAAGCTCATATGTTTGCATATTGGCCCCAGTTGGTAGAACTGTTTGGGAGGGATTAGGAAGTGTTGGCTTGTTGGAGGAAGTGTGTCACAGGAGCTGGCTTTGAGGTTTGAAAAAGTCCATTACCAGTTAGCTTTATATGCCTTGTGCTTGGGGATGAAGATGTAAGCCCAGCCACAGTCCTATCGCCATGCCATGCCTGCCTGTCTGCCCGCCTGCTCCCCTGCCTGCCTGTGCCTGCCCTGCCCGCCCACCTACTGCCTATGCCTGCCTGCCTATGCCTGCCTGTCTGCCCGCCCACCTACCTGCCTATGCCTACCTGCCTGTGCCTGCCTGCCTGTGCCTGCCCTGCTGCCTGTTCTACCTGCCTGTGCCTGCCCTGCCCGCCTCTCTGTGCCTGCCTATGCCTGCCTGTGCCTGTCTGCCTGTGCCCACCTGTCTGTGCCTGCCTGCCTGTCTGCCTGTGCCTACTGTGCTGCCTGTGCCTGCCTGTGCCACCTGCCTGTGCCTGCCTGCCTGTCTGCCTGTGCTGCCTGTGCCTGCCTGTGCCTGCCTGCCTGTGCCTGCCTGTGCCGCCTGCCTGTGCCGCCTGCCTGTGCCTGCCTGCCTGTGCCTGCCTGCCTGTCTGCCTGTGCCTGTGTGCCTGTGCCTGTGCCTGCCTGCCTGTCTGCCTGCCTGCCTGCCTGTCTGCCTGCCTGCCTGTGCCTGCCTGCCTGTGCCTGCCTGCCTGTGCCTGCCTGTCTGCCTGCCTGCCTGCTGCCTGCCTGCCTGTCTGCCTGTGCCTTCCTGTGCCTGCCTGTGCCTGCCCTGTCTGCCTGCCTGTGCCTGCCTGTACCCGCCTGCCTGTGCCCCCCCCCCCCCCCCCCCGCCTGCCTGCCTGCCTCGGCCTGCCCGCTTGCCTGCCTGCCTCTCACCCTAATGGTCACAGATTCAAACCTTCTGCAACTGTGAACCCAAAACATTTTCTTTTGTAAGTTGCCTTGGTCATGGTGTTCTATCACATCAATAGAAAAGTAACCAAGTTTCAAGCCCCCAACTCCGCTATTAAAGGGCTGAAATCCATCCTGCTTACAGAATCCCTCGAATGTCATACACTAGCACAGCTGTGTTAGTGGTGCCGCCCACCTTCACAGGTGCTTCATGGCTCCTCAGAAGACAGGCTTGATGGTCCTGGAGCCTCTTTCATGGTCCTGCCCACACACTCTCTCCCGAGTTCCAGTGGTCGGTGAATGCTTCAGCTCCTCATCATGAACTTTATCTTGTTCATCTGTGGAGTCTCTTCCTGCCAGCTAGTTGTTAGAGTTCTGTCCTGTGCCTATGTATCTGTGTCCTTGGTATTTATTTCTTGACAGTATTTGGACATTTTTAGACAGTGCCTTTAAGTCAGTTCTTGTAATAAACATGTCTGTCTCCTATCTATCTATCTATCTATCTATCTATCATCTATCTATCATCTTTTCACTTATCTATTTATCTACCTACCTACTTACCTACCTACCATCCATCTATTCATCCACATATCTAGCTTGTTTATATTTCTCCGCTTGAATTCTGATTATACATACTGCCTTTTAAGCTTGTGATGATTAATAGGTTAATATATGGAAATAGTTAGAAAAAATCCTTGACTTTTGAAATCAGTTAAAAATGTCATTTCCTCTGGGTATTGTGGTGTGACTGTTTTTCATGCCAACTCTCAGGAGGCAGAGGCAGGTGGAGGATCTCTGTGAGTTTGAGGCCAGACTGGTCTGTCTACATAGTGAATTTGAGCCCAGCCTGGTCTACATAGAGTTCCAGGCCAGCCAGGGTTACATAGTGAGACCTGCCTCAAAAACACAAAGTAGCAGCAGCAAGAACAAAACCCACCTCCACCCCCAGCATCATCCCCTGGGAGGCTCTGGCAAGCTCCCGTGTTAGCTATTATCGCTTTGTTTTATGTGTGTCTACATTGTAGCTTCTGCTGGCCGCAGGCTATTCTGCTCACAGAATCCTCCCCAGTGCATTCAGTTGTGCCTGTAGAGAAGGTTCTCAGAACCCTTTCAGCTCCCACTGCCACCCACATGCATGCACATGTCTCTCTGAGCCCAGTTCTGCTGGGTTCCTTGGGGTTTCCCTTAAGCATAAGTTAACAACAGTCAGACAGTAATGTGACTGGTTTTTCTCTTTGCTTTCCTATATTTCATTTGCTTTTCCTCAGCTGACGTATCTCATCTTGAGTGTAAAACCACCTCCAGCAGGAGACACTGAGGGCTGTACTATCTGAGCTTGGGACGTCCTGGACAAGAAAGCAGCAGTCAGTGAATCGACCTGATGTGTGTGTGTGTGTGTGGGGGGGTGAGCAGGGTGGGGTGGGATGGGGGTTCATGAATAAATACTTCTCAAGTCACTGTCTATCCTTGGGCATTTCCCACTGACTTAAGGTGGCTTTAAACATTGTTATCTACGTTTCTCCTCATGTTTGTGAAGGACATACTCCTGATTTCCTCTTATACCATCACTGGAAGGTGAATCTTGGGACATTTGCTTTTGGAAACCAGTCACTGTGCCACAAAGAAGCACAAAGACCATATGGAGAGGCCATGTGTGGGTACTCCGGCCAATAAGCCCCAGCTGAGATCCCAGATGACAGCCAGCTTCCACCTGCAGACGCACGAGCGAGTGCACCTTCAGATGATTCAAGCCCCATCTGCCGAGTCTCCCCCATGCTCCAGCCTTCCCAGCTGAGGTCCCGGCACACCGTGCAGCATGGCCAAGCTGCCGCCGCCGCCATGCCGGCTCAAACTCCAGCCCTCACATTCCAGCGTAGAATGAAATGGCTGCGGCTTTACATCACCACATTTAAGGTGACTCGAGAAACTTGGGAGTGGTGACTGCAAGAATTTCCATAAAGAGATGGACACATGGAAACAGACTGCAGGTTTTTCTAAAATCATCCCACAAGTAAATCAGGTTCCATGTGTATAGTTCACTCAGACCGTTTAATGTAGAGTCTACCTGTTTGCTTTGCAGTGATTTCTACTGTCAGTGTTCAATTCTGAACAAACCTGATAGCTCTTCACACCACTAAAAACTCCAAGGGAAGAAAACAGCTTTTATTGTCTCTATTGCACTGGAAAGGGCGACTTCAAATTTAAGTCTCTTTCTTTTTTCTCTGTAAGATGTGTTGTACTGGATAAAGTTCTGGGCTTGGAAGCCACTGAATCTGGCTTGGAGTCCAGGTGCAGGATGAGATGCTGGGCCAGTTTAATAAATTCTGTAGAGCTCAGAATTACCGGTACTTTGAACAGTTTAGGAAGCCTCCTGGTGCTGGTGTCTACGATTAGTTCCAAAGGCCTGGTGACTCCTTAAACACCCCTGTCTATTTGGACAGGATTTGACATCCTCTTCCAAAATTGAACATTAGCACATCCATTTGGCCAGTAGTTGCATTTTTAAAGATACTCTGCCAACAAAAAATGCCTGCATATGAATACCAAAATAGTTATGTGCAGTATGATTATAATGTGGAAATATTAGAAACAATGCAAAGAATAGGCTGCTGGATTGGGAAACAGCCAATGGATGGTACACCTTATCGGTCAATACTGTGCAATTAATATCGTTCAAGAATTAGTGAAGGGAAAGAGCTGTAGTTTTAGAAGCATCTCAGGATAGGGGGAAAAGGAGCAGCAGAGGCAGGGGTCATCTTCTGAAGGAAGGTGAGGTGACTTCTATTTGTCCGCGGGTATCTTAAGGGCCGGAAGGCAGCCCAGCCTCGTGTCTCCGGTTGTCTTCTGCCCATAGCCACTTTGAGTGATCTGAAATGAACATTTTTTTTTTTTTTGTAAAGTAAAGCTGTTTCATTTTATGCCTAGCTTATAGAGGGAACTCTTCCTGCCTCGTTGTGCTCAGAAGGGATGAAAGGACAGTGACGGGCAGGGGGACTGTGAAAAGGTGTAGAGATTTCTTTTCTGCTTGGTGTTTTCAAGGGAGTGCATTCACGGATATGTGTAAGTAAACATGTAGGTAAATACAACACCTTGTATATCTCATTGGTACTTCCTGAAACCAAAGTTTTGTCTCATTTAAAAATAAAAGAATTTCTAAGTGTCCGCCACATTCTCATTTGTCTGTGAGAAAAAAACCAAGCAGGACCTGAGCCCACCTGCAGGACTGGGAGCAGGCTGCCTACTGAGTCACACAGCAGGGGAGCCCTGTTGGTGACCAGACCTGTCCACCGGTGCGGATGCTGCCTCTGCTAATGAGAATTACCACCTACTTAAAAAAAAAGAGGGATAGCGGAGCTGTGTAGACTTTCTGTGGATAATAAAATGGAAACACACATGACCCAAATATTGAAGCAAAGCATACTCCTGTTCCTTTGCCTCTTTTGTTTGTGGGCTTAAGTATAAAAGCACTGACTTTGCTGGCTAGAAAAGAAATGACCCAGGGAAGCTTCTGCCTGGTGTTTAATTAAACTATCATATGTGGTAAAATAAATGAAGCATCAGTGAAATTACAACTAACCTGGAGTGTGGACTGGGATGTTTTAAAGTGATGGATTCACAGAGTATTTTATCCAGACAAACAGCGAGTGTCCCAACCTCTCCATTTTCAATGCTTTCTTGAAAGCACTCCCGTGAAGGTTGTCTACGGTGAAGGAACGCTGTCGAGATTGCGAGTTTAATTAAGAGCTGTGGAAGCGAAGCCTGTAAATGGAAGTGTGGGAACCTACTTTACAGTTGGTTTCTGGACAGCACAGCTTGGAAAAGGAAAACTTTGCCACTCTCCCTTTGATTTGCATTTCCAATCAGCAAAATACGTGGCTTCATTAATTAATATAACTATAACGATAGAAATTAGACCTAAATTTCGTCTTACATTCATTTGTGTGTGTAGGGTATGGCACATTGGGTCCCGGGGATTGAACTCAGGTCATGAGACGTGGTGGTAAGCACTGTTCCCCGCTGAGCCATCTTCCTGGCCTTTCACCGCTTTCTTACCACAAATTAAAAAAACAACAACACAAAAACAAAAACAAAAACAAAAACAAAAAACCCCCGAACCTCAGTGTATGCCACAAAATCGGAACACTTACAGCTGACGTCCACTAGGGGGCAAGCTATCTGCATGGGGAAGTACCGATTGTAGTACGGGTGGTGTGTGGTGTAAGGCTGGGGGTGGAAAGAATTCCTTTGAATTATTTTTCATTCCACGACAGCCTCCAGGAAGAGTAGCCCTGTTTTCCCTCTGTCTGTGTTTAGCGTTTCTTCCTTTTAAATATAGGAAATTATTTAAAAATCGTGAAAATAGGCTGGAGGAAAGGGGCACTGGGAAAGAGGTCTTTTCTGGCTCGAAAGCGGAGAGAGAGGAGCTGCGCCTGCCAGTGAATATTAAATAGGCCGGCCGACCCAGAGGGGATCCAGCGCGGGGCTTAAGAGCACCGCGCCAGAGTTTAAGTCCTGCTCGCACGGACTCCCCTTCTCTCTCGGGGGTCTTCATTTGTAATATGAGAATCTTGCCACCCACCTCACAGGCAGGCCAAGAATTAAACGATACGTGTGCTCCCTGCCCACATTTCATCCCCTGTCCTATAGCAGCCGCCTCACCAAAATAATTACCCTCACTTTCTAAGTCAAATAGCTGCATTTCTAGGCAAGATTTTTTTCCTTGCTCCCAAGATAAGAAACAGAAAGATAAATTTATCTTTCTGTTTCTTTTTGCTTTGAAAACATTTTGGTTTTTGAAAGAATATGAATATAATTCAAAACTGAGCTAGACACCTATGGTGCAGCTGGGGGTGGGTGAAGGTGAAGAGGTGAGCTCTTCTCTCTGTTAAAGCTACAACAGGAAACAATGAGAAAGACCCTCACTACCAAGGTAGCTTCTGATCCAGTAAGGGAGAATGTTTGCAAAGGGTTGCAGTCAGCGTTCTGTGTGTGCGTGCGTGTGTGTGTGTGTGTGTGTGTGTGTGTGTGTGTGTGTGTGTGTGTACACGTCTACACAGTGCTTTGGTGGACGGCGTGTATGAACGATTTAATCCTAAGAACTCTGCCCTTCAGCTCTATTGTCTGCTGAATGAGAATGATAACCCTGGCCTCACAACCTGGAGGAGAGATGGATGAGGAAGTCGTGAGCCCGGGCTTCGGTTTGGTTCCTTCTTCATCTCTAGCCTTCCTTCAAGAGGGAGAAATCTGCCAAGAATGGTGTTATTCTCCTTAGTATGGGAGCTTGTATACATTTTTACTTCGTGTGTGTGTGTGTGTGTGTGTGTGTGTGTGTGTGTGTGTGATGTATGAGTGCAGGCATGCATGTGAAGCAGTGCCCTCGTGGAGTCAGAGGATCAGAGGACAACTTTTGGAAGTCAGTCCTCTTCTATGGTTCTGTGACTCAGACTCAGGTTGTCTGGATTATGCAGCAAGACTCTGGCCCCCTGTGGGATTTTGGAAGAAAATCCTTGGTCAGGAAATGCTTTATTTGCACAGGTGCGTTAGGACTGTGCCTTTAAGGGTGTGCAGGACTATGATGGGAAGAGCTGGAAGAAAGGACATGACATGTTTACATGAGCTCACATGTAAAGACATGGCTTTCTTTGGAACCCCGAGTCCTTATGCCCCACGAGAATCTGTATGGGGAGAAGCAGATGAAGTTGGACTGGTGTTTAGGAATGTGGTGAGGAAGCTTCAGTTGTGGGCTAAGGAATTCTGCCTCTAGATGGGGGAAGTAAATGGACAGCGATTCTAAAGACAGATTTGGGATGGTAGGAGGAAATTTTCCTCCTTGAATTTGACAAGAATGGGAATAAAATTGCATTACTATTATTTTTAGCTTTTTGAGACAGGATTTCCTAATTCAGTTTGGTCTCAAACTCAATCCTACCACCTGAGCCCCTGAGTGTGGGGATTACAGATGTGCAACATTATTCCTAGCTTATATTTAAAGTTCATATGTATTTGCTATGGCCTCAATAAATTTGGCAAAGTCTATGTTGAAATGCAGTTACCGTTGTCTGAAGTGGATACGGTCGTCACTGCATGTACAGGCCATCACAATGCCACAACGAGGTGGGAACTGTGCATGGTGATCCTGTCCTGAGGACTCTGGCCTCATGGACACAGGGGCTGCTGTGGTAGGAGTCCTAGCCCTTCTTCTGTCTGGCTCACAGGCCTGACCGTCACATTGTAATTCAGCACAAAGGCCAGCAGTGGATGCTTCGCCCTGGTCGTGGACTTCCAGCCTCAAGAACCAAATGAGCTTTTTGTTCATTATAAATTATTCAGTTTGCAATGTTCTGTCAGGGTCACAGACACCAAAGGAAGAACACATTTATTTTTTTCCCCCTTGAAATCCAGCAGATCCCAGGAATTACAGGCTATCGCCTGTCAGCATAGCGCCTTCTTCTGGGAAAGATGGACAACTCCTGAGACTCAGGGGTGTCCTAGGTGATTCTCACAGAAGCTGCCAGAGGCTCTGTCCCTCCACAGGTCCAGCCACAGCTGTGGAGATCCTGACCATGGGACAACGGTTCTCAGACCAACTTATCATCAATTACTATTTACTTTCATCCGATCAGAGGGGTTCAAATTTGAAGGATATTTCAAATTAAACAAAAACAAAACAAAACAAAACAAAAAGCCACAACACAAAACACACAAGACTCACTCCTTAAGCAGCTCTGCGCTGAAAGTCTGCGTAGCTACGGAAGGAAATAGGAGCAGGCCCTGCTAACTCGTGTGGTTTGGGTGTGGATTTCACAATCTCATTTGTACTTATTTCACACTGTGTTTTATTTATTCTGGAGACCAAGGAGAATGAAAATTTTAGAAGAAACTTAAAAAAACAAAATCCCACCATGGGTAGCTGGTGGATCATAGTGTTGGAAATCCCAACACAGGCAGTATGTTTATTCATAATGATTTATTCTCTGTAGTTTTGGGGGCCTGTTCTATAATATAAACCCCAAGAAGGGAATAGAAAAACTCAGTTATAAAGAAGAAGAATTCCCACACTCATTACTTCTGCCCGCGGCCTTCAGTTGTGTTTATCAGGACACCTTTGCCAGGTAAAATTGTGTACATTCAGACACAGACCCAGCTTTGGAAGCAATTAAAGCAGGAAGTCAGGCAAAAATAGACATCTGGTTTTTTATTTTTGTATCAGATAGTGAATGCTTAGAGCTTATTTATTTAATTAATTTTGAGAAAAGTTATGTGCTTTTGAGGGAAACAAGGCTCCTGTCTCTAAGTGTGTGCTCTTCAAGGTAAAAGACCGAACTGTAGACAGATACATTATTGCTTTACTACCCTAGCGAATACCACTCAGACAGGCTGTATTCATTCAACACAGACATAAGCACAGCGCTGGGTTTGCTGCTGATTTATAGGAAGGTAACGATGGCTGATGGGCTTGCGAGAACTATTAATGGGTGACAACTTTTCTTGGAAATTGGGTGATATCTGGAAGGGAGCATTATTGGGAACACAGCCCTATTCAGGCACTGTAACAGTTTACAAAGTCCATTCATGTGTATCATCTGACATCAGTTGCACTCATTCATGTAGCATGCTCAAGCCTAGAGATACAGGTGAAGGCATTTCCCAGATAGCCCTCCTAAGCTCATAGCGCAGCTGATTCTTAGAGCAGTCTCTATGGCTAGAGTTCTCTAACTTTCTGGGTGAGTGAAAGGATTTGTTGAGAGGGAGGAACCTGTTGTCTGGAGTTAACGATGAGCATGTGTACCACAAAGGACACGTTTGGTAAAGTGGGGAGGGGTCAAGTTCAGTGTACCTTTAGTAGGGAACTGGAGACCCTTAGAGTTCCATTCAGTCTCCACTTACACAAACTTCACCCTACAGCATTTTCTGACTCTATGTCTACCACCGTTCTTCGTCTCCAGAAGTTCAGATGGAGGAAGACACAAACCTCGTATTTGTACATGGAAATGACTCGATTTTCAGACAGCCCAGGGTCTGTAATGATGATGACAGTACCGGTGATTGTTCTTTCTGAAAAGCTGGGATGATGCAAGGCCCCAGGTGAATTCATAGACTCTGTTATTTAGAAATCTAGGAAACAGGTCTCAATTGCTCTTCTTTTACCCACCGATTGAAACTAGACCCCTCAGGACTCTGTGCTGGCTCGTTTATGTCAACTTCACACAAGCTGGAGTCGTTGGAGAGGAGGGGCCTCAGCTGAGAAAATGCCTAAGATCGGGCTGTGGGCAAGCCTGTGGGCATTTTCTTAGTTAGTGATTAATGGGGAAGACCCAGCCCATTGTTGGAAGTCCTATTCCTGGGCAGGTGGTCCTGGGTTCTATAAGAAAGCAGGCTGAGCAAGCCAGTAAGCAGCAGCCCTCCATGGCCTCTGCATCAGCTCCTGCCTCCAGGTTCCTGCCCTGCTTGAGTTCCTGTCCTGACTTCCTTTGATGATGAACAGTGATGTGGAAGAATAAGCTGAAGAAACATTTCCTTCCCAAGTTACTTTTGCCATGGTGTTTCATACAGCAATATGAATAGTAAGTAACCCTAAGACAGAGTTCAAATCACCAAAAGGTAAGTTGATGTACACACACACACACACACACACACACACACACACACACACACATACACTGCTTTTTTTTTCTGTGTGTGTGTGCAGTGCATGTGGAGGACAGAGGTTAATCTCAGATTTCCTCAATTGCCCTACACTTCATTTAATTGTTTTAAAATTTGTTCCTTGGTACTTTCTTACAAGAATACAATGTATTTAAATTATATGTACCCTGGCATAACTCGTTTGACTTCTCTGGGACTCCCCTCCAACTTCATGTTTTTTTTTAAATAACTCACCCAGTTTAATTCATATGCATTCATGTGAATGTAGGGTGTCCACTCTCCCCATATTTATTCAATATAGTACTCAAAGTTCTAGCTACAGCAATAAGACAAAAAAAAAAAAGAAGAAGAAGATCAAAGGGATACAAATTGGACAGGAAGAAGTCAAACTTTTACTATTTGCAGATGATATGATAGTATACATAAGTGACCCCCAAAATTCTACCAGGGAACTCCTACAGCTGATAAATTCCTTCAATAATGTGGCAGGATACAAGATTAACTAAAAAAAAATAAGTAGCGCTCCTATATACAAATGATAAATGGGCTGAGAAAGAAATCAGAGAAACATCACCCTTTACAATTGCCACAAATAATATAAAATACCTTGGAGTAACTCTAACTAAGCAAGTTAAAGATCTGTATGATAAGAACTTTAAATCTTTGAAGAAAGAAATTGAAGAAGGTATCAGAAAATGGAAAGATCTCCCATGCTCATGGGTAGGTAAGATTAACATAGTAAAAACGGCAATCTTATGAAAAGCAATCTATAGATTCAATGCAATACTCATCAAAATCCCAACACAATTCTTCACAGATCTGGAAAGAACAACACTCAACTTCATATGGAAAAAAAAACCCAGGAGAACTAAAACAATCCTGTACAATAAAGCAACCTCCAGAGGCATCACTCTCCCTGAACTCAAGCTCTACTATAGAGTCATAGCACTAAAAATAGTTTGGTATTGGCATAAAAACTGACATGTGGCCGGGCGGTGGTGGCGCACGCCTTTAATCCCAGCACTCGGGAGGCAGAGGCAGGCGGATCTCTGTGAGTTCGAGGCCAGCCTGGGCTACCAAGTGAGCTCCAGGAAAGGCGCAAAGCTACACAGAGAAACCCTGTCTCGAAAAACCAAAAAAAAAAAAAAAAAAAAAAAAACAAACAAAAAAAAAAACAAAAAAACAAAAAAACTGACATGTGGAACAATGGAACTAAACTGAAGATCCTGACATTAATCCACACACCTATGAACACCTGATTTTTGACAAAGAAGCCAAAACTACAATGGAAAAAAGAAAGCATCTTCAACAAATGGTGCTGGCATAACTGGATGTCAGCATGTAGAACATTGCAAATAGATCCACATCTGTCACCATGCATGAAACTCAAGTCCAAGTGGATCAAAGACCTCAACATAAATCCAGTTACACTGAACTTGATAGAAGAGAAAGTAGGAAGTAGTCTTGAATGCACTGGTACAGGAGACCACTTCCTAAATATAATACCCGTGGCACAGACACTGAGAGAAATGATTAATAAATGGTCCTCCTGAAACTGAGAAGCTTTTGTAGGGCAAAGGACATGATCAATAAGACAAACCAACAGCCTACAGAATAGGAAGAGATCTTTGCCAACCCCACATCTGACAGAGGGCTGATCTCCAAAATATACGAAGAATTCAAGAAACTAGACATCAAAATACCGAACAATCTAATAAAAAAGGGGGGCTACAGATCTAAACAGAGAATTCTTAACAGAAGAATATCAAATGGCTGAAAGACATTTAAGGAATTGTTCAACATCCTTAGTCATCAGGAAAATGCAATACCATCTTACACCTGTCAGAATGGCTATGATCAAAAACACTGATAACAGCTTTTGTTGGAGAGGATGTGGAGCAAGGGGAACACTCCTCCACTGTTGATGGGAGTGCAAACTTGTACAGCCACTTTGGAAATCAGTGTGGCAGTTCCTCAGAAAATGGAGAATCTATATACCTCAAGACCCAGCAATACCACTCTTGGGCATATGCCCAAGGAATGCTCAACCATTCCACAAGGACACATGCTCAACTATGTTCATAGCAGCATTATTCGTAATAGCCAGAACCTAGAAACAACCTAGATACCCCTCAACTGAAGACTGGATTAAGAAAATGTGGCACATATGCACAACGGAGTACTACTCAGCAGTAAAAAACAATGACATCATGAAATTTGCAGGCAAATTGATGGAATTAGAAAATATCATCCTGAGTGAGGTAACCCAGACTCGGAAGGACAAATATGGTATGTACTCACTCGTAAGTGGATACTAGATGTAAAGCAAAGGATAACCAGACTATAACCTACAGCTTCAGAGAAGCTTGCTAACAAGGAAGACCCTAAGAGGGACGCACAGATCACCTAGTGAAGGAGAAATAGATGAGATCCACATGAGCAAACTGCGGGTGGGGGGATAGCAAGGGAGGGCAAGGGATGAGGGATGAGAAAATAGAGGAAAGGGAGGTTCAAGATGGAACATGGACAGTGGGAGACCAGGGAAAGAGATACCATGATAAACGAAGACATCATGGGACCAGGGACAAACAGGGTGCTGGGGAAATTCCCAGGAATCCACAAGGATGACCCCACTTTAGGCTACTAGCAATGGTCAAGAGGGTGCCTGAACTGGCCTATTCTGGTAATCAGATTAGTGAATACCCTAACTGTCATCATAGAGCCTTCATCCAGTAACTGATGGAAGCAGATGCACAGATCCATGGCCAGGCGCCAGGCCAAGCTCCAGTAGTTCAATCGATGAGAGAGAGGAGGGATTCTATGAGCAAGGGACATCGAGATCATGATGGGAAAATATACAGAGACGGCCATCTGAACTAGTGGAAACACATGAACTGTGGACCAATAGTGTGGAGCCCCCCATGGGACTGGACTAGGCCCACTGGGTAGGTGAGACAGTTGTTTAGCTTTAATTGTTTAGGGGGCCCCCAGCCAGTGGGATCGGGATCTGTCCCTAGTGCATAAGCAGGTTTTTTTGGAGCCCAGTGCCTATGGTGGGACACCTGTGCAGCCTTGGTGCAGGGGGAGGGGCCTGGACCTGCCTCAATTGAATGTACCAGGCTCTGCTGACTTCCCGTGGGAGACTTTGCCTTGGAGGAGGTGGGAATGGGGGTGGGTTGGGGAGGAAGGCTGGGGGCACAGGAGGAGGGAGGAGAGGGGAATCTGTGGTTGGTATGTAAAATGAATAGAAAATTCCTTAATAATAAAAATATTAATAAAAAAGAACTCACTTCGCTTAATTCATATGCATTCATGTGGATATAGGGTATATGGTGCCATCCAATGGAGCATGGGCAGCCTATTTTGGGCCTATTTTTGGCCACAGCACAGAAGAAAACTGGTCTTTCTTCCCTCAGTGGCCACCAGCTTCCAACAGTGCCTCAGTCTCTGCCCTTTTGTTGCCGGAGAGTTGACTGGCTCGATTTTGTCTTTTGTCTCTCACTTAACCTGGGGCTCATGGATCTGGCTTGATGGCCAACCATCAACCTGTAGGGACCCACGCATCTTCTCCTCTCTGGTGCTGGGGTTCCAGGTGATGCTACTGCACCGAGGGATTGTATGTGGGTGCTGGGGATCTGAGTTCGCAGCCTCATGCTCGACAGCACACACTTTATTGACTGATCCATCTTCCTCACTCTATAAATCGACATATTTTGTAGTAATAATAACAACGGTGTTGTAATGCCACAGCATTTGGCAATATCATGTCTCAAGCTTGGTCCTGAGAACATCTAGATATTTCAGTACTCCTATGTTATTTCCCTACAAAAGTAGCCTATGTGGACCAGCCCATGGACCACAGCAGGGATTAACTCTGCCTATTCAAATGTGTTGGGCCTATTACTGTCTACTGTGAATTTTGCTTAAATACAGGCCCAGGCTGGCACTTTACATATGACAAAAATGCTAACAATTGTCTTGAGCTTTATGAGCCTGGAAAGCTGGCTTTGATGATTTGATGCTCACTGGGGGGTGGGGGTGGGGCTTTAAGACCATCTAGTCTTAGGTGGGTTGTGTTGTGTTTAAGGGAAAGCGCAGAAACAAATCTTGTTTGTTTTTGAGAGTTAAGTGTGCTATTGAGAATAAGAAAGCTTCCAGACTCCAGTGGGTTTCCTTTCCCTCTTGGGTAATAGACTAATCCCTCAGCTCTACTAACTATTTGCTATAGAAAAACTAATTTCACTTCTGCCAATAAAGTTCTTAGATAAGTTTGATTTTCTCTTGGTGAAAATTAATATCTGTCTGTTTGCCCCAGTTCATCTCTTTGCTAAGATACAGTGGAGGCTTGTTTTCTCCAGCCTGGACTATGACCAGGCCATATTTGTCTACAAAGAAGCTGGGAAATTCAGATGGGCTGGTCTTTCCCTAGCACTTGGCAGGTGTGGTCTATATGTTCTAAATGTCTTGTAGTTGGCTTGGCTTTGAAGATGGTGTTTTATAATCATGCAATAGTGTATTGAATAAGAAAACACAAAGAAAAATATAACTTAACACTTATAAAAATGAGAAGGAAAAAACACGTGTGTGTGTGTGTGTGTGTGTGTGTGTGTGTGTGTGTATGTGTGTGTTCATGTGCGTGCAAGTAAATGTGGAGGCCAGAGTGAGCCTCGAGTGTGTTATTCCTCAGAACCATCCACCTAGTGCTTTGAGATGGGGTCTCTCCCTGGGGTCTGGACTCACTGATTAGGCTAGGCGGGCTGGCCAGCCAGCCTCAGGGATCTGTTGTCTTTGTCTCGCCAGCTCTAGGATGACCATCCTGCCACCACCATGCCTGGCCTGTGAACAGTGTGTGTGCTAAGGGTCCGACTCAGGTCCTCGTACATGCCAAGCACTCCCAAAGCTCTTGGAGACAGAGCTTTATACTACATTTACATTTCTGTTTCCTTTCTCTAGAAATGGAAGTTGATGTTGCCTCTGCTTATTGGAGCCTGGGACTCCCAAAATTTTAGCTTATAGGATGAGGCTTTCATTTTGTGCGTGAACATCACTGGGATTGTGGGAGCTTTGGATTCACATATATGCAAAAACCAATCATGCTGAGCAATTACACATCAACAGATTTTCCTTGACTCATAGTGGGCTAACAATCGCTTACCAACATTTTCTCATTAAGGTATTTGGGGGTTGTTGGAAGGATTAACACCAGGCAGAATTGTGGATTCAATGAGCTTTGTAGGGAGCCAGTGTCCCACAGAAACCAAGCAGGGGCTAAGGAAACCGGCAGTTTAGGAAAGGAGATTGGTCAAGTACTCGGCAGCTGCATGCTCTCGGTATGCTTTGTATGGCTCCCAGCTCTGCTCTCTTTTCCTCCCAATGTCCATAGCCACCTGTATCCTCCACGTTCACTTGAAAAAAACTATTTGTTGCTAGTGCCCTCCAAGTACCTTGCTTCATGAGAGCAAGGAGTATGTGTGCTTTGGTTTTTGTGATATCACCAGGGACTAAGGATTGCTGAACATATGTAGCACATGGCAGTAAATGTGTGTTGAGGGTAATGCCCCACCTTGTTGGGCTTGATGAATTAAGTGTTGTATGTATGTACAGCAACTTGGCCCATGCACAGAAAAGATTTGCTAAGTACCTGTTCCCTTTCCTGACACTCTCAAGTCCCACTCTACTCTTTGTAAAAATTCCTAACTTCTAGGCATCTAGTATTCAGGTGTCCCTTGAAAAACCTCTTCTTGGGAAAGGATTTGGTAAACACCTTGAACTTCCAGGGTGAATTAAACCAAGGGATGACCTTGCCTAGGATATCAAAGCCTGTTTTCAAGTTGTGGAAATCACAGGATCTGGTCCTTATTAAAGGAAATCAAAGTAAGAGCTCAGCAGGAGTAAAACTGGAGCCCAGGACCCCGTCAGACTGCCAGTCCTTTGCTCTGCTGGTGAGGATGGCTAGTGCAGAGAAAATCTACTGTCTTGGCTAGTGTTGGTATTCATGACGTCAGTCAAGTATGTGTTGGCTGAAGTGAACTAAATGCACTGTGGAAGCTTTTGGCCACACAGCCAGGAGACTTGAGATCTAGTCTGAAGTTGTCTGTTAATCAATTTACAGACAAATACATGTGTCATGTGAGAAAACATCTCTCTATGAGTAATGTGATAGTGACGTGTCTCAGGACCCCCAGGTAAAACAAGACAACACAACATACACTGTACTTACCTGTCCTCTGGATTATCCAGTTTCATTATGCCTTGACTCAAACTACAGTGTGGGTGGCTATAGACAAACCTCTGGAAGAGATTTTTTTTTTAATGTGTTTGTGATAATAAAATGATAACACATGTTTGAGAAGGGAATTTGGAAAATGAAAATAGCCATCAGGAAAGTAAAAATTGTAATCTTCCCACTAAGATTATCATTATGAACATTTTTGGCATATTTCATTCTATTATATTGTTTTTACCTTTCTATTTGTATTCATATATTGTATAGGTCTGTCTTATGAAATATATATGTATATATATGTACATTTATATGTATTTTTTTTGAGACAAGATTCCATTTTACAGCCCAGGTAGGCCTTCTTGCTTCCTTTCCCAAGTGCTGGGATTACAGCAGTTATGTTTTTTTTTTTAGTTAACATATCATGAATATTTTCTTACAGAATAACTATCCTTCAAAACTGTGACTTTCATTAATTATGGATGTTTGTGCTGTAATGTACATAAACACTTAACTGCTGTTGGTTTTGTTTCTCATTTTTCTAGTTGTATGTGGTGCCAATACAGAACTCTTGGCTTACTACCTCATTGTTCTGGCTTTTCAGTCTCAGTAAATGCCATTAGCACCTCTTGAGGCACTCAAATCAAAAATCTGGGAGTGGTTCTTTCATTTATTAAAATTTCTATTTTCTGTATAATATCTGTTTATAATTTTATATATTTATATATATAAATAATATATATAAATATATATAAATATAATATAATATATAAATAATATATATATAAATAATATATATATATAATTTCCTTTAACTATTCATCTGATGATGTATGTCTAGGCTGGTCCCATATCTTGGCTATCATAAATATAGTGCTGTAGTAAACATGGATGTGCAAGCCTTTCCGATAAGCTGATTCAGCAGTGTGTGTGTGTGTGTGTGTGTGTGTGTGTGTGTGTGTGTGTGTGTGTGTACCACCCGAGTGATACAGCTGCATCATGTAGTACTTCTATTTTCAGGCTTTCCATGGCTCCCTATTTCCTGCATCCTCTCCTGTGTTTCGTGACGGAGCTGTTTCTGTTTGCCGGAGAAGTAAGTAAATGGATGGCTTTCACTTCACTTCACTCGACATTTCCAGTTCTGAACTGTGTTCCGAGGGTGCAGGGGCAAGAGTGACGTTGTCTGCCTTCCTGAAGTCTGTGTAGAGGAGACAGTAGAGAAATAGGAACACCACAGTGTGTAAACACAGCAGTGGAGCCTGGCGGGAGTGGGAGGAGGCTGCAGCCACGCCCCCCTGCACAGCCCCTCCTCCGCACAGAGGAGGTCTACCGCGGGTCTATCATTTCTTCCTTTCGGTGTCAGCTGATTTTTTTCCCTTTATTTTATTTTACAATACCATTCAGTTCTACATATCAGCCACGGATTCTCTTGTTCTCCCCCCTCCTGCCCCCTTCCCTTCCCCCCAGCGCACCCCTCATTCCCAACTCCTCCAGGGCAAAGCCTCCCTGGAGGACTGCGATCAACCTGATAGACTCAGTCCAGGCAGGTCCATTCCCTCCTCCCAGGCCGAGCCAAGCGTCCCTGCATAAGTCCCAGGCTTCAAACAGCCAACTCATATAATGAGCACAGGACTTGGTACCACTGCCTAGATGCCTCCCAAACAGATCAAGCCAATCAACTGTCTCACCTATTCAGAGGGCCTGATCCAGCTGGGGGCCCCTCAGCCTTTGGTTCATAGTTCATGTGTTTCCATTCATTTGGTTATTTGTCCCTGTGCTTTATCCAACCTTGGTTTCAACAATTCTTGCTCATATAAACCCTCCTCTTTCTCACTAATTAGACTCCCAGAGCTCCACCCGGGGCCTAGCTGTAGATCTCTCTATCCAGTTCCCTTGGTCGTTGGATGGGGTTTCTAGCACGACAGTTAGGGTGTTTGGCCACCCCATCACCAGAGTAGGTCAGTTCCGGTTGTCTCTCAACCATTGCCAGCAGTCTATTGTGGGGGTGTCTTTGTGGATTTCTGTGGGCCTCTCTAGAACTTTGCTTCTTCCTATTCTCATGTGGTCTTCATTTACCATGGTCTCCTATTCCTTGTTCTCCCTCTCTGTTCTTGATCCAGCTGGGATCTCCCGCTCCCACAGGCTCTCTTTCCCTCGACCCTCACCCTTCATTACTCCCACTCATGCCCAAGTTGTTCATGTAGATCTCAGCCATTTCTCTGTCATTGGGCGATCCTCTTGTCTTTCTTGGGATCCTGTTTTCCAGGTAGCCTCCCTGGTGATGTGAGTAGCAGTCCAGTCATCCTTGTTCCACCTCTAGTATCCTCCTATGATTGAGTACATACAATATTTGTCTTTCTGAGTCTGGGTTACCTCACTCAGGATGATTTTTTCTAGATCTATCCATTTGCCTGCAAACCTCATGATGTCATTGTTTTTCTCTGCTGAGTAGTATTCCATTGTGTATATGTGCCACAATTTATTTATCCATTCTTCAGTTGAAGGGCATCTAGGTCATTTCTAGGTTTTGGCTATTACAAACAATGCTGATATGAACATAGCTGAGCAAGTGCTCTTGTGGTATGATTGAGCATTTCTTGGGTATATGCCCAAGAGTGGTATAGCTGGATCTTGGGGGAGATTGATTCCCAATTTTCTAAGAAAGCACCATATTGATTTCCAAAGTGGTTGTGCAAGCTTGCATTCCCACCAGCAGTGGAGGAGAGTTTCCCTAGTTCCACATCCTCTCCAGCATAAGGTGTCTTTAGTGTTTTTGATCTTAGCCATTCTGACAGGGGTAAGGTGGTATCTCAGAGTTGTTTAAGTTTAGGGATGAGATTTGGTTTCTGGATGATCTTTGAGGGACCTTCTGGCTTTAAAAGTCTTTCATCATTATAAAATCCATGGGTGTATAATTTCTGGAGCTTGGGTTCTGCTGCCTTGGGCAAACTTGTGCTCACTTGGAACTAAAATACCTATGTCACCTTTACCCCAGCCACTGTAGCGAGCAAAGGAGAGATGGACAAATAGGTCAGCCACGTGCAAATGATCAAGTGTGGGAGAGCGAAGCCCTTGGAGTCCCTTCCTGCCCAGAGCACTCTGGGCACACTTACATGCAGTTCTGAGGTGTGAGTTCCGGGCTGAGTCCCACACCAGGGAGGTAAAGATTTTACTAACAAGGTTTTATGGAATCTATTAGATAATTGCAAGACCCAGGATGTTTCCAACCTAATGGGACATCAGTGCAACTGAACTCCCAAACAGCTGTCATTCATTTTGGGGTAAAACTTGTGAATTAATCCCTTTATGTCTCTCCCCCCACCCATCCATTCCATTTCCTTTTAGACTGTAAGAAGTATGCCTCAGTTAAAGGTTAAACTTTTGAAACTATTCAGAAGACAAATTCTTTCAAAGCTTTGTGTGGAAAAATATTCTTTTAATTCAATTTGGTGAGAGTTGCCAGGGTAGCAAATTAAAGATTTATTACCTGGGAATTTTTGGATCACAACTTAACACAGGTCTGGGTGCTTTATTCTAAAATGTTTGGAGTTTTTCCAGCCATCCGGCTTTCTACTTGGGCCAGGTATCGGAGGCATTGCCAATGCATTGATTGATTAATCAAAGCGGTGCATGTTGTGGATTCTGTTCCTATGACAGAGAGTTGTACACAGAAGATGTTGAGACAGCTTTTTGATTATTTTTTTCTCACCAGATTATTGTGTGCTGGCAATAGTTTCATATCATGCTAACCACATAAAAGTACCCCCCAGTTAGACAGATAAAGCCTGGAGGATTAGCATAGCTTTGAAAAGGGGTGTGTGTGTGTATAGAAGCCAGAAATCTTGGTGTTATTTCTCAGGAGCTAAATCTTGGTTTTTTCTTTTTTTTGTTTGTTTTGTTTTTTGTTTTGTTTTGTTTTTTTTTTGAGACAGGATCTTACTTGGTGTGGAGTGTACTGCTTCTGCTAGACCAGCTGGCTGCTGATCCCAGGAGAATCCACTATATCTGCCTTCCCAGTGTTGGTGTTACAAGTGCATGCCACTCTGCCCAGCTTTTAGAGCATATGAACACATTTTAACTAATTCTTTGAGAATTTCATACTATGTATTTTGACCATAGTCACCCCAACTTGCCCCAACTCCTCACAGATCCACCTTACCTCCCAAGTCGGCCCAACTTCGTATCCTCTTTCTTTCTAAATAACCCACTGAGGCCAGTGTGTGCTGGTGATAAACTCTTTCTGACATCCACTGGAACCTGGGAAGTTGACCAAGGGCCACAACCTTGAAGAAAACTGACTGTCTTTCTCCCAAAAGACACAAACTGTCCACAGCTCCTCACCTGGAAGGGGGTCTGTGAACCCTTTCTCTGTCGGAAGGGGGTCTGTGAACCCTTTCTCTGTTGGAAGGGGGTCTGTGAACCCTTTCTCTGTTGGAAGGGGGTCTGTGAACCTTTTCTCTGTCAGCGCTGGAATGTTAACTGATGTCCAGCTCGTTATGTGGGTTCTGGGGACTGAACTCAGGTCCTCACACTTGCTCAGCAGAACTTTGCTGATTGAGCTATCTCCCCAGTTCCTTGTGAGGACATGAACTCATCAAACCACATCCAAGGTCACCAACCAAACAGAAAAATGAGGGTCTTGATAATGGTCCCTTGTAGTTATTTGACCCAGATCAAATGCAGGAAAGTGAACAGGTATTTTAAACTTCAGAAACTTCAGGACAAATGGAATGTTTCTCATCTAAACTCCCTTAAGGCCCACGAATGGATGCACTTTTTCTTGGTTTTGAAATTAATTTCAAGTCCGGGGAGTGGAATACATAATGTGTGTAATAATTTCAAAGTGAATCCCAGGGAAATTAAACATTAAATCTGGCTGAGATTTCCCATTATAGGAATTACTGAATGTGTGCCATTAGCAAACATCACTCGGCAACCTACTGTATCCGAAGCTGCGAGGTTTAAACAAATACTCCAGCGTAACATTTCACTTATTAGGAGGCGTGACCAAACAATCAAATTACCAAGAATACAATGGGAGTTCTAAACAGTCTGGCGTGTAAATAATACTCCTTTCACCCTGCATCAGACCTTGCTCTCTCTTGGGTACCCCTGAACCAAAAGCCACAGCAAAGGTGTATAAAGGAAGTTTAAGGTCCTCGTCCAGTAGAAATAAAGACCATTGGAGTTTAGCTCTCCTTCCCACCCTCTCCCATTGGCACTACTTTTGGCTTCAACAGGCACCCTTAGCCAGCTTCTCATTCTCCTTGTGCGTCTTTTGTTATATGTGATTTATTTTTCCTTGAAAGCCTCACTACAGACTGGAAGTGAAGAGCACCCTGAGTCTTGTTGGTTGGGGTGAATAAGTGCTTTCCGAGTGCCCTTCTGAAGGGCTTCTATGTTTGCAGATCTTGCAATGTGCAGACACAACACCTCTTCCTCGGCTCCCATGTGTGAACACATGAGTCTTCACACAGTGCCTAGGGACCCAGCTACTCTGCTCACATGATCCTTCTGCCTGAGGCATCTTTGGCAAAAGTCACAGGTCAAGTGATTCCCTAGGTACTGCTTCATTCCATTGAGTTCCATTCCCATGGGTGTGGCCAGGAGACTGAAAGTTCACCGTGGCCGGCTCCCTGGGTTCTGCTCCCCTACTTCCCCTTCATTTCCTCTCTTCCCTGCTTTGCCTTCTGTTGTTCTGGGACAAGGTCATGTGTGTATCCTCAGCTGCTCTGGAACTCATTATATAGCTCCAGGCTAGCCTTGAACTCATGATCTTTCTGCTTCTGCCTCTGAAGTTCTGGGATCACAAACATAAGCCTCCACACTTTGGTTTCAGCAGACCACCCTGTTCATGAAGAGCTAACTCACTAGGTAGAATAAAGCTTTACATAAAAACAACCCTAATAACAAACCCACCAGGTTCAAGCGGCACTCACTCATGCCACCAGGCACAGCTGTCCACATGTTTGCTGGGGTGTGAGCATGTGGGGAGCTTTAGGCATGGGTCCCAGAGCAACCTTTTCTGTGGCAGCTGCTAGAAGGACCAGGTCTCTAGCATGGTATGGATGGAGCACTTAGTCTACTAGTGACCACAGAAAACAAGTCCGAGGCTGACACACAGCTCAGTGGTGCAGAGGTTTGGTTCTTAGCACCTCGGTAAACAAATGACTACATAAAGTACAAGAAATTAAACTAATGACTGGTACATAAAATTAATATAAAATTTAAAAAAGCTAACCATGGTGTCGTGTACTTGCCATCTCAGCACTCAGGAGCTGGAGGCAGAAGGATGTGGGATTCAAGGAAGTCTCAGTTACATAGTGAGGTCAAGGCTTGGACTGTATGGGATGATGTCTAAACACGATAAACAAGAAGTCTAAGCCACTGAAAGCTCAGTATGCCTGCCTGAACAATGGAAGGATGATGAGTGATTTCTGAATGAAGGAAAAAAATCACCCTAGGTCACCTGACCAAAACTTTCTGAGTTGTATGTCTAACAAGCGGCCTTTACAAAACTGAATGTGGTTGTAGGTGGACCCGGCTGTGGTCAACATCTGGGCTGCACGTCTGAGCTGTGTGGTTGGCACTTGTGAGATTTTTTTTTCCAGATCTCCCCTCTGGGCCTGTTGCTGTCTTTGTACAATCTGGGAAGGGAACCCCTCAACCCCAGACAAAACCAGAGTCCTTTCTGCTCACAGGTATATTGCCACTTGCAGCCCGACAGGGACGTAAGAGTCCCGATGCACAGCACAGAGCCTCGGTATATTTTTCCGTCTATGACAATGTGGAGATGGAAAGTTTTTTAAACTAAGCCGAAAACACCCAGGAGCTGAATCTCTAACACATAAAACAAAAATCCCAATTTAAAAAGTGGAAGGAAATATCACTTTGCTGCCACGCTAGACATAGTGTTAAGAATTTTATTTTCTGCTTTTCCAAGAACCTCTCCCCCAGAACTTTAGTCCCGCGAGACTCACAGATGCAAGGGAAAGGCCCTTGCCCCAGCCTGCACCCCCAATCTCCCTCACGCACAGTCTGTCCACCCACCCAGGCATCAGCAGCAGGGTTGGGCTTTTCAGGAGACTGGAGTGTTTTCTCAGCTGCTGTCTTTTGCTCGCCTCTCCAGCAAAAGGAGGTGTGTGAGATGCTGGGAAAGGGCTCCAGGAAAAGAAGCTATCTGGGCTGTCTGAAGGAGGAAATTAGTTGGAAACAGTGACATCACTCAGAGATAAAATTCACAGTGTTCTTTCCCTTTCGGGGAGCACATCACTGGCTTGCGAGAGGCTGGCCGACTTTGATACACTACAGGTTCATATCCGTCCCAGCCGCCACTCACCTTTGAGGAAATTCTTTTTGTCTGGGTATGCTAACTGCTTGGCTGACATTGTCTAGGGCAGAAGTTCTGAGTCACTGAAGAGGCTAATCAGCGTAAGAGGAGGGAACCGAAGCTTCCAGAATGGCGTGTCTGTGTGTGTGTTGATTACACTTGCTATGTGAATGCATGAGTGTGCATGCATGTGCATGTACTTGGTGTGTGTGTGTGTGTGTGTGTGTGTGTGTGTGTGTGTAGGCCAGAGGTCCACATCAAGTGTCTTCCTTAATTGATTCTCCGCCTTATTTTTTGGCTTAGTGTTCCTCTTTGAACCCAGAGCCCATCAATTCAGCCAGGCTGGCTGGCCAATGAGTGCAGAGATCCCTGTCTCTGCCTCCCCACTGTTGATATTACAGACATACGCTGTTATTCTTTGATTTTTCAGTGGGTGCTGGGGTTAGTGCTCAGGTCCTTTATGTTTTCAAGGCAGGCATTTTACCAGCAGACATCTCCACAGCCCCAGGATGATTTTTAAGAGCCTTTAGCCAGATAGAGAGGACTATTGTTTGAATCATTGTAAATATTCCTTAAATATCATCAGTGCTTTTCCTCCAGGGCTTTCCTAGGAGGGCGGTTTGTTCAGATCTCTTTACATGTGACCTTTCTTTGGGATGTAACAAATTTGAGTGGTCAACATTTGTGTGCACTGCTCACTGCACTGTAATGGGCCTTGTTTCAGCTGGCTCTCTTTCCAGGCCTGGTTAATATTCATTCAACTTTTCCATAATGAGGAGAAAGAGCTACGGCTTTTCAGGATGAATCCACCTTGCATCCAGGTCGCAATATTCCCCATAAGGGCAAATGAAGGCAAAGGCTTTGTTTGGACCCAAAGCGAAGTGTAAGCTTTGGCCATTTGTCCTGTTCTGTTTCTTGCTGGGTTTAGTCTAAATCCCAAGAGGTATAATTAACTTGGCCCCTTGCCATTTATATATTTAATTGGGCCAAGTGACATTAGGGCCTGTGTAGCTCTTTTGTGGAAATGAGTAAAAGCAAGCAACTTTTCAGCGTAGCTACCCCGCGCCAGCAACTAACGAGCCCCCTTCATTTGCAGGATGTATTCATTGCAAGAACGCCCAAGTTCAGATGTGGAACAATGTGAAAGGCACACATAGTATTAGCTGCAGAGGCTTTTCCAGGCTCCGAAGAGCAGCCAGCAGATACTGATTAAGCTTCACGTGGACACTGACCAGTTTTTAATCATTCCCTAGACTATCAGTTTTAAATCTCTAAATCTCTTGGGAATTGGTGAGTTAACTAGGCATGATTTACACTCGATTCTGTTGTCTAGATAGTTGAAGAAATGGCACCGGAACACCACTCTTGATAATGTTGACAGGCCACCAGGAGACAACCCTCCTTCATACACTCGGAGCCACAAAACCAGCTTTCTATGAAAAGAATGTTGAGTAACAGAGGAAGTGATCATCTTTATCCAGGCTGAGGTTTTCTGTTATCTAAGAGTCTTTCAACTCTCTTTTCCCCACCTCTCCCACTAGGAAGGAAAACCCTGCAAGACCTTAGGTAATGGTGTCTGGCCAGTAGAAAATGGAAGAAGCCTGAACCAGCATGTAGAGGAAGCCACCTAATTACCAAAAAATTCTCACTGGCTCGTTAGATGAGTGAGTAATAAATACCATTGGGCCAAGCCTCTAAAATGCGGGTGCATTTACCTTAATATCTAACAAAAGTGTAATATGTCAATAATATGACATCTGTTTCATACCAAGTATGTTAATGATTCACTTGTGAACCAAGTATTTTGTTATTCTGAACATTCAAAGCACAAATGCTGAAGAATCCTCTAGAAGGCTATTGAGACCTTCAGGTCCTGATTCAAGAGTGAAAATGTCTTCCTTCCTTCCTTCCTTCCTTCCTTCCTTCCTTCCTTCCTTCCTTCCTTCCTTCCTTCCTTCCTTCCTTCCTTCCTCCCCTCTCTCTCTCTCTCTCTCTCTCTCTCTCTCTCTTCTCTCTCTCTCTTCTTTCTTTCTTTCTTTCTTTCTGTCTTTCTCTCTTTTCCTTCCTTCCTTCCTTCCTTCCTTCCTTTCTTTTTCATTTACGCTTCTTAATTTTACATGTTAGCTTCAATTTGTTATGACACAGCATATGAGAATCATTCAGTAGTACAAAGATGATTTGAATATAGAAGTGCCTAAAGGCTCGTCTTTTAAAAACTGGGCTATCCGCTGATGCACTTTTGGGAATTGATTGGCTCATGAGCTCTGACACCACCTGTGGGTTAATTCACGGATGAATACAGTTTGGCGGCGTAACTAGGAGGTGGGGCCTAGAGGACGCGAGTCACCCACTCTAGCTATATTCCCTGCAGTGCTGTGTCTTGCCTCTGGCTATTGCAGTCTTTAAAACACTAACTTATTATTCTTCGGCAATTCCACGCGTGTATATACTGTACTTGGTCGTTTTTACCGTTACCATCTCTCAACCCTTCCCGTCCTCACTGAGCCCTTTCTTATCCCAACAAGTCCTTTTTCTGTTTTCACATCTTTTTAATTTAAAAATTTACTGTGACTCAGTGAGTTCACGTAGGGTCATCTGCATGAGTGTGGGTGGGGCATATTCTGGAGCATGGGCAATCTGTCCTTGGCTGTACCACTGAAGAAAGGGACGCCCTTCCCTAGAGATCATTCACTTGCACTAGCTCCTCGGTAAGTGTGGGCCTCAGGAGCCTCCTCCTCATGCAGGATGGAATGTTGACAGGCCCCATCTTGTGCAAGCAACCTGTGAGTGCAACAGTACGCCCCAAAGATGGTACTGCACAGCCTTCCTCCCCCCGTCCTCCGGTCTTGCCCTGGCCTCTGGGTTCTTGCTGTGCTTTCTGGCTGCCCCAGGAGAGCAGCTCTGCTTTTCCATTGCCTTCCGGCCAGGTTGCTCTGTGTCAACACAAGCCCACAGGATTGGGCTCCTCGTCAACCATGAACGAAACCCTCCGAAACCACAAGGGAACCCGTCCTACTTCCTGTTGCTCTGCCCAGGCATGCTGTGAGGGAATGGAAGAGGAACAGCTGCATCCCTTCTGAGGTGAGCCTGTAGCTTAATGTCTAAGCACAGCAACGCCTTTCCTCGGTTGCTGTCTCAGAAGCCGTGCTGGAAGTCCTCGTGTTGAGTACTCATGATGACTGAGTTGCCCAAGAGCAAAGTAGCAGATCAAGATGTTTGCTTTTGTTTTGTGAAGGAGCACAGCAAATTCATTTTGATTCTTTTCTCTCTTTGAAGATGTCACCAGTCATCCTGGAAGTGCAACCCAGAGCCCTAATAACACAGGAATTGTATGAGGCCCATCTTAATTTAGGTAGAAGACAATAAAAATAATAGCTAATGTGAGTCACGTGGATTATGAGTAGAAATCCATGTGTGGTCACTGATGTGGCTTCGACAATAACTCTAATGTTCAGAAACACAGATGTTAAACTGCCCCGTTTCGCCAGATGTGTTCACGCTGGGTCCGTCAAAATGGAGCAATATGTAGTCAGAGACACGTTGCCCGCTCTGGGAACAGAGAGCTGCATATTCTCATCATCTGCCTTCCACCGAGATCAAAGCGGAGTTCTTAATGCGAGTTAGCTTTCAATGTCGTGACACACGGCATCCTCTCCCATCAGCACGTCCTCTCACCTGTGGAGATGAACTCTGCTATTCCACCACAAACCCATGTGGTTGCCATCCCCGCCTTGCCTGTCTGGTGAAGTGTCTGTACTGTGGTGGGGTAGCTACCACGTCCTGGGAGTGCTTCACACAGAGGGGTAATGCACTGAATTTTCCATTTGCACACTTTTCTCCAGCCTGTTCTAACATCATCTTAAAATAAACACGAATTCATTGAAAACAGCTTTCCGTCAGACTTACTCTTAAATATTATCGAACCCGCCGAGGGAAGAAAGCTGGTGGGTTCTGCAGTCAGGCAATGTGGGGTTTTGCTCCCCTTCCCCACGTCCACTTTCACATGAAGCATGCACTCTACAGAGGGCCACTCTGACTTACACACAAGGTATTTATTTTTGTCTCTTGGCTTATGAGTAATTATAATTCTTGTGATGGAGATTATTTTTTTAATGGTAAAATAGGACTCGATTCCCTTTCAAGAAAAATAGAAGGAGGCAGAATGGTTACTTATTTAGTTTATCAGTGAATGCTTATAGAGTACACAGAAAGAGATGAACAGAACAGGAAAAGACACTGAGTGTCTGGGAGTAGGTAAGAGAGCCGGGGTGTATGCTAACCCAGGACTTAGCACACAGCCAGAGCAAGTGCTTGGAAGAATAGCAAAGGTGAGAAAGGGGAGATTCAGGACCCAGTTGCCCCATTTGGTGTTCATCCTTGGGTCATGAGAACCTACGCAACCCAGGAATCGATCATGCTAACAGAGTATTAATAAAAAGGATTTATATAGTTTCTTTTGTCTGTATTGAGTGCTTTTCCTGCTCTTGAAGGCTAGAAGAGGGTGTCAGATCCTTTGGACTGGAGTTACAGGCAGTTGTGAGTCATAGTGTGGATGCTGAGAACTGAACCCAGGTCCTCTGGAAGGGTAATACTCACTCTTAACCGCCAAGCTGTGTCTTCGGCCCCTTAACAGAGCATTTTTAAAAGTCCCTGGAGTTATAGGACAAGTTCAAGATGTAGACTGAGTTGGCTTTCAAGCATTAAAGAGTCTCAAGTAGGGATAAAGATGGATCTTCTCTGGGTTTGGTGGATTACGGTGCAGGGTGCAGAGAAAAGGGGCTGAAACAGCAGAAATGGTGATATTTCATGCAAGAAGCCGGATGCGGCTTACTGCAGCTGACCCTTCCTCCTTCTCACGTCCTTTCTTTTCTCGTTCCCTCCACGGTTTTGCATAAAATCAGTATAATTTCAAAGAGAATTCTCAGCCCCCATCAGTTGAAAGAAAACAAAACAAGAAGTAAGTAAAACGGGAGAGGATGGATGCAAACGGGAGAGGATGGATGCCAACATTTTCTGCTTCACCACACAGCGGACGTCACAGATGGTGATTATTTGAGTGTGAAAACCGGGTTGTAAAATGAGTGTCTTCAAAAATGTCAAGAGTGAGTGCCCTTTTGTAGGCAAACACTGGCTTGAAAGAGTTCCAGCGGCTTGCCCAAGACCCTCACTCCATGTGAACTGCGCTTAAAGGAAAATCCGTCTCTACGAGAGGCTCTGATAGTTTCAAGAGACGAGTGACTGGGAAGAAAAGGGGAAGTGGGTCTTGAGTAGTTTGTGATTTACGGTTGAAAGTTAGGCATTAGGACTCATTAGGACTTGGGTTTTATGGTGCTCAGAGTCTGTGAATGAGTTTTGTGGAAGTCACACAAGACAGGAAAATGCAGCCAGGCAGTTGAACAGCCAAAGCTTGTCTCCTTGTTGACTCTTTTGGGGTGAGGTGGAAAATGTAGAGGATTGTAAGAAAAGACATATTCATCTTTTGTCACTAAACTGTCTTCTAAAAGAGACACACAGTCTGTTCATGTGCAGATTGTGTGAAAAGCCCTGACCTTCCAGAGTGCAAGACAAAAAACAAAACAAAACAAACTAGTGCAATACACGTGACTGGTCAGACTGTCACAGCACAAGTGTGAATAAAAATCTCAAAGTGTAAAATGAAATTTCTTCCCGACTCAGATGCCCCCTTCCTCTTTGGAAGTCAGAGAAGGTTAGAGAAATCAGGACTGTGCACTCTTCCTCTTTTTGGTGACACCCAGGATAGCTGACTTGCAGTAAGCAGTCCTATGGCCTTTGGGGTTTATGAACAGGTATCTGTTGCTTCCCTACTGGCTAGGTTAAGAGGTTGATTCGGGGTTGCTGGGGCCAGTGTGGGTCCAGTATGCTCTAAAAGACCAGGAGAAACTTTGAAAGCCATGGGGTCAATCACAGTTTTCTTCTTACAGAAGGACTGACTGTGCAGAACATTGGAGAATTCAGGGGACCTACTTTAATAGATGCTCAATAAAATCTAGGATGAGAGAGAAGGCAGATGATGCAAAGACTTCTGGGATTTTGCTGTTCTTGCCTCTTCAGGATGCCCACCTCACTCTGTCACAAGGAGATGTAAGATTGCGTGTCAGACAGAAGGTGGAGACCAGCTTCAGGCTGCAGGAGCTCAGTGTGACGGTCGGGTAAGTGTGGCGAGTGGCTGAGGCCTCACTTTCACCAAGGATTTAATAGGAAAAGTGTGGTCAACCAATCAGGGCAGATGGGATGGGAAGGCACACACAGATTTTGGTCCTCATGGCTGTACCCAAAGGTGCCTGGCTACCTGAGTCCCATGTCATGCATGTTGGACAGTGGGGTACATGTTATAAGTTGTATCTGTAATTCTTTTGAGGGCTCAGCAGCTCTTTCTCTCTCAACCAGACAGATTCTTTATTTGTAGAGCATATTGACTACATAGTCATTTGGCAAGCATCGGAGCCCTGTCTACCTTTTTTACTTCCTCATTAAATGTCCAGTATGAAAAAAAACCAAGTACAAAACAGTCTTACCTGAAACTTCATCTTCCGACAGTGTCTGTCAGATCAGGAAGTCACAAATTTCTCAGGGTCTGCAAGGCATAGGATCTTCTTCTTTTTCTTCCCTTTTTTTAAAGTTTCATTTATTCTTTGTGGATTTCACATCATGCATCCTAATCCCTCTCATCTCCCTGTCTCCTTGCCTCTACCCTCTGCCCTTGTGACCTCCCCCCCAAAACAAAACAAAATTTAAAAGTGTGGCCAAAAAAAAAAAAAAACCCCAAAAAACAAAACAAAACAAAACAAAAAAACAAAACAAAAATCCTGCATAGAAACTGTAGTGTGGCTCAGTGAGTCACACAGTATACCTTTTAGTCCATATATCTTTACTTGTAAGTGTTCTTTGCAATGGATCCTTGGTCTGGTTCAAAGCTTCCGGATTCTGATACCCTATTGATGCTGGGCCCTCACTGGGACTCCTCCTGGATAGCCTGTGTTGTTCTGTGTCATGGGACTCCTGTAACTTTGAATCTGCAGATCTGGCCCCTTCACATGCTCCAGCAGTTCATAGATTAGGTGGATGTTGGGATGGGCTAACTCATAGCCCTGGTTCTGGGCCTAGGTGGTAGCTGGGTTGGTCAGCCTGTTAGCTTTCCCTCATCACAGCCAGGGTGAGCTCTCCAAGACTGCCTAGCTAGCTCGCCCAATGCAGCCTGGGCCAGTTCTCCTGTTCTCAGGCCCTCGGTCTGGCTTTCCCATACTCACACCACCAGGGCCAGCTCTACTATTTTGCCCAGGCGAGGTATATAACCCACTCTCTCAATTGCTGCAGTTGGTGAGGGACAGGGTGAGCTCCAGTGTGCTCCCCAGGTGAGGTGCAGGGCCTGCTCTCCCGTGTGCTGCAGCCTGTGAGGGGCGGGACCAGCTCTCCTGCTCCCATGACCCCTAGGCCAGCTCTCCCGCCTGCAGTAGGTAGCAAGGGTTAAGCGGGGGCATCTTTCCCTTACCCACGCCACCACAAACCTGACAAGGGGAGGTCGGCTCTCCTGCTCTCGCCATCCGGCTGGCTCACCTGCACCCTTGCCCACAGGGTCGGCTACTGTGTTCCCTGAGTGAAGTGTGGTGCTGATTCTCCCACTCTCATGACCCCAGGGTCAGCTCTCCCCCCACCCCGAGAGGTGCTGAGTGGCTTGTGGTTGATTGTGCCCACCCCCGACCCCAGACCAAGGCTTGGGGTGGGGAGCTGTCTCTGTCATCTACCTACTCAGGCCTGGAAGTCTGTATCTGTAATTTTTATCTTGGGGATCCAGGCTTCAAATTTGTTGCCTGAATTTAATTTATGTTGTTGTAGGCTGGGACCAAGGGTGATTCTTTCTGTGGGGACATATGCAATTAGAAGTATGATGTGTGTGTGTGTGTGTGTGTGTGTGTGTGTGTGTGTGTGTGTGTGTTTCATGAGTTCATAGTGAAATTCTGGGCAGACCCTCGGTTCACAACTGCTTAAGAACCACTGGAGATTTCCTCAATAATGCTACAAAAGGCAGTCTGTGACCCATTTTACAGGTAGGAAAAGAAGAGGAAGTGGGATAAGTTACTCAGGGTGTAAATTGCCTCTAAATTTGCTGGCCTGAATTTCTTAAAAACATGAATTCTGTTTATTACACATCAAAATGTATCACTGATTTTGGTCATCCACCTGTAAGTCTTTCAAGGGTCAAAAATGCCTTAAAGCCTTGTGTTTCCCAGCCTTGCTTTGGTCCATGGTCTTTACCCGTGACTCTGCAACTGACGGCACGTCATCCAGCGTGTCTATCTCGGTGACGCCTGCTGCAGCCGTCGCCAGCCGTCAGCGTTCGGGCATTTCCGTGCAGAGAAGCCCTTGTCAGCAGCACCCGGGATGCTCGCGCTGACGATGATGGCTCCCCTCTTCCTGATTTGTTCAGCCCATTAGAGTGTGTGTCGAAAACAAACAGCGCACTAATGCCGGGCCGAAATAAAACCACAAAAACAAGCAAGGAAGGCAAAGACTCGGGGAGATAAAGATAGGTGCACTAATGAGTCCCCAACTGGTTAAAAGCAAACACATTTCTGTTCCAAGAAAAGTGCAAGTAACATTTGTTGTCACTAAAACTCTTTAACAAAATAAAGAGTTGCCCTCGGATTTATTATGGGAGACCAGAAGCACTGCGGCTAATTATTTCCCAGGTGCCTCTTGCATGAATATAAAAATGGAGCTATCCACAGCGCAGTGCAGCAGGCCTGTCTTCGGCCTTGATTCCTGGCAGTTTCATGGTGTCACCTGCACGGAGTCGCTTAAGCTCCGTGTGGGTTCGGGTATCAGTCTTACTTATGTAAACTTGGGCAAAATATTTGTGTCCGCTAGCTTTGGCTGGGTAACAAACTTCCTTAAACTCCAGTGGCTTCAGAAACCACAGTATGATTTGTCGTGATCTGAAGGACTAACACTTTGGCTGGCTCTAGTGTGTCCTTGTTTCTCATGGTACCAAGTGGATCTTATGTGGGGAACCTCTTCTCTGTCCAGCTGCTCTTCATCCCACTGGCAGCCTGGGCTTCTTTGTAGGGTTGTTGATGATTCTCAGAAGCTGGAGAGGGTGAGCTCCATGGAGAAAGCATTTGTCAACCTCGACTCCTGTTCAGTTAGCCACTGTCCATGGCCTGAAGTGATTCACATGAGCAAGCTTAGCTGGAAAGCTTAGAAACCCAGATTACCCCTCTTGGGTGGGTGTGTACCCAGTGATGATCTGCCACATATGGTCACAGAGGATATCCTAATGTCTCAGGGCTCACGAGGTGAGCAAGTGAAATAATGCACATACTGTGCTCAGGACAGGGTTTGGTACACATGTGTAAATGAGAGAGGTACTTGTGCAAGTCCCAGGGTGTGATCTCTAGCTAGGTTAAGAGCGAATGTTTGCAGGCCTGGAGAGACAGCCCAGAAGTTCAGAGTGTAAGAATATAGGGGACCTGGACTCAGTTTCCAGAACCCATGTGACAGCACACAACCACTTGTAACTCCAGTTTCAGGAGATCTGGTGCCCTCATCTGGCTTTGCTGGGCACCACACACAGGGCACACAAACAGGCAAAATGCTTTTACACATTCTAAAAGTGTGACTAAATGTGAGGGAGAGGAGAGAGCTAGGAAAGAGGAGAGTTGAGGAGGCAAGGAGGACAATATAGGAAAGGGCCGTGATAAGTCTTGAAACTCGAGCTATGGTAAGGTCCCAGGAGAACGCGCTAAGACAAGGAGGCACTCTTGGGTCAGGTTTACCTGTCAACTTGTTAGCTCTTCAGCATCTTAGAAGTACTTCATATCAGGAAAACATTCTTTCCTATTTCAAAGAGTTTTGTTTTTTCAGAAGTACTGCTTATATTCACTCAGTGGGACAATAGGAAGGCAAATTTTCTTTTCCCCATTTTCCCCATTTTTCTAGAATGGGATCTTATGGCTTATACAACAGAAAAAGGCACTTTGCATATCTCAGTTTTAGAACAAAATTATTTTTAGAATTATAAATAAATTTTTTTTATAAAGTTGGCAATTTTCAAAGTATCCTTTGTCACTTTTGAGGGGGTCAATTGGTTTACTTATTGTACCCTGAGAATTCCCTGGACATGGGCCAGCTTCTGTTTGTCTATTTTTCTGAGAGATCGGAACTTCCTGGTCCAAAGTGCTGAAGGCCACACTTATAGTGGAACATGCTATGGTGCAGATTTAACTTCTACTTGGCTGTATGGGCTACTGGATCTGGGATCTGTAGTATGATTTTCTTGTGAGACCACCAGCACCCAAATAAAGACACAGAGATTTATTATTAATTATGAAAACTTGGCCTTTAGTTTAGGTTTGTTCCCAACTATCTCTTATAACTTAAATCAACCTGTTTCTATTAATCTACATTCTGCCACATGGCTTTTTACTTCTCTTCATTCAGTATGTCCAACTCCCTCCCTGTCTTGCTGGCCTCTCTCTCATGCACCCAGACTCATCCCGAGTTCCTCTCTCTGCCTGGAAGTCCTGCCTAACCTCTTCTGCCTAGCTATTGGCCATTCAGCTCTTTATTAAACCAATCAGGTGCCTTAGGCAGGCAAGGTAAAACAGAAACACATTTTTACACAATTTGCTTAAATATTCCTCAACATTTTCCCCTTTTTGTCTAAATAAAAAAGTAAGGTTTTAACTCAAACACAGTACAACTATATACATTAAGAACAATTATCAAGTAAGGCCTACATTCACAATGTTCAGTTCATCTCTATTTGGCAAATTCAGAGAAATTATTCTATTATCTATTCTATCTTGATGAGTCTAAAGTTTTATACCTAGAACATTTTCTATTAGAACTTGTATTAGCATCATAAAAATATCTTTTTAGACCTTAAAACATTTTCTTAGATAAACAACTTAAGCTTTTATGTTTCTCAACCTTATAAATTTTACATCTATTTTGTAAGTTTCTTTTCTGAATTTGGTAACAAGGAAAACTATAAAACTGTAACTATCTATTCTTCAATCCCAGCAGAGACCCAAGAAAGATATAATATTATCTGAGTAAAAAGGAAGTGTAGAGTAAGCAACTTCTAAAATTATAAAAATGACAGAAATAGCTGGCTTCCTGGAGAGTTACCCAAGTTTCCTCTGCAATGTTGGGGCATCCATTATTGGCCTACAGGCCTAGAATATCTGACAGACCTTTCTGTGAATTAGGAATTTTGAAGGACTGTCCTATCTTGTCTTGGGAAAGTTTGGCAGTCACCTTCTTTTGTGTCCTGCTTGTCTGATTTGAATAGCATACTGTCAGCAGTTGAGGCAAGGACAGTTTCTTGCCCAATGGCTAGTTTTGCCATGCTGAAAGCAAACTCCATGTTGGAGGTTCTTCAACGTCCATCATCCTTTTTTGGAGTAAATTGGTGCTCACTGTCTCACTGTCATGAAAAACCTTATGTTATTAAAACATCTTAAATGCCATATTCTATAGATTTCTGAAGTGTTTGAAGTATTAATATATATGTATTAATAATAAATATTAATAAATATGTATCTCTGTTTGGCCTTGAAAACATACCTAACATAAGTTTGATTGTTATAGATGACTACTAACCTGAATTTCTTTATTATCTTAAATAGCTTTCAAGGACTAGAACATGTGAAATAGGTAGGCATAGCGATGGGTGCTTACAATCTCACTGCTGTGGAGGGAGATGGGGAATATGGGACTTGCTGTCAGCCAGTCCAGCCATGTCAGTGAGCCTCAGGCCGAGGAAGAGACCCTGTCTCAGAAAACAAGATGGGTTGACCCTGTGAGATTGACCTTTGGTCTCTGCATGCACGCGCGCACTCACACACACACAAAGATGACAAGGTGCAGAGTCATGAGCTTGGGAAGAACTCCAAAGTAGATGAGCCAACGACATGCTCTGAATCCTGAAAGCCTCCATTCTGAATCTGGAGACTGTCCCAGGGCCCCAGAAGATCTTGATCTGTAAAATGACTACCAGGTGATTTCACACTAGTCATCTGGATGTCCAGGAAATCATGATTGATCTGGCTCCTCAACGGCAAAACTATAAGCACATTTCAGAGCTCTTTCAAAGTTTTCAGATAAGTCTGACTTTGGACCAGAGAGATGGTTCAGTGGGCAAATGTGCTTCCTATTACACTAATGACCTGAGTTCAGTCCCTGGAACACACACACAGTAGGAGAGAACCAACAGGCCTCCACACTCATGCCATGTGTGGATGTCTTAGGAACCATGATGCTAGGCCAGTGCCTCTAGGTGGCCATCAGGTGTCCTCTTGTTTTCTGAGTATTTCTAGCAGCTTTGGTTGCTCCTGCTGGTGGACAGATTGGAAGGGCAGTCTAGATTCTGGACTACAGCTCTGGACTACGGCTTCTTTTATTTCTTTTAGGGAACTAACTTCAGCATGCCACAATGCAGTCTGCATTGACACTGTTATTACTCTCATTATTATTATAATTAACTGATTAGTGTGTACATGTGTATTTGTGTGTGTGTGTGTGTGTGTGTGTGTGTGTGTGTGTGAGAGAGAGAGAGAGAGAGAGAGAAGAGAGAGAGAGAGAGAGAGAGAGATACAGAGAGGCAGAGACTGAGACAGAGATACACAAAGAGACACAGTGAGTGGATGTGCACATATCATGGCAGGAAGGCAGAGATCCGAGGATAGATTTCAGGAGTTGGCTTTCCCCTTCTAGTTTGGTTCTTGGGATGGAACTCAGGTTGTCAAGGTTGTGACAATGACAACCCACTGAGACAGCTTGCTGGCCCATCTCATTATTTTTTGTAGTGTTGAAGATGAGCCTAGGTATTAATCATGCTAAGCAAACACTCAGCTTTACTGTACGTACCCTCAACCCAGCATTATTAATTTTTTGTACAAATCCCATCTACCTGTGGTAAATAAATTGGTCATGGGTGCTTATTGCCCAGTGGTAATGAGGCTGGCTAGGCTCTTGTTGTTGAGGAAAAACACAGGACTACTGGGCATTTTCTGGATGGAGTTCTTTCTCAGCTCCCCCAGAAGTCCCCACACTCTGCCTCACCCCCTCTTGTTTTCCTAATATGTCCAGTCACATTTTAATGGCTGAAATGGTTTCGAAGATATCCCCCACAGAATCAATTTTCACCCTCAGCAAAGGGAAGCTCCCATCCTTCAGCAAGGAGTCTACTTCAGTGATAGGTTTTCACAGGAGTCCAGAACTCAAATGTGTTTTGACTGGTGCCCTGACAGCATCGTGTTAACGTGGACACCAGAAGTGGATTTGCGAGGAGCTTCTCCATGAGACCAGCGCTGGAGACTAATGGAGGCTGATGGCAGGTTTCATCAGCGAGACAGCGGTGGCCCTTAGCTAGTTAGCTGGCTGGAATATTTGGCGCTAATGGCAGGGTTTCATTGAGAATATGTGTTTCGGGGAGTAAACTAATGTGCAGCAACTAAATGATTCTGCTTCTTCCCAAGAAAATGGTGAGCTTTGGAAGCCAGGATGCGGGCAGTATGGCAGCTGTTCTCCTCCAGCCCCAAATTTGTCACCAAGACTGCTTAATGACTGCTTTAGGGCAACAGAGGCAAAAGCACCGAACCCCCCAGCTATCCACAGTGTTCAACGGAGGTATCAGAAGCCGGGAAAACCTTTAAAAGACCTTAAATGTATTACACTCATCTCCAGAGTTCTGAACAACACTGGCATGGATGGCCTCTGCTGTTCAGAAAGCCAACAGAAACATCAGACCTCTTGGCGGCGACCCTGGCAAGCTCCTCATTGAAGTCATCGTTTTTGCTTTTTGTTGTGGTTACCTGACCTCTGAGAGACTGCAGCAGGCTAGTGGGGAGAGAGAGAGAGAGAGAGAGAGAGAGAGAGAGAGAGAGAGAGAGAGAGAGAGAGAGAGCGCACAGCAGATGTGTGCACATCGCCAGTTCCTGGTAACTCTTTGCCTTGGTATCAGAATAGAGTCCACTGACTTTTCTGAATTTGGTCTTCATTTTATAGATATAAGGAGATACAATTGGGCATGGGGAGGGACTTGGATGTCAACCTGAGGGCAGGACAGCATGTCTCACAGTACATCATTGACTTGGCTGCCTGCCTGGAAATGTTTGTACTGACATCTACCTCTCTTTTTCTCAGAGGGGGGCCCTAGGACAGAGGATCTCCTTATCCTGGAACTCTTATCCTTATACTAGAAACTCTTTATCCCCAAATTTCTAGAACTAGAATGTTCCAGTGTTGTAAAATATATAGGGCTCTTCTTGACTATGTAGCGTTTCTTTTGTGGTTTTAAACTTTGATTTAGTCCCTTGCTGAGAGCTTACTTACTCAACTAATAATGTATACCTATGATTGACATTGATTAAACAATTGCTCCTCTTTGCTTTTCCTTCTTGTTTGTTTCCATGGGCCAATCCTTCTATAGCCCATCTTGATGGACCCATTCATTCATACACCTAGTGTGTATGCCTTGTGTGCTTGTGGATGCCTGGACACTTAAGCATCCATATGTCTCATCTATGTCTCTCTCCTGTTGCTGTGTACTTAACAGTAATGGGTTGAGATGGCTGAGCTTCAGGAAGGAAGAAGTGTGTATCTGCACATCGCCGAATGGAGGAGAGCCCCTTAGGCATGCACCCTACTTCATGTGAAAGAGAAATAGACTAATGCTGTCTTAAGCTTGGGAGTTGGCTTTAATTGCTCTGGACAATAAGATATGTGAAGAAGTTTGAGGACATATCAAAGCCTGGTGCATCTGTTCATCATTCCAACACAGTTGGAGGCTAGTAGCCAGAGGGGGGGCCCCTACCATAGGCTGGGGCCTGACAGAGATGATGTTAGCCCTGATAAACCAGATGTCCTTCTCAAGGCACCTGGGAGGCACGGGAAGGTTTTGTGAAGGGTAGTTATGTAATCGAGACTGAAGAGATAAATGCACATTTATCACATGATGAATACAAGTGGGGAGACTCCAGGCCAGAGACCAGGTCTAAAGGACTGCAGTGGTCAGGGCCAGCGAGAGTGAGGACCCAGACTTCAGAAATCTTCCTTACTGGTTACTCTTGTCCAGTTCTTTAAGTAAAGAACAGAAGTTGGGCTGGAGAGAGGGGCTCTGGGTGTAGCACTTGCTGTCCAAATACAACAAGCCAAGTTCAGATCCCCAGCACCTACATAAGAAAGTGGTGTAGCTGTGCTTACCTATAACCCCAGTACTAGCTGAAGCAGGGGGCAGAGACAGGAGGGTCGCTGGGCTTATGTCTGCCAGCTTTGCTGAAAAACACTAAGCTCCAGGTGCCGTGAGATACCTATCAAGCAAATAAGGCAGATCATGTGTCCTCTTTTGTCCTCCATGTGCATGCTCAAGGGCACATGTATGTTGCTTGAGTTTCCTGCCTTGCCCACGGTCATGACAAATCTCTGTCACCCGCCAGTCCCACAGCCGCTCAGACCCAACCAAATATACACAGAGACTTATATTGCTTTCAAACTGTATGGCTGTGGCAGGCTTCTTATTAACTATTCTTATATCTTAAATTAATTCATTTCCATAAATCTATATCTTAAAGTAATCCATTTCTACAAATCTATACCTCGCCACATGGCTGGTGGCTTATCGGCGTCTTCACATGCTGCTGGCCATGGCGGCGGCGGCTGCAGTGTCTCTGGTCATGGCGGCGGCTGTAGCGTCTCCTTCTGCCTTTCTGTCCTTTTATTTCTCCTCTCTGTTAGTCCCGCCTATCTTTCCTGCCTAGCCACGGCCGATCAGGTTTTATTTATTGACCAATCAGAGCAACTTGACATACAGACCATCCCCCAGCACAGCCAAGTGCAGACCATCTCAAACACCTGCACTCAGGCCCATGGTCCTAATCATCCTCTATACGGACCTGCTGGGTAACGCCACAAAGAACCCAAGAAGGGCTCCCACAGGACATACAGAACATCCCACAGCACATGTATCTGTACACACATGTATATACACATATACACACAAATACTGTCACATATGAACAGGCATTGGCTTGCTCAACATTATTGGGAGTCAGCAAACTACTGCCTATCTGTTTTACAAAGGCAGTTGAGTTGGCACAGAGCCACACCCATCTGAAGACAGTTTGGTTGGCACAGAGCCACACCGATTTGTTTATGTGCGATCCAGACTGCTTCCACTTTCCAATGACAGAGTTGAATGGTGGTAATGGGGATTTTGTGATACACAAAGCCTTACATATTTGTTATCTGGTCATTTAAGAAAGAACATGCTGGCCCTAAACAAGACATCTTTATCAATCCCCACCCTCATGGCTCAGGTAACACACAAGAAGAATGGGGAAGAAAGAATGTAAGAGTCTAGGTTGGGGAGGAGTGTTGTAAAACAGTGTTCTAGAACTGGCAGGACCCTTGCGCTCATGCATCCATGGTAGTAGTGGAGGGAGAGATTCATAAGGACCCACCCTTCAATGAGGATCTACAGGGGAAAGAGACATCTAAGTAGGTGAGAGGTTCCTGAGAGAAAGGGATGCAGCAGGAGAGATGGGCGGATCAGACAGGGCAAGGGTGGAAACGTTCCAAATGAAAGCCTGTGGGAAACTGTCAAAGAGCTATCAAAAGAAAGAAAGAGCTTGCCTATCCTTGCACTAAACTCTGTGGATGGACATTCACTGAACCATCATCACAACAAGTTCACACTGAACCATCACAACAAGTTCACACTGAACCATCACAACAAGTTCACACTGAACCATCACAAGTTCACACTGAACCATCACAACAAGTTCACACTGAACCATCACAACAAGTACACACTGAACCATCAAACAAAACACAAAACAACAAAAAAAAAAAAAAAAAAAAAAAAAAAAAAAAAAAAAAAGTCACACTGAACATCAAAAAATAAAAACATCACAACAAGTTCAAAAAAAAAAAGTACAACTGAACCATCAAACAAGTCACACTGAACCATCACAACAAGTTCACACTGAACCATCACAACAAGTACACACTGAACCATCACAACAAGTTCACACTGAACCATCACAACAAGTTCACACTGAACCATCACAACAAGTTCACACTGAACCATCACAACAAGTACACACTGAACCATCACAACAAGTTCACACTGAACCATCAACAAGTTCACACTGAACCATCACAACAAGTACACACTGAACCATCACAACAAGTTCACACTGAACCATCACAACAAGTTCACACTGAACCATCACAACAAGTTCACACTGAACATCACAAAGTCACACTGAACCATCACAACAAGTTCACACTGAACCATCACAACAAGTTCACACTGAACCATCACAACAAGTTCACACTGAACCATCACAACAAGTTCACACTGAACCATCACAACAAGTTCACACTGAACCATCACAACAAGTACACACTGAACCATCACAACAAGTTCACACTGAACCATCACAACAAGTCACACGAACATCAAAGTTCACACTGAACCATCACAACAAGTTCACACTGAACCATCACAACAAGTTCACACTGAACCATCACAACAAGTTCACACTGAACACAATCACAAAATACAACAAAACTGAACCATCACAACAAGTTCACACTGAACCATCACAACAAGTTCACACTGAACCATCACAACAAGTTCACACTGAACCATCACAACAAGTTCACACTGAACCATCACAACAAGTTCACACTGAACCATCACAACAAGTTCACACTGAACCATCACAACAAGTACACACTGAACCATCACAACAAGTTCACACTGAACCATCACAACAAGTCACACAACTGAACCATCACAACAAGTTCACACTGAACCATCACAACAAGTACAACAACACACAAACAAAAACACACTGAACCATCACAACAAGTACACACTGAACCATCACAACAAGTTCACACTGAACCATCACAAGTTCACACTGAACCATCACAACAAGTTCACACTGAACCATCACAACAAGTTCACACTGAACCATCACAACAAGTTCACACTGAACCATCACAACAAGTTCACACTGAACCATCACAACAAGTTCACACTGAACCATCACAACAAGTTCACACTGAACCATCACAACAAGTACACACTGAACCATCACAACAAGTTCACACTGAACCATCACAACAAGTTCACACTGAACCATCACAACAAGTTCACACTGAACCATCACAACAAGTTCACACTGAACCATCACAACAAGTTACACACTGAACCATCACAACAAGTTCACACTGAACCATCACAACAAGTTCACACTGAACCATCACAACAAGTTCACACTGAACCATCACAACAAGTACACACTGAAACACAATCAACAAAACAAGTTCACACTGAACCATCACAACAAGTTACACACTGAACCATCACAACAAGTTCACACTGAACCATCACAACAAGTTCACACTGAACCATCACAACAAGTACACACTGAACCATCACAACAAGTTCACACTGAACCATCACAACAAGTTCACACTGAAAAAAAAAAAAAAAAAAACACATAAACACAACAAGTTCACACTGAACCATCACAACAAGTTCACACTGAACCATCACAACAAGTTCACACTGAACCATCACAAGTCACACTAACACACAACAATACACACTGAACCATCACAAGTTCACACTGAACCATCACAACAAGTTCACACTGAACCATCACAACAAGTTCACACTGAACCATCACAACAAGTACACACTGAACCATCACAACAAGTTCACACTGAACCATCACAACAAGTTCACACTGAACCATCACAACAAGTACACACTGAACCATCACAACAAGTTCACACTGAACCATCACAACAAGTTCACACTGAACCATCACAACAAGTTCACACTGAACCATCACAACAAGTTCACACTGAACCATCACAACAAGTACACACTGAACCATCACAAGTTCACACTGAACCATCACAAGTTCACACTGAACCATCACAACAAGTACACACTGAACCATCACAAGTTCACACTGAACCATCACAACAAGTTCACACTGAACCATCACAAGTTCACACTGAACCATCACAACAAGTTCACACTGAACCATCACAAGTTCACACTGAACCATCACAACAAGTTCACACTGAACCATCACAACAAGTTCACACTGAACAATCATAATAAGCTCACACTGAACCATCATAACAGTTCACAGATACTGGCTAATTGTTCAAGGACTGGTTTATGCCGACTAAGTGGAAATCTATTCTTACACACTGTGTAGCAGTGGTGCCACGTTAAAAATGATTTCTTCTCTTCTCCATCCCTCTCACTGGTGTGTTCACATTGGAATAGGACAGGCATGTGATTGGTGAGATAAGAATGGGATAGTCATTGCTTCTCTGGTGAAAAAGGCTAAAGGCTTAATGGCTGGCATGTACTTATGGCTTAATGGCACATATGTATGGTCTTTATTACGCCACTCACTGGAGAGCAAGACAAACCCAACACTTAATTATCCTTTTTTTTTTTTCTGACATCCCACATCACTCATGTGCAGATCCTAAAGTCCAGGTATGATGAGATTGTTTTAAAAGCCTGCTTGGGGGGCGGGGGGGGGGGGCTGGAGAAATGGCTCAGAGGTTAAGAGCACTGGTTGTTCTTCTAGAGGTCCTGAGTTCAATTCCCAGCACCAACATGGTGGTTCACAACTATCAGTAATGATATCTGGTGCCCTCTTCTGGTGTGCAGGCATACATACAGGCAAAACATTGTATACATAATACATAAATAAATCTTTTTTAAAAAGCCTGCTTTGGTCTTGGGTTGTGTGTATGTACAAATACACATAAAGATGACTTAGGTCACACAGTATGTACTCAGTTTAAATTTTAACTAAGCACTTTGGCATTTATTCTTTGTCAGTAAATGCTGAACTACCTAATTCCATGTACTGGTAACAAAACTGGCATTTTGATCTTTATTGGCTATTGATACTGATTTGGAACTTGGAATGGAGAGGACGTCCAGTTAAGGAGCTCTGTGCTAGCTCTCTGTGTGACTCAGGGTTTAGAAGTCTCAAGCAGAAGCCCACTCAGGGATGTGAGGAGTGGATTAGTGTGCCATGGAAGAAAGTTTTGGGTAAGTTGGGTTTTTCAGATTCGTCTTTACAATGTGTGTCATCTTTATTGCTGGTAGTTACAGGTGTGTGTCTTTGTTTAAATCCAGCAGAGGCTATGGGAGCTAGGCTGCTGGTTTTGACATTAGCAGTACGCTGAATATAAAATAAAGGTTTTTTTTTTTTTTTGTGGGAAAAAGTTTTCTATTTTTTTCTCGTGGTGTGTGTGTGTGTGTGTGTGTGTGTGTGTGTGTGTGTGTGTGTGTTATATGTGCTCATATAATTATGTGTGCGCACATGTGTGTGGAGGCCAGAGGTCAATGTTGGATGTCTTCTTCAGTCACCCACCACCTTATTTTCAGAGACTGAGACTCTCTGGAACCCAGAGCTTAGCAGTTAGGCTAGGTTAGCTGGCAAGAAGCTCAGGGATGTACTTGACTCTGGTTCCCTACCATGGACTCAGATGTGGGCCTCTGCACCTCGTTTTTCTGTGTGTACTGGAGTTCTGAGCGCAGGTCCTCATGTTCTCATGGGAAGCACTCTACCTGTTGAGACATGTTGCCAGCCCCCATTTTTGTCTCTTTCTGCTTCACTGTAGGTCAGGACATTGGACCATAGTACGCTTGGCTCCACTCAGTAACAGGAAAGAAACCGACAGTAGTTATTGATCAGTTCCTTCAGTCTCTGTTCTTCAATCTGTTTTGACCTGTGTTGTGTCCTAGGTTCCAAGAGGAAACAATGGCAGGACCCTCTTGGTGTCACGTACTTTCCTCATCAGCATGTTTTCAGATGGCCCTCACTCCTCGCTTACACAGTCTTCTACACTAGTGGTGGATTTTTAAAGGCTGGTGTTCAGATGCAGCAGAATTTGTGAGTCTGGAAAGAGGAACAGGCCTTTAGCCACACAGGAATACCAGCCTCTTCAGTTAGACGAAGGAACACCGGAGAATGATCACAACTACATCTCTTAAATATGATATAACAAATCAAAAAACTTATTATAGAGCCCTGGCTTTGATTCAGAAGTAGGAATGCACACCGTAGTAGACTGAAAAAAAGGCCATTCTGATTATTCTTATGAAAGTGAAGAACTTCCTTGAGAAAAGACTGTGATCAAGATGGACTTGGTATTGAATGCCTGTATTCCCAGCACTCAGGAGGCAGAGGCTGCAGGATCAGGAGTATGGGTCATCCTCAGTCATACAGTTGAGTTTGAGGCCACCTGGACTACAAAAGACCCTGTCTCCAAAAAGGAAAAAAAACCCAGAACACAAATGAACACACAAAAAAGAAAAGAAGAAAAGGAAAGAAAAGAGAAGGGGGGTTGCGATCAGGTGGTCTAAGAATGCAGACGCACAAGGGAAACTGACATCTCACACGGCAAGGAGCGCCTGCGGTTGTTTTTTTTAACCACTGATCTGAAAGGAGGCTAAGGTTCTGGAGACCAGATGTTCCCGGAGAGTCGTGCTCCTCTGCAGACCGGATACTCCCTAAACTCCGTCACAGAAGTGATGGTCCAGTTGCCCCTGCTTTGGGAAAAAAGGAAGCAATATATCTGGATGATTGGCTATTGTTTCCAAGTTAAGTCTCATCAAAATCTGTGTGTACTTTTCCCAGGAGGTAAATTTTATATTGCTACAACATATGTAATAGATAATGCTTGCCAAATGTTCAAAACTTGGTGTAGCTTGAACTTGGAGGTCAATCTGTACAATCGACTTCAAATGAGGGAATGGAATCATGATGGGATCATTATCACAAATCATTTCTAGCTCAGGCCATTTTATAACAATGACCAGAACACACCCAGCTGTTGCCTCTGCTTCATAGCAGAGCATCACCTCAATGCTTGTTCCCCTCAAAATCCATGGAGTGTGGGCCATGAAATCTCTCACCTCTGGAGCAGCTGCTAACCCACGAGTGCTATCTAAATGTTGACTCTTCTATGCAGAGTCAAGAACAAGGCAGTAATAAGCCATTTATGGACCAATCTGTAAGTCAGTCAGTGGTTCACACCTGTAGTCTGTGATTTCTAAGTCTATTAGTTTCTAAGATGTCTGCCTCGTTGGTTATTTTAAAAGAGCTCAATTCCATTCTCATTCCAAGGATTTTGGCAAGCTTCTGCAAAAACTAGGCGAGACTGATATGAGAGGAAAAAAGGAAAAAAATCACCAGGCATATTGCTTGTCCACAGGGGGACTAAGAGAATGACTGGATCCCAAGAAGGAGTACAGAGAGGTCTCGGGGAACAAAGGAATGATGGCGCCCAACAGGACTGAGCTGCATTAGAAAGGTGTTCTTAGTACTATAGTTAAGGAGTTAAAGTGAAAGCCACTTGGGAGTCCTGGGCATCTGTTTGGCCAACGCTGTAGATGTTTTGAACAGATTTGGGACAGGAAAAGGCAAAGAAACAAGCACTGGGAAATTTAACCAGAATTAGTCAGGGTTTAGGAAAACACAGAAACTGTGGGTGGGAACACAACTATTTAGCCCCAGAGGGAAGCATCCTGGGAAGTGTATGAAAGGGTAAGAGATAAGAGGGAGGAAGAGGAAGGCATTCTAGCTGAGAATGGGGCACAGGACAACAGATTTACAGACAGGGTTAGTTATGTGATGGGATGATAAGCCTTGATAGAGGATTATCCAAATTTGGGACTCTATATTAGAGTGGCCAAAAATAGTTGGGGTAGTGAATGGGCTTCAGGTACAACTGTGGAAGACTCTGATCGCACTTATGAAGTAGAAGGATTTCCATAAGACTGTTGTCGAGTAGCCCGAACTAGGCAGATAGAAAAGGGAACAGAAATATACACAATCAAAGGAAAGGCTGGGATCTTTGGTTTTGAAAATGCTTGGTCTGGTTGCATTATGGGAGGCTTTAAGGGAATTGGCAACATTAATCAGAAAGATAAATGTCTGGGCTGGAAAGGGAGGGAGAAGCAAAGGAAAGAAGGCACTGTGAACTCACCCACATCTGGAAGAGAAGGAGCTCATGGATCTTAAGGACTAGCATGACTGGGAGGACTCAGTTCTTCTGTCTGTTGGAGTTAGGAGGAGGACAGCAGAGGGAGGTGGAGCACTAGGAGCCTGTAATGTCCTTCCTAGTGGGAAGATGCTGCGCTTGGCTGTGTTCTGGATTAAAAGTAATTACTCACGACTGGACACTTTATGAAGAAGACAAGTTTCGTTGTAGTTTTGTTCTTAAAATTTATTTATCTTTTTTGTTCTTACAATTTATTTATCATCTCGATCTATCTTCTATCTATCATCTATCTATCTATCTATCTATCTATCTATCTATCTATCTATCTATAATCTGTCCATCTATCATCTGTCTATCTATCTATCTGTCTGTCTACCTGTCTATCTATCTATCATCTATCTATCTATCTATCTATCTATCTATCTATCTATCTATCTATCTATCTATGTTTTCAGATTGAACTTAGGGCCCCTGCATGCTAGTTCAATGCTCTGTCACTGTGTCCCCAACCCTGGATCCTGGTTTTTAGGTTAGGCAGCCTCATTGATTTGGCTTCCCGTAGACAGCATCATATTGGCAGGAGTGTGAGTGAGCAAGAAAGCCAGAGAACCCCAGAAGTGGGCTTGTGCCTCCTGTAACAATCTGCTCTTCTAGGACCTATGTGGATTCCCATGAGAACTACATGAGTCTTCTGAGGGCAGCACCCCCAGTGACCTAACATCTTTGTCCCAAGCCTGACCTCTCAAAGGTCTCACCAACTCTCAGCAGTCTCAGGACTGCTACACTGAGGACCATGCTGCCAACACATGAACCATCAGGGGACAAACATCTAAGCCACAGCAGAAGAGAACATACGTTTCTGTGTCACTGGAGTAGTGGATGTGGTTCTGTCTTCTCTTGATTATAGGGAATCTGTGGCTTGGAGGTCTTAGATGTAGAAAGTTCAGTTTGGATGTGAAGCAAGCTAGCTTTCCAATCTAGATCCACCCGTTGTAAAATGAATATTGAGTTCTGCTTTGGAGGCCCAAGTCCATTTCTCATTTTGCCCAAAATTCAGTATGGAGAGATTGATGAATCTGAGTACCCAAGGTGTTGACGTGACAGACTCTGTCCTAAGTCTTAGACATGGACTCTTTTATTTGAGCTTTTCAAAAGCTTGTGGAATCAGTCTGATCTCACAGATAAGAATGTGAGACCCAGAGAGCTTCAGTAATGTGCTCATGGTTCACATCTTGGTATTGTAAATTGGATGTAGGACTTGGGATGCCACAGATTTTGCTCTTAATGATGTCATTCATCTATGTCACTCCACAAAACCTTTTCATTGAGGTGTTATCAGTTTGAGCTCAGGGATCTATTCAGCAGTGGGGCTTTCGGTGAAGATGCCCAACTTTCTGCTAGCTTGATTTCTTCTTGTGGTGGGAACACGTATGCTGTCTCCACATTCTGCCCATCCCAGTCTCCGTGATCAGAGGGGCTATTGAAGTGGCTTTTCTCTTTAAATGCACAGGCTCTACACAGCACAGGGAAATCCCTGCCGCCATGGCTGTCTTCTGGTAGATTGTGCATTGTCAGGCAGCTGAGCGAGGCCTGTGAGGCCTAGAGTGCAGCAGATGAAACTTTATGATCACAGTCTCCTGATTTTCTAGTATAAGGTTATTAGATCATGGGAATGGATGAGTTGGGAAAGAAAGATGTTTGCCACTTAAAGCATTCATTTAGAAGTCATTCCTTCACTCATTCATTCATTTCAGTTCACTGGCTGTCAATGGAGCACACTCTGAAATCTTTTGTGCACCAGACCTTGTGCTGATTCTGACAGAAAAAAAAGAAAGAAAGACAAGAATAATATAGTAAGACTGACAATAATGATGACATCAGCTAACGCCCACTCCAGGCTTACTCTGAACCCAGAATTGATGTATGAGATCTCAGAGCCACCTGTATATGCCCAGGTGCATAGAAGGCAGTAGCTGGCCCATGGTCACACCACTTTGCAAATGGGGAAATGAAGGAGAAACTTACCTGTGCTTGAGAAGCTGACAAAATGTAGATTAATACACGGAAAAGAAATCTATAAAGGGAAAGCATAGTTGTGGAGATAAAAAAATTGGAGATTGGATAGCAATCTACAATTAGACACATACAAATACTCTACAGGTCCTTGGGGGTGACTAGAGTTTACAGCAATTTATCATCAACTTTAAAAATAGCTAGACAACAAGAATTCATAGGCTCCTAATACAGCCCCACCAAACAGTAAATGATTAAGGGATAGAAATATCGATTACTCCTATTTCATTCCTACATATTATATACATGTACCAAGCCATCATGCCACGCACCCAGGTATTATGTATCAATTAAAAAGGAAGTAGGGGTTGTGGTGTTAGCTCAGATGAAACATGCTTGCCTTGCTAGTGTGACTCTCAGAACCCATGTAAAAACAATCTGGGTGTGGTAGCATGCTTTTGAAATCCCAGCACTGGGGGGGTGGGGTGGGAGTGGGGATGGAGACAGGCGGATCTCTGGGACTCACTGAGACGGTTAGCCTAGCCCATTATGAAAATTTCTAGCCAATTTTCTCAAAAAAAAAAAAAAAAAAAAAAAAAACCAGTATGGAAGGTCAGGGCAGGAGAGCCGAGGGTATCCTCTGGTCTCTAGATACATAACACACATACATGTAAGTTAAATAAAAGTGAAAAGAGTTATAGAAATATCCTGGTCTTTCTGTTTAGTTCTACCCAATTTGCCAAGCATGGAGAGCCCTGGTCTCTTCCGCAGAGGCTTTGGTACAGACAGCTTCAGTCTCCTGGGAACATTCCAGACGATGAGGAGATTTGAGTTGCCTCTTGAGCTTACGGGAGGTGGACCTTGGCATGGGGATGGGTCCGGCCCACCACACTTTGGTGATCTGGAGCATTAGCCCGGCAGGTTGGGGGCAGAACAACCATTTCCTGTCTCCTCTGCATGAACAGCATCCATTACTGTGTCTGCCCACACAGGCCACAGAAGACACAGCTTGTGAGCAGGCTGATGCTGACCGCCACGGAACCTCCTGGCCTGCACGAAAACACCTTGCAGGCTGTCTACTTGTCGCCTGGCCTGAAAGGTGAAGGCCCAAGCACCTCCTTCTTGCAGAATCTCGCTTAATTAGTCTCTTAATAGGCACTGTTCTTTTTCTCCTAACCCTGCGGCACGCAGGACCCTCAATTTCCTGTAAAGCGGCAATACATTGAGTGCAGCCTCCGTAGTGGGCGGGCCCTTGCCATGCTTCAGCATCCCCAGGAGGACGAGGCAGCCCCCCATTTGCACAGACTGGGCGGCAGCATGTGCAGATTGATTGCTAAGTACTCATTTGCCCACTGCGGGTCTCTGGAATTGCAGATCCGAAGGTGGGATGGCAGTCCGTGGGTGGATGAGGGGTGGGTTGGTGTGCACTGCGTATGACAAGTGCCCCATTGTGTCTGCTTTTGAATGTGCTGTCCTGGAGCTAATGACACCTCTCAATTAAATTGCGTTTTGCTCTCAGTAGCTCTGCCCCATTGTCCAGGCCACTTGACCTGTCAAGCCCAGAGGAGGGGGGTGTGGGAAAAGAATATTCCCACTCTGCTCCTGGGGTGAGAAGCCTGTTTGCATTCTGAGGGGCCCTCAACTTCTCAGAGCCTGTTCAGCCTATCTCCAGATGTAATCTTATGCAAATAAAACAAAGCTTTTGAGCTCTGGCTGCGTGGAGCTCTCTATCTGCACCCAGAGTCACAGTGCCCATAGTAATGGCTTGCCTGTGAGCCGCTATCAAGAGTGTGCGTGTTTTTCTTTCTGAGAGACGACAGGTCCCAAGTGAAAGGACACTTCAGCTCCGATAAAACTTTCCTTCTATTGTTTGAGTTTTGTGTTTGTTTTCTGGCAAAGCCCACTGCTGCCGGAGCATTGTGTGCAACGGAACATTTTTCCATTTTTGTGTGGCGAGGCCAGCCTGGGTCTTCGGGGGGTTCTTACTAGCACTGCCTGAAGCGAATACCACAGCTCAATAGCAATTTAATATTGCAATCAGGGAGCACACGGTGCAGTCCTGGCACGTTGTGATAATTATTAACTACATCTATTAGTGTTCCGGTTCTAGTGACTAATATTTACAAAAGCTTTCCTGTGTAGGGGAGACCTTGCCCAGACACCAATGTCTGCGTTATTCCTAAGTGACTGTCACTGGCCCTTTGAGCCTATGCTTGTGTTCACTGTTCACAGAGAAAGCATCAATCCTGAGAAATCAGATTGCAGAAGACCTGGCTCACGAATAACCAATTCTCAGGGCGTACAACTTGCTGAGGTTTGGAGCATTTTGTGAGTTTGAGGGAAAGTTTTCTTGGGGAAGAGCATTTAATAAGTAAGGAGAGAGAGAAAGGGAGGGGAGTGTTGGGGGAGGGTGGGGAGGGAGAGGATGAAGAGGCAATCCAGTTTAAATGGCACATTTAGGCAAAGTCGTAAACATGCTTTCTTCTACATGCAAGTAGGATAGTTGAAGAGCCTGTGTTTTCTCTTTGTGGGCTGATCAGGTGCCCTGAGTGCTGGGAGGTGCTTCTGAGGGTGGGATGCATGGCTGTCCTCCAACCCCTACCCTCCACACAGAGATTCCGTGAGGCAGTCGTGAGAGGCAGTGGAACAGTTCACCAAGAGCAGATGCCTCCTGCAGGCTTTGTGATCCCACCACAGTTCAAACGGTGATCCCAGACACTAGTGCAGTGCCTTGTCTGAGAGGGAATGATGCGGTCCTCTGGAGTCTTCTTCAGTGGCTCTATGCTCAGGAAATAGTGCTCAGTGTAAGGAGTCCTAAGGTAAGAAGAACAAGGCAAGCTCGGTTTTCTGAATATTTCTCAACCTTAAACAAAACACCGCTTGATGAAAGCAGTATTTTTGTGATTACTGGCAATGCAGCTTTGCTTTCTTTCTTTCTATTATGTGGCACACATGTGTTCACGCATGCATACTTGCTAATTTGTGCACATGCACACACACTTGCCCCTGGTGTGCTTTTTGCTAAAGGTTTGTTTATATGTATCCAGAAAGTAAAGGAGTTGGTATGTTTTTTTTAAACTTAAAGATAAAAGCTAATGATGAAATTTAAAGTAACTGAAAATATATTTGAACTGGGCATGGGGTACATACTTGTCATTATAGCACTTAAAAAGTGGGAGCAGAGGACTGGAAGTTCAAGTTTATCTTGGGCTACATATCACATTTGAAGCCAGCCTGGGCTACATCAGATTTCCTCCTACTTACCTATGTATTTCTATACATATCCAAGCAGACATGTGAATGCACTTAAGTGTACATATATACATTACACACACATGTATATTTGAGGCTCTGCATGTTTCGTTTTGGTGAGTATTTGGGATGGTTTCATGTGTCCAAAGTCAAGATGAATGTTCTGCTGCCACAAGTCTGGGTCTCTGGCCCTCTTAAGAGCAGATGAGGAAGTGTTAATTCTCCCCCTTTTTCATTTAAAATCCTCATGTATGAACTGTATCCACCCTCAGCCCCTGTGTACTGGCCTCTAACTTATCATTTTCCCCCTTTCAGAAGGATGGCACTTTAGGACGGGCCTGGGGAAATCTTCCTTCTTTAGGGGACTTCCTTAGAATCTTCTTTCTATAGCGGACCAAGGAACCATTATAAAAGGAGGAGCCTCTGAGGGTGGAGTTGATCCCTGACTCCTGGTGAATTAGGCTGAGGGGACATGATGTGATCCTATCCTTCCTTGCCTTGCTCCCACCCCTGACTCCTTTACCTCGCTCTTTATATACCTTGAGCTTCTTCTCAAAAACTGATACGCAACATTCCCGCTGTAAACTGCACAGTTCGGATGCTGTCTCAGGCTCTGCTCTGGGGAATCCAAGGCTTTTGTCTAATGAATGTGAGTTCATTTTGGTCCTGAGTGTGTGCACTGGAAAGTTACAAGATATTTGGCTCAACATAGTTGGATTAGATTCTGAAAACTGAGTACTAAACAAATTACCTAAACCTTCATTTATCTATTCACTCACTTATTTCATTGGTGACCAAATGCTAGGTACTATATTTTGTGTGTTTTCAGTTTATGTAACTCTTGCTATATACATTTAACTTGATTAACATATTATGAGATATAACCAATATGATACATAAAGATATAGCTTATTCATCTCTAACTGCTATGTGGTATTAATGCATTAAATAAACATAGCCAAGATTTATTTTTCATTTCCTTCTTCATGAACAGACTTGAATATTCATTCAGCAGGCAGGAAGCGGGCTGGCACTTGGCCTGCTTGCCCCCATCTTCCCTTGTTACCGACTAGGATGCTGCACATGGGATGGTGCTGCCTTCATTTACAGTCAGTCTTCTTAGTTCCCTGGAAATGCTCTCACAGACATGCCCAGAGGTGTGTCTCCTAGGTGGTTCCAGGTCCCCTTAAACTGGTGTTGATCAAGATTGATCATCATACAGAGTCTCACAGTGCAGGGGCTTCATCTCCATGATCCTTTTGCCTCGGCTTCCCAAGTGCTAGGGTTTGGGGTACATGCTACCACACCCACGGTGCCTCTTCTTTACGTCATTGCCCTATGCATGTTGGGCATCCCCCTGTTGTTGTCCCTGTGCATGGTTGCTCAGTTGTCCAGTCTCCTTTCCTCCTGTGTTTCCTTTCCACTGTGCCCAGGTAATCAGTAGAGGAGAAAAGGGTCATGAACAGAGCTCTGTGTTCAGGCTGGAAAGTGGTGCACAAATGCCTTCCATCACTGGATTGGCCAGAATCCATTCATAAGACTCAGACTGAACAGCAAGGGATGCTGGGAGATGCCTTTGCCAGTGTGACTGCAGGCAGAGAAGGAAGGAATTTGGATGCATGACGCTGTCTCTGCCAGAGATAGGAAAGCAGAAGAGATTAGAACAGCAGTGCTTCTACTTTATTTATTTAATATTTCTGCAATGTCCTCCTCACTTCCCTCCCCCCAGGGGCAGGAAATCTCTGTTATAAACCGCTGCCTGAGATAAGGCCAGGTTATAATGAGAGGCTGGAAGGCCAAAGGGACACAGAGTTCAGACACTCGTAGGAACCTCATCTGCTGGAGTCAGCAGGACCTGATAGCTTGCCCTGTACGATACTCAATGAATCTTCAATTCTCATTTTGGGACTATTAGCCAGTGTTTCCACAAATCTCAGAGAATTGGAAGTACTCCTAAGGACGGCACCAGGGTAAGGGAGGTACCCATGTTTGGGAGAAAGACAGGATGGCTCTGGAAACTTCAGACCTGTGAGCTTAACATACATACATAGGAATATCTTGGAACAAATCATTACTTCACCAGATAACACCCCAAAGGATACAAATTTTAATTGGTATCCAGTGAAGTTCATAAGCAGATGGTAGTGCCCAGTCAATTTAATGCCCTCCCGTGACTGTTAGAGGCCGGGTGGGCCAGTGGGAAGGACCAGTGTGATCCATCTTAATTTTAGTGAAGATGTGGATATTTCAAGCAACAGCTTAGTTTGGACATGGTGGTAGGGGCTGAGGTCCGCACCCCAAGGGGTGTTGTCAACGGCTGCACATCAGCCAGGGTGAGGACACAGCACCGTGTCCAGAGGGATTGGGGTCAGGTTGTAGCCTGATCAATGCTTATATTGATGGCCTGGGTGAAGGAATTAAGACTGAGTTCAAGAAGTCTGAGCTGGCATGGAATGATGCAAGGTCGCTACTGCTGTATGAGACAAAAATAAAATTCAAAATGGCCTTGGCTCGTGGAGAAAATGACTCCACAAAAATGGAGTAAAATTTGAATGAGGGTAAATATGAAGTGGTCCAGGTGCCCCTGTAGCCCAGAACAGTCTCTTGAGTGCCTTCCTTGTGCTGCTGTTTTGAGAACCAAAGTGTGCTAATGGGGGGTGGGGGGTGGGAGTGCCTCATCAACCACACAGTGCCATCCAGGATGAAGGTGTGTGCCTCTGTGAGGAAAGGGACTATTAAACGTGAAGAAATACATCCTTTGAGAAAACACTCGTGGAAGCAGAGCTGTTCAATCATGAGAAGAAGAAAGGACTTCATGAGTAGACCAATTTTAACACAGTTTTAATGAGAGCGGCAATCGTGTCTTCTCTCTATTTGTGTGAAGGAAGAGCTTTGGCTCAAATGACACAGGATGGCTTTCAGTTAGATGTGAGGAAGAACTTCCCTTTCTTTACAGCTGTTGTACTTGTTCAGCGTTGGACTTTCTAGTCCACTGCAACCCCCTAAAAGTAGGCTTTCTTCAGATCTCTAACGCTGAGAAGAAAACTTGCCATATAGTATATGAACAAGTACTGCCTTTCAATATTCATTCGGAACTTGGGGAGGGTCATTATTCTGAAAAATCTTAAAAAATGGGAGTGACTGGACTGACCGGACGGCTCAGCAGGTGAAAGAGATTGTTGGTCCCTGAAACCTGACAGACACGCCTGCCAGAGCAAACGGGAGGTCCGTCCCCAAAGAACAAACAAATCAACAAACAAATATTTTTTAAAATAAAAAATGAAATATTTCTTCTAGGAGACTAAATGATTTTTATCAACATTGATCTTGTGATTATTTATTATTATAAATATATGCTTTATGCATATGAAGTACCAATATTTAACAATATATTCTCACTATAATATATGATCTTAGCTTTAGATTACTAACACTCATGGATAGTACTATGGGTGAGGGAGGGTTTGGGTGAGGGAGGGTTTGGGAAATGGAGGGTATGGGTGAGAGAGGAGAGGAGATAAAATATTACTGCTTTTAGGCCTTTTTTTTTTTTTTTACCTCCTACCAACTACAGAACCCCCACACAGGTAAGAAACAGGGTGCTGACTTCCACCTCTGCTAAAACTGAATCAATGTTTCACACCTCAGTTATCTGTTGCTACACTTGGTTTTCTAGAACCTGTGATCCAGGCGGTAGAAGCCAGAGCCAGTGGCTCAGAACTGAGATCTGTTCTTTGTGAATTCACAGTAAGCCTCACAGTAAGTGTGGGCGGAGCTAAGCAGGCCCCTGTGTTCACTGCTGTGGGGCTTTTCCTGGCACAATTAGCTGGGATTCTAGACCATTCTGCCTCTCACTGAAGCTTTTTGTTTATAGATTATTGAATAATTAGGGTACTTCCTTTATGTAACAAGCAGCATTTAATGCTTAAGTGCAGCCACAAGTTTTACTCATGAGAATTCTCAAGTTATACCCAAAGGGAGTATTCTTCTGGGCAGTCAGTCCAGATGGATGCCTTGAAGTATTCCTGGTTATGGGCAGCAATATCTTCCTATAGTTTTCTGGCAAGGAACTTGGACTGAATGCACATTGAGCCATATATCAAAATTGGGAATTTAAAACCTCTCAGGGGGTGGTGGTCAGTGAATCATCTGTAGCCAAAATGCATTTCCCTGGGTCTGTGGGCACAGCCATTGGTTAACACAAACTCCCACGGGAATCTGGAAGAGTGTCAAGTGTTGAGAAGTGTATTGTCTAATCAAGATGGATGGTACAGCGGTGGAGTCGGTGGTAGGGAGATCTGCTCCCAAGGCTTCAAACATGGGAGTCAGCTGAGGCACAATCACTTGGAAGCCCATGTGTGGTACAGAATGCCAGCCAACACACAGAAGAGGAGGCAAGTCCTGAGAGAATGGATTCTGGTAAAAGGTTTGGCAGTCACAACAAGTTCTCTATATGTAAAATTATTCTATTTTCTAAAGTAATTTGATGAGATTTATAACTCACTGAGTTGGTAGGGAAGTTAATTATCTAAGGACTCCTTTTCCTGCAGAGCTTTGAGAAGATTCTAGAATATTGACACATTTCAAGACATAGAAAAGCTGGTGGATGCTGGTCAAAAGTCCTTCCTGGGGAGTTGTTGAGATGTTCACTTTGAAATCTGTGCCTGAATAGGCAAGCAGAGCAACTTCTGGGAAGGACAGAGCTTGTGTGCTGTGCCCACGGGAGGTGGGCAGAGGGACTTAGCATAGCACCTCCCAGACAAAGCAGACATTATGATAATTGGATAACTATCAAAGCAGACACTTTGACCATTGATTGGCTGAGTCTGATTAGTGAACAGGAGTGGAATTTGGGGACAAAACTGAGTTCACCACTCAGAACTGGGCCTGGAACTGAGCATGATCAGTGCAGGTTGAGACGGTTGACAGAACCAGCTCAGCAATTAGGTTGGAACTCTCTGGAAATGAGGGACATTAAAAGCCTTCCTGTGGAGGGGTGGGAAGACAGAGACCAGAAACATTCCTACAGACACCAGGCACAGACCGTATGGACACAGAAGGTTTGCTTGGCCATCACATGATGAATGGACATTTACCTTGAACTGTGGATGTTCCTCTTAAGACCAGGTCATATGTCTACCCACCTCAAACTGCATTATTTTATTTTAGTGCTTTCTTCTAACTATTTGAAAGATTTTACTTCTAAACCATTTAAAACAACAGCTATAAAATTCCTGTCTTCAGGAAGCTGTTTCTTTTGAGATTATAACATTTATCTCTCTGTTTTCCTCTCTCCAAGCTCTTCCCCATTCTTCAAATTCATGGCATCTTTTTTACTAACCTCTATTGCATATATATATATATATATATATATATACACACACATATATATATATACATATATATATATATGCTCCTAAATATAACCTGCTTAGCCCATATAATGTGGCTTATATGTACATTATATGGGCTGATCATTTGGCACTGAACCAATCAGTGTGGTCTTCAGGGCTGATCATTTGGCACTGAACCAATCAGTGTGGTCTTCAGGGCTGATCATTTGGCACTGAACCAATCAGTGTGGTCTTCAGGGCTGATCATTTGGCACTGAACCAATCAGTGTGGTCTTCCCTGGGGAAGACTGCCAGGAGAAGGCTTTCTGATAATAAGTACATTGGTACCAACAGACACCACCAACAGTGATACAATGAAGAATCATGGTGCATGTAAGCTCCTAGACCACAGCAGTACATCAGACTCAACCAGTACAGATTCCTGCCATGTCCATCGTTGTGGTGCTCAAATCAGAAGATCAAAGCCAGTGGTGTAAGATGATGCTTTTCCTCAACTGTCCATCACTCAAGGAACCCCGAGGATCAGGCATTGGGGAAGTGACATCAAAATCCAGGATAAATCAAGGCATAGAATATACAGAAATATGTTCTGAGTCTAGTAACGACCCTGAGGTCAGTCTTCCTGATTCCTGACTCCTTCCATGACTTCAGTCTTCAGGTATTTCCTCCTCCCTTCCCATCTAATAACGTGTAATGACTTTATGTATCCCCCTTTTCTTTATTTACCCGTCTCCCCTTGCTCCTCTTCTTTTAAGCAAGAACAATTCCACCTGGAGTAATGTTTACACTTTTATCTCCACTCTGAAGCTGGGGAAATGGTGGCTGGGAGCTTTGGCAATGCCCTGTCTGTGGAAGGGTAAGTGGTAAGTGTGCCTGGGATTTATTTTCATCCTTAGATGCTCAGATTATATAATATCCACAATGTCCTCTGGAAAGTGTCTCTCCTGGAGGCTTCTGGCTCTCTCAGTGCATTTAAACCATGCTTCTCTGCTTAAAAAATGATTTTAAAATCCCCTTTCAATCAGTAAGTATTCCCAAAGAAATTTTATTTCCATTCAAATAAAGTAGGGCTAGAAACTTAAGGGTGGGTGTGCTAGGAGGTCTGGATACTTGAAGGTAGCAGGGGAAATACATTTTCAGGCAACAGGAGAGATGAATGGGGACTTCATATCCTATTGGTGAATATAAAATGTGTTACTGTAATCTATTCCTCCAAGCTAATGTCTCCATTCTCAGCCAGAGCTGTTTCTAAAGGGATTTGGCTCCCTCCCACCTCTGGCTACCAGGGTTGACTTTTGCATAACAACAATAGCAGTAACTCCAATGGCAATATTTAATCCCCTCTTCTCTGGTTTTATTTTGTGTGTGTGTGTGTGTGTGTCTGTGTGTGTGTGTGTGTGTGTGTGTATGTGTGTGTGTGTACATGCATGTGAAGGCATATGGAAAACAGTTTCAGCTGTCCCTCAGATGTCATCTACTTTGATTTTTGAGACTGGATCTCACTCACTAGCCTGAGCTCATCAAGTAGGCTAGTCTGGCCAGGGAGGCCCAGGGATCTGGTTCTCTCTACTTTCCAAGGCTGGGACCACAAGTGATTGTCACCATGGCTGGGATTACAAATGATTGTTACCTTGGCTGGCTTTTTTTACCTGGCTTCTCAGGATCAGACTCATCCCCTCATATTTGTGGGGCAAGCACTCCACTGAATGAGATATCTTTACAACTTTTCAATAAAAAAAAGTGGTTTTTTTTTTTTTTTTTAATTCTCAAAGAGCTATGGGTTCTCACTATCCAATCTGCTTTGCATGTTTTAACTCACTTATTTTAATTCACTGAAAATCACAATAACCTTATTGGGTAGACAATATCATCCTCAATTTCAGGGATGAATCTGAGGCACTTAAAAGCTGAGCTATCTCTTCAAGGTTACCTGGGAACTGGGAGACAGACTCAGGTTCAGGCAGCTGGCTCTGAGCTTTTCTTTGTGGGTTGCATGGTGTCTTCTGGGAGGGTTGGAAACCTCCTTTCTCTTCTCTCTTTTCATCTAATCCGGCCTCCTACTGGCCTCTCTGCTGTAGCTTTTGCTTACAGCAGCCCTTTCTTCTCATGCAAATAACCGCAAACAGGGGTAAGACTCTGCTCTTTCCCCTTGCTTCTAGGGTCTTCTTGTCTCATTCTCGGGACCTATTTCTGTTTTCTGAGATAGCACTTTCAAGACATCTTTTCTCTTAATGACATTTATAAATGGTTTCTGTGTTAGTCCAGTTTACGTTATTGTAACAAAATATCTAAGGCTGAGTATTTACTAAAAAGAGAGATTCATTCTGGCTCATGACTCTGGTGGCCTGAGGTTGAGGGGCTGTGTCTGGTGATGGCCTTTCTAGTAGAGTTCTCAGGTATGTAGACCATCACATGGAAACAGAAGGAGCACACATGTTTCTTTAGATTTCATTCTCCTCTTATAAAGCCAACAGTATTCAGTCCTGGGGACTCCTTCTTGATCATCTCATGTTATGCCAATCACTTTCCAAAGGCCCCATATTTAAACACCAAAACTGGGTTGAGTTTCCACCTTTTTAATATATCACAACAGGGTGAAATAGTGACACACAATCCCTTGAGGGACATATTCAAATGGTTCAGAACACAGTTGTTACCTTGTCCCACTGACAGAAGAAATCCCTCTTCTGGAACCACAGACTTTTCCTACCTGGCAATGGGCTTTCCTGGCTCCTCCACCAAGTTCACGAGCACGTTGACTCTGGTGTCTCCATTCCAGTGTGGATCTTAGCTCTTCCTGCCCAGAAAAACTGTCCTTTTCATCGTCATCTGGAAGCTCTGTCTTCTTCAGAGCTAACTTGAGGACTTAGGCTCTCCTTGAACGGTTCCACCCACCAGCAACCTTGGCCTTCATCTATCAAAGATGTAGAATGTCTTTCTTAATGTTCTTTTGTGATCACTGAAACTCAGGGGATGCTACGAAAAAGAAAGCTTTTCTATGGAAAACTTCCATCTTGGATGCATTTTCTGTCTCTGAAAAAGAGTAGAAATCAAAGTTATAACAGTAGTGAAGATTCAGTGATTAGGTATTAGTTTAAATGTTTTCAGGTACTAAGAGGTAAGTTTGTGGCAGTCTTTTTCCCACCATCCACTCCAACACTTAATCCTAAAGAAACCTGTCTTCTCAGTTTTAGGTTGTACTGGGATAAACAAGAATGCCCAGGGATAGATTCCAACTATGCTGATGCTTTTAAATAAAAAAAAAAAAAAGTGTGTAACTTCTTTTAGTTATTTTTCTGTTGCTGTAATAAAATATCATTACTGAGAACCACTTAGAGAAGGAAGAATTTATTTTGGCTTCCTAGTCAAGAAAGGGAGTCCATCATGACAAGGAACGCATGGCAGCAGGTGGTTGGAGCAGGAAGCTGGTCCATCACATTTCACTGCACATAGGAAGCAGTGAGTGAACTGGAAGTGGGAGCAAGGTCATTGACTCTCCAATCCTGCCCCCCGTGACCCACTTCTTCCAGCAAGGCTCCACCTCCTCAAAGCTCTGCAACCTCCCCAGACAGCATTGCTAACCACATGTTCAATACCTGAGCCTATGATGGGAATGCCCTCAAGCAATGGGCATACAAATTTCAGATGCTTTAGAAGGGAAAAGGACATTAAAGCCAGTAAAGTGTTAAGACAATTGAAAAGTCCCCAAATCTTTGAAAAAATTGGATAGCCAGAAATAGGAGATCCCAGAGTTGACCAGAAAAGGTCTCACTGCAGCATATCATAACTCCTGTCGAACACTCTCGTAGCTGCGCCTCCTGAGCTCACTTAGCCAGGCTGCCTCGAACTCACAGACCGCCTGCTCTGCCCCGAGTGCTGGATAAAGGCTGCCCACCCGGCAGCATATCATAACTTAATGATCCAGAATTTAAGACAAAGAATGAATTCTAGAAACAGCAAGAGAAGTGTACTAAATCACATTTAAGAGAATTTCTATTAAAATAACAGTAGATTTCTCAGTAGAAGCATTACAACTCAGGGAAGAATGGATGATATACTCCAAGTTCTAATAGGACAGCAATAATGACCCACCCCACCCCCAAAGACAAAGCCAACCCACTGTTAATCAAAGATACTTTATCCATCAAAATGTCCCTCTATTGTCTAAGAATAAACAAAGACAAGAAAGAAAAGGGGTGGAGAACTTATCACCAGCAAATCAATGACAAGAAATTTGTAAGGGAGGCCTACATCCAACCATAAGAGCAGCATTTCATCACCAAATGGAAGCACTTTAAAGTAGAAAATCCAACAGAAGTACAGCTGCACAGGAGGAAAAAAAAAAACCAAACCGCATCAATGCAAAAAACAAAACAAAAACAAATAAACAAAAACATTCAATCACAAAGATTCACAAAAGAGGAAAAGGAAAAAAGGTTATACTAACCAGGGAAATTAAAATAATGACAGGAGTAACTCTATAAATCAATGATCACCTTAAATGTAAATGAATTAAATTACCCACTTAAAAAGATTTGGACTTGCTGAGTGGATTAAAAATATAGTTATCAATGATATGCTGCCTACGAGAAACTCTTCACTAGTAATGACATGCAGACTGAAAGTAAATGGATTTAAAAAAAAAGAAATTCTACATGGTAGGAAACAAAAACTGAGCAGGAGTATATATATAGGAAATGAAGGAGACATCATGTAAAAAAATGTTAAAAAGAGACAAAGAAGCTTATTATATAATGACTAAGGGATCTATTCCACAAACAGGTAAAATAGCTACAAATTTCTGTATACTAGACATTGGGACAATAATTATATGAAACAAATATTAGATTTAAAGAGATACCCAATACAACAATAGTTGGGAACTTCAGCGTTCCATTTCCATCATTGAGGAAATCATTCAGACAAAATACCAACAAGCAAACACTGGGGTTAAACTGTACTAGACACCAAAGGGCTCTACCAGACCTTAGCAGAACATTTTGGTTAACAGCCAGAGAATATACATTCCTCCACTTAATACAGGGAACATTCTCTAGGTTAGACTTATTTGGGCTTAAAACCAAGTCAAAAATTAAAAACAAATTATTATATTTTTGTCTGATTATAATGGAATAAAATAGAAATAAAGAAGAACTTTAGAAATTATACAAGTACTCAAAAATTAAGCAACTTGCTCAGTCCTTAGTCATTAAGGAAATCAAAAGGGAAATGTGTCTTAGTTAGGGTTTCTATTGCTGTGAAGAGACACCATGACCACAGCAACTCCTACAAAGGAAAACATTTAATTGGGGCTGCCTTACAGTTCAGAGGTTTAGTCAATTATTGTTATGGCAGGAGCGGGCAGCATGCAGGTAACGTTGTGCTGGAGAGGTAACTGAGAGTTTTACATCTTGCACAGGCAACAGGAAGTGGTCTCAGGCACTGGGCATGGCATGAGCATATATGAGTCCTCAAAGCCCGACCCCACAGTGACACACTTCCTCCAACAAGACAGTATTTGCTCAAACAAAGCCACACTTCCTAATAGTGCCACTCCCTTTGGGGGCCATTTTCTTTCAAATCACCACAAGGAGAAGTGGAGACAATGTTAACCAAGCCCTACAGGATCCATCCAAAGCAGAAGAGAATTCACTGCAATTTATAATCTATGTCAAGCAGAAGTTTTCAAACAACCCAAAATTAGTGGAAGAAAAAAATACCAAAGTTAAAAGCAGAAGTAAATGAAATAGACATGAAAAAAGTATATAAAATATTAATGAAATGAAGAATTGATATGTAAGGATAAGCAAAAATCAATAACTCTTTAGCTAGACCAAGGGAAAAAAGAGAAAGACTGTCTTAGGTTTTACTATTGCTGTGAGAAGACACCATGACCACCGTGTCTTATAAGGAAAACATTAATTGAGGTGGCAGCTTACAGTTTCAGAGGTTCAGTCCATTATCATCATGCCGGAGAGCATGGCAGCGTGCAGGCAGATGTGGTACTTGCTACATCTTGACCAGAAGGCAGCAGGAAGTCAACTGACTGTCACACTGAGGGAAGCTTGAGAAAAAGAGATCTCAAAGGCCGCCCCCACAGTGACACACTTCCTCCAACAAGGCCACACTTTCTAATAGTGCTGCTCCCTTTGGGGGTCATTTTCTTTCAAACCACCACAAAGACTAAATAAAATCAGAAGTGAAAGAGGAGGCATTACAACCTGCATCACAGAAATACAAATGCCACTAGGGACCAACTATAGGTCAGTAAATGAAACTGGAAGAAATGGATGGATTTCCAGACAGTTACAATCAAAATTCGGTCACAAAAACAGAAAACCTAAATAGATCAATAATGAATAATGAAGCTGACTCAGCAATAAAAACTTCCTCAATATTAAAGAACAATTTCTGAAAGTGGTGGAGCAGGAGCGAGCCGCTCTCTCCTGTGTCTCTATGAACCAAGTAGGAACTTTCAACTGACGACCCGAAGAGGATAGACGTGTGGAAAGGCGAGGCGGAGGGCAGCACACAGCAAGTGGAAGAGACGAGGCAGTGTGGAGATACTGCACACTAGACCTGGAAGGAAAGCAATGGACTGTAACTTTGAACAAAACAAAAACAGTATGGAGAGGGGAAAGCCCACCTCCCCATCACTCTGGATTCAAAAAAAAAAAAAAAAAGAGAAAACCAACCCTCTAGAAGAAAAAACAGTAAAAGCAAAACTATAGACAACAGATCGACAAGCTGCAAGGAACAGATGCTGAGTCGTCAGACTGGCCACTGACCTGGTCTCTATCTATTCTGCTGAGACAAGGAGGAATCTAAACCTCAGAGAGATGCTGCACTCAACCTCTTGACTGAGAAGTATAGAAAATACTGGCCTGTTTCCAAACTCCACATTAACCCCCTCTTACCCGCTAAAAGTATGCAATTCACAAGCAAATGGGCACCCTGTGAGAGCTGACCTGAACTGTGACTCAGTGGAGCTGGCAAACTCCAACTGTGTAAGGTAAAACTTCTACCAGCAAATATACTTGTAAGTGGAGCCTTGGAATTTGAAATCCATGCAGGAAGAGCAGGACCACTCCGGCACTCTTGGAAAACACCAGCTGGCCAAATGTAAATTCTTTAAAATCCATTCTGAAGCCTGGAAAACTCCTAAGGGAGGGAGGATCCTTGCTTACTCCAGTGTGAGAAGTCAACTCTACAAGTGACCTTCTGATTTCCACAGAGACACTGAACACTAGCTAATCTGGCCAAGTAGGTCTGAATGAAGTCACGGCCGATGGCCCCTGCATCAGCGGAGCTAAATATGAGGGTATTTCATGGAAGAAGAGATATTCTCTGACAGCGTAAGCAAGGAAGACATTTTACCTCATGGTAAATACTTGTGAATCTTCACTCTTGCCTGAATGTTTGATTAGTGTGTTTTGTTTTATGTTGTTTTGTTGGGTTGTATGATTGTTCTGACAGTTTCTCTATCTATTCTATTGTGTTTCCTGTGTCTTGTCCTCCCATCCCAGTTTTCTTCTTATACATACTTCATTTCTTCCTTCTGTCTGCTGGTCCCTTTGTCTGCATACTTACAATTTTCACTAGCTTTAATAATGTGTAAGCTCCGTTTACACTACAGCCCTGCCCCCACTTTATACTCTATTATTTTTCCAGTCCTCTTATTCTAATCCCTAGCTTTACCCATTCTACTCTTAGTTCCTGTCCCTCCCCTTGTAACTGACACCTCAGCATACACCATCCTATTCTTGTTCTTTCATCCTCCGAAAGGAATTGGAGTTGATGGGAGTATTTGGTTCTAACTACCACTCCGTCTTATCAGGGAGGCTCTCCATCAGCTGGGGTTGCTTCTGCAGGAAGTCCTCTACTCCAAAGAATAAGTTGGAGGAAATTCAACACAAAGAATTATTGTAAGAATGTTCAAAGAGATTGAGTGGGCTACAAATGAACTCCTTAGAGATGGAGATATTGGAGGCTGAGTTCCAACTGTGATGTTTCCATGTTGCTCATCTTTACAGAGACACAGATAGGCTCCTCCCAAGACAGTTCTTCCTCTGATTAGAAACAATATCTCAAGGCTTGTGGTCCACCATAGTTTGCACAGACTTCAGTGTATGATAGGGAAAGCATCTAGCAGACTAATTTTCTGATGATAGATCAGTTAACCTTCCCAGTCCAACATGTATCTAATGACCATGACGCACAGAGAACTTTGCTTAGAATCAAACTTTATACACATGTCCCTTGTAAGAAGTATAGTTCAGCCAGATGGTGGTGGTGCACGCCTTTAATCCCAGCAGAAGGAGGCAGAAGCAGGTAGATTTCTGTGAGTTCAAGGCCAGCCTGATCTACAGAGGGAGTTCCAGAACAGCCAGGGCTACACAGAGAAACCCTGTCTCAAAAAACCAAAACCAAACCAAACCAAACCAAACCAAACCAAAACAAAACAAAACAAAAAGAAGTAGTACAGTTCATTCCATTTTTGTTTACTGAGGCCTTGTGTGAACAGATGATGTAACTCAAGCCACCTATACAACACATGAGAATGCAAATTTCTACAGCCAGTCAAGTTATGGATGAACACTTACAACTCAGAAGGGAATGTAGAATTCATAAAGACACCCATGTAAAGAGCAGTGAAATTGATGCTTGTGGAAAAAGTTGTTGAAAATGGACATAGACAAGTTTAGAGTGCAAGGGTGTTAAGAAGTAGTTAAGTTGATTGCAAGGTTTTGCATTGTACACTACTCTAAGGTGTGGATTTGCCTGTACTGAAGCTGTGAATTTAAAGGAGGCTCAGTGTAGGTCTGTATGAGGGTATTTGAACATGGCAGACTGAATAACCAAGAAGAGGAAGTGTCTAGAGGAGAGCCCCATGGCCTGGGTACCTGTCAATCCTTGGCTTTCAGGAAGTATGTCTGTTGAATTCAACATGAGTTTCTAGAAACAAATCATTTAATTTTTTTGAGCAAGATTTCCTCAAAAATGGAGAGCTGAGACAAATTTATTTATTTCCTATTTCTAACTAATAGATTCCTCAAATCGTGTTTGTTCATTACATCCTCACTCATTGGTTCACTTGTCAGCTCAACACAGATACAGTCTGCACTATGTTCTGAGTCTATACAAGATGAATAAAATCAGTGTTCTCCCAAGATTTACGTTTACCTAAAAGAGAAGGGCACAGCCACTTAAATAAATATGCACCAAAATGTTATAGATGGTGACAGAAATGGGATGGCCAGTGTCAACCAATCAGAGGAGGATGAGGGAGAAAGATGGGCTTCTGGGATGTGGAGCTGGACAGGAAAAAAGTCACTGAAGAAAACTGTTGACTTGAGTCTTATAAAAGGTACTTACTAGGTAAGGAGTATTTGTGCAGAGCAAATGGAAGGAGGGTTTCTGGGTAGAGAGAGAGATACGATAAAACCCAGCAGGTGTATCTGGCTTGGTATTGGACACTCACCAAGTCTCATATTGCTGGAGAAGAGGGTGTTGTGGAATATTATTCTAACTGGGCAAAGATATATTGCTTAACTGTGTAAAGATGCATTACTCTTGTTTATGCTGCATTTGTTTAACAATGTAAGGATGTGTATTTAATTATTTAAGATGTATTGCATTTGTTTCACCTTGCCTGCCTAAGGCACCTGATTGGTCTAGTAAAGAGACGAACAGCCAATAGCTAAGCATAGAAAGGATAGGCGGGGCTGGTAGGCAGAGAGAATAAGTAGGAGGAGAAATCAAGCCTCAGGGAAAAGAAGAGAATGAGGAGAAAAGGGGGGGCATGCTTGGGGCAAGAAGCCAGGCAGCCCCCAGCCAGTCAGATATGAGAAGCAGCGAAAGTAAGATGTATAGAAAGGAAAGTAAACACCCTGAGGCGAAAGGTAGACAAAGAGAAAGAGGATAACGTAAGTTAAAAGAGCTAGCCAAAAATGAGCCTAAGCTAGGCTGAGCATTCAAAACTAATAGTAAGTCTCCGTGTCATGATTTGGGAGCTGGTTGGTGGCCCAAAAGAAAAAGTGTTGTACAAGAGGGTAGCATGGGTGTTGGTGAAGTGTCTTCCGTGTGCTTCTCATGACTGTATTTGCTGGAAGTTTTTCTTGTTTGGTTTTCTGCAAAGCTGCAGATTCTCTTCATGTTTTCCCACTTTGTTCACCTGTGTCCAGTTCCAGGATGCCCCATCGTGTTTATTCGAGACATCTCTTTCCTCTTCTTCAGTCTGTGACAATGCCTCACTCTTTCCTTGTCCATGACCCAGTTCGAGTCAGGTGCTTAGAGAATATCCTTCACTTTGGACTCCTTTGACCTGATTTTGTGACACTCATCTGGATTTGTAGATGTTTGGGGAGTGTAACAGTTGTGTTTTTTTCATTGCTGTGGTAAAATAACTGACAAAAGCCACTTAGGGGAAGAAGAAATTAATTTGGTTTACAGTTTGAAAATCCATCATGGTGGGGAGGGTGAGGTGGTGAGTGAGGCTCTAGCTGTGGCCGCATGTGTGTGAAGAAGCCACAGTCAGGAAGCAAGGAGCTGATAGCTCTTTCTCTCCCTCTCTCCCTCTCTCCCTCCCTCCTTCCCTCCTTCCCTCCCTCCCTCCCTCCCTCCCTCCTTCTCTCTCTCTTCTCTTTCTCCCCCAATTCTGTCCAGGAAACATGAATGACTGGAGGCTGTAATGAGGAGCATACATGTTGGACTGGGAAGGTTAACTGATCTATCATCAGCTCACATACGGGTGGGTTTGGAAGCAAAGAGAGGGAGCCATTGGCTTTCCTGCTTTTCTCTTTTTCTTCCATCTGGGACCTCATCACACAGGATGGTGCCACCCACTTCAGGCTAGGTCTTCTCCCATCACTCAAATCTCTCTGGAAACGCACCTAATGGCACACTCACAAGAGTGCCTCCGAGGTGACTCCAAGCTCAGTCAAGTTGACAATGACGATTAGCAGTCCCAGGAGGTGATGTGCTCTTTCCACACTCTGTATCAGGGATGCCTGCAGCTAGCATTTGTCTTGTGGTGTTAACCTCAGCTACTTCGTGAGGGTTGAACTCACAAACTTTTCCATGTAGCTTCACTACTTTCCCCCTCTCAATACTGCATTCTTCAGAAGCAAGTTTCCAAGTTCACACTCCGAGGCAGGAGAATTAAGCTCTGCTTCCTAGAGGGGAATATCAAAGAACTGCTGGACATGTGTCAAATCCTCCACAGCCATTAATTAATGCACGCTATAGATGAGATAATTTGAGGTAACACAAACATCTTGTTTCTCTTTAAAATTTCATCTTTTAGGTTTTCCTATTCACCAGTAGGACTTGCCTGCAGGAGTCATTACTGCCCTCTTCTGATGGTGGTGGCCTCCTTTCTCATTCCTATTACAGTTATCATCAGGAACTCTCTGTGAGGCAGACTTATTCCTTCTCCTCCACTTATTTTTTTTATCCAGTTGTTTGTTTTTAGACCAGTATAGACTCGCGGATGTTCGTTTATTTGATTGTGTATTCTTTGAGTTATAACAATATTCGTGTTCTCAAGCTGCTGTGTCCTCCCGTGTTGCACGAACACGCCCCTGTCATTGTGCGTACACATCTTCGTGTGTGTTGAGCACTTCCTTAACTTCTTGCTTTCGAAGACGCTCTTAACCCAGGTGTTATTACCCTGGCCGCAGCCCTGGAATGAGCTACTTCTCTAGAAAGTCTTGGGATATTTACTGAAGAATGATACTTAAGATCTAATATCCTGGTCCTGGGTGGGCTTGCTGCTCCTGTGTCTCCCTCTAAGATTGAAATAGAGGAACAACGCAACTGCAGTTAGAGCTGCTTGATCCTGCTGGCAAGGCCTGAGGGGTGGGTGAGGAGTTCTAGTGAAACTATTCTGAGTTCTGCTGTGTAATTTGTGGGCTGTGACCTCTGGACACTAGGCACGACACTGGGCAGGCCATTCACCCTTCCTCCATGGTAGTTTTCTCACTATATGAAGTTAACAAGACCCATCGAGGGAGTCGGGAAGCAAGTGTGAAAGTCCCTGTTGACTTCAAATCACTGTCCCTGTGGTGGGAGGGACCTAACTTTAATATTCTGCAGCTCCTTCTTGTCCTTTCTGGCAGTGAAAAGCCAAGAGCCTTAAAGGGACAAAGGAGCATGGTTCTCCATTCGAGCAGACAGAGAAGATCTGGAAGCTGGCTAATGAACATACAGTCAGCCCCAGTGTAAGCCAGGAGTCTGCAGTCCAGCAGGAGCTGGGCAGAGCCACAGAGAATGTTCCAGGCCAGGGTGAGTGGCCAGTGAAGGCTGAGAGGAGGGTGGGGAGCCTTGGCCCAGCATTGTTTACAGCGTTAGCCATCACCGTTCCCGTGGGGCAGGATCTTTCCTGGGTGTGGCTGTTTGAAGTTTGGAATTGGGAAAGACTGAGGAGGCTTGGTCATTGTGCTCACTTTAACCAGTCACAGTCTGGCTCCGGGGTTCCATGAGGAACATCTGTCACCACTGGGGTGGGTGACAGTGGGAATGTTTTCTGTCTCCCTTCCTTTCCCCTTCTCCTCCCTCCCTCTTCTCTCTTTTCTCTCTCTCTTCTCCTTCCTTCCTTCCTTCCTTCCTTCCTTCCTTCCTTCCTTCCTTCCTTCCTTTCTTCCTTTCTTTCTATGCTTTACACCAATGGAGAAAAAGAAAACAAAATAGAACAGAACAAAGCCACACGCACCGGCCTGACCCCTACATGAAGAACATGCCTGCATGTCCCTGCACAAGTGATCTTGCTGTCAGTCAGCAGATGCCCCTTCTAAGACCCAGAGTGCTGTGTTGGACGCTCCAGGGGGAGATAGATGTTGGGTGGTATTGTCGTTTGGATTCTGGAATGTTCTGTAAGACTCATGTATTGAAGCCTTGGTCCTTAGCAGGGTGCTGTTGAGGTGGTGGATTGGGAAGTGGGGTCTAGATGGAGGAAGTAGGCCTCTGGGGGGGGGGGCATGTCCTTGAAGGAAATACTGGCTCCTAGAGCCTTCCTCTCCTTTCGCTTCCTGGCCACCATGAGGTGAGAAGCTTTGTTCCACCATGGTGTTTTGTCTCACTGCAGTCCAGAAACAATGGAGGCAATGACCATGGAGCAAACTCAAAACCCAGAGCACATTTTCCCTCCTTTAAGTTGATTTCTTGCGTTATTTAGTCACAGCCACGGAAAGCTGGGGACACAGAGAGCTCGGGTGCTCGGTCCCGTTGCCTTTGCTCCAAGCCTTTCTGTGGAACAGACTCACTGCACACAGGGCTGGTCTTCTCCAGCCCTACTTCTTCCTCCCTCCAGAACAGAGCACCTTTCTGCAGACCCTCACCTCCTTGGCTTGGTCCCCTGAGGGGCCGAGAGGAGAAATCCCAGCATTAAATTTCTGTTCTTATGAGAAAAATCTGCAAAATAATCACATCTCTCCAGGGTTTGCTCTAACAACTCCGAGTGAATTAGGCTACCAGAAGTATTTCTGTCTTTTGTCATTTTGGTTTAGTGTGTGCCGTTTCCCAGTTGAGGAAGAGGGAAGGAAAATTGATTATTTCTCAAGAATAATGTATTATTTAATTATTATAGGTGGTTGTGTTTGCTATAAAAATAAGTTAAACTCGTCATGTATAAGCAACAGAAATGTATTTCTCATAGTTCTGAAAGCTGAGAAGTCCAAGAACAAGATGGCAAGATTTGTAACTGGGAGGGTCCGTTGTTTTCTTTTCTCTTCCTTCCTTCCTTCCTTCCTTCCTTCCTTCCTTCCTTCCTTCCTTCCTTCCTTCCTCCCTCCCTCCCTCCCTCCCTCCCTCCCTCCCTCCCTTTTCCCCTTCCTTGTAAGTGTCAAAGCAAGGCTTCAAGTAAGCTCAGCCTGACTCCAAAGCATAGGCTGTGGATGCGCATTCTCAGTATCACCAGTGTCTGAGAGGGTGGTGGGTGAGTGGGTGTCACTGAGAGAAGACGCGTGCATTTGAGAAAGAGCTGGGCTATGACCGCATGTGACAGAATCCGGGCCTGGCTGAGGATGTGCTCTGCTGCCACATGGAGTCACATGTCCCATGACATGATTTCTAAGTTTACTTCCTTTCTTTATGAGATCCCAGCAGCCGTCACAGCTGCAGCGTTACTTACCTCTCTAATATCATATAGTCTTCTATGTAATGTAGGGACTTCTTTGATGTTGCATGGATTACTGCGTTTGCAAATGGACAGGTAAGGAGAGGAAATTTCTTATGTGGGCTTAATGATTTTTGTCCTCACCTGGTACCAGAACTATTAACTGACTGCTTGCCTCTGTGAAGGTCAAGGATGTCTGGAACTGTTTATTGTCTTAACTCAAGTGACTATCTACTCCATTTTTGTTGATACAGTTGAAATAATTCATTCACACCATATTTTTTGGCAAATGATAGAATGTCATTTTTTCTATTAGTAATTGCTATCTTTTGAAGTTAAACTATGATTATGTCATTTTCTCCCTTTTCTTTCTCTAACACTCTCATGCACTCTTTTGCTCTTTCAAATTTCTGTCCTCTTTTTCTTTCATTGTTCTAACTATAGAAATACAACCATTCAGTGTGTATAATGCTACTTGAATGTATGTTATTCCAGGAATGACCGTTTGGTGTTGGATAACAATTGGTGTGTTCTTCCCTGGGAAGACTGTTTCTCCCCTTCTCGGCTTCCTTAGTTGCCTGTAGGTCTTTGTCTATAGTTGGAGTGCTGTGAGCTCCCGCCTTTCATATTAGCATGGCTACTGGTGTAACATTTCATCAGGTCCAGGTTAGGCAGACATGTTCAGACTTCATGGCTACAGTTTCCGTGATATTTCTAGGAGACACAATCTCACAGCAGATGTTCTGTTCCTCTGGCTCTAACAATCTTTCTGCTCCCTCTTCTTGAAGTTTCTGAGCCTTAGGTGAAGGAGTTATGTTGTAGATGCATTGGTTGGGGCTGGGTACCACATGATCACTTTGTCCTCTGCATTTTGATCAGTTCTGGCTTTGTGTAATTCTCTTCATCTGTTGCAAAGAGAAGTCCCTTTGATGAGGGATGAGAGCTGCATTTCTCTGCGGGTGTAAGGATAAATATTTAGAATGCAATTCGGAGTTGTGCCAGTTTAATAAAGTGACAGTTGTGGGCTCTCCTCCCAGGCCTCACTAGGCCCAGGTAGCTGGCTGGGTTTCTAGGACCTGGCGTGGTCTCCCACTTGTTGAATATACCTTAAACCCAATGAGAGGGCTATTGGTTACCACCGATGTATGTGTACCACCATTGCACTGGTAAGGCTGTTAGTAATGCCATGCTGGTTGTTTTTCTGGCTTATAGGTGTCATAGTTGGGTAGGACTATTGGTTGCTTCCTTCCCTTAGAAGCTTGAATGGCACCAAATACCATTCTCTCTATCTTTTTTCTTCTTTCTCTGAGTCTGTATAGTAATGATCTATTGACATTTTAGTCATTCAGAGGATATTTCATATTGTGCATTTACCACAAGCAGCAAGCATTTGAGATATGTACAATGTACAAAAATTAATATTACAAACTCCATTGACATTGAGCAAATTAACTCAAACTTATTTGGTTTCACAACAGTTTACTATAATCTGTATAGATTTAGGCTCGCTGAAGGATTCTTGCTTGAGGTGAATCGTGTATGTGAAGTCAAGCATAGTGAATGTGAGATGGGAGTCATTTGAAAACTTACCTGGACAGAATATCCAAATGTTTCTTCATGTTCATGTTGGGCCTGTCAGCTCAGAGAGCTTGATAAGCTAATTTTTTTCTCCCCCCCCTCCTTGTATTTGTCTTTATTTGTTTCTTTCAAAAGGTTTATTTTACTTTTTAAATTACGTGTATATATGCATGTCTCTGGGGGTGTGCGCACTTGAGTGCAGGTGTAAAGGAGACCCAGAGGCATCAGGTCCCCGGGAGCCAGAGGTGCAGGTTGTCCTGAGCTGCCTAATGCAGGTGCTGGGAACTGGGTTTGGGTCCTCTGCAGGAGCAGCACATTCCTCAAGTACTGGCTCACTCTCCAGTCCTTTTTTCTTTTGACAGGCCTCTCCTGCTCTCACAGGAGATTTGGCTGTTACACGGTGGCTGGCCTCTCCCAGAGCAAAATCTGCAAAGTGCCTGTGACATGAGTGTGGAAGTCACACTGAGCAACCTCGGCTGCATTCTCCTGGTCACAATTTCTCTGTGAAATGGGACTGCATAAGGTCATGAATACCAAATGATGTCATTTACTGGAGTGAGACTGTCTTTGGAGGGTAATAACTTTACAATGAAAACCCACTCACAAAATTCATGTGCTTCTACAAGCAAAATACAGGCACAGCTCTCCACCAAATCTCTCCTCCCTCAAAGGTGGTTCCTTGTGGCAGCAGGGTTGCTGCTCTGGTCAGCTGTTGCTGCATAATAAAGTACCTCAAAACTTGATGTGCCAAAGTAATTTGTCATTCTCTTACCTTGGTCCTGGGACTTGCTGGGCTCTGCTGGGCAGTTCTTCTGCTCCTTGTGATACTGGTTCAGGCTAGAGTTATCCAGCACTTGGCATGAATGGAAGGATCACAATAGTTCCCTCTGTGGCTGGCAGCTGGTATTTGCAGCCCAGGCCTTTGACATAGGCTGAGAAGCACCCTAGATCCTCCTCCTCCCTGGATAATTCAGTATTGGTTTAGACTCTATCTTCGCCGGTTAGAATGAGGCAAATCCAGCTGATGGACATGTGATGTTTCCTTCTCAGTAACTATATATTGTAATTGCTGGTTAAAGCTCCAGGGTGCCCAGGCACTTAGATGATGTCATGTTAACTCCTCTACCCATTCAACTCTCACTAGCTCCTTTAGTAACTACCATTAGCATACATCTTTTCTTTCTCTTATATGTTGTTAATCCTTTATTCATGGTGAATAAAATGCTCTTGGGTGAAAGCTGTGTTTTCATAAAGAAAACTTATTAATGATCAGACATTAAGCCATGTTCCCCAAATCCATCCAACATCTCTGTACCTTGCACACTCTGTTGCAGCAGGATCATCCTTAGCGCAGGAGGGCTCCTTGGCAAGTATGGTGGGGATGGAAGATGGACCAGAAGCAGTCTCTGACTGTGTTTTGGAAACCACTACAGGCCTGAGAAAGGGGCAAACTGTGCATTGGAGGAGGTCAGAGAACAGGTGACATCCAGGCCCCTGTACTGTCTTTGATTCTCTGAGCTCTGTCCAGCTTGTGGAATGTCACACTCTGATTTACCCACCTGGAAAATGAAGGGAACACACCTTCTTTAGATGTCTGACTGGGAAGCAATGGGAGTCTGCGTCAAGATACCCGAAATTTTAGAGTTCTATTTCTGTGGTGCCCAACACATCTTGAACCGTACAAGTGCATGGGATGTGGAAGGCAGATGAAGAGAATTGGGTCTGTGTGCATGTGTGAGCAACTGTCACACTCCAGTCGCTCACACCCCAGATGATGCCTGAGGGGGTAATGGAAGGAAGGCCTGCTGGGACCCCCAAGTCCTTTCCCACCTGCAGTTGCTGGGCCCTGCCTCGCAATGGGGTGCAGATCAGCGAGTTCCCTGTAGTCCTATGACCTTGCTGCATTTACCTCATATTTGCATGTGTTGTGAGACCAACCCGGCAGCTGAACGACTGCCCAGGAGTGGCGCTTGTGAGGATGTTGAGAAATGAAATCACTGTTTTTAACGAGGAATCGGTGAGGTAAAGTCCACAGATGGGTCATTCGGAGGGCTTGTCTGAACCACAGTGTTCCACTCATTTTATAGTACACCTTACTGTGGGCTCAAATTGCATTCTTGGAAAATTTAGCCCAGCATGACTAGATTTCCTTAGAATAGCATCGCTAATGTAATGTGGTGTTCAACAAGCCTGTTGCATAAAAGGTTACTGTGTAATTTTTATCATTACAGGTCTCCAGTGCTTGGAGAACTTCCCTCAGACCCGTGCACACAGTTGTCTCAAAGTGACTTCTGGAGGCTGTCAGGGTTGCCAGTCTCACATGGGGGTTACCATTTAGGTTTGTGTTTTGTTTTTTTAGGGAAGTTATTTTTATAAATCAGTTTTTTTTAAAGAATAGAAACACACACTCTTGGCATTTTCTAGAGTACTTAATCTTCGATGTTTTCTGTCCCCTCCTTTTTATTTTTTTGGTTTTTTGAGACAGGATTTCTCTGCGTAGTTTTGATGCCTGTCCTGGATCTCACTCTGTATACCAGGCTGGCCTCGAACTCACAGAGATCCGCCTGGCTCTGCCTCCCGAGTGCTGGGATTAAAGGCGTGTGCCACCACCGCCCGGCTCAACTATAGTAATTATTATTGTCAGTAAGAATATTTAAAAACCTGGTTTTTACCTTAACTGTGACTAGGTCTTTCTGCGAAAACCTCACCTGACTTTGGTTCGTCTGCATCCATAAAGCGATCTTCTCAAAAGATCCACTATGCTTTGCTAATTTCAGGACCACAAAGTCCTGTGCACAGTGGGAAATTAATCCATGGGTGAAACATACAACTCAGAAGAGGCTACTGTGTTTGTACGTATGTGTGTATACAACTAGATCTTTTTTTAACAATAAAAAGTAGCTTGTCGTTAGCAGCTCATTTCATGAGATGATGAGATAGGAACACAGTAAACAGCACCTGATAATGCAGCTCTGCCAGGGCAGAGGCTCACAGTCCCAGGAAGGCTCTCATGGCTGTCCATGTGACATGCGGCAGGATACTGGACAACAAAGTAGCTGGCCACACCATGCATGTATTATTGAAAAAAATGTTGAGGGTCTTGAAAACAAAAGGACAAACCTTCTAGAATTTCTAATCACAGAGGGTTTAGACTGAAGGAATCTGCTGCCATGTTTCCCGAAAAAGCTTATTTTATATTGGACTAAAAAAAATTGGCTGAGGGAGGGAGGGCTTCTCAGGATGAATCTTTTCCAGGATCCCTCTTGCTTTGTTTTTGCCTGGGGCATTATTTTTTGTTTGCCAAGACCAGCTGCTTCCTCGCTGGCCAGGCTTCCGTTTAGCGGCTCAGAGCTGCCTCTCTGATGTGGGGGAATTTGCCCCTCTGAGCTTGGACAGGGCAGCTGCGTGTCCCCAGGCTGGGCGAGGCGGGGGTGTGCTGCCCCGAGGCCGGGACGGATGCAGCCTCTCTGTAGCTCTTTTCCTAGCATCTCTTCCCAAGTCTTCTACCAATGTGACCCCCTGCCAACCTTGCCTGAGCTTCTCGGCTCCGCTGCCTCTGGGACCCAGGCCTGGAGACAAAGGGGCTGCTCAGCTTTAGATGCCAGCCAGCTATTTTCTTTCCACATGGTCTCTGGGAACAGTTAGTAATCATATCAGACCCTGAGATGATTTAAGCCTTTCCTATCTGCTAGGCATGAGATCTGTTGCTGGCACACAGACAAATCCCAAACTACCTCCACAGGATAACATACACAATTTTAAATTTTAGCGTAAAATGTACCATTAATCAACCATCAACAAGTACTCATTCATTTATTGCATGCTGTGCTCGGCAATGTGCAAGAGACAGAGAAGACAGTTTGGCCTACTCACAAAACCTAGCCCAGAGCATTGTGGGTAATTCTGTTCCTCCACCCCACCTGAAGGGCCTCCTTAATCATAACTTTTTGTCCTGGTTGAATTGTGTCTTGAGAAATTCATCTGTCAGAGCCCTGAATAGTAGTACTGAATGAAGATGAGATTTTATTTAGAAATAGGGTGTTGCAGATGACGTTATTTGAGAGGTATATCATCCTACAATAGGGTGGCCTTTGCTGTGGTTTGGCTATAGTTTCTCCCTCAGGGTTCATGGCTGGAAGCTTGGTTCCCAGTGTAGCAATGTTGAGGTAACAGCATCTAGTAGGAGGTCTTTAGGTCACTGGGGACATCTCTACCACAAGGAACTGATGTTCTCGTGGAAGGATCATTTTAAGTAGCGGACTGGCGCTCTCTTCATGCTGGTTTCCCGTCTCACCACATGACTTGCCTCTTGCTTACAGTCTTGTTAGGAGTCCACCCACCATGTGATACAGTCAGGAATGCCCTCACCAGAGCTGGAGCTATGCTGTGTAGACTTTCAGGCTTCAAAGGTATGAGCTAAGCAAACCTCCTTTCTTTATAAAACATTCAGCCTCATGTATTTTGTTATGATAATGGGAATGGACTAATTCAGTATAACCGAAAGTCTCATAAAATGGAAATTTTGGATGCAGAGAAGGGAGAGGAGACAGAGGAAGAGGAAAAGGAGGAAGAGATGTAGTGGAGGAAGGCCATACGAATACTGGAATTTTGCCACAAACCAAGGAACCCTCAAAGACACAAGACAGTCATGGACCAGCTCTGTGAGGCATCATTCATTCCCTTAGGCAGGCCCACGGTCGTGCTGATACCTGGTCTGAGATTTCTGGACTCCTTAACTGGGAAGGAAGTTTTCTATCCCTGAAGCCACTCTTACTGCAGAACTCTGCTCTGACAACCCTAGCCAACAAACACAACATCGAGGCACATGGCCACCCATCTATACTGGGGAGGACTCACCTCCCTGCTGACTCACGTATACAGCCTTAGCAGACACTTCATTTTGCTGACATGTGGCCCAGATGTCACCACTAATGGGTGCCTTCAAGGCTGCTTTCCCTGCGGTGGTAGGTCCCATCCTGTCTGTCCCTCAGCCCTGTCTTAGTTCCTCATGGACTTGTCATTGAGCGCGACAGTCTTGCTTACTTTGCTCAGAGTTGATTTTTCCTGTTTCGGAAGGCTCCGTCTGTCTGATTCCTGCTTGGCACACAGCAGATACTAGAGAGCTTGCTGTTTGTTTGTTTGTTTGTTTGTTTTTTGTTCCAAAGGGAATAAATAAGAACTCAAAATTTCATTTGGGAATACAAATTTCTGAGAGGTTTCAGGACTGTGTTTCTAGGAATCCCTGCTTCCTTCTCTCCTCTCTTCCTCTCCGCTCTACCCTCTTCTCTCCTCTCTTTTTGAGCTGAGATAAAGTACTTGACTCTTCATGGACCCAGGTACCGTGGGCCTTCTCTCTTGCCCTGCTGTGGATGAGGTGGCTTTGTTTGCCCTATTCTTGAGGTGTCTCTGAGTTGTGGAAGAAAGGAGGTCAGTCATGGGCTTTCCTTTTCCATGTTTCCTGGGAGAAAGGGAAGCTGAGGCCATGGGCCTTTAAGGAAGGCTGAGCTTAAAGCCTCAAACCTCCATGAATCAGGGTCCAGGCGAGAAGAGGGCTTCCTCAGGTCTGTGTCTCAAGAGGGCGTTTGAGGCTCAGTAACAAGGGCTGGGGTTAACGAGTGGCCACTGTTAAACAGTCAGGTCTCACTAAGAAAGACGTGGCACTTTGTGAGACCTCCACAAACTCTGAAATCACAGTGGAGCCCGAAAGGGGCTCGCGAAATCATTTGGTTACAGGATGACAGTGTGGCTGTGGCTGTGCTCACCAGTGAGCCAAATGCAGAGCCTGGTGCGATGGGCAGTGCGTGGGGGAGAACTGGGGAAACACTCCAGCTACACACTCGTGGTAACAGGCTCGACAGCAGGAGTGGAGGTAGAGCTACATAATGGTTGGTGCCGTATTCTGAATTTTATTTATGTATGATTTATTCCTCACCCGCTTTCCAGAGGGCTTGAGAGAGATTGACCAGTTAAAGGTGAAGGATGAATTGAGGATGATGCTGAATCCTTGGGCATGAGTGATGAGGTAAAAACAGGGTTCTTATCTCAGGCAGGAAGGGCTGAGAAGAGACAGTCCTTCTGAGCAGACAGTGACGTTCTTGGTTTTGGATTTGTTCCTCTTGAGGTGATGAAGGGACATTCAAGGAGAAGAAACTGCTGGCTGATTGCAAACACATTACTTTGAGAATTCTGTCTTTTGTAAGCAGGGTACCTGAAAAATAAATCTGTGTGATTAACACATGAACAGATTTGAAAACTGCAAAGCAGGAGACAGTGGCTTCTTGGTGTAATATCTGTATTGCAAATGAAGTGTAATTTTGATGATCACTAATGTGTGCTGGAGCTGGGAGCAGGTTCCGTTTGCAAAGTGATTGCCATTCAAGCAAAGACCCAAGTTCCACCCCTGGGACTCATGTAAGGGATCTATGTGATGGCTCACACTTGTTATCTGAGTGCTGGGGGTTTAGGGAAGGTGATCCCTGGAACTTTCTGGCCAGTCAACCTAACCTAACTGGTGAGCCAAAGGTCCCAGTGAGAGGTCCTCCTTCAAAAATCAAGGCAGGGTCTGAGGAGATTGTTCAGTGAGCAAAGCACTCGCCACACAAATGTAAGGCCCAAGCCCAGCACTTACATGCATGTCAGGAGGACATGGGGGGGGGACACCTGTAATCTCAGCATACCGTAGGTGAGGATAGGAGACCCCAGAGCAAGTTGGATAGCCAGACTAGCAGACTTAGTGAGCTCTGACCTCAAGAAGAGACTTTGCCTCAAAAAATAAGGTGGAAAATGAGAGGGAAGGAGGATTCCAACCTCTAGTTTCCATGTATACACTCACGTGCAATTGCACACACGTCCATATACATACAAGCACACATACGCCTGTGCACACACACACACATATATATACACACTAAAAGTCAAGGTAAATGGCTCATGAGGAATAGCTTCTGAGACACATACAAACCCAAACATGCACACACCCACACACAAATACCACTCCCCCAAACGCGTGCACATATACACATGCAACCAGTTTTCCACATTTGTGTCCAGGGTTGTGAAATGAGCAAATTGCTGAAAGCTTGCTTTCCTGGGTCCTGGGAGAGCCTTTTGGTGTTCTGTCTTTGTGCTGAGTACCGCTCCAGTCCAGTTCAATGGCAGGCACTTCCCGCATCCTCCCGCGATGTCTCCCCTTGTTTGTGTCTTGGGTAGCAGAAATGCATCCTGGCAAGACTCACCCTTCTGCTGTGACAGATTGCTACACCACAGGGCCCATTCAAGCAGCTCTTCTTCTGCCTGCCTTCATTCGGAGAGCAGCTTTTAGTGTCCTCCTTGGAAAAGCACATGGAATGATGTGTGATATCCAGGGCCAGAGCTCGGGAAATGAGCACCAAGTTAGGGCTTAGAAGCAAAATAAAGGGGTTATAGCCACAAGAAGTTTCTGAGGTTGCTGATGTGTAAAAACGTCTAATTGGTAGGTATGGTCTCCTTGAAGACCGAGAAGAGAAAAGGCTTTGATTTATGAATCCCCCCAGCATGTGTTCTTCTGTGGAGTCTAAGACAAGGCTTTATTTGCGTTTTATATATGTTTTAGAATTTAGAATATGCTCAAATTACAACAATATTTAAAATTTCCTACTTACCATCCATCCTTCCTTCTTCTTATGGTTATGTTTTGGAAAATTATTTTTATTTTATTCATGTGGACATGTAAATGTCTATATGAATAAATGCAGATGCCAACAAACGCCCGGAGAAGGTGTTGGATCCCCTGCGACTGAAATTTAAAGGTAAGCCCGCTGATGTGGGTGTGGGGAGCAGAACCCAGGTCCTTTGGAGGAACAGGAAATGCTCTCACAGTGGAGCTGTCTCTCCAGCTGCCTGGCTATCTTGTTGATGAGGCATCACTCCGGCCCTCACTGGTCTGGAATGGCTCTATGTAGTCCGTGCTCACCGCAAATCCACAGTGATCCTAATATGTCATCCTCTGAGTGCTGAGACTAAAGGAGGGAGCTTCCACACACAGGGGACTTCTTTTTCTTAACTCAAGCTTTATAAGCTTAAATACATTCTTAAAAATATTCCTAAGTAGAACATTCAAGCATAAAATACAGGCTTACTACTAAAGGCTGCCATCTTCTTCCACCTTGAATTTGGCGCCTTTCTCTGGAGGTAACCAGTGAATAGTTTGGTATAGAGATTTCTGCAGCCTTGTCCGTATATTTAATATATGCCTGCAATGTGCTACTCAGAAGGTCACATAATTGGTTACTGTGTTGAGGCCATTTCTCCAGGAGGGCATTCTATTTTGAAGAGGAAGTGTTCTCCACAAGGCTCAGGTCACAAACACAGCAATGTTCGGAGGTGATCACAGAGGTTTGGACTCAAACCTTGCACTAATCCATGTATGGAATCATAATTTAGTGGTATTACCAGAAATGGGGTTTAAGGGGAGGAAGCAGGTCATTGGGGGTGTGTCTATGAAGGGCATATACTGGTCCAGGTCCCTTCTTCATGTCCCTGCTTCCTGGCTGATGTCAGTGGAGCAACCTGCCCCCCCCATAGCCTCCTGTCTTCATGTTTTAGCCTTGTCTCCAGCCCATCACAGCAAAGCCAGATGATCACAGACCCATCCTTCTGAAACGGCACCCAAAAAGTCTCCCTCTTTTTCCTTCTCAAAGACAAACTCTCACGGTGTAGGTTAGTCTGAACCGAAACTCCTCATCATACCACCTTAGTATCATGAGAGCTGGTGGCATGTGCCACTGTCATGGCTGGCAATCTTTTCTTTCAGCCATTTATGAAGTTTTTGCTCAGTGATGAAAACTGACCAACACAGAAGGTTTTCATCACATCCCAACCTAAATTAGCACCTTTTAATGTACTTTGTAGTTATCAACATTTTTGGTTACATCATAGTATCACTTATTTGCATGGGTGAGAAGTCCAGGCCCTCATCTCCACAACTGGTGCAAACATCTCTTTTATAACTAAATAGATTAAATATGATGTGATCGCCTTAAGTTTTGGGGAGAACCCTAGATTATTCTCACGGGTCGATCTGAATTATTCAGATCCTTAAAGGTCGAGTCTTCCCTGTGTGGACAAGACAGAAGAAAGACACGGGACGCACAGGTGAGAGTAGATTTACCCATCCCTGATGGCTTGAAAGGTGGATGAGGAGATGGTGTCCTCTGTCCCACAACCACGGCGACTGAGTTCTAGAAAGCATTCGAAGGACCAAGGAATCTGTTCTTTCCCTAGAGCCACAGAAAGGATGCAATCATTGCTAGCGAGACCTGGGCTGGACTTTGGACGTATAGATTTGTGGGTTAATTAACTGTGTTGTTCAAGGCTCTGAAGTTGTGGTAAGTAGTTATGGCAAAGACAGAAACCTGACACATCCGTCAGTTGTGTAGGCCTCTGTTGATTTGCCTAGCTAACAGAAGGGGACCTCAGGAGGAGCAGATACTGTCTCTGGGCTACCACGTGATCACTTACCAGAGCTGTTCCTGTGTGAGGCGGGCATCAATTGTGCTGCTGCTGCTGCTGCTGAGTGAATAAAGGGATAAAAGTGAGTGCATTTGTAGTGAGTGTATAACGTACCAACTTTTACATAGTAGATGACCTAATTGTATGCCAGTCCTTATTGGTGTAACAGTCCTTTAAACTACTGGAGGACCTCCCACCCACACTCTGTATGTACAGTTATTTTAACTAGCCCCTTATCAATTATAATTATTTTTAAAACTCGTTTTTTAGCAATAGACATATGGTCTGCTTTTAGTTTTTCATTTCCTGCATCTCTTGGCACATGTCTACTTATTTATTTATTTATTTATTTTATTTATGTGTGTCTGCGTGTTTGCACATATGTGTGTGTACCACATGGACCATGGCGTATGTGTGGAGGTTGGAGAACAACTTGTGCAAGTTAGTTGTTAGGCTTAATGACAAGTGCCTTTACCCGCGTCATTGACTTTGTTCTATCAACCCCAGTCAGCTGGGAGAGGGACCCCAGCTGAGGAAATGTGTAGCAGGAATCTTAAAAGTTCTTATTAATAAAATCAAACCTGAGGCCAGTTATTGGGGTGAATACTGGAAGGTCAGAGAGACAGAATAAGCCACAGCTATCTCACCTTGCCAATTTCTTAGCTGGTCCTGTTTCCTCAGACTGGAAGCTTCTGGGTCCTCATCCCAATAGCTCTCAGCTGAACTGCAGCTCGAAAGCCTGAATCTTAACCAGCCACATGCTTAACCAGCCAAATACTTAACCAGCCAAAATGCTTAACCAGCCAAATGCCTCTAGTTTCTGGTCCTCACGCCTTATATACATTTATGCTTTCTACCATCACTCCCTAGGATTAAAGCCTTGCTTCCTGGGATTAAAGGCGTGAGTCACCATGCCTGGCTGTTTCCAATGTGGCCTTGAACTCACAGAGATCCAGAGGGATTTCTATCTCTGGAATGCTAGGATTAAAGGTGTGAGTGCCACCATTTCCTAGCCTTTGTATCTAGTGGCTGTCTGTTCTCTGACCCCAGATAAATTTATTAGAGTACACAATATTTTGGGGAACACAATACCACCACAGAACTGTCTCCATCAGATTGGGCACTGGTCATGCCTGTTGGACATTTTCTTGATTAATGGTGGACATGGAGGGCCCAGCTCCCTGTGGACTGTGCTGCCCTTGGGCAAGTGATTGTGGGTTGTGTAAGTATCTGGACAAGCCAAGGAAGAAGCCAGGGACCAGTTTTCCTCCATTGTCTAAAAAAAGACCTTCTGCTGTCTTATTGAGTCTCATTCATACTCTGTATTACCTTCTGTAATGTATCCAGTCACTTCCAGTGTTTTCTTGAAATTCATTGATATTTTGTAAGATCTTCTGAATTCTTTATCTGGCATTTCTTTGTAATCAGTTTCTAGAGACTTACAAACTTTGTGTTGAGAGAGAGAGAGAGAGAGAGAGAGAGAGAGAGAGAGAGAGAGAGAGAGAGAGAGAGAGGAGGAACCCTGGTGGGCTCAGTCCTCAAGCTTCCTTCTCTTTTGTTTTAATAAATGGAGTCTCCAAGTCTCTCCACCTCTCTGTCTGTCCAGAATTAAACTTGAGTGTTTCCTCTTCACCCTCTTCAGGGAGAAGCCACTGGAAAGCGCCGCTGGCTTCTAATCTGTCTATTTATATATGTTTTATGTTTAGCTCTAGAACTGCCTTGGGATTGATTTCTGTATAGGGAACCACGTAGGAATCTAAGCACATGACACGTATTTCCTACACCCTGCTCTTTCCTCACCAATGTACAATACTTGCTTAACTTTATGTTTGAAACTCACACATAGGGAGATGAGGCATTTCTGTTTATTATTTTCTATTTTTCCTGCTGAATATTCTCATAAATACCACACCATTTTATTTTTTCTAACTGTGTGATATACTTAAAATTTGGTAGCACAAGTTCATGTTCTTTGTTCTTCGATTTTTCATATTTTCTCCTTCCCCTTCTCTCTCTGCCTTCCTTCTCTCATTCTTTCTTCCTCCCTCCATTATTTCCTTCCCTTCATTCTTCATCACTTCCCCTCCCTCCCTCTCCCTCCCTCCCTCCTTCCTTCCCTTTTCTCCCACCTTCCCCCCTCTTTCTGTCCTTCTTTGCTGCTGCTCAAGAACTCTGCACCCAGGCTGGCCTTGAACTCAAAACCCTTCATCCCTTCACCTCCTGAGCTTAAAGGCACACACCATTACACCCACATCAGATCAAGAAACAAATTAAACAACTCTCCTCCTGTATGAATCTACAGTCACACTGCAGTTTAGTCTGATGGGCTTTAACGCGCGACTCCATTTGAATGCAGCCATTACATACACACTGTTGAGTCTTTAAAGCAATTCATTATTAATTGAAGTGTTTTGTTCTCGTGTAAGATCTTTGCTCATGAACTTTTCTAAGGGGATGGTATTAATAGATGAAGATGCTTTTGTGTTTTGTGCATAGCTCTTGTATCTGGCTATCTTATTTATCTCTGATTTATTATAGCAGTTTCCAAGTTGATTCTTTACATTTCTGGGCAGATAGATTGCACCATTCACAAACAGTGGCAATTTCATTTCTTTCCATCTCATTTCTGTGGCTTCTCGTCTTGGGTAGGACCATCTACGTGAAGGTGGCACTGGTGGAAGATTTCTTGCCCTTTCCTTGATTTTGGCAGGAGAATCTTTTCTTTCTTAGTTAACTCATGAGTGAATAGACTTTAGAGTTAGTGTGGTGAATGGAAGCAAGTCCTGTCTCACTCAGGAAGTAGATACTGACATAAGGAACAGAGAGCAGGGAACAAAGAAGTCTTTTGTTCAGTACTGTGTGGAGGGAGAGGTGGGAGAATAAAGTATAAAGTACAAGAAAAACAGTGAAAACGGAAGAGAGCAGAGCGCGAACTCAGAGCAAACTAAACCAGGACAGGATTCAGATTCAAATTCCCAGGCAGCCATGGTGGTGGACATGGCGGCTGGGCTGCTCACTGCCTTAAGGATGGGAGAAATGCCACTTGTAGCAGCAGGAAAGAGAACAGTGGGCAGGTGCAGGGGGAGCATGATCTTGGCAGTACCTTCCCAGGCAGGTACCTTCCAGCGTCCGGTCCTAGGTAGGTGAAATCTCAGCATCGGCTTTCTCCGCAATCTTCCAGAACCCAGTCTGGTCCAAGGGAGACAGTGCCCCTCTTGTGTCATGCGATGTTGGTGTCGCATGGACATGTCCTCACCAGCTGAGTTTAGGATTGCATATATGGGTTATTCTCCAGAATCTGGACTTTGCAGTATGTGTTTGTAGATTCCATCAGGTTCTACAACCCCCACCATGACATAGAACATTTAATAGGATGTTCGATGCTTGCCACTGATTGACAATTTTGCAGGATCTGGAATCATCTAGGAGCCACTTTCAAGAGTATATCCTGCTTCATCACAGGCTCCAAAACAAGGTGACCATGAAATCTTTAAAACATGAGTCAAAATAAACCTTTACTGTTTTTAAGTTGATGTCTCAGATATTTTGTTACAGTAATGGAAATATAACAAGCACAGATCAAATAAGTCTATCTTCTATCTATCTATCTATCTATCTATCTATCTATCTATCATCTATCTATCTATCATCTATCTATCTATCTATCTATCTCTATCTATCTATCTATCTATCATCTATCTATCTATCTATCTCCTGTCATCTGTCTGTCTCTCTATCTCTCTATCTATCCATCCATCTAATCTCATCAAATACAGGATTCCCATCAGATGTTAACTTTGGAAAGAGTTATTATGGAAAGGGTAGGGGTACAAAGCTGTGGCTCTACTCCTTCACAGACTGTCCCCTCTGTCCCACATATTGCTGCCTGGCTAGGATGATCAGCCCCAGCAGAAGTCTGGCCTTAGCGCTCTGAAACTTTAAATGCTTAACTCCTTTACTTCAAAGGAGCTGCTCCGTCAAGTGTAGGAAATCTCCCAACTTACAACATCGAGGCTTTCTCAGAATCAAATGCATCAGTTTTCTCTTTTGCTTTTAGAATTGTCTGAATAAGCTGTCCCTATTCAAGTATCTGAAATCACTAAATGGTCTATGTGTTTGAGCCAACTCACTGTGTCAGGGACAGTCTCTGAAGAGGGAAGGCGGGAAGGGCCAGCTGGCTGAGTGGCGAGCGGGAGGAGGGGGCTGAGGGATTTCAGGACAGCTGTTTAGTTTAGTGGGTGCTGTCCTGTAAACAAGGCTGACAGCGCCACCCTGCTACTTCACCGTAACTGAGAAAAAGAGTTCTGAGGCAACAGGCTGTTGGACTGTGAGACACACACCTGTTTTGCCGTTCGTCAGTCGGCTCTTTCGGTACCTGCCCTGTCAACACGTGGGTCACCGTGCTTAGTCTTTGTGACACATTTCCCTCCACACACATCCTGGGTCAGAAGGCACAGGCAGGTAGATGGTCTTAGCTGCCCATATAACTTTCCTTTTGGAGGGCTGCTTCACTTCCTGACAGCTCGACAGCTCCTCACATAAATCAGCAATAAAATCTCCTGTGTTAGCAGACAGTGAAAGGTTTAAATCATTCTCTGTGAAGTCGGTTATGTTGCTCAATCTCTGATGCTTTATCGCCTCTTTTTAGCCTTCTCGTTGGCGAGGCAAGGGTATCTATATTAGGCAAATGAAAAATGAGCCGCACGCTTATCCTCTTGCTAATACGGCTGGTGGTTATCCAAAATCACACACTGCCGTTGACAAATAACTGTAATAATCGCAAGCCCAGCTCTAATTTCTTGGACCATATTTTTTTTTTCAAGCATTCATCTTTCAGCTATGAAGATGGACAGAATTGATTGTTTTGAAAAAAAATGTTCAGGGATTGTAATGCTTTCTCCCTTGGAGTCTGAAATACAGGGTTTCTATTGCTTCCATTAACCAGCAAGGCCTGTGTTCTGGTGCCTCAGTTTCCTTGTGGATAATCATCTGTCCCTGGTCCAGGATTAATTTAGTGAGGGAGAGCGAGCGGCAGTCAGTCTTTTAAAGTAAGAACCCTGTGGCTTGCTGTGACTCTGCTTGTTTGTTTGTGGCAGGGTCTCAAGGGGTCCAGACTGGCCTCCAGCTGTCTGTGTAGCTCAGGATGACCTTGAACTTCTAAATCCTCCTGCCTGCACCTTTTCGATGCTAGGATTGCAGGCCAGCAGGCACCATCAAGCTTGCTGCTTGCAGTGTCTGGGGAATCGCACCCAGGGCTTCCGGCATGCTAGGCAAACACTCTCCCAGCTGAGCTGAATCCCCACTCCCGATATTTGCTTTGAAATTGAGAACATGTACGCTTTCCTTTCAGAAGACATCTTTGAGAATTTAAGAATTCAAAATTATACCTCGAAATAAAACAGAGAGCTTCCCCAAAGGACCTCCCCGAGAGAACCACTTTGGCTCTAACACAAACTGCTTATTGCTATAAGCAAATACCTTAGAAAGAGATGAACTAGGCAAGCTGGAGGAGAAATCAGGCCTCTTATGGGCGGAAGGGGCCTGTTATTTCTTGTTCTGTGTCCCAAAGAGGCCACTTAAGCTGCTGTCATCCAGGCGAGTCTGAGAAAAAGGTGCAGTTTACTTCAGAAGACGGTTCGTTTTCTTCTCTCTCTCTCTCTCTCTCTCTCTCTCTCTCTCTCTCTCTCTCTCTCTCTCTTATGTATGAGTATGTGTGTATGTGTATATGTGTGTGTGTATATGTGAATATGTATGTGTGTGTATATGTGTGTGTGTCTCTCTTGTGTATGAGTATGTGTGTATGTGTATGTGTGTGTGTATGTGTGTGTGTGCGTGCTCGGTAGGAGGCCAGAGGTCACCTTTAGGTGTCATTCTTCAGGACCTGAGGCTCGATAACTAGGCTATCCTAGCTGGCCAGCAAGCCTTGGAGGCCCTGCTGTCTCCCCTGCCTCCCCAGGGCTGGCTTTATTTCTTTTTTAATTTTTTTTTTAATTTATATTTTAGTTGGTGTAGGTATCAAAATCTGTGTGACAAGCACTTAGCAATCAAGTCATCTCCCAGGCCTCCTTCTCTTTTGTAGACTGCTTTCTTCCCTTAGCCACCCCACCTCTGGGAAGTACCTGGTGCCCTGCTGGGGTTCCCAGCTTCACCTGAGGAAGGCCTTGAACACTGGATTCCACTGAACCCCTCTTTCCATTAGGATCAACACCATTTCGTGACTATCCCTAATTGCTGGGAGCACGTCCACCTGGTGAGGTAATGCTGACATCTTCAAGCACGGAGGGAACACATGGACACCGCTCCTTGGTTTCTGAGCCCTCCCAACGCAATTCCCAACTGGCATTCCCAACGGACAGGGAAGTCAGGTCATGGAGGCCTGCTGGTTCCCAGGAGGACATGGGACTCTGGACTCTTCTGAGAACAAAGAGAACAAAAGTAGCCAGGACTTTGTGCAACTAATTTTCAATATATGGTCTTTTTTATCGCATGTGTCTAAAGAAAGGGCCTAAGCCGAGGAGAGTCAAATCTAGCCTGCTCTGAATTTCCTAGGAATGACTGGCCTACAGGCTGCAGTACTGAAGAAGCCCTGGAATTAGAGAGGGCAAGGAAACCATAAATGGTGAAGGGGGATTAGCATATGAACTGTCTATCTCACTGGACCCAAGGCTCCTTTCATGTGTTTTTGCTGGGACTTGGATCTCCCGATCTGACAGGACATCTGTACTTCATTAGCTATGTTTCATTAGGTTTATAATGTGATTTAAACAGACCCCTCTAAGCTGCAAAAAGGGAGGCTCCTGAGATACCCGAGTTTCTGTCTGGTCTGGCCTGGCAGGATGCTCACAACATGGCTACATGAGGCCATGAATACCATGGGGCCTGGAAGACGGATCTCAAGCCAGAATGAAGTCAGACATCTTTGTCTCCAGTTAAGATCTTCAAAGGAGGCCCTTTAAGTCTGAGAGCATCTCTCCAGAGACGAGGCCGACATTGGCTGTAGGGCTTCCAGGGCTATGCTCATTCCAGCCTTTGTGTCCTCTTACCCCACCCCACACCAGCATCCTCCCCTCCCCTCTGCTTTGGAAGGAAGCACAATGAACGTGCTTTCTGGGTGGAGGGAGGAAACGGGAAACACTCTGGCAGTTTGGTGGGACTGCAACAGGAAGCAGGAAGCGGCCACTTTTTGAGTGTTCCCTCCAGCAATGATTAAAGTAAAAGCAGGTAGTCAGTCATGTGACAGGGCTGAAATGTATAAACTGAGTATCACACTGCTCGGAGAGTAGTTGCTATGGTAACCCAGACAGAGATGGAACAGCAGTAAAGGAGAGCTGCCCTGAAAGCAAATGGTATTGATTAAATGAGATTTTCTTGGGGGGTGGAGGGAAAGAGACTGTAGTGTGAGCATGGGTAGGAGGCAGGTGAACCCAGGGTAATGACCCTGTGGAGAGTCTGGTTTGCTTGTATATTGACAGATCTTGTCAGGATTCCTCACAGAAGCAGGGAGTAAAATGATCATCTGCACAGGCTACTGTTTCCAGGGATGAACTTCTTGATTTCAACGTTACATAGTAAATCCATTGTTTCTTAAGAACACCTTAGAGGTTGAGATGTACAGTATTGCTTGCTTGAGTTAAAAACTCTATCACCGGAAGCAGGAGTATTACCCCAGGGTTTGTTAGCCCTATGCACCCAGTCCCTGGTTACTTCTAACTGTTCTATCTTGAGTTGTTCAAGCTACCATTGCAGAGTTTGCTCTTTGGCTTAGGAGGCAGAGTAGACCTCCCCAGGTGTCTTTCCGCCAAGTGGAGAATGTGTACTCCCTGTGAACTTGGACACAGCAGCCTGTCTGCACAATTTTATCCTTAACTGTATCTTGGAGAGACACTCTAGTCTACACTTCAGGATCATTGTGGGAAGTGACTTACATGTGGCTGTAAAGCAGCCTGGAAATAGACGCTCCTCAAATGCATGCATATGGGTAACACTATCAAGACCACCAAAGGGGCAGGAGAAGTGGCCAGGGTGAAAAGCATAGACTGTTCTTTAGAGGGACCTGAGTTTGGTCCTATGTTGAGTAACTCACAACCCACTGTAATTCCGGCTCCAGAGGATCTGACTCCCTCTTCCGGCCTCTGAAGGGAACTACACTCATGTGCACATACCTACGTATACAAACACTTAAGTAAAGATAATACTGTGTGTGTGCATGTGTGTGTGTGTGTGTGTGTGTGTGTGTGTGTGTGTGTGTGTGTGTGTATGCACTGACCATAGAGAAGGAAGCTGGAGTATGACCCAAAGGAGAAAAGAAGAGCAGAGAGAAGGATCTATAAATGGAAGCTAGCCTTTGATATCTTACCAGGTTAGATCCGAGGACAGCTAGATCCCAGGACTTCAGGAACTGCCATCTGTGTGTTCAAGTCTATCATCTCTGGGGAGGAGATTCAGATTTGGTAAAAGCTTTTTAAAAAGAAAGCTTTTTTTTTTTTGGTTGATCTAAAATTTGTTATCCATTTTGTCCCTTGACATCGCCATGAGCTGGTTGAAAATGACTTCCTGAAATAACCGCTGTTTCTCCTCTGAGGCTCATGACCTTCCCTTTGTCCCTTCACCTTCCTTTTATTTTTTATTTTTTTCCCCCAGAAAAGCTGTACAATACGATGCAGCCTTCTGCCAGCAGATCTGTTACTAAAGGAATTCATGCATCTTGCATCTTGAAGATGCATTATTAATGCTTGGACAAATCGCATCAGGTGAAACCCAGCAAGTCCCCGGCTCTGCAGAAAAGGAACAAAGGCTGGTTCTACAAGAGAGCGATGGATGAGACGAATTATAACAGCTGGGAGTTTCCTGTAAGTAAGATGACATAAAAACCAGAAATGTTAAAATTGTGTGCGCAGACGGCAACTTTGTACTTCCTCAGGAAAGCAGATTACACATGGTGCCGGGAGAGAGCTGTGCTAATTGTGGCTTCCATCAAGTCTTAGGGATGCCACTCTTTGAATTTCCCAACAAAAGAGGCCAGGTTGCTGGTGACCAAATTACTTCCAAGCAAAACCCCAGGCTCTTGCCCATGATTTCCAAGATGAACTAGGAAGGGTATGTTTTTCAAATAAGGCCAGTAGTCAGCTCTGGCTGTACAGTGGGAACAGTAAAATGTGGCTTGGGAGAACATGCTAGAAGGGTCTGGGAGGAAGAAAACCCTCTGGGATAGGTGTGGCAGAATGCCTCCTGTCGGCTCTCCTGAAAGGGGACGCTTGGGTAGTTTGCCATGAGACAGAGAGCGATTCACCGTTCTGCGTGTACCTTGTAGACTGGATGATTGGAGATAGATAAATATCAGGTTTATTTCAAATGGATTAGAAAAGGCCATGAGTGCACAATCATTTAGCTGTGTAGCTCTGTGGCTGTGCTGACTCCCAGTGGTCACCAATGACACATGACACCAAGAGCTGCTGAGGCTCCCTGAGTTTTCCTGCAGGGCCAAGACAGGGAGGATTTGTCTGCAATGGTAGGCAGCAGCAAAACTTTATAATGCCAACCTACTTGTGCATAATCAGTTCATGAAATGGGGATTCTTACGGCATCTTGAAAGTAATGATGTTGTTCTTAAATATAAGAGCTGGGGATCTGTTGAAGGAGAGTGTCAGTAGAGTGTGTGTGTGTGTGTGTGTGTGTGTGTGTGTGTGTGTGTGTGTGTATGTGTATGTGTGCGTGTGCGCACTCACACAAGCTTGTGCCTCATATGCACACAGATCTCTTATGGTTTCATGCAATATTGTCCAGGTTTTCTATTTGGAATGTTATTTTTGTTTTCACAGGTCAACAGCAAACATGTAAGTATGTAATTATGTTTTCATAATCCTGTTTAAAAAAACATCTAAATTATTCTGCTGGATGCACTCAAAGAGTTTGTTGATTGCTTTTTGATGTATATTGGAGCTTCCTGCATGATTTTCTCCACAACGAAGTGAAGGGAAAACCCCTTTAGCATGTGCACTCTTACTTAGAACACACTTACTGTAATTCATATTGTATTAATTAACAGGCATCAGCACAAACCCATGGCCATGAACTAGAATGCCAATTGCCTTCTCACATTACTTTTCATTTCATCTGTACATACATGTGTGTGTGCATCTGTGTGTGTGTATATATATGTGCGTGTGTATGTGTGTATATATCTAAGAGTCTGTGTGTATGCATGTTTATCTGTGTGCATATGTTATATATGCATGTGCATATATGTGTCTGATGTATGTGTGTGTATGCAAATATTACTTCATAGTATCTGATCGGCTTCCTCTAGCAGTCATTTAGTCTTTAGAACAATCAATGCCTATTTTTGACGTTCTGTGAAACAGCTGTGAGGTGCAGATTTAGCTTCAAAATTTAACTTTATGACAGGAATCTCATGCATATTTTCTTCCTTCCCTCACATATAGTCCTTCGAATGATGGAAGGATTCTGGACTGTTCTATGGGATGAAACAGGAATTAAACATGGACTCCAGCTTCATCTTGGCTCCTTATGAACAAGGGGCTATGGCTCTTGGGGACTGGCCACACCCAGATACTCTTGGTTCTCCCATTCCACATATTGGCTTAACCCAGCGAAAGAAGATGGCACTTGAGGGCTGAAAGTGTGTTCTCTAAAGTGAGCACACAGGAAGACGTGTCTTTAATAATAACCTTCCATTTCCATGATTGAGTGTCACTAGATACGTCAGACATGCACAGATTATTTCCAACAGAAATGTTTGTAACTGCTAGTAGTGAGACATTCCGTGCTGCAGTGAGTCACTCAGGCTTCCGGGCTCATGTGTTGCCTTTAGAGACCCATCCCTTGCTTTTGGAGACCATGACCTTCAATCAACAGGCAGTTGATAGGCAAGGGCTACCTATAAGAAGTGGAATGAAAGTGTGGAGATGAAACATGATTTCTGTGTTAGAAATAAAGTGGTGATCAGTCCCAACAAGATGCCAAAGTATCAAGGTCTTTAAACTTTAATGTAAGTGAGAACTCTTCTGTTCGCTCACCAGTCACGAGACACCGGCTTTTGTTTTGTTTTGTGTTTATTTCCAGGCAGAGGTAATCCTGCAGGGCCAGGGTGGGACATGTCAACAGGCTGCACTCAGAAGTCTGGATTTCACTTCCAAGGCAAACATGAGGCTGGGGAGTGGCATGACTGGATTTGCACTTTGGAAAGCTAGGTCTCTTAGACTGGAGAGGATAAATCAAAAAGGGACAAGAACGTGATGAGAGAGAGAGGTAGCATTCTCTCCAGAGAACCAGTGAGAATCTGCAGAAGGGTGAACACAGGGTGGTGAGGAGGGAAAATCAGTCCCTTCTGTCCCTGTCTGAATCAATAACGCCAGGGCCCAAATCTCTGGGTTCATGTGGACGGCCAAGCACAGCCCCACCAGACTTCCCTTCTTCACCAGGTCTCTTCACCATAGATGGAACATGGCTCTCCTCTGGTCAGCTCAGCTATTGCCGGCATCACCTCCTCTCATAAACCTTGTTCTTTCTTGTTTGAACTCAAATGGGACAATGAATACCCATAGTGAAGCAGTTACCAGAACGTGTGAAACTTGGTTGTGGTCTTTCTGATGGTGGGATTGTTCCTTGCAACACTATCATCAAAATGGCCTCCACACGGTGGGCACCTTTTGAATATCCTATAAAATGATAAATTCATTAGCCTAATTGCCATCTCATCAACCAAAAGAAATTAAGAGTGCTTGCCATTCTAGAGTTACAGCTAGAAAAGGCTTCTGTCCATTCTGTACCACTGAATGGTAGCTGCTGAATGCAAGCTCATGTTGGGTTGGAAATTCTGCGGTAAATTATTTACGTCCACGTAGACCAGCAGAGAGAAATAAGATAGGACTCCCAAGTTTGTTGTCATCTTGAACTTATTATGTTATATGCACATACATGTATATATTCTCAGAATGTGTATGTGGAATAAATGGAGAAAAATACCCCAGGTTAATTTCTTTGGACTACCATCTGCTTATCCACTTCCACTCATGTTGTAGAATCATCGATACTGAGTTTTAATGTTTGCTCTACCTTTTAAGTACACTTAAGGCTGTATCTCAGGTCAAAATTTAAAGCACATTATTACTATTCTGCCTTTACATGATTTAGGAAATGTGACTAGTGTTCATTGAGTAGGCTGAAAGCTGATTCTTTACCTCTTGTTCTAGGTGTTGTCTCCATTGATTCTTAATCTCTCTGGAAAAAGAAGTCATTGCCTAACCTTTTGTTTTTGACTACAAGGATGCTTCTAGTATCTGGAGCACTTTCATTGTCCTGAGACCTAAGTCTCTCTGTCTCCATGTGTCTCTGTAGAATCCCCAGAGCAAGAGAGCTGGAAATTGCAGTAGACTATGTTCTGACTTGGTTCTGCCCACAAAGAGCTTAGTGACATTTGTGATGTCCCCCTGAATGTCAGCGCTGTTTTCTTTTCCTGTGACCCAGAATTGTAGGATTGGAATCCTAATCGTTCTTTCACTTAAGAAACAGTTTGTTTTTCCTAGGATTATTTCTTTAGCAACATTTATCCACTGTCAGTCTGTATAAAGCCCTCTTCTGGGCAAGATAGGAAATACAAAAAAGAATAAAGGCATAAGAAAATAAGCAATAAGTTAGATTTCTAAAGCTTATTGTTCTGCATAGATGCTTTTCTTCTGGTATTTTGAGGCAATAGTTCTTCATTTTTCTTAATAACCAACTTCCTTTCATAATAAAGGGTGCTGTGGCTTTGTGGTTGGAGTTCAAAGGGAGTTTAAAAGTCATTCTGTTGGACCATGTAGAATACAAAATGGCAATCCAGTTATCAGGTTTTTCTCAAATACTTTCAGAATAATGAATTTATTACTCTTGAAGAAATTCCAACATTTCCCAATTATAATGTTTTTTCTTGTATTAAAACAGAAGCTACATCTCCATGACAATTCTTTTTAAAATTCTTCTATGCACTCATGCCTTGCACCGGCAAGCATTTGTAGAACACTGTGCAAGGCATGGCGTTAAACTGGTAATTTGGTCCTGGCCTAGTGGGTTTTACAGTCTACTAGAGAAGCGGATAACCAGCCAGAACATTACAATGCATTCTGACACCCCACAATAGTAGGAATGCAGATGCTTGATAAATGCATGGAGGAGAGGTGTCAGCTCCTCACTTGAGTGACCAGAGAGCTTCCTCACACATCCTAGCTGAAGTTTGTGAGACACAAGAGTGTCTTTTAACATCTCGTGGTTGTCTTGAATACATCATTTCCCTCTAGTTCGTTTTTCTTAATCTAAAGATAAAGTAGTCCTTTCTATTTTTATTCATAGATTGTAGGTATGTCTCCAGCACCTCCTAATTTCTCATGAAATCACTTGTTAGGACAAGAACGAGGCCAGCCTGGCTGAATTTCACCTTAGAGAGCCCAAGTTGGCCTCAGTGACAGCTGCTTCCCTCTCCATGTGCACACCCACCTGCTACTTAATTTGGTTGGCCATGAGTCTTATTAGAAAGTGTTTGTTACTTAAGAATTACAGCCTTTTTACCCATGTGCAGCTCTGGTTCCACGGATTATTCAAGAATTACCTACGGTGGCTCTCCAACTGTATTTGCAAATTCTTCCTCCTGAGGGCAATTACCTGAGCCAAGACACAGTTTTCCTATCATCTCCACACTCTTAGTCTTGACGCCTTAATTGTGTTTACTCTCCCCTTTTCTGTTTGATGATCACCCTCTTTGGTTAAGATGATTATAAAGCAAAAGCAGTTTGTTTTACACCTCCTGATAATATTGCGCCATCTTTCTGAATAAGACATCATCCTTTTCTTTTATTCTTACCTCTTTATTTCAAACAACATAGTAAGCTTTGTTTGGAAACAGGCTCTTGACATGCAGCAGAAGCTTGACCCCTGCCTCCACCTAAGTGCTGGGCCCACCCTACATCACCTGGATGGTGTGCGACTCTTCTTTGTCTCCACACTTTTTGTCATGCTAAGCTCAGCTCATAGCTCTTGTGTCCTCTTTTGAATGATTCTTTGTCTCTTCTTCCTTTTCTTCCTCCTCCTTTCTTTGGTGGTGCAATTGTCCTTTCTTTTAATTCATTTGCTTAAATAAATTGATCTTATTGGAAGATACTCCAAGTGACCACTATGTCTCTTTGTACCATTTCCCCTTTGTTAGTTTTAGTAAAACATATATAATTAGACCTTCATTTTTGGTCTGTTCTATATCTATCTATCTATCTATCTATCTATCTGTCTGTCTGTCTGTCTGTCTGTCTATCTATCATCTATATATCTAATTTATGTATGTGTCTATCTATATCTATGTATTTATTTATCATCTATCTACAATTAATTCATCTATTTGTGGTAGTTTTAAAGTAATTGGCCCCTATAATCCCATAATCCCATTAGGAGTGTCACTGTTAGGAGCTGTGGCTTTGTTGGAGTGGGTGTGTTACTATGGGGGCGGGCTTTGAGGTCTTATATACTTGAGAAATCACCCAGTGTGTCAGCTGATTTCTTGTTACCTGAAAAACGCAGCAGTCTCAGCTCCAGCATCACCTCTGCCTGCACTGTGCCATGCTCCCTGCCATGACAATAATTGACTGAACCTCTGAAACTGTAAGCAAGCCACCACAATTAAATGTTTTCTTTATAAGAGTCGCTGTGGTCATGGTGTCTTTTCACAGCAATAAAAACCCAAACTAAGACACTGTTTATCTACCAATAATCTATTCATCTGTCTGTCTATCTATCTATGCATCTATCTATCTATCTATCTATCATCTATATATCATCTATCTATCTACCTAGCTATCATGATGTACTACTTTTATCACTCAAAGAGAAAAAGAATTAACGTTTATTGAGTACTTCTTATATTCCAGGCCTAATTGTACTGCATTTTACCCACTTTCTCAGCATTCTTGGGGTTGAGTATTTCAATCGTTCATATAAATACATAGAGACTCAACATATTAGTAGTAATGCAGTAGTAAAGAAAAAAGCTAGGACTTGAGTCTGAACCTATGAATCTATCTTCTGTCAAAGCGCCTATCTACAACAGGCTAATTACTCCCACTCACTTGCCCGCCTTTATTTTCTTTTATGTTCCACAGAATGTAGATTGCTACTGTTTCCTTAGAAAAATCAGAATTCATCCTCCTTGGTGGGTACATGGAGCGCCTACCAAGAGTGCTGTTGCTTCTCTATGGTTCACGCTGTTCTGCTCAGCAATATCTTGACATAAAATTTGGCTCTCCATGGATCCCCATGAACTTTCCTTAGACAGATTTTGTAGTCCATGTGGATGGTGACCGCACTGTGTAAAGGAGATTCTCTTGTGGAGAAAAGCAACTTGTCAGAATCCTTGGCACATATATTAGCTGTTTACTGCTTTGTAATAATACCATAGACTTGGCACTTCCAGCAACATGGGTGTGTTATAGCAGTGTCTATGGAGCTGTAATCTGGGCACAGCATGGCTGGTTTCTCCACTCAGATGGGAGAGCACGACACAAGGACATGAGTAACAGGGGTTGAACTGTGGAGACCATTTTATAGTACAGCTGGCACATTCTTGTTTTTAGATACCAACACAAACTCTATCGTTCTCTGGAGAATTCCATTTCAGCACATCTTCTATCATGGGAATACTTCTGACTTTTCTTTTTTACCTCTGTAGGCTTATCTTCCTCTAGTATTAAATGTGATATTCTTGTGTGAGTTTCCAGCACATCCCAAACTCTGTGATAATGCTTTATTACTACTAGTTTATCATATGTTCACATTTACAATATACATTGAGATAAATACCTGTATACATATACATATACATCTGGACACACATTGAGCACATTGTTTACCACATTCCACAGATCTTCTCAATGAGTGGTGACCTGTCACATGGTCACCTTGGACACCTGTCTGTGGCATAGTACTACTGCTCATATATTTCTTCCAAATTTGGATTCCTTTATTCCTATAGATATTAAAGGAAAGAAATTTTTTTTTGTTCACCATGACCTTTCTAGTCTTGAAAGCTTACTTCTATGCTTTAAAGAATTCACATCACCATTATACCTCTTGCAGGAACTTTGGCCAATTTCTTCATTATACCCTGCAAGAAATAGCCTGTGGTCAAGTTAATTCAAGAGAGAATGCACGAAGTCAAAAGCGCTGGCAGGCAGGAATGACAGTATTGACCCAAGTCTCTGCTGCTCTCAGCCAAGTGGACCACTTATGTCGTAAAGAAAATCAGCACGGCTGGAATCTCAGCTGTTAGGACTCGGGTTGCTATTTGCCTTTTTGGACTCTTGTTTCCCATTGAATACATTTTATTTTATTACAGGAAAAATAATTTAAGACTTTGGCAAAAAACAGTTCAATAATTCAGAGACTAGTGATTATTTTCAAATTCATAGCAGGATGAAATATTCATAAGATGTAGATCCGTAGGTACATTTGTTGGGTGGGAAATATGGAGACAGCCAATGCTTCATCAGAGTGTGGTTGACACAGCTTGAAGTCAGGCAACTTGGAACTCAAGGAAGGAAGGCTCTCTGCACTTCGGCCTTCAAATGTGTTCTTTCCCATCTGGACCCTGGTGCTTGTCACTCGGCGTGGCATCACTGACGACAGCTCAGAGTCAAACACACCTTTGTCTTCTAAGGTGTTACTTGTATCCCATTACATAAATTTTTAATGATACTTTCAATTATGGGCAAAACTACACTGGACAGAATGCACCCTTGCCTAATACCAGCACTTAGGCTGCACTGTGCTTTTAGACAGCAATTAGAATCCACACTGCCGCCACGATATTTCAGTGCATGCTTTAGGGTTAATCTTAAGCATCTCATTACAATAGGTTCTGATATTTCCCAACCACAGATGTGGTGACAGCTTTGCACCAGAGATATTGAGGAGGAGCACCAGACAACTCACGTGCTTTGCCTTTTGGGACTTGTCACTCCTTGGAACTAGTTTGTGGGACCTTTTTAGAGCCCAGTTTTGCCTGATGGTGCAGCATGGAAGAGGGTGCACCTATTCTAAGTGGAATCATGAGGACCAAAGATGCTAATATGGTGTCCTCTGTCAACATTAGTTGAAACAGAAGACCCTGTAGGAGTTTCTAGAAGCTAGAGGGCATGACTCATTGTCTTAGATCATATTTTGCCTCATCCATGAACAAATTGGAATGCTCCCAGCAGTGTATAAGCTTCTTGTAGATGTATAGTGGCTGTCACCTTTGGCTTGAGTGGGTTCATTGTACATAACCTGGCTAAGACTTGAGCAATTATTGAGAAAATGGATACAAGCACTCTTGGAATCGACAGGAACAGCGGTGGGGCACTAATTATTCTGGCTGACGTTCTGCAGTTTCCAACTTGGGGTTTGTTTTTCCTGAAAGTAACTCCAGGTGAAAGTTTATGTTTTAATGGTTGGTCCCATTAGAGGTTGGGTCTCGATGACAAAGAAACTGGGAGGCTTCAGGGTCCGGACTGAAGGTACACACCCTTCTGCATTAGAGGAGGGAAATAATTGTAATCTTTATTCCTGAACTTGAGTGATTCAAGTACACAAGGCAATAAATGCTGTGGAAAGAGCATACTTTTCTGTAGTAAATCACATTGCCTGCCATTACAATAGTCAAGTCTGTCTTGGAGGTTGGTCCTGACTTCTCTATGAGGAGCACGCCCTGTGGAACTGGGGTGGGGGGAGTCAGTGGAATTCAAAGACTAGTTACTAGTGTTGATTTTGTCTCCAGAATCCAGGTGTGCTTTCTGTTTTGTTCTTCCCCTAGGAACTGAGTGTTGTGCTGGAAATAATGGTCCTGACCCTCAGGTAGTATGGATTCTATATGTCTGTGTTCCCAAACAAGGTGCTTTCTATCTTGACTTGATAATTAGCCGTGTTTCCACGTGTTTCTGCCTTCCCATTGGCCTGCTTTTACATCATGGGATATGCCAACATTCTCTCTGTCTCAGGTATTTTACATATCCTATTTCTCACACCTGGAATATGTATGTTCCCTTTGTGCCAAGTTAATTCACATTTAAAACTTACCTCAAGGTACTTTTCAGTGAATATCACAGGAAACCCTTTAATTTGCACAGAGCTGGCTAGTTTCTGTCAACTAGACACAAACCTAGACATACCTCTTTTTTCCCCAACGTAATATTTTTATTAATTATTTTGGAATTTTGTACAGTGCACCCAATCACACCAGCTTCCCATTTCTCCCAGGTCCACCCTCCCACCCTTGTGCCTCTGCCCCCGAAATAAGACCAAGTCCCGCTTGTGTTGCCCATGTACTCACTGAAGCATTGTCAAACCCCCTGTGGCCACCCCTTAAAGAAAACCGAGTCCTTCTCCATCTCCCACACCCCGCCAGAATCCAGTAACTGTGAGGAGCTTCGCTTCAACATCTTAATCGCAGTTTTCAAGGACTCTCTTCAATAGCTTCCTGTCTGGACTGCTCTTTTTTGGGGGAAGAGGTAGCGAGGTGGAGAGGCTGTCACCGAAGCCTTCAATGTCTCATATTCTCTGTTATGAGTCTGTAGTCATCGGCACCACTGAAGAAGAAGCTTCCTTTCCCATAGCAGCCTGCAGCAGCAGAGATCATGGACATCAATATCATCATTGACACCACTGAAAAAGAAGCTTCCTTTCCCATAGCAGGCTGCAGCAGCATCACGGACCATGGAAAGTCTAGATCCAGAAAATGAACGTTCTTCATCTCGGATATGTTTTTGTTCAAAGGCAGCGTGTCTGGGGGCGGGACCTGTTCTAGCCCCGGGCTGCAGTACGCCACCCCGGTGCCCGCATCCCAGGCATGCCCACCATGCTTCGGGGCCCCAGGCAGCACTGAGGCCCGGTGTTCTCCACCCTTGAGCAAGGTGAGCAGCATGGACAGCAGGAGCAGGAGCTCCTCTGAAGGTCAGTCAAGGGGCAGCACTATCCAAGCCGATGGTACAGGGTGAGGTGGGCTGTATTAGTCAATGACATGCTCCTCTGTCCAGTTTGACAAGCTTCTAAAGATTAGCCATGATGCTTGTGCTGTTTGTGACTTCAACTGTCACCGGTGCTCTGAACTCCCACAGCTCTATCCTAAAACTCTCCCCTGAGCCATAGATCCGCTTAATAAACTTCTTATGGACCTCTTCATCTGAACATAAGATTCCTCTCAACGGGAAGTTATTCAAATTGGAATTCATGATGACCAATGCTCCTTCTTTCCCAGGGATTGTCTCTTCTCTTCATATATTGCTTCCATTAATAACCTCATTCTCCCCGAGTCAATGGTGGAGGGACATGCTTGTGATCCTTAGACTTCCCTGTCCACTTTCAATTCCATTCACGCCATAGTTTGTTCAAGTTCATTGACCTCAAAAGTGAGCTTCTCAGATCTGAAGGGATGCTTTCCCATCAGGAATAGTAAGTGACAGCATTTCCCAGAACTCAAGGTCCTGAGAAATGAAGGAGTTGCATTCACCTCTTTCCCCTCATGCCCTGATGTAATCAGTGAGTCCTTTCTGTGCTACCCATTAAGTGTCGTCAGGAGCCTCTGTCCTCTCCACTGTCTGCTGACACCCTTATGAACTCAACCAGGACCAATACAGAGACTCCTAGCTGCTTTCTCCATGGCCAGTCTTGCTTCTCTCCGGTCCAGTCCAAGCCAGTCCTTAGTGTAACAGGAATACTTTCTGAAGAGCTGTCTGGGCTTGCTGGTGCCTGAGTTCAAATCTCTGGGGACTCCCTCAAGGGAGTTAGCTCCTCCTCCACATTCTTCACGGTCTTCTTCGTTTGTATTTCTGACCTCAGGTCCCAGCACGCCCCTCTCTGAACTTGACATGTGGCACTATTTACACGCAGTGTGTATTCTTTACTATCTCTTCATGTTTACATGTAGAGTCCTCTGCCAGAATTACCTTTCCTCCGCTACTCCTCATATTTCATTGTGTGTGTACATGTGTGCACCTAAGTGTGCTGGTGTGTGTGCACATGCACATTCAGAGGTTTGGAGTAGTATCTACTACCTTACCAACATTTTTGTTACATGTATTCATTACATTTGCTTATGTATGCATGTGTGTATGGGGGTGTGCACAGCATGGCACACTCATGGAAGTCAGAGGATGACTTGTGGGAGTTGTTTATCTTCTTCTACCCTGTGGGTTCTGGGGAGGGAATTCACATTGCCAGATCAGGTTTGGTGCTAAGTGCCTTTACCGGCTGAGCGGTATCCAAGGCTTTGTTCTTTGTTTTCTTAATGACTGCGGTTCTGACACGTGCACTTATACGTGGAGACCAAAGGTCAATGTCAGATTCTTTCTCTACTGCTCTGCACTTTATTTTTTGAGACAGTATCTCTCCTTGGAGCTGAAATTTCAAATGGGCTAGAGCAGCTGGCCGGTGGGCCCCAGGGGTCTGCCTAGCCGCTGCCCATGGCTCTGGCTAGGCACATCCTCCTCTGGGTCCAGATTCCTCAGGTTTCTGGAGACCTGAACCCCGATCCTCATGCTCACCTAGCAAGCTCTTTACCCACTGAGCCTCTGTGCAGCCTGATAATTCCTACTGCTTTAACCAAAGCTTCCTATAGAATCCACTGTCCTCTGTGCAGCATTTCCTGCTTGCCCCCACTTTCTCTGGCACCCTCCCTGCTCGTCTGTGCCAGCCCTCTACGAGCTGCAGCGTTATGATTGCTCATTTACTTCTCTCTTCTGCATTTCTTGAGGTCAGTGGCTGTGTCTTATTTGTCCCCAGCGCCTAGCACAGAGCCTGAAACCAGTCGGTATTCTAAAAAACATCTGTTGATCCATAAATGAATGAAAATGCAGCCAATCAAACTTTCCAAATGGGTAAGTCTTTGATGGCTGTTAGTAGTTAAAAAACACCCTCTGAGGCACTGGAGTGGGGGATTACACAAACTCGGGCTTTTATAGCCATGGGTCTATTAGAATGTCTGGGCTTACATAAAATAATATTCAAGTACACATTTGATTGAGTATGGCAATATGATTCTAATTTGAATTAAAGTAGAACTTAGAACAGCTGTAAAAGAGAAGAGGTAATTTCCAATTATTTTAGTATGTATCCAATTTCCAATTGTTTAGAGTAGAAAAAGTGTGTTTGGATCTTTTCTTGTATCTGAGAAGTTGGATGTTAAAACATTTAATTGGTACAGGCAAGCAGTGTCTCATCTGGTACAAGGAGGAGCTACATGTTTGTAGGTAGATTTTGATGTTGACCCAGAAACCGAGTTGGATATTCATTTTCATCGCTATGTTTGAGATTTTGATGGAGGTCTTAATGCTGGTTGTCTTGATGGAGACATTTGTCGGATAAAACTCTATGCAATTCTGCTTTAGTTAGGCCAAGTTCAGAAGTGGGTCCCTTCCTTTGTGGTCTAAGATGTACCACACAGTTCATTCCCTGATGTTTCTTCGTGCGTCAAGCATCAAATCAAACTGGACAGCCCACATCTAAACCAAAGACTATTCTCTTCAGACATGAACAGGAGGGTGATATTTTACATTTTCTAGGGGATATTTTACATTTTACTAAGGACACATAAAAACTGAACATCTCTGAGACAGTTATAGTTCTGAAGTGGGAGTGAGAGGCAGCAATACCTGCTCTCTGTGAGACAGTTGACGGCACCATCTTGGAATTCCTTATCCTCAAATTCATATCGAACTTGGGTTTGGAGCGATCAAAGTGTCTTAATAAGAGAACAGTTTTCTCTGGCTGAGGTCCCTCTGATGAACATCCATACTTTGATTCCACGTACACTTCTTACTCCTTTTAAGTACTCAGCCAAGAGCATGAATACAAGACCCTCCATTCCTGGCAGTTAGAGATAAGAGCACCTTCTCTATGTGTGTGTATAATGGTGTGGTCCGGTGAGAAGAGGATCTAGAAACTCCAGCCACAGGGATTCTCCTGCTTAGCAACCACAATGGAAACCAGTATTTCTTTTGTGTGCATTTGAGTTTTGTTTTCCTCAAGGATAAGACCACGTAAGGACTCGTAGTTGAATCTTTCAAAGGGAAGTTGCTTTTGTGTGCAGCTGGAGAAGTGGCCAGGGCTGTTCCTATTGTCATAGAGTTTAGATGTTAAATCTCTGGAGTTGCACACGATTAGACATGGTGTATGAGGTGCATTGTTTAACTCTAGAGGCTTTTTAATTAATTAAAATTGGATCCAGGGCTTCACACATGCCAGGCATGTGTTCTACAACTGAGTGATGGTTCAGGCCTGGGGACATTTTTTTGTGTATGTAATTTATTTATTATTTTATGTTTTAGTCCAACTATATACTGTATATTGAACATATTCCTACTCACACTCCCTTCTCTTTCTCCCCTCCCTGACCATTAGTACTGTTGTCCCCTAGATAGTCTTAATTTTCATGTCATATGTACATGTATTGTTTTATATAGCTACACAAAATCTAGACCCCTCAGATGAAAACAATCATGATATTTATGTTTTAGTCTGGCTTATTTCATTGATGATGGTTATCTCCAGCTGCATGTATTTTCTTGCAAATGACATAACTTCTTTGTGGTTTAAAAAAGTCTCATTTTTCCGTTACATTGTTGTTGGACACCTAGGTTGTTCATTGGGAACAGTGCTGCGATAAACACTGATATGCCAGTATCTCTGTGACATGTTGACATGGAGTCCATTAGGTGAATACTCAAGAGTGGTATAGCTGGTTCCTAAGGTATGTCTACTGTTAGTTTTGGAGGAACCTCCACACTAATTTCCACAGTGGCTGGACTAGATTGTAGTGTAGAGGGCTCACTTCCATCTCAATTCCACTAGCATCCTCTGGTTTGTTTTCTTAATGATTTCCATTCTGACTGGAATCTCAATGTCGTTTTGATTTGTATCTATTTGATGCCGAATGAAGTTGTACATCTTTTTCTGTTTTTATCGCCCATTTGTACTTCTCCTTTTGATAATTGTCTGCTTATTTCGTTGGTCCATTTATTGATTGGGTTGCTTGATTTCTTGTTTAGTTTTTGAGGTCTTTGCATGTTCTAGACAAAAATCTTCTGTTATATGTATAGCTAGCAAAGGCTTTCTCCCAGTCTGTGGGCTGTTGCTTCGCTCAATCAACCATTTCCTTTGCTATAACACAACCTTTTGAATTTCATGAGGTCCTACTTGTTAATTATTAGCCTTACTTCCTGAATGACTGGAGTCCTAGTCAGAAAGTCCTTAATGATGCCTGCATCTTGAAGTGTTTTCCTCCTGCTTTTCTCTACAAGTTTCAGAAATGCAGGTCTTACACTGAGATCTTTGATGCGTTTGGAACTGACTTTTGTGCAGGGTAAGAGGTAGGGATCTAATTTCTCCTCCTTCAAGCCCAGTTTTTCTAGCACCACTGTTGAGGAGGCTGTCTATCTGCCAGTGTGTACTTGTGGCAGCTCTGTTAAAAAAAAAAAATCCAATGGCTACGGGTTTATATCTTGTTGTCTTGAAGACTTAAAAAGAAGATTCATTTTTAATTGTGTGAGTGTGAGTGAGTGTGTGTGTGTGTGTGTGTGTGTGTGTGTGTGTGTGTGTGTGTGTGTGTGTGTGTGTGTGTGTGTGTGTGTGTGTGTGTGTGTGTGTGTATGAGTTCTGGTGGTTGGGGAGGCCAGAGGCATTGGATCCCCTGAAATGGAAGTTACAGGCAATTGTGAACCACCCACCATGGGTATTGGGACCAAACTCAGGTCTCTGGAAGGGCAGTATGTGTTCTTAATATCAGAATCATCTCTGTAGTTCAAACCTACTTTAAATTAACAAAAATAGGTTTTCTTGTCTTATAAATAATAGATGGCGGTGTGGAAAGCAGTGAGACAAAAATGTGTGCTGCATTGTTCTTTATTATCATTTGACTATTGTAAATCGCCTTTTGATCTGAGTGGTCTCCTCTTAAGTGAGTTACTTTAAAGTAGGAACTTCACAGTAACCATTGTTCTCTCTTCTGTGTCTTTATGCCACAGCCAAGAGTGACTGAAGAGGAAACGAGCCAGTGAAGATACCTCACCCTCTGGTCTGTGGTGACATTGCCAGTTAGTTTTGGTCAACCTGACATAGCTCTGGATATATTTAGGAGGAGGGACTCACAGTTGAGGAATTATTTCCATTCAGCTGGCCTGAGGGAATATCTCTGGGACATTTCTTAATTGCTTATTGATTGGAAGGGCGCAGCCTACTATGGGTGGTGCCACCCTGGGCAGGTGGTCCTGGTTGTATAGGAAATAGGCCAAACAAGCCACTAGGAACATGGCAGTAAGCCGCTGTCCTCTACGTCCTCACCTTTGCTCCGGTTTGGGTTTATGCCCCGACTTCCTTCAGGGATGGCCTGAAATCTGGAAGTGTAAGCCAAATTAACCCATTCCTCACCAGGCTGACTGTGGTCAGCATTTCATCACAGCAGCAGAAAGCTAACGAGGGCAGCTAACTGTGACAACTCCATCACAAGAAGCTGCTGAATTATCCTGCCTCAGCAGCAGCGTTCTCACGAGAGCATTAGCTGTGGGAAGACAGAATTTTGTTTCTTTCCTAGAACCAGAGCAATAGATTTACAGCTGCAAGTTTTGTCTTGATCTAGCTTGCTAATTGATTTACTGACAGGGAAAAGAATAGTGGCAAGCCACATCAGGAAAGTTAGCATACTTCATGGAATAGGTAAAAGGATGTGGTCCTTGTCTGACTATAAATTCTAACGCAAGCTGTCATCTGGGGTGTTCGGCCACAGACGCCACTCAGAGCTGTTTGGTCACCTCTGTCAACATTACTGAAACATCAGAGTTGATATCAAGCTGTACAACAAGAGGCTAAGTGTGCAGCCGTCTTTCTTACGGGGAAGACTGAAGCTGATACATTTGGGTACAGCAGAGGGGCTGAACGGTGACTGTGATTCCTATGAATGTATAGTCAAGACTTTCAAATATACGCTCCAGGCTTCTGGGAAGAGCAAACAGCCCCACTGGTGCATGGGAGTCGGAAGATGAATCAGCTCGTCTGGAGGAAAAGGCCAAGAGGTGGTCACTGAGTGACGTGGAGTCCATTGAGTGAGTGGCTTGGGGTTCATTGGGGTGACATCGATGATGGGACTTTTCTCTAGCGTGAAAAAGTTCTGTTTGACCCCTACCACATCAGAAGAAAGCAAGACATGTTCCTAGAAGTTGGCCAGCCTTCGACTCCATACCAGTGCCCACACCCGCTTTAGGAGCACATGGAGGATCGTGGCAGGCAGTAAATTTATGTTGGATGAACAGGGAACTGCTAATGACTTCATTTGCCACCCAAGTCCTCTCATTAGGCAAAGTCAGAAGAGGGACTTTTTCTTCCCTTTGTTTCCAGAGAAGAGATGCTTTCTGAGTGAAAGGGAGGTTTAAGATTTGGTAATGACACCAGTGAGCTTCCTTCTGATATGAGCACTTAGGTGAGAGAAACTGTTCTTCTTCCTGAAATAGGAAGTTATTTTTGATAACCAGGACCTGGGAGACTGCTATCATATTTGCAAAAATCCCAAACATTGGTCATGCACTCTTTTGGTGAGCCTGGAATGATAGATATTCTCATATGTTTCTGGTGGTAAGGAAAACTGTGTAAATCCCATGGAAGGAATTGTGCAGGACGTAGTTAAATGATAGCCATAGTAGTCCTTCTATGGGGCTCGTAAGTCAATGTATGTGAACACATAATTATTCACTGGCTAGTGACCCCCAGTCAAAGAGTCTATTCCAAAGAGAACTGGTAAAAACACCAAAGCAAATACACAAAGCTGTCCATGTAGGAAGACTTGCAATTTTAAAACACATAAAGACCCACTGCTTACCAACGAAGGATTAGACTAATAAAATACCTTTTAATGACAGGATAGAGTACAATGAAGCTGTACAAAGAAATGTTCACTATCTGTATATTGTTATGGATCAATCTTCATGGCAAAGTGCAAACATTGTACCTCATAAACTACTTTGCACCAAAGAAAGAGGTATGCTAGGAACATACAAATATGTTTGTTTATACTCAAACAATCAAATGACAATATAAAATCTAATAATAATGGTTACTCCTAGGAGCAGTCAGGACCAATGCTTTGTAAGACTAATCTTAGAGATATGGGCATGCTTTATATAATATAACATGAGATTAACGCAAAATGAAATGAGCAAATTAAAAGCGAAATAAAGGAAATTAGTTAATAAAATAACATATTCCTCACAGCACAGTTGGACTCAAGTTAGAATGGTATAGAAAACTGTAATACAAATGTCAAATGGTCTTGAAATAAAAAAACCCAGGGCCTGATATTGGGGTGAAAGCTGAAAGATCAGAGAAGCAGAGCAAGCTTCTTGGTCACCACCTCTTACCTCACCAACTCCTCAGCCTGAAAGAGCCTCTAGCTGAAAGGGATGCTTCTGCTGAAAAGCCTCCTCAGCTGAAAAGGCTTTAGTTCCTGTCTCCTCAAGCCTTATATACCTACCATATCACTTCCTGGGATTAAAGCAAAGGCATGGGATCTCAAGTATTGGGATTAAAGGTGTGTGCCACCACTGCCTGGCTGTTTTCTCTCCTAGACTGAGTCAATCTTATGTTTTCCAGGGTGGCTTTGAACTCACAGAGATCCAGATGGATCTCTGCCTCTTGATTAAAGGTGTGTGCCACCACTGCCTGGCATCTATGTTTAATCTAATGGCTTGTTCTGTTCTCTGATCTTCAGGCAAATTTTATTAGGGTACATAATATTACCACATTTCCCTTTTTTTGTTTAAAATAATAAAAGAAGCTTATAACTAATATAAGAGAAACTATATACAATAAGTACAATAAGTATATACAGTCAAGAATTATATTAACAATGTCCAGTCCATTAACATTTGACAAATTCAGAGAAAATACTCCATTATCTATCCTATTTTGGTGAGTCCAAAATGTTGTACCTAATTCACTTTCTGTCCTAACTTGTATTATCAACTGAAAACTATCTTTTGATGTCTTTCAAACTTATACACATTACACCACTTTAGTGAAAACTATAACTATCTAGTCTTCAATTCCCTCAGAGACCTAAGAAGAAAATATTACCTAAGTAAATAGAAAGTTCAGGCAAGGTACTTCCAAAAAATGTGAGAAATGACAGAAATAGCTGGCTGCCTGGACAGTCACCCGAGGTTCCTCTGTGAAGTTTAGGCACCCATCTTCAGCCCACAGGCCTAGCATATCTACAGACTTCTCTGTGAAGAAGGGTTTTCTGAAGGGCCTTCCTACCTTGTCTTGGCAAAGTTCGGCAGCCCTTTTTTTTGTGTGTGTCCTGCTTATCCATTTTGGTCAGCATACAGTCAGCAGTCAAGGCAAGGGCATTTTCTTGCCCAGTGGCTAACTTGCCACAAAGAATATAAACTCCATATGGAGTTTCTTCCATGCCCTTCATCTTCTCTGAAGTAGATTGGTGCTGCCAGGAGCAGACATGTTTCATTGTCATTAAAAAAAAAAATCTACGTTATTAAAAAAATCTTAAATGTCATATTCTGTAGATCTCTGAAGTGTCTGAAGATAACCTATCTATCTAAAATATACCTGTTTGACCTTGAAAACATACCTAATATGACTACAAGTTTGATTGTAATGACTAACTACTAACTTGCATTTCTTTATATCCTAATTAGTTGGTAATAATAACTTTTGAGGACTAGCAATTTGCATTACATTGTTAAATGAACTGTATAGGTACAATGCCTTGAACAAGATTAGAAGTGTATGTACAGTATGTTCCAACAAAATTAATCTCAAATTTGTATCAATATACAAAATTTGTATAAATATAAAAAATCCAATCCAGTGTAAAATATTTAAAACTAGGTAGTTGCTTTTTAAAAGTAGATTGAATAATCTACCATTTTATATTATCATATCCATATTCTCCCTTTTTTCTTTTCAGAGTAGATTCAATATTCTATCTTTTTATCCTATCATTTCTATCTTTTTTTTTCAGAGTAGATTCAATAATCTACCTCTTATCTATATCCTCTTTTTTCTTTTTCTTTTTTCTCTGATCTTCAGGCAGATTTTATTAGGGTACACAATGTATCACCACAGCAAACCATACATTATGTAGACCTGGACAATTGAGGCACTGAGGGCTGAGGCTGGTTGATGAGAGGAAGCCTCACAGAAAGCCAGCTCTCTTGCCTTGGCTAGTTGATCAGCTTCATTTTATCACACCTGCTCTCATTTTCAGAAAATGGGCATCTCATAGGAATCTCTCACACAGCCAATGCACTTTTGCAAAGATGTACTGTAATGGTATCACCTGGCCCATTTACTGCTTTTACTAGAGAATGTGAGACCATTGAGAACAGCAACTTGGGATTTAAGACTGTCACTATTTTCTGACAAAGATGGATTTGAAGTTCTGCAGGTGGTAGAAACTAGGACTGTCTGAGCTACCATTCCTTGGTCATTGTCCTCGGAACCATATTCCCTATATGCAGACTATTTTCATCATGCAGAGAAATGGCATCTGGCTGCTTGGTAGAGCTAGCCAGAGAAGTCAGTCCCAACTTCCAGGGCAGCTTTCCTCAGAGTTGTTCTCGATGAAGATTCCAAACCAGTGCTCCTAGCACTTTGTAAAAGTTTCTGCAGCCATGGGGAGAGAGTGGATGGATCTGCAAAGCTGCCAAGACAGTGTGTGTTTCCCTCCTGGAACGGCCAGAGGAGCCAGCTTCTTCGGAAGCAGCCTGCTGCTGCAGGATGCCATGGGGCCTCAGCAGCACTGAAAAGTCTCCTACTACCCAGAAGTTGGAGAGCATCCCAGGGAATCTATGCAGCATACGCTGGGGTGGGCCAAATGGCCACTCGGAACTGCCAAAGGCTGCCTGGATCACTAGTTCACATAAGCTTGGGCTCAGCAGGCTAAGCTGCTGGCATTTCTTCAGTAGGGGGAAAATAAAATCAACTTTGTGTGGCAAGTGATAACCCTGACATTTCAATATATTTACCACAATGTGGGTTCCTAGAGTTGCAAAGCACAACAAATTACAATGATAAACACCATCCAATTTTCCTGACAGCTCCTTTGAGTTATTAGTGGGAGTCAAAATCACCCAAGTCAATCAAAGACAGCTTAAAAGCTACCATGCTGCTTTCCCCAAGGATTCAAAGGCCCCTGCCACTCCTGTGCAGTGGCTTGGGGCCCCCATGTGACAGAGTTTGAGGACATTTGCATGAATCTAAAAAATCAAGTCCATGACTCCTTCCCTTACTAAGACCGTGCTTAAACTTGATGACTTTTCTGAGCTTGGACCTAAAAAAATCTCACCAGTGCTTACTGTGTTTCCTTGGGAACTGTAGGAATTGATAAAACATGTAATCATCTTTGTGTTGTTGATGATGTGTGTGTGTGCATTTCTATGTAGGCAGGTGCATGTGTGTCCCCGTGGAAGCCGGAGTCCAACCTTGGATATCTTCCTAGTTGCTGTGCACTGTTTATGCTTTTGGGTCTTTTTTGGTTATTGAATACAGCATCTCTCACTGCACCCTGAGTACACTGGCTGATCCATGAGCCCCAGGGATCCACCTGTCTTTGTCTCCTCACTACTCAAGCTTGTGCAGCCATGTGCCATTGTTTGACATGGGACTCGAACTCAGGTCCTTGTGCTTGGGCCGTCAACACTCTACTGAACTGAGCCATTTTTTGCTAATTCTTTTTGCATGGGGGTTTGTTGCATTAGGATAGAACTATCTACATGTGCTTAGGTATTTAAAATCAGTATGTATTCTTAAAGATTTTGCATTGTTTGTAGGATTGGGGCCCATTATTGTTTCACGAGAAAACACTGCAGATTGAAGAGCCAGAAATTCAGAAGCCTATTTGAAGGGAGTCTTTCATTCCAGGCAGCCCTCACCTGAGAAGGAAACAGAAAGGCCCATGTTCCTCTCATGGCCATGGTTTGCAGTAATTGCTGAATACTTGGATGAGCTGTCAACTTGATAACTGTTTGTCATGTCCTCCTTAATTGGAGCCCCATAGAACAATAATGAAGTATGCTCTCCATGCAGATGACTGTGTGATTGATGACCCAGCTCAGGAAATCACTTACAAATACAAGCCAAAACTCAGGCTGTTGATGGATCTCATCTGATATTCTCTTGGTCCTCTGAGTGTGGCTCTTTGATTGACACCCACAGTATTGTGATAACCCAAGAGAAAAATCTTGCCTCTAGACACAACCAAGGCCCATAAATTGACTCACTCTTATTGAAATGGAGTGAAACTTTGTTAGCTTCTGTTCCAGCTGACTGAGGGTTTAGTGCATATATATTTTTAATGCTGTATGAGTGAAAATATTACATTGAAAGTAATATCAGTTGATTGACATTTTTAGAAATTGAGTTCTGTTTTTGCAGAGTCATTTTATCAACTAGACAGATGGAAGCAAGAGGGTGCTAGAGGCTCTGGTAGACCTATCACAGCGAAACCTCCTTTGGGGGAGGGCTTGTAAAGGGCACAGAGGACGCGTTGATTTCATGATCAATTTCTGCTGGCACAGGCTTCCCAACTCCTTTCAATAACAAATTAAGTAACACAAACACATTTTTTATGTTTTGTTTTATTGTTTGGCTTTTCAGAACTCGCTGCTAAAAGTATTTGGGTTAATTTAAAAATTATAAATGAAAGGTAGAATACTTGAAGAAAGTATGAATTAATAACTGGTGGCAGTCGTTTGCAGAGAAATGGGTTATTAGTCCTAAGATGGGAGGTTGAGGGTCATGTGTTTTTCTCTTTAAGTCAAATGACTGTGCTTTACTAGGGCCTGTTCTCAATAAATGCAAAAGAATCAGCTCAGGCAAGAGGGTTCAGTAAACAATAACAGAACAGAAGGATGTCCAATTTTGTGATCAGCATTGTCTTGTAGCTCTGTGAAGTACAACTTACTTGTACATATGTAGACACACTCTTGAATTTGCATCTTCCACTTAGAACTATACTTAAATAGAATTGGTTTGTTAACCTTAGGACCCACAAATATACTCCCAAGAACTTGAAGAAAAACACTGGCAAGAATACAGAGCAACTGACAGTAGTGGGAGTGGCTTATGATCTCTCATTCTGTTATAGAGTGATCACTGGAATGCCCACCCTTTGACTACCCCTTCACCAGTAATTTACACAAGACTAGGGACTGTTAGCTCAGAGTTAAGGTTCTATCCGTATCTAACATTGCATTCTAATAGAATCTGTGGTTAAAAGAGAGTATGGAACATTTACAAATGCACATTTACATGTATGTGTTTGATCATTCTTGGGCACCTATTCAGCGCAGGGTACTATGTTAGGTACAGCCTATCCCACTGACGCCTCACCCTGGGTGATCCCTAGTCTAGTCACATGGAGAGGTGAGTGCTCTCAAATGGGAGGCAGCGCTTGTTTTTGTTTGCCTTAGAGAAGGCATGGTGGACTGGGTAGCACCTGAGCCTGACCTTCAGGTGGATTAGCTCTCCCTAAGTAGGGAGGGGAAAGAGCAAGTAGGTGGACCTATTTTATCACTAATAATAAAGTTTGTGTAATGCAGTATGGTTACTCTGCATCTCTCTTCCTTCTCTCTCACCATGGCTAGCCCCCCTTCTTCCTTACAAATCTCCTCACCACATGCTTAAAGTTTTGCTTTGTTTCATGCCCCTTAGAGTTGAACCAGAGTTGTCTGTGATCATGAGTTTTGGGGTACATTAGAGCCTGGTGGACTCACCAGTAGGTCCACCCCTCTCCCAGAAGCTGTTAGTTGCCAATAGTTCAGCAACAGGTTGTAGGTTCTGTGATCTCCTTCCGCATCTATAGCTGACTATTGGGTCTGTCTTGTGTAGGTCCAAAGCAAAGTATGTAGTGGGTAGCTGTTCCAGCTTTGACCTTGAAGCACTGCCCCTAATGAGGTAGCCTATGACCTGCCCCTGGGGCATGGTTGAGATGGGACTCCTTAAGACCCGAGATGGTACCTTGTGGTACTGGATGCTGGTGTGAATCAGGGTAGAGCTCTCCAGAGAACAACTCTGGATGGTGCCTCAATTGCTATTTCCTATATTGTGAGTTTCCTGTATTGTGAGTTAACCCCCCAATAAATTCCCATAATCATTAAGCTAATTCTGTGGATTGGTAGTGATTTAATCATATTAAAAGTAAGCACAGCTGCTGTGGATTTATCATTGACCTGGCATGTCACACTTCAAAGATGGGACTTCTTTCCATTTTCTCTTCTGCAATGTTCCCTGACCCTTAAGAGGTGGTGTAAATGTCTTGCTTAGGGATGAGCCCTCAACTGCTCTGTATTTTCAGTATCCTATGCAACCATGGTCTCTGAATTCACCTCTATTCACTGCAAAGAGAGGTTGCTCTGATTAAAACTGCTATTAGCCTCCTGGTGTATGAACATAGACGTTTAGAAAGTGATTGATGCGTTGCCAGTTTAGCTGAGTAGCAGCAGTGGATTCCCACCTTGAGCATAAGAAATCCCAAGTCATAGGTTTTGACTGGGTTTTCTACACTAAGCATAGATCCCTCCTGTGGTCGGGGCCTCCCAGCAAGTCAGGGAGCCATTGGTCATCTCCATAACCATCCGTGCCGCTGTTGTGGCAGGGGGCACATTTTGCCTGGAAGGTTGGTATCATAGATCCTAAAGTAGTCAGCTGAGGAACAGCACTGATACTGTTATTCTCCCCACAGCATCCCCAGCACCACAGAGACAATGGAAAGTCAGCCAGGAGAGACAGGCTCTCAGCTTCGTTCCAGCTTGGTTTCTCTGCAGCTTCCATTCAGGTGTGTACTGTATTCAGCAATAGGATATTATTGACTAGTTCTGGCAGACAAGGAAGAGGACCTGCAAGAGCCTACATTTTGGGATGGCTTCTAGAACCTCCCTGACCACAGCTCCTATGAAGTAGCTCAAACCTGGCGTTGGGTTTTTGTTTAGTGACCTGTTACTTCTAGGACTAGCGTTGGCTAGCCTTGTGGGATAATCGGCTTTCAAATTCTCTTTTATATTTTTTTAATTGGGTTACCAGGTAGTCGATTTCCATGTTGCTTTTTCATACACCCCTTTGGTCTAGCCCCTATATATACCCTCATCTCCTACATTTCCCCACCATTCTCCGCTTGAAATTCCTACCTCAATATTCCAGCTCTCAGTCTTCATTTTTGTTTATATACCGGGGTCCCTTTTCTAGTAAGGTGGCTTCTGAAGATACTCCAAGTTAAACACACAAACCTAGGTCGAGGGAAGGTGTATAAGAAACAACGTGTAGCACTTGTCTTTCCTGGCCTGGGTTATCTCCATAGGTATAATTTTGTTTTTCAAGTTTCATCCATGAAACACAGTTTAACTATGAATTTCCTAAGTTTAGTTTTATACCTGACTAAAATTTAACTGTGTATATAAATCACATTTTTGTTGTCTATCCATCACTTGATGGGTGTTGAGGCTAATTGCATTCCTTGGTTAATTTTTATGTCAACTTGACATAGGCTGGAGTCATTTGGGAAGAGGGAGCCTCAACAGAGAAAATGCACCAGCAGACTGGCCTCTGAAAAAAGCCTATGGGACATTCTCTTGATTAGTGACTGATGTGGGTGGACCCATCCCCAGGAGTTAGTGTCCCCCTGGGTAACTGGTCTTGGGTTATGAAATAAAGCAGGTTGAGAAAACCATGGAGAGCAAGCCAGTATGAGCAACACTCCTCCAAGGCTTCTGCTTCAGTTCTTGCCTCCAGGTTCCCACCTGGCTTGAGTTCCTCCCTCACCTCCCTCAGCACTGGGTTTCTACCGGAAGTGTAGATGAAATAAATCCTTCTTCCCCAAGTTGATTTTTATGATGTTCTCTTTTTTCCACATCAGTACAAACTCTAACTAAGACATTACTTACTCAATGAAGCTTTAATAAACTAGGATGTGCAAGCATCTCTGTGGTCGGATATAAACTCCTTTGGTTGTGTGCCTACAGGTGTATGGCTTGGTCATGTGGTAATTCTATTTCTGGGTTTTGGAGAAACCTTCAGGCTGGTTTCCAAAATGGCCCATCAGTTTACACTCACACCAGTAGCATGTAAGGGTTCCATTGTCCACATCCACACAGCATTTGTTGTCCTTTGTAGCCTTGATGCTGGTAATCCTGACTGGTGTGAGATGGAGTTTTAAGTAGTTATAATCTTCATTTCCCTGATGGGGAAGGAAGTGAAAGCTTTCCAGAGTATTTTCTAGCCATTTGCACTTCTTCTTGTGAGAAGTCTGCTTAGTTCTATATCCAGTGTTTAATTAGATTCTTGGGGTTTATTCTCCTGTTTCTTTGTATTGTCTAGTTATCGATCCTCTCATAGAATTATAGCCAATGACTATTTTTTCCCATCTCCCATTTTCTATAGGCTGCTTCTTCATGGGGCTGACAGTTTTCTTTATCGTGGAGGAGAATTTTAGTTTCATGAGATCCCACTTGTCAATTGGGATTTTATGTTCCATATGGAGCATTTCAGAAGATCTTAGACTGTAAGTTGAAGCATACGCCCAAATTTCTCTTCTAGCAGGTTCAGCGAATCAGGTCTTACACTGAGGTCTTTGATCCATTTGGAGGAGAATTTTGTATGGAATGAGATATAGAGATATAGTTTCACTCTCTACATATTGATATCCAGGTTTCCCAGCACTGTTTAACTGAGAATGTTATCAGTTCTCCATTGTTTACTTTCAGCATCTTGGTCCAAACCCAGATAGCTTTTATGTCGTGTCCTCTATTCTATTTCATTGATCTGTTTGCCTGTATGTGTGACCTATGTGTCTGAGGGCTAGTACCACATTGCTTTTGTTACTATCACTAGTATAACTTGAAATAAGGTGTGGTGATATCACAGCAGTGTTCTGTTGTTTCAGGATTGCTTTGGCCACTCTTGTGTTTTTACACAAAGTTTAAAATTATTTTTTCTATGAGTAGATGGAACTTTTAAAGTAAGTGTTCAGAGATAGGAAATGGTGTTATGGGGTGTTGGAGAATGGCACTCAGTAGTGTTGGTGCATAATGTGGCATGAGTCCAGCAGGGAAGCTGAGGTCGGAAGAGATCCACTCAGAGCTGGTGCCACTTTAACACGGAGTACAGGATTTGAGCTCTCTCGATACATGTTTGTGTATGATTTGTGTTTCCTGGGGACACAGGTGATCACCTGGGCTCTACTAATTCTCTATCAGATGACAGTTCATAGGATATCTGGTGGGGGGAGGGGCAGCCCAGGTTAGATTGGGCTAACCTGACTGACAGAGAGCTTAGGGACACAACACCAGAGCTTAGGAATGCACATGAGAGGACTTGACCACTCATTGAATATGGTAAAGGCAAGATAACACACAGCAAAATATAAACGGGAAAGGGCTGAGACTAAAGATGGCGAACTTCACAACAGCATGCAAATACATAGCAATTTTTGCTAAGAGGGAAAAATAAAAGCTTTTACTTCCTAGAGGTAAATGGTCGGTAGTTTCCTAAAGTGGATGTCTCTCAGTGAGTAATTTACTGAGCCAGGAAATAGTAGTCTTAGGAATGTGTTATGCCTGATTATTTAAATTTTAGGAATTGTAGACAAGATTGTGCCTAGGTGAAGGCACGTAAGTAAAATCTACTCTCCAGATCCCCCCCCACCCTCAGCACTGATGGGCCTGAGTGCAGAGAGGCCGTTTCTGGGATGAAAGCAGCTTGGAATTCCAGACCAGCATCCCTGTGTTGGGGTGGCCTTGGGCTGGAAGGGAAAATGAAGGGTGTGCTTGCCTTCACCCACAGACACCCAGCCCCCGCTTTCTTCTGTTGCTTCCTGGTCCCTTTCATTGCCCCCTCAGCTCTTCCTTTTTATCTGTTTTTGTTTTCCTTTTTCCAGTTTCTCAGGAATTTGAACATGGTTGCTTCTGCTACCCACCACGTCTCTTGTCCTCCACCGAACCACTCTCCTGTCGCCTGCTTCATTTTCCTTTCTTATTCTGAAATGCTCCAAGCATGAAGAATAACTGAGACTAAGTGATGCTTCAAACACTTACTTACCCACTATGAAATGTTCACAAATGTTAACATTTTTTCCTTATTTGTATTGGTTTTATTTTTTGAAAAAGAAAGATGGATCCTCTCTATATTTCTCTCGCCCTCTCTCTTATCTATCAGCTATCTATCTATCTATCTATCTATCTATCTATCTATCTATCTATCTATCTATCTATCTATCATCTATCTATCATCTATCTGTCATCTATCTATCCATCCTCTGTGATCTATGTATCTCTCTACCTACCTACTTACCTACCTACATATCCATCTATATACCCTCACAAGTGGCCTATTTTATATATCTCACAAGTTCTAACTTGATTTTGTTCTTTTCATTCCTATGGGTATGTTGATATTATTATTAGAACTATCCATATATATATATATCACAAGTATTAAATAGTACTATTTTGTACATTTTTATTTTTATGCTGTTAATATTTTGTATATATTCTGCAACTGGTGTTTTGGATTAAACTAATGGTTTTGAGGCTTATGTACGCTGGCAATTACAGCTTTAATTCATTATTCTGGTTGCTATGTAAAGTCCTTTGTACCTCTATACTACAATTTATTTATCCAATTTTCTCTAAATGAGCACTTAAATTGTTTGCAATTCTTTCTCCGACACAACGAAAATTGCTGCAATGATCATTCTTGAGTATGTCACATGTGCCAGAGAATTGATCAGAGTCATACACCAAGGACTGGAGCTGTTATGTCATGGGCACATCGTCCTTTCTAGTGATTGCCCTATTGGTCTACAAAGGTGAAGAGCTCACCAGCGGAGAGTGTGCTCCTTCTTTCTTTTTGAAAATGATTTATTTGTTTTTGTTTTATGTATATGGGCTATGAGTATTTTGCCTGCATGTTTATGGGTCACCTGTGTGCAGGTCCCACAGAGATCAGAGAAGGTCATAAGATCCTCTGGACTTGGAGCTACACACTGTTGTGAGCCACTGTGTGGGTGCTAGGAATCAAACCTGGATCCCCTGGAAGATTAGCCAGTGCTCTTGACAGTTTTCCCTCTCTGCTGGCCCATGACAGTGTGGCCATGGACTGCTTAACTGTGTGCTCTTTCCTGGCATTCCCCTCAAGGTCAGTACTACAAAGGCTTGCTAACACATTGCAAATGACATGGCATTGTCTCCCACTTCCCATTTCTTTAATTAGTGGTGAGATTAAGCATTTCTTTATAAACATATTGTCAATTCTGGTTTCTGCCTTTGTGACTTCTTTGGTATTTATTTTACCCATTTTCCGTGTCTGTTCTTTGTGATTTTTGTGTATTCTGTTATTTTGTATAGACCATAGACCCACAGTAACTTGTTCCAAAAGTGGGAGAGATTTTTTTTCATTTTGCTTATGATAGCTTTTGATGCCTAAAAGGTTTTATTTTAATGAGCTAAATGGTCAAATTTTCCCTGCATATTTCTTCACTGCTGTTCTTTATGCTGTCCTTTATGTTTTGTATAGTAATCTCCTGAATTTAATTGGCTCACCCACATGGTTTTTACTTCTGAGATAGTTTTGTGTAAGACAAAAATAAGTTTCTTGAAGCTGTGTTGAATGCCATCCATAACACTGCTACTCTTTTTGAGAGAAGGAACTCAGGTGTGAAACTTCAGCCATTTTTTCCCTTCCACCTCCTTCTCTCTCCCTCTTCTTTTTCTTCTATGTGGACTTTATTTGTTTGTTTTGGTTTCCTGATTCTCCAATGCTTAGAAATGATATTTTAAAGAAAATTATTTGTTAGTATAAACTAATTCAAATATCTTAAATGATTTTGACATTTTCTTTCTGTGGTTGCATTGTTTTTATTTCAGTGTTGTTTTAAGGTCTTACTTTTGAAGGCCACCTTTCATCTATTAGAACTCCTCTGTCCTTCCGTTTCACACATGGCCTCTTCGTCCATGCTCCTTCTCTGTGGCCTTCCACAGTGTGCTTTCTGGGCACTTTATTTAGTTTCTTAATTTAAATGCTTAATTATTAGAAATGATGTGGATAAAAAAAATTAAAATAGTATTTTTATTTTGGGAATTTTTCATATATTTATATAATGCATTTTAGCCGTTAACTGATGAGCATCATTTAAATGTAAGTACTATTTCGACTGCATTGCACAAGGGTTTAGATTCTGTGATTCTTTTCTAATCTTTTAATCTGTGTATATTAAAATGCCCAGTTTTTAGTTTCCAGTTATGTGTTCCTTAGCATTTGGTGCTTGATCAAATGGAAATGATCTCCATAGGCTCCTACATTTGAATCCTTGGTTCCCAGTTGGTAGAACTGTTTGGAAGGGTCAGGAGCTGTGGCTTTGTTGGAGGAGGTGTGTCATTGAGTAGATATTCCCAGTCTTTCTCTCCTTTGCCTCCTGCTTGGGGATCAAGATGTGAGCTCTCAGGTGCTCACTGTGTGTGCCATGCCTGTGTGTACCATCAAGGATTTTAGCCCTCTGAAACTCTAAGCCCCAAACTAAATGTTTTATTTTAGTCATGGTTACTTTATTACATCAATAAAAAGTAAGATAATACTATAATTTAGCATTGTTGATTTGGAGCTTAATTATCCTGTGCTAATAAAGTTTGGCCCATATACTATAGACTAATTGAAATTTGTCAGGGCATTCTTCTTATTTTACTGTATCAGTGGTTCAACCTCTCCCTTCTTCCCTCTCCTCATATCATTGGTTTTTAATCATTATATACATATGTAAGATATGCATTCTTTTTAAAGCAGATTATCTGTATGTTTGCACTTATGTCTGTACGTGTGTGTTAGTGTACACTGTATACCAAGGAGAAGAGGTCTAGTGTTGGAGCCATGTAGCTGGAGTCACAGGCAGTTGTGAGCCACCTGATGGGGATGGTGGGAAGAACAGTACATGCCCTTAACTGTTGATCCATCATGTCAGCCTCAAGATATATATTCTTTAATTGGGGTGCTATAAAGTATCTCTCTATATTTATACATAATAAATATAATTAGTTTAGGGTCAAACATTCAGTATTCCTACTACTTAAAACTCTGTCATATCTATGACACTGTAAGAAACAGCATACTATGCAGATCATTGGTTTCTTTTAAATTCTCTTGTGATTTGTTTAACTACTGCAATACCTTGTTTACTTGGGGTTCAAAATAATGAGTTCAGGCTTCCTTGCTCCCAGGTTTGTGCATATCCTGATTAACTCACTCATTTGTGTATCCACTCTGTCAGCAAATATTTACAGTATTTATGGTGGACTGCACTGAATTATGTAACACACACACACACACACACACACACACATCACTTTAAGTCTTGAGTTTCAGGGAACTTCTTCAGTAGAAGAAACAGTTCTTGGCAAACATCAATCAGTGTCAGGAGTGCAGCAAGTGATGTCCAGATGGATAAAGCAGGCAAGAGAGAGGGAACAGGTGGGGTGAGGTATGGGAGATGCTCATGTGCAGGGTGGTTGGGAGGCCAGGTATGGAAAGGCTGAAACAAAGCAAGGAGATGGACTCTCTCTCTCCCTCTCCCTCTCCCTCTCCCTCTCCCTCTGCCTCTCCCTCTGCTTCTCTCCCTCTCCCCCTCACTCCCTCCCTCCCTCCCTCCTGCCCCTCTCTCTGTGGTTGGAGAAGTCATTCCAATCAGGTACTAAGGAAAAGGCTCCAAGATGGAGCATGCAGTACTGAGAGAATACACAGAGAAGGTCTGGAGAAAGGCAAGGACAAGATGAAAAAATATGACTTTTATTTTGAAAGGATGTCTCTTTGGGATGTGTGGGATCTAGCTGTAAAGAGACAGGAGGGGACAAGAGGAGCAGAGAGTTGGCTAACATGAGTTTGTGTCAGAAACGTGGTGATGGTTTGTCCTGTAGCAACAACAATCGGTGAGAGGCTTCGAAACGTGCAGCAGTCTCCTCACATGTGATTTCACTTTCAGTGCTTTTAATTATCCACAGTCCACCATGGTTCAAACACAGGAAATGGAAATACCCAGAAACAAGGGCTTTGGGAACTAGCTCAGGAAATAGAGTGTTCTGCTAGCATTCATGATTGCCCGGATTTTACCCTAGCTGTCTTACTTAGGGTTTTTATTGCTATGAGGAGACACTATGACCCCGACAACTCTTACAAAGTGAAACATTTAATCGATGGGGCTCGCTCACAGTTTCAGAGGTTCAGTCCATTATTGTCATGGTGGGGAGCATGGAGGCGTTGCAGACAGATGTGGTGCTGGCTACATTTTGACCAGAAGGCAGCAGGAAGTTGACTGAGACACTGGGTGGTATCCTGGCATAGGAAACCTAAAGCCTGACCCTACAGTGACATACTTCCTCTAAGAAGGCCACACCCACTCCAACAAAGCCACACCTCCTAATAGTGCCACTCCCTATGAGCTTATGGGGAGCAATTGCATTCAAACTGCCACACCAGCTCTGCATAAAACTGGGCATTGCATCTCATGCCTTTAATCCTAGCATTTGTGGGGAAGAGACAGATAGATCTCTGTGAGTTCAAGTCCAGCTTGACTTGCATAGCAAATCCCAGGACAGCTACAACTAACAGAACAAACAAGGCTATGGTGGTTTGAATAAGAACGGCTCCCACCAGCTCACAGATTTGAACGCTTGCTCACCAGGGAGTGGCACTATTAGGAGGTGTGGCTTTGTTGGAGTAGGTGTGGCCTTGTTGAAGGAAGTGTGTCACTAGGGCTAGGCTTTGAGGTTTCAAAAGTCCAAGTCAGGCCCAGGGGCTCTCTCTCTTCCTGCCCCTGTAGATCTAGGTATAGAACTCTCAGTCCCTTTCCAGAACTATGTTTTTCTGCATGCCGCCATGCTTCCCGCCGTGCTGATGATGGACTAAACCTCTGAACTGTAAGTGAGTCCCAATTAAATACTTTTCTTTTTTGTGCCATGGTCACCTCAAATAGAACACTGACTAAGACAAAGACCTAACAAAACAAAACAAAGAAAGTTCCAGAGGTGGTTCATAGATGCCTTTTATCACTGTACCCATTTTATAGTTTTCCCTGCACAGCTACTTCCTGTGCCCATGTGCTCTGCCTCGCATCACAGGAAACATCAATTACTTCCACGACCCGCCCCCACCACCTCGTCTGCGTCTCGCAGCCTCCCTGCAGCAGTTCTAAGATGGAGAAGAGAAAGTGCCTGAAGCATGAGCCTTCCAGCTGCCCAGCATTTCGAGCTGGGGAAAGATGGAGCTGTCGGTGACCAAGGAGGAGGAGGAAGAGGAGGAGGAGGGGGAGGGGGAGGAGGAGGAGGAGGGGGGGGGAGGGGGAGGAGGAGGAGGAGGAATGAAGTGTGCTACAAACAGGAAGACAGTAGAGGAAGGCTTCAGGAAGGAGGGTGTCTCCAGCTGTGCCAATGCTGCCCACACGTGCACGGGCTGGAGCGTGGAAGTCAGCCATCTTCAGTGATACTGGCAAGAGAGATTTGATGGGAAGGTTGGGACGGGTCCTTGAAGGAAGAGGGTTCAAGAGGGACTAGATTTATGTCTTGGGGTACTGGACCTTTTTCATGTGATGTCCCCCCTCCCATGCCATTAATGCCGTCATGCTTTAATTCTGTTTTATCTGACATTAGTAGTGCCGCCATTGTGCTTTGGTTAATGTTTTAGCTTGCTCAGGCGTCCATAACAAGGCTGAACAGAGTGGGTGGCTCTACAACAGCCATTCATATTTTCACCATTTTGGAGTTTAGAAGTCAGTCCACAGGGTTTCCGTCTCCTGTCTGTCCCTGAGCTGTAGATGACCATCTTCTCTGTGTCTCGAGTGGTCCTCTGTGTGTGTCCTAATTTCCTACTTTAATGAAGACTCCAGTCATGTGGGATTGGGGCACATTCTAAAAGCCTTAATTTAATTCCATCATTGACTCTTTGAAGACTCGTTTAATATGGCAGTTTGCTGTACCAGAAGTGGCACCTGAATGTGTCAGTTTCGAGAGTACAGTTGAGCTCGATTAGTTTACTACAGTACCCTCTGTCTCTCTTGTGTCTGCATATCTGTGTGTGTCTTTCTGTTATCCATGGTTTTCTTTTTGCTGATGTTTTTCTTTCTTTTTATCATTTTACAATAAGAAATCATTGAATTTAGAAATATATTTATCAGGATTGGTTTGATGAAACTGATTGATCTCAGATGCAATTAGTTTCTTCCATTTTATAAATTTTATATTTGTGCCCATTGTGACTCCTTCCTTTCTTCCCGTCTCCTCTTACTCCTTTCTCTTCTTCCTCCTTTTCTGTTTTTTTTTTTTTCCTAATTTCACTTGAATTGGGCAAGTCTTCAATAGGTTGCTTTAATGCTGGCTTAATATGGGTATCATAAAATTTAAACATATGTAGTATCAAGACTTTTTGAACAAAGCTTTCTGGAACATGCTTTAATTCTCCCTGGAACACATTCCGTGTTATTGTTGCCTAGAGAGTTAGATGTTCATTAAAAATTAGTATTTTCTAATTGATTTTTAATTAAATTTCTCAGTATATCTTATCAATTTCTGTACCCTCTCCAGTTTTGCATAACTGTTCTTCACAGTCATGATGTTGTGGTAACAGACAGCTTGAGAAGGTGGTGGCTTAGCATGCTGTGTTCCCTGCCAGCAGGCGCTCAGTTCCTGAGTTCTGAAGGTCCCCAAAAGGAGCAGTCCTGTTGGGAGCTGGTGGAGGGGCTGGAAGATAGGGCTGGGAGAATATTCTAGTTCTTTAAACTTGGGGGCCAGAAAACTAGATCTTGTTTCTGTCCATTTTCCTTTGACTAATATCACTTCAAGAGGGACAGGAGAATATCATTTCTTGTGGACAGGCTAGGGAGAGGTGGTGAATTGTAGACGCTCATGGACAGGCTCATGGGATATGGTGGCTTGTGAAGGCTTCAGGCTGGCTTCTGTTACTTTCCTAAGGGAGCACGTTCTTCAGTGATTGTTTCATTTAGCATGTGTGAGCAGCACGCTCTCATTTTCCCATGTGTAACAGTCGTTTTCTTACCCTCACACTTAGTGAGCTGTCTGAGTGTGTCTATGGTCCGAGACTGACCACATCTTTCTAGACTCCCTGTGAAATGTTCTGCTGCCGTCTTGGCTTGTGCTAAGATTCAGAGATCTCTGTCGCCTCACTGTCCCTGGCTTTGCATGTCATTTCTTCCTTTTGGCAGCATTTAGACGTTGATTTCTGGACTGAGCATGGCATTTAGTCTCTGCTATCTTCTCAAAGCTTGTCGTGTACATTTAATGACAGGCCTGTGTCTGTCTTCAGTTCTGAAAGTCCCGAGCGTTGCTTGTTCAGTTCCATTGTGTTGGGGTGCTCATTAGATACGTGCCAGAGCTGCTCAGATTGCCTGTGTCTTCAACCCCGTCTAGAATTTATCCTGTTCATTTTTTCTATTTTCTCATATATATTATATACAAAATTACATATATTTCCAAGATTTCATTTAACTTTCATAAGCACCTTTTCTATTTCATCATTTATTTTTTTTTTTTCTGGGTGCTCTTCTTTTATCTTCTTGGCCATTTTAACTATATTTTAAAGTATTTGCTCATCGTTTTATGACATCGATTTCATTTGGAACTAGCTTAATTAATTAATTGATGTATTTTGATGGCTCTCTTAGCATTATCTTTCTTTGTTTTATGGTTTGAATTTATGAGCTCATGTGTGGAGAGACAATGTCCCTTCGCCCTCTTCCTTTGTGCTTCCATCTTCTTGTGCGGAGGTCGACCCCTTGTGTCGACTTAGGCTCCCACACCCCAGCTATGAAAAGGACCTGATGGTCAGATGGTACTTGGGATGACACAGGACATACAGCTCATTGGTCCACACAGAGGACCATTTTCTTCTCATCCTTCACTAGACGCTGTGTTCTAACACCCCGGCCCCCAGATGCCGAGACACTTTACTCTTCAGCCTTCGAAGCCATTACAGAGGCAGGGAGAGCTACCACAGCCTAGGCTCCAGGCAGTGAACTCCAGCTACTGTCATGGAGCTGTCTTTCTGTCATGGAACATGCTTAGCCTCCATTGTCTCTGGTAGGAACAAGCTCCACAGCCAGCACCCGAGTCTGAAAGCCTGTGATGCTTGCTCAGTTTTCCCCTCATTATTACTCTGAGCTTTTGCTTCCTACTTTGATTCTCCAAGAATGTCTGACTTGATTTTGAGCTGGAGACATCTCTCTGGTCTGTTGATACTTTTACTTATTTATTTTTATTATTGTTGCTGGGTTTTCTTTTTCATCTAGTGTTTCTAATTGCTTGAAGGAGGAGGAGAAGATCATCTTTAGGTTGCGAACTCACTAAGCTGTCCTGTTGGGAGACCACTTGTCTCCACCCTCTCCGCTTTATCTAAGCACTATAAAAATGAAAGTCCATAGCTGCTAATGCAAGGAAACTGAGAACTGCAGGCAAGACTACGAGGCACATTTCGGAGTCACAAGAGTCAAATCCTACGCTGGATTCCTTAACAACACCTTCTTATCATGTCAAGCAGAGAATAACTACTGTGTCAAACGCTTTTGGCCAAGATTGCAAATGCATAGGGAAATTCAGCAAAGGTCAAACATAATTGACATCTACATCTAGCTGATCATGGGCTGTGATGCCTTTGCCCACATTCATAGGTTTCAGTCCTTGTCCTATGACTTCAGAATGTGACAAAATTTGGAGATAGAGTCTTTATAGTAATTAAGAAGAGGTCATGGGGTAGGCACTAATTCGTGTGCAACTTTATTGTTTTTTAATTTAATTTTGTGTGGTGTTGGCGATTGATTCCCAGGGTCTTGTACATGCTAGGCAAGCACTCTACCACTGATCTACACTCCCAGCCCAGTGGGCTCGGGTTCAGTGCAACTGGTGTTCACAGGATAAGATGTGATTAGAACACAATCAGATGCAGAGGACAACCATGTAAAGACAGCTCCAATGGCCAGCTGCCAGCTCAGAAGAAAACAACCCTGCTGATCTCTAATTGGGGATTTCCAGTCTCAAGAACTGTAAGAAAATCAATTTCTATTATTTGCGCTAGCACTCTGTATTGTTGTGGTCACTCTAGCAAACTAATTCAACATGAGGCATCATATCTGCATGTCCCTAGCACAAAGAAGAGCAATTCATTCTGTCTTAGCCTATCCATGATCCAAGGACCAAGGTCAGTTCTCCTGGGTCATCTGTACCCAAGAATCATGTTCATAGCCACTAAAACAAAACTCCACATTGCTTCTTTGCTGCCCACCACCAATCTTATTTCTGTTCATCTTGTTCAGATAGCAATGGCTCAGGGCAATCATGTTGAAAACATGCCTCGTCCCTGCTGTCGACAGTGTACTGATAAGTCTAGTGAGCTGTGTATCTCTGCGTTTCTTCCCTCAAGTTAGATACGGGCACTTGAACTTGAGATTTGTTTATGATGAATTTACTCTCATATTCTAACCAACTTATGCATTATGAATGTGTTGGATTCTAAACAAGTGATCAAAATGTGTGATAATTCTGCTGGCTCCATAACCATAGCACACATTTGTTTTTACTCTAGCATTCTTTGGCTATTGCAGAAACTGCTGCTGCTGCTGCTGCTGCTGCCACTGGTGTGTGTGTGTGTGTGTGTGTGTGTGTGTGTGTGTGTGTGTGTATGGTAATACATACTAGATGTTCTTGTTCAATAAAGACATTATGAAAAGACATGACAAGGCATTCCACTGTTTTCTCTTTCTGTGTGAAGATTCCTAACATGTACAGGTCGTTTTAAGCTATGCTCAGTTGAGGTTCCCAGTCGTATCTACCAGGAAGGGAATTTCTCTAAGAGCTACCCTGTCTGCATGGTTTTCAGGGTCTTGGTGCTTCAAGCAAAGATACTTCTATTGTGAACACTTGGGGCTTCAAAAATATAATTTACCCTGAAATCCCTTCTGCATTTTAAACATTGTGTCTGAATTCTCAACGCAGTCAGAACGACTATTTGGTAGACAAAATGTATCCCCAAACCATCAAGGGATTTTCCTAAGCAATTGGGATTACTCCAAAATACATTGCAGATTGGTATCAACTATCATATTTGAATTTGTATTCTAGCGCTGAGAGCAATTTGTAGCGCATTATAAAGCGCAGCTCCTCCCTCACAATTTCAAAAGGCTCCTGTCTGTGACGAGCGCCAGTAGCAGTACAGAAGTGGCCTGGAGACTCCGCCCGAAGTGAGTGACAGGAAGGAGTCTCTTCATCACTTTAGGACTATAAGCCTTCAGTGTAGTCCTCATCTCCTTCGACTGGGGGAAAATGGTGTGTGGACTGAGGATGTTAGCTGCAATCTGAGAAGCAGCACAGTGTTTAAACGTTGTAGGGCTGTTTTCTTTCTGCAGCCACAGAAAGTTAACTTACTCCCACCACTCCCTGAAATAAAAAGAAAGCTCAGATTCAGAGTCCAAACTAAATCTATAGGAAAAAAAAAATCTAAAGCGTGAACTCTACGACTGTGAATTGACCTTAATAATGGCTTTTATTATTTAGATTTAATAAAATTTCCAGTGATCTGCAGAACAGTGAGATCTCTAGTTAAGTAGGAGGTTGAGGTAGTTTTGAGCTGTGTTATATGAACGCCATCAGAGACAATAGAGCTCTTGATAGATATCCATTCTAAGACTCTCAGAAAAGCATTAACAATATATCACACTCCACTGCTAGCTGAAAACCCATAATATTATTCACAAATTATGCATTTAAGACTGGGGAGCCAGAGTCATTTTTGTAATGCTAATAGGAAGACATCCCTCCAGAGGTTCTGGGGAACCTCTGCCTGCATTCTTCATGTTCACCTTACTGCTTGACCATGTGACTGAAGGAGGAGCTAGACGATTTTGAAATTGTTGCCTGGCTGCATCAACCCACCTTCCTACAGTGCAATCTGCCCATGCTCAAAGGCTATGTTCAGAAGTGCTCTTCCAAAACCTGGGCGATGATTCATAGGCTTTATCTAAGGATGTCTTCGTGACCATATTTTCAACTGTAAGTCAATTCATTCTAAGAAATGTGTTGCTTTGAATAATGGACTGATAATAAGACTAGAAAAAATTACAACCGAATGTCATGTAAATAACATGGGCATAGGGAATATTCCTTAAGATATTGTTTTATTCTTATTGTTTTGATTAAAAAATGATACAGAAGCTGTAGAATAGAAACACAAAGCAAATTTATAGCAGGTGTCTTTATAGGGCCCTACAACTTTTAAGTATCCCAGAGGAAGTAGAATTAATTTATGGTGAGATTGGAGTCTTTGATATCTCTATTAAGATTAACAAGAAAGAGGCATATGGTGGGGGAAATAACAGAAAGGTAGACATGTCTGACTAAATGGTATGAAGTCAGAGGATTAATTAAGACACACAAACGGTAATAATAGAAGTGTTCCAGCATCAGCAGCCAGTGATAGTGACTAACTGAAAGCCTAGGTGAAGACATAGGGAGGCGAGGTTAGGACCAGGTCACCTCATGAGGAGTTGTGGCTTTCTCTGTGGGACAGTCAGTCACTAACTGGGTCCTCCATGTGATTGGCTTAGCGTGGGTCTTTCCATTCACTGGAATCTAGGTTGCTGAATGGGACAGGAGGGATTAGGCCATCAGGCACAGCAAGAAAGAAGAGACCAAAAGGCCCTCTTTGGAGAAAGATCAAGGACAGAAATAATTAATTAAAGTTGGCTTTTAAAGTTTCTGTTAGGTAGAGACAACACAGAAAGTTGCAATCTTAGGAGAAGGCCAGAAATGCATTTTAACTCCAACCCTTTCTCCCCAGTCAACATGCATTTGAGCTTTTGACAAATGATAGAATTGATAAATCTGACTTGCACTTTTATCTCTTTACCCTGTCTGTCTAAGTAATGCAGTTTGAAAAGGAGTAAGACATAGGGCATCTATCAACTGCAAATCAATGCTTCAGCTCTCATCAATCCTCAGAGACAATGGACAGTTGTGGGCAGGGGCTTGGGAATCACACGGACCTGGGTACGAGAAGGCAGGCCTGTCTGCAGTTTCCTCACCTGTAAATTAGGTAAAAAGAAATCTGTATGCACAGGTCCGTCAAGATGGCTCAGCAGGCAGAGGGGCTTGCCTGCAAGCCTGATGGCCTGTCCCATCCCTGGAGCCCACAGATGGACAGAGAGAACTGACGCCTGCAAGTTGTCCTCTGACCTCCATCTACACACGCTGGGGCAGGAGCACCCTCCTACCCACCCCAGGGGGTGAAGCAGCAGGCCCTGGGTGTTACAAAGGATTGTTATGCAGTTAACTGTCTTTAGACATTATAATATCGCCATTAATATTTTATTATTATTGATTAAACATGAAAATAAAATGGACTGGCAGGAATTATTTATGTTGGGAAAATTGGATACATTATTCTAAAATTCATTGCACATCTTTAAACACTTGAAGGAAAGCATTATTCTTCAATTAAAGATATGATAAATACTAATTTCAAAATAACATCCTCAGAGATATATATTCATATGGATAAGTATTTTACTTTATGTAATTTTCATATCCTAATGCAATGCAGATCAGAGTTAATATATAATGAAAACGTAGCTTGTGTGAATAACTTGCTCTCCCTGTAGGAGTTGGCCAACAGGTACGTGGGGGACGTTTGAGAAGCCTGTGGTGCGTGCAGCCACTGCAGCTGACGTGAGTGAACGGAACTTGCTCCTGTTCCACAGTGAGGGGAGAACACTGCCCAGGCCACCATGTTCTGGGGCTTTCTTGCCAGCTTGCTTTATGTTCGTCTGACTGGTTCCTCTTCATGACTATGCTGTATCTGGCTAGGTCTTGAGCTTGAGGAAGGCCACCTGACTTTTGTTGTTCTATGCTGCCCTGGGCTTTAAGCAGACAGGATTTTAAAGACGAATGTTGGCCCTAATGTGATTCCTCCTCACAGAACAAACAGACACAAAGAAAGACAACTCTTCAGTTGGAACTTAGTGAATCAAACATTTTCCAAGCAGAAAATAATTAAGATTTCGGATCCCTTTGCTGCACAAAAGGAGAATAAGGACTTAAGAGAGTAGAGGGAAAAGTTTGTGCCAAACCTGTATTCATGTGGAAAACAGCTGGAAAAAAAACCACAGACATACACACATGCGCAGACACATGCTCACATACACACACATACAGACAGACACACACATACAGACACATACATATACACACACTAGCACACACACATACACATATACAGACACACTAGCACACACACAGACACATACACATACAGACACACAGACATACACATGTACACATACATGTACACACTAGCACACACAGAGAGATACAGACAGATGAACATACACACTCACACACACATGCATACACACAGAGGCACAGACACACGCACACAAAGAGACACACACAGGGTTACAAGACAGATAGACATACACATACACACACAGATATATACAGACAGACACACACACACATATACACACATAGCACACACAGAGATACAGACAGATGAACATGCATACTCTCACACACATGCATATACACAGACACAGACACACATGTACATACAGAGACACACATAGGGACACAAGACAGACGCACACACACACTTATACACACATACCCACAGATACACACACATAGAGACACACATGCACACACAGTCAGACACATACAGACAGTCACACACAGAGAGACACACAAACAGGTACACACACATACACATTGACACACTGACACAGACAGACACACACAGAGACATATACACACTGACTCATTGACAACACAGATCAGACAGACAGACTGACACACACAATACACACACACACACACACACACACACACACACACGAACATGCACATGTGTGCAGAAGTGAGAAGTGAGCAGCAGAAAGACAAATGTTCTGGGGACAAAGAGAAGCTGTGTTGACGGGCTGGCCACTTTTATTGTCTTTTATTTTTCTGGAGATTTTCTTGTCAGGCCAACACTGAATATGCTGGTTGGCTCAAGCAGGAAGTTCTTACTGGAATTTTAAAAGACAGCAGAAATTTTGGTGTTGTGTAAGGTTAAAATGGCAAAACTTAAGCACCTGAGAGGCTTCAAACACTCAGTTTTCCTCTCAAGGTACTTGCCAAATTCTGAAGTTGTGTTTGGAGAGCAAAGGATTTCCCACAGGCTGGGGATCTATCAAAGATGCTCCTGTTCTCAGTAGAAACTCCCGAGTTTCAGGGACAGGATAAATTAGAGCTGGAGTAAGTCTTACCACGATGCCAGCACAGCCCTGACTCGGGTTAGTCCCAGCTGATTAAATGGCTGCACCTAGCAGAAGGGACGCATAATACCTTTAGGCTTCATCACATCTGCCATTCAGAGACTGAAAACTCGTCATAAGACCAAAATCTAAGAGAAAAGTCAGACCGTGGGAACTGGAGAGCTGCTCGCTGGTTAAGACACTTGTTCTGCAGAGGACCGCGGTTTTGTTCCCAGCAGCTACATGGTAGCTCGCAAGTGTCCATCACTTCAGTCCCAGGCCTTGCACTTATGACCTTCGTAGGCACCAAGCACACACATGATACGGTGCACATATGCAGGCAAAGGACTCCTACACATCAAGTAATTGAAAAGTAGACCCATTTGAAAAATCTGACCATGGAAACAGACTCGCAGGTGGCCTAGCATAGTTAAGAGAGAGAACTTTTCTACAACCAGGACTGCTACACTTATCAAACCAGAAGGAAACAGAGAAATGCAGATTAGTAGAAAAATTTACTGGAACCTTACCGAAATGCAAACGAAAATGGAGAAATAAAATTCTAGGATATGCAACATTAATTACTTCATAGATAGATGTTAGTATAAATGAGACTCATAACAAAACAGGAGTTAAAAATGAGAAGACAGAGTAATAAGAATTATCTTGGTACAAAGAATGAAGAATGGAAATAGGTATGTGTGGGATTTATATGTATGGCAAAATGGAAGCACTCAGTATACAGATTGAATCTCAATGGAGGACAGGAATAAATTGGATGAATTAAAGAGAAACAAAAGTGAACTGGTATATATACACCCAATTATATCATAGTAAGTTTAGACTAAATCCTGGCAGTAAGACTGAGCTGGTGCTGTGGTTGATTTTAAATATCAACTCACCACAGTCTAGAATCCCTGAGAAGGGAGTGTCAACGAAAGAATCACCTATTTCAGGTCGGCCTGAGGGTGTGTCTGTGGGGAGTTGTCTTGATTGTTGTTGCTGAGGTGGGAAGACTCATCCTGAGTGTGGGCAGCACCATTGTAGGGACTGGGCTCTGACCTGCAAACAGTGAGGAAAGCTGGCGGAGTGGCAGCGGCTAGCTGGCACTGGGGTTTCTCTGTTCCTGCTTGTGGACAGGCTGAGAGCAGTTGCTTGCATACCCACTTTTACTTTTCTTCACGGATGGATGGGCTCTGACCTGGAATTGTAAGCCACACACACCTTTCCTCCCATAAGTTGCTTTTGGTGAGGTATTTTGTTCCACTAACAGAAACGAAAGTGGATGGTGACATTGGAAAACAAATTTTAATGTATAATGAGGTCAAAGGTCCACTTTATACCTTACGACGCACACAGTACATGTGGTGATTAGTGCTGAGTATCACTTGACAGGCTTTCAGTCACCCAGGAGGCACACTCCAGGGACAATTGAGGCATTGTCTTGATTAGGTTCCTGACTGAATAAAAAGGAGGAAGTTATGAGCACATGAGTGCACTCGCTACTCTACTTCCTGTATGAAAAGAGGAAGCTATGTGAGTGTGAGCCCTTGCTACTCTACTTCCTGTACAAAAGGAGGAAGCTATGTGAGTGTGAACACACACCACTCTACTTCCTGTATGAAAGGAGGAAGCTATGTGAGTGTGAGCACTCACCACTCTACTTCCTGTATGAAAGGAGGAAGCTATGTGAGCGTGAACACGCACCACTCCACTTCCTGAGGATGCAATGTGATAGCTGCTCCAAGCTCTTTGATTTCCCTGCCTTGACGGACTATTCCCTCGAGCTGGACTAAAATAAACCATGCCTTCCATAAGCTGCTTCTGTTAGGGCATTTTATCACAAACATTTGAAAAATAAGACAATGAGACACCAATAAAGAAGAAGCAAAGCTGGTAAATCTATACTAATATCAGAGCGAAGAGTGTTTAGAGCCATTTCATAATGATGACGGAGAGTTGAAGAAGAGGCTGTTAAATTCCTATTGCATGGGCCTGATGATATGGTTTAAAGTAAAGCAAGCACTGAATTAGCAGAAGAAATAAAAACCTGTCTTTGCCACTAAGAATTTAGAATATCTGTACAAGTTGACACAATTCACTGCAGCAAGCAGATCTATACCCATGTTATTTTCAAGATGCAGTCCACCTGCACTGTCGTTGATGACATGCTGAGTCACCGAACAGACCCAGTGAATCAAAAGATTGAAATTATTCAGAGCATGTTTTCTGTCTGCAGTGTAATAAGTTATACATGAATCACAAGTAGGTCGTTAGAAAGTACTCAACTGGTTTCTGAAGTTAAATTATACTCTCTTGAATAACCAATGGGTGGAGAAGAAACTATAATAGAAATTAGAAAGTTTGAGCTGAACATTCAGAATATATCAAGAGAAATTGCATGAGACTAACACGGTGCTCAGAGAAATGGATAGAGATTAAATGCACACATTAAAATGTGTGAAGGTAAATGATTAAAGCTTTGTGCTCGAGGAGGCAGAATGTAGGAGCAGCAACACAGATCCAAAGAACAGCAGAAAGGAGACAATAAAGATGAGAACAGAAATCAGCAGAACTGATAACAAAGGAATAGTCCAGTAAATCAACAAAACCAGAGCTGGATTCTATCAAGTAACAGAATCAACGGATTTTAGACCAACTAAGGAAAACCTAAGGAAAAGAGACGTGGCCAACGTCAGGGATGAAATGAAGGATGTTATTATCCAGCCAGTTAACACTGAGAAGAAAATGAGACGTTATAAACAATTCCATATCAGTGTATTTAGTGAATGAGAAAGAAAGGCCTCTTCAAACAACACACCCTACAGTACTGGATACATCAGATAGAAACATTCAAATGTCCTTGTAGTGTTTAAAGATCCTGTTTGTGTGAACTCAAAACTTTACAACAAAATACTGATATGTTTTTATAAGTAGATTTTTTTTCCAATATGTAATAAATAACATGAATTTTATATAGACATTTCAATAGATGTAAAAACAAAACAAAAACTTCCTAAACTTTTTTTTATGAATTAGTTTAGACTAATTTCCAACTGATAAGATCATTGTTAGCTAAGCAATTATAAGCTTATCTTTTTAATCAGTTTAGAATTAGATATTCTAATAAAATAATAGAAATTGATGAGCTTTCAGTAAAAAGAAATCACAAATTTGAGTGAGTCAGGAAATGGGTTGGCAGATCTAGGAAGAGATGGGGAGGAGGGATGGATACAGTCGGAATACACTGTGTGAATTTCTCCAAGAATCAATCAAAAACATAACACTGGTTAATTGAAATTAAATAATTACAAAGATTAATGCCAGAAAATTATTCAAGGAATTTGAGGTTTTTAATATGAATAAAAATAAATAAATGTAACTTACCATATTTGTACATACAGGAAAGGAATATTGCAAACTCAATACCGATTTACTACAAAATCCTTGACCAAGTGACAACAGAAAGGAAGTTCCTTAAGTTGATAAAGATTGTCCAAAGTTAACAACTGCAGTAGTAAAAATGATATTAATAAAGCAGTGACTGGTTTCTAGTGAGACGGGGAATAGGACACGAAAACCTTCTGTGACTGTTTCTGTTTCACCCTGAACTGAAGGTCTCCATCTGGGCCAAGAGGAGCAGACATGTGAGGAAAGAACCGTTTATAAACGATATGGTTCTATCCCAAACTCAGCAAGACCGGAGTGCAGGAAGATGCCCCAAATTTTTCTTCAGCAACTCCGTCAGCCTAGCTGGGTGGGAAAAAAATCTGTTCGCTTGCGTTACCATTTGGAAGCAACAGCAACAGATAGATAATTAGCAAGTGATTTTTTTTTTCGAGACAGTATTTCTCTGTGTAGCTTTAGTGCCTGTCCTGGAGCTCACTCTGTAGCCCAGGCTGGCCTTGAACTCACAGAGATCCGCCTGGTTCTGCCTCCTGAGTGCTGGGATTAAAGGCGTGCGCCACCACCGCCTGGCGCAAGTGATATTTTTTAAATGATGTAATTTTCAATAGTGATGTAGAACATCAAATATCTGAAGGTAAATTTAACGGAAAGTTTGAAAATGAAAAAATATATTTTATACTAAAAAAAAAACAACCCATAATTCACTACTGCTAGAGGTTATTGATCTAAATAAATGGAGCACTGTCCCACACTCACAGACAGAATAACCCAAAACTGCAGGTGCCAGCATTTTCCCAAAGTTAAGCCATGCATTAAATGGGTTTAAATTTGGAGGGGGTGGTGTCAAAAACTAATAAAATGATTTTATTATTACTGTATCTATTCTTAATTAATGAATGAAAAATCAGAGTTCCACACTATAGCCCGGGATGGCCTCAAACTCATGGCAATTCTCCTTCCTCAACTTACATTGATTTTAAATGTATGTGTATGTAGAAAGGAGCTAGAACACGCCAAGCAGTTTTGAAGAAGAAGGAAAAGGAAGAGTTCACTGGTCTGAGGGGCTGCAGGAAAGCTCTAGTGATGGAGAGAACAGAAGACTGTGGCCAGGAGTGCAGACCTTAGAACGGAAGGAGATGATCTTTCCAAACATACGACACATGAATATTTTCAATATGGATCTCAATGTGCATCCAGACTGTAGAGAGAACTGTAAATGACTCAGCACTTCTGGGAAGCATGCTCCATTCACGTGAAGTTCAGAAGCTCTCGGGTCGGAGGCAAGCCAGCTCTCACCCATGCCAGGTAGGTGGTGATGGAGTCCCGAGGCGTGCCCGGTGCTTTCCTCATGCCTGGTTCCTGTATCCTGGTGTTGGACACATGCGTGTATTAACTTTGCGAAGTCAGTGTGTGTAGCTGGAGAGTTTCTTTCCAGCTCCCGCCAAGCCCCAGCAGTCCTGGAGCCCACTTATAAAATAAACACACAGACTTTTATGTTATTTAAACTGCTCAGCCATTAGCTCAGGCCTACCATTGTCTAGCTCTTACTCTTATACTAAGCCCAATTTTGTTAATCTATATGTCGCCACATGTTCCATGGCTTTACCTGCTGCCTCTACATGATGCTCCCTGGACTGCAGCTGGTGTCTCCCCCTCCTGCCTTCCTGTCCTTTCCTTTTTTCTTTCTCTAGTCCTGCCTATACTTCCTGCCTGGCTACTGGCCAATCGGTGTTTTGTTTATCAAACAATCATCCACAGCAGGTGTGATTTGTAAAACGTCACTGAAAACTTATAAACAACATGGAACACAGCATCCTAAAACATACATATGCTACTATGTGGCAGAAAGCTCTAGAAGAAATGGCAGCTTCCTATGGAAGACACATTTCCTACCATTGCCAGATTGCTGTGACTGGTCGTCACCAAACTTTTTAAAACAGATACTGGACTTCTCTATCAATAAGGAATAGTGTGAGTGAGGCATCATACTGTGTGTGCTTGCCCGTGTTCTGCTGGACATGACGAGACACGTCCAGTGCATTCTGAATACTTGGTCACAAAGATGATGAAAGGGAGATAGTTTAAATATTTTTAAAATGTGGTTTTTTTTTTTTTAACAGTAATGCAGGATGCTCTGAGCTACTCTCCCCACCCCCACCAACTTGAAGAAGAGAAGAACATAAGAGAAGTGTAATTCAGTGTGTCAGATGTAATTAGGTCACCCTTGATTTTACTTCATATGGCGTGGCTCAGTGAGCGTACACTTGGAATAAAAATTCCATTCAGCAATTTTCTCATTTACTTGTGCTTCTATTATTTATGCTACTTCCAATCTGCACTTTCTTTGAAAGAATCTTTTCGGACCATTTGTCCATTTTGTGAGGGGTAATTTAGTTGATACTGCATGACACAAACCATAAATTCATTTAACCAGACACATGACACAAATTGTGATCCATGGCAACACTTGAAAGTAGCTCTCAGAAAACATCTTTTTTCTGCGGTGCCACATGACACCCAGCCACTGTCAGTCTGTATATTTAGTATCTGCAGTGACTTATGTCTTGCTCTGTGTTAATATAGACATTCCAATATTTGCTTCTCGATTCCAGAGAGCTGTCTTGAGGGCACCTGGAATGCACACGTCCCTGGACAGGTTAAGAGGAGTCACCTAGTTTTGCTCACAAGAGAAAGTGCAAATACATCTGAGACTAAAAGTAGTCAGTGTCAGTGTGAATCTCTTTCCACCCCATCCATAATAATGATACTGCAATGAAAACAGTGCTTTTTACATTACAGCTCAGATGTAAAACAATGATTCCATGAAACCACTTGTCTCTCTAAATTTTTAAAGAAGAGTGGACCGGAGTGCAGGAGACTTTTTGTCCTGCTCCAACATCATTCTGCCCCTGCAGAATCTCTTATACCTGATGCTCCATGTCCAGAACCCAGTTTCTTTAGCTATTACATGAGGGACTGGCAACAGGTGCGTACAAAGCCTCCTTTGGTTACTCTGATTTGTGGTGAACTGTCTCTCCCACATTCCTGTGCTGAAACTTTATCCTCAGCACATGCAAAAGGGATGGGATGCAAAAACAGGTCCCTTTGAGAGATAATTAAGTTAAAACAGGATCCTCAGGGTGTGCTCTAGCCCGCTGAAATCCCTCTAAGAATATGAGCCCAGGATATAGGCACACACGGAGCATGACCACAGAAGACACAGAGAAGAAATTGACCAGCCAAGAGGAGAAAGGTGTCAGAAGAATCCAACCCTGCTAGATTCGTATTACCAACTTCTAGAATTATGATAGAACCAAGATCTGCTTCAGCCACCCAGCCTATGACACTTCATCATGATAATTCCAGAAGACTGAAATAAAAAGGAAACAGTTTCTAGGATGTTCCATGCTTACAGTTGGACTTTGCTTTAAAAACTTCTGAGCATAAGTTATCCTCTTCAAAGAGCAGAGTATAGGAAAAGTGGCTACATTTATGATTGCTATCTAGACATAAATCCCTAAACTTCTGCAGTTGATGGAGAAGAAAGACACTTTCTAGGAAGTTCAGAATAAGAATCTCTGCTTATATGTCTTCTTCCTACAAACCCTATGACATTTGACAGAGTAGGTAGTTGTTGTCCATGCGAAGCCAGGAGAAGCCAGAGGTATTACAATCAAGTCTTTGGTGAGGTTATTGTTACTATTTAATATTTATGGAGTGCCCAGAGCAATGAGCCAATGTGTTACCTGTTTTCATTAGGAGAAAATACTTCTCTGCTTGTTCACTCACCAAAGATTTCCTCAAAGAAATAAGCTACCTACTTTGAATTTATAGCAACCTGGTTAGTTTTCATTCCATTTATATTCTAGTAACAATTTTCAAATAAAACATCTGGTGTCCAGATAAGATGGCTGTACATCTGGGAAACTGAAATACTCTGCAATCCCAGCAAGGTTGTGTGATCAAGGAGAATAGACAATGTACTGAAATGGACTCTCTCATCCTCTTTCCCATGGCCAGAGGCCATTCTGGGAAATGAAAAAAAGGTTGAAGTGAGGGGGGCTGCAGGAGATGTTAAAGCTTTTTGTATAATCCATTTAACAAATGACTTTGTAAATGAAGGTATACTCAGGCAAATGTTCAAAGAATGATTTAATCTCTTTCTCATTCTGAATAGGAGTGCAGGCAAATAAATGGTGAGGAAGGAAGCCATTTTGGATTCTGGTGGAAGTTATTCTTCTGTTTCTGTGTTGGTGACATGATTAAAGGAGTGACTATTTCCTTAGCTGATTGGCTCATTAGAGGAGGAATGAATTTATTGAGAGAGGTTCTCAGGTTGTGTTCTCTACATCACAGACAACATTGTGGAGGGACCCCAAAACAGTTTGACCACACAGCTGCCATGACAGGCTTGGGGTCCAGACACAGCTTCTGTGACAGGCTTACTGGCAGGTGACACCCAGATCCAGGAAAAGCCATAAGCTGACCCTACCCAGGGATCCACCCAGGGATGGGGAAATATCTAACATCCCAAACATTCCAACCATTAGATAAGGTGGCCAGATGTCCTTGAGTCTAGCACACACCTATTTTTGTTTTACAGATACCCCTAGACAATTGTCAGCCAATCAGGGTCCTGAACCCTGGAAATCCCCTCACCCCAACATCTGCTATGATAAAAACTCCACCCTACCTGAGCTTGGAGCTCTCTGCTCTCATTGCTGTGTGGGACAGACAAATGAAGCACCAGAGCTTGAAAATAAAGTCTCTTTGCTTTTACATTTGAGATTCAGTCTCCATGTTGATCTTATGGGGGTCCTCGAAATCTGGGTATAACAAACCTGAGGATGGATGCAGATTAGGGGTGAGTGGGTAGTTGTCACATGTGTTATCCACCACCTCCCAAGCCTGCTTTAGGTTGTTTCTCATATTAAACTTTGATTGAAGTATTTCAATAGCCAGGCGGTGGTGGCGCATGTCTTTAATCCCAGCAGTGGGAGGCAGAGCCAGGTGGATCTCTGAATTTGAGGCCAGCCTGGTCTACAGAGCAAGATCCAGGACGGGCACCAAAACTACACAGAGAAACCTCATCTTGAAAAAAAAAAAAGAAAGAAAGAAAGAAAGAAAGAAAGAAAGAAAGAAAGAAAGAAAGAAAGAAAGATGTATTTCAAGATCCAAACCACAAGGAGCACTGGATTTAGAATTACTCTTATTAATTTGAGCTGTCTATGCTTTATATAAGACACGGACATTGAGTATAAAGGTTTTCTCAAATGCTCCTACTCTGTCAGGCCTTCATGTCTCCCCTCCATTTGTGATGGCAAGTCCCTTCTTTCTCTCTTTGAACCTGCAGATAGATTCTTCTTGAAAGCGGAGACATGGCTTCCTGTTGTCACAGGAAAGTGAAGATGGTCATGTGGTAATGTTGTGCCCAGATCGCGACCCCCAGAGAGACCACCAAGGACGAGCAAGCCGGAATGCAAAAGCAAGGTTTAATCGTGGATATCCAAATGCAATACAAGCCTAGGCAGGGACTTCGTCCAACAGATCCAATGCAGTGGAAGCTGGAGGAAGTGCCCACCTGTCTGCAAGCTCAGTTTTTAAAGGGAAAAATCACAAGGTTACATCATTTAGGGGTGCTAGTACGGGTACAATTCTGATTGGCTTGTGTCTAGGAATTCCAGAAATCACAATTCAGTTTTCCTTCTAAGGAAGTAGTTGCCCACCACCATTTTTCATTGGCTGCCCCCAGATGGGGGCATCTGGTGATTACACAGTCACTATGGAAACTAGGGTTGGGACATTCTATGGTCAAGCAGTTGCCTAGGGGGCCAGGGAGAGGACATTCCATAGTCCGGCAGCCATTACCTCCTGACTATCATGTGACTCTGTACTTTTACACTTCCTGGTTTCTGGAATCTGGACTGAATGGTTTCAGTAACTTCTGGCCTATTCCAGTAACTTATGGCCTATAGCTAAAAGGAGCAGCCTTAGGCCTTTAGTTTTTGGGGTGAAAGCATTTTGGTCTTATTTTGGTTCCACATTTCCCCCTTCTCATGGTCCTAAGGAGGCTTGGGCCTCGAGTAGCTCATAAGATTCTTGTCCTAACTCCTCTGATGCTGTATAAGGTTCAGTGAGGCTAATAGGTGTATAGCCACGTTGTACCATGAGTTGAATGGTCCCCAACCTTTGTTTCATGAACCGTACTAACATGTTTATAATACAAGGCCCAAATATCAACAGCAGTATCAGAAGAATAAGGGGACCAAGGATACTGGAAATTAAGGTAGTGAACCAGGGAGATTTAGAATACCAGGCCTCGAACCATCCCTGGTTGGCCTCTCGTTCCCTCTTTCGTTGGGCTATGCCCTCTCGCACCTTGGCTACTGAGTCCTTTATTACTCCCGAGTGGTCTATATAGAAGCAACATTCTTCACCTAAAGCAGTACATAGTCCTTTTTCTTTCAAGAATATTAAGTCTAGTCCTCTCCTATTTTTTAAGACAACTTCCGCTAGGGAGGTCAGGGACTCTTGGAGGTGAGTTATCTGAAATTCTAGTTTTTCTATGTCCTCATCTATAGACTCACGTAAACTAGAGTAGTGTTGTTGTAGGACCAAGGCGGCAGCCCCTGTTCCTAGCCCAGCAATACTGGTCCCTAACAGTATGCTTAATGTGAGGGCGGTTAAGGGCTCTCTTTTTGACCTGTGGAGGCTTACTGGTCTGGCAAGACTTTCTAGCTCTTCCTTAGAATAGTATATCAACCGTGGCAGAAGCCGGATCATTATACAAAAGCCCTTAGTCCTATTGAGGACCAGAACATGTGCACAGGGAGTTAGTCCCGTGGAACATGCCCACCAAGTATTATCAGGAGGCTGCAGGTAAACGTCCTGGTCAGGGAGGGGTCGGGTATTATTACAATGGGCCTGGTACTTGGTTGGCACTGTCCCTACGCAGACGCCTTGGCCCTGTACCTGCTGGATAGTTAGTGAGGCCTTAGCCTGCCATCGGCATTCCTGTGGTTTGCTGGTCATTGTATAATTGCCCTCTACTGCAGTGCCCTCGTAAAAAGGGGGTCGTGCATCGTAACAAAGCCAACATGAAACAGTTAATTCAGGCTTGGAAGCATTCAAAAGCAAGAAAGATTTCTGAAGGAGGGTGTACAGGGGACTCTCATCCGATGGAATCGGAGGGGAGAGGAGCTGTTCTGCAGGTTTCTTAGGTGCAACAGTTAGACCTTTGGCAGAAATCACGGCAGGTTTGGTTAGACTTGGTGTTACTGTGGGGTTAAGTACTCAGTCGGGTCCCACTGCTACTGTTTCCACTGGTGTGAGGGTACGTTTTATGGTAAAAGTTAGCTGGCCTGACCCTGGGTGTAAATGCAGTCCCCATGTCTTTCCACTGGTCCAATCTGCCTGCTTACCGGCCTCTGTAAACCGAATGATTAGGGGGTTGCAGTGCCCACCACGTCTAGCCCCAGCATAAGCGGAAAAGCGTTCTATATCATAGCAATTTCCACAGCGCTGATTTCCACACCACCCAATCCCTGGAATGGACATATCTCCTACCCTCTGTACCGTGATAAAGTCTCCTTTTGTCGGGGGGTCCCAGCTTATTGATCCAGTTGACTCACATCCCCAACTGCCACAGAAAGCGTATTTCTTCTCCTCCGCATTTCTGACGCCGTTCTTTGGTCATAGAGTGGCCAGGACAAACATAAAATTGCAGTTGCCTTGCTTTGGTGCGTCCTCCAGGTGTGTCACATCCTACAGCGAATGCTGAGAGCTCCTTGCCGTTTGGGAGAATGTCAGGTTCGTTTCCAGAAGGTCCCCACATCCGCCCCCCTAGATCGCAAAGGTCTGCATATAGATCGGGGAACCAGGTGTCTCGTGGGGCCACAGACGAGATTCTGCTAATTATCCTGTCAGGGTTGGACCCTCCAGAGATGATGATCCAGGTTTGGTTCCAAGGTGTATGGGGATTATCAGGTTGGCTGATCTCCGTGGTGGCACCAGGCAGAAGTAGGAGAATCAGGTAGAGGCTGATCATTTTTCCTGGCATGGCGTAATTTGAGCCTCAGTGGATTAGAGGGATGTTGAGTAGCTTTCCACGCCTCGCCTTGGTACTCCTCAGGAAGCGCGAAGGGGTCAACAGTCGCGCGTGTGAGTAATGGACCCAGGCTGCGACTCCGTCCACCTTCAGAGCTGTCGGGGTGGTCAGGATCACCATGTAAGGTCCTTTCCACCTGGGCTCCAGTGACTTGCACTGGTGCCTTTGGATCAAGACCCAGTCTCCCGGTCTGAACCTGTGGGGAGTAGGAGGAGAAGCGGCCTGGTAAATAGCCTGGAGCTTGGGCCATATTTCTTTATGGGCCTGGCGGAGTCCGCGAAGTGCATCCAGGAGGTCCTGGTCCTCCAACTGTGTCACTAAATCAGTGTGAAGACTAGGTATAATGGGAGGTGGGTACCCATACATGATTTCAAAGGGTGTTAATCCCAGTTGCTAAGGGGAATTCCGAACCCAAAAAAGGGCAAAGGGAAGAAGGGTCACCCAGTCACCGCCAGTCTCCAAGGCCAATTTAGTTAGGGTCTCTTTTAGTGTCCTGTTCATCCTTTCTGCTTGCCCTGAGCTTTGGGGTCTATAAGCACAGTGTAATTTCCAATCTGTCCCCAATGCGGTGGCTACTCCCTGACTTACCTGGGAAATGAAGGCTGGACCATTATCTGATCCTATCATAACTGGAAAGCCAAACCTGGGCAGAATTTCTTCCAGTATCTTCTTAGCCACCACGTTTGCAGTTTCGTATTTGGTGGGGTACGCTTCAGTTCATCCTGAGAAGGTGTCTATAAAGACTAATAGATATTTTTAGCCAAACTTTCCTGTCTTGATTTCAGTGAAGTCCACTTCCCAGTACGTACCTGGCTGGGTGCCCCGGAGGCGACTCCCTGGGTTTGCAGGGTGTGGGTTGGTGTTAGTCAGGCGGCAAGCATGACAACTAGCCACAATGTCCTCTATAATCTGGTTTCCCTCTTTAATTTTCACTGCAGAGTGTCTGAGGAGATCTTGCATTTTTCTGATTCGCAGGTGGGATGCCCGATGTATTTTTCGGAGCATTGTTTGTCCCAGTTCTTGAGGCAGAATGATCTTATTGTCAGCTGTCCACCACCATCCCTCTACCAGGTGCATCATGGGTAGAGATCTCACCCATGCCTTGTCTTTATCCGTGTACCGGGGTAAAGGGGGAAGGTCACGGGCCCCAGGGTCCACAAGCATAGGAGCTATAGTGGCCGTCATGGCCACCTGCCTGGCTGTCTGGTCAGCCAAATTGTTTCCTCGTTGAATCGGCGCTTCTCCTTTCTGGTGCCCCGGGCAGTGCATGATTGCTAGTTTCTTGGGGGCCCAGAGGACCTTTAGTAGCTCTAAGATTTCTTGTTTATTTTTAATAGTCTTTCCCTCTGCTGTTAACAGCCCCCTCTCCAAGTATATAGCCCCATGGATATGTGCAGTGGCAAATGCATTGTCCTTCCCGAGTTGGAGGGCGTTTGTTAAGGCTATTAATTCGGCCTTTTGTGCTGAAGTCCCTGGCAGCAATGCAGTGGCCCACACGACGGTTTCACTGGTAGTCACTGCTGCCCCCCCATACCTTTGTCCATCACGCATGTAGCTGCTCCCATCCGTGAACCAGTTTTCCTCTGCATCTGGTAGTGGGACATCTCGCAGGTCTGGGCGTATGCAGTGTGCCTGAGCCAGGATCCAAGCACAGTCGTGAAGTGGAGCCTCCAGGTCGGGATCAGGCAGTAGGGTGGCTGGGTTCAGAGCTGTTGGGACTTGATAAGTCAATCTGGCTGGGTTAAGAAGGAGGGCCTGGTAGTGAGTGAGCCTTGCATTACTGATCCATCGATCTGGGGGCTGTTTAAGGATTCCCTCCAGGGCACGCAGGGTTGCAATAGTCAGTCTCTGACCAAGAGTCAGTTTGTCTCCATCTTTAACTAGCAGAGCTACGGCCGCAATTATTCTTAGGCATGGAGGCCACCCCGCAGCCACTGGGTCCAACCTTTTTGACAGATATGCCACTGGTCTTTTCCAGGGTCCCAAGGTCTGGGTGAGGACCCCTTTGGCAATGCCCCTACTCTCATCCACATAAAGGTGGAAGGGTTTGTTGATGTCTGGTAGGCCAAGTGCTGGGGCCTCCAGCAGTTTCCGTTTCAGTTCCTCAAATGCTCGTTGTTCCCTCTCTGTCCAGACAAAATCTGTTGTGTTTCTAGTGACCTCATATAGGGGCTTAGCCAGTTCAGCGAATCCGGGAATCCAGAGGCGGCAGAATCCCGCTGTCCCCAGAAACTCTCACCTGTCTCGGTGTTGTAGGAGCGGGTATTTTCAAGACCGTCTCCTTCCTGGCGTCCGACAGCCATCTTTTACCCTCCTTAAGGACATACCCCAGATACCTGACCTGCCTCTTACAAATCTGGGCCTTTTTGGCCGAGGCTCGGTACCCTAGGCGTCCTAGGGTCAGCAGCAAGTTCTCAGTCCCTTTAAGGCAGGCTGCTCTGTCGACTGCAGCAATCAACAAGTCATCTACATATTGTAACAAGCTGATGTCTGGATTTTGGGTGCGATACTCACCCAGATCTTCATGAAGAGCCTCATCAAATATGGTTGGAGAATTTTTGAACCCTTGAGGGAGTCTAGTCCATGTCAGCTGCCCGCTGATCCTGATCTCAGGGTCGTGCCACTCAAAGGCAAAATACAGTTGACTCTTGGGGGCTAAAGGGAGGCTGAAAAAGGCATCCTTCAAGTCCAGAACAGAGTACCACTGCCGGTCTGGAGGTAGTGAGCTCAGCAGGGTATATGGGTTAGGCACAGTGGGGTGAATATCCACCACTCTTTTGTTCACTTCCCTTAAGTCCTGGACTGGCCTGCAGTCCCCTGTGTGGGGTTTCTTGACTGGCAACAAAGGAGTGTTCCATGCGGACTGAATTGGTCGCAGAACTCCCAAACTCAGAAGCCTCCTTATATGAGGTGTTATTCCCTTCTTTACTTCTAGGGACATGGGGTACTGGCGGACATTGACTGGATCAGCATCTGATTTGATCTCTATATAGACCGGAGGCCTATGCTTCGCTAGTTCCATTCCCCCAGTTTCTGCCCAAGCTAGGGGAAGTTTTTGGAGCCAAGCCTGAATTTCTTGCCCGGGAGCCTCAGGTTCTAGGCGGAGCCTGTATTCCTCGACTAGGTCAGTTGTCAGGAGTACTTGTATCGGCCTCCCTTTTTGGTCCGTTAGCCAAGCTCCCTCGTCTGAGAAATGAATTTGAGCTCTCATTTTAGACAGGAGATCTCTCCCAAGCAAGGGATATGGGCATTCTGGTATCACCAGGAAGGAATGGGTTACTTTCCCCATGCCTAAGTCCACAGTTCTTTGAGTAGTCCATGAATACGACTTAGTTCCTGTGGCTCCCTGTACCCAGGTTCGTTTTGAGGACAGGGGTCCGGCAGGGGCCAGGAGGACCGAACTCTCAGCTCTGTGTCTACCATAAATTGGATTGGCTTCCCCTCCACCTTTAAGGTTACCCTGGCTCAGGGAGGGGTGCTGAGCCCCGTCCCCCCTAGTCACTTTCTTCTTCCAGAGTGGTTGCTAGGGTTGGGACATGGGGTACCTTTTTCTTCTTGGGGCAATTCCTGACCCAGTGTCCTTCTTCCTTGCAATACGCACATTGGTTTCTTCCTACCTTGGGTTTTGGCTTGGGTCGGGGCGTTCCGGCTCCTCGGAGAATTCCTTTCTCAGTTGCCAACAGGACTCTCTCCAATTGTGCCTGCTGTTGTTGTAACAGTTTAGTTAGATTCCTTTCCTGCCTCATATCTCGTCTATCCTCTCTTTGTTGTCTTTGTTTCTCTTTCCTTTCTTCCTTCTGCTCCTCTGTCTCTCTCTTGTTATATACCTTTTTCGCCACCGCTACTAGCTCCCTGAGGTTTCTTTCTCCTAGTCTGTCTAATGACTGCAACTTTTTTCTAATATCTGGTGCTGCCTGGTTTATGTAGGCAAGTATGACCGCCTGTGTTATCATCGGTGACTCAGGATCATACGGGGTGTATTGTTTAAAGGCGGTCATTAACCTTTCTAAATAGGCAGCCAGACTCTCGTCCACTCCCTGTCGTATATCATAGACTTTGGCCATATTTGTCGGCTTTCTTGCCGCTGCTTTGAGACCCACCAACAGAGCCTGGCGATAAACTCGGAGACTTCTCCTTACCTTCCGCCGCGTTATAGTCCCAGTTGGGGCGGGTAGAAGGGAAAGCAGCAGTTATAACAGCCGGATCAGTCAGGGGGTCTCCAGTAGGCCCGGGGACAAGCTTTCGGGCGTGTTCCAGGATCCGTCCCCTCTCTTCAATGGTGAAGAGGATGCCCAGGAGTTGCTGGCAATCGTCAAAGGTGGGCTGGTTTGTGAAAAGAACAGTCTCTAAAAGGTTAATTAAGTCTTGGGGGTCTTTAGAGAAAGGGGCATTCTGTGCCTTCCAATTAATTATAGAGATCACTAGTGGCAAGTGGCCAGTAATGGAAGGGCTGATTCCCGTCCTCATCTGGGGGTCCCGCCGGCCTCAGAGGGAGGGCAACTGTGGTGTCAGGTTGAGGGATCGCCCCTCGGCGGCTTCTCGTTGCCTGTGCGGGACCCCGTGAGGGTTGTGGGGCCAAAGCTGGCTCTGGTGGTGGCGCTGTCGGCTGCACCGTCAGTTGTGCCCTAGGGGAGTATGGTGGGGGGAAAAGTTCAGTTTCATCAGTCCCTCCCTGCAGGACCTCAGGCATGCCACCTGTCTGTTTGGCTTTCCTAGCAGGGAGGAAAGGTTTGACCCATGGCAGGGGACCTTCAAGCCGATCAATCAGGCCCCGCCAGGTAACTACATATGGAATCTGGTCCGGGTATCCCAAACGGGGTCTAAAAACTATTTCCTCTACTTTCTGGATAATGGCCAGATCAAACGTGCCCTCCACCGGCCAGCCAACATTAAGAGTTGGCCACTCTGCGGAGCAAAATCTCACCCACTTACGCTTCCTGACATTCACACTGTTGTTGTTCACTGTGTCTCACACGTCCTGCCAGTGAGTAAGGGTTAAATCCAAGGGGGAAGATGGAGTTGTCCCCATGGTTAGTTTAGAAAGCTAATGAACAAAGGGGAGAGAAACAAAAAAACAAACACAAGAACAGACAATAAAGAAATGACAAGGCCTTAACAGATTCCCGGGTGCAACAGAGGGTCTCTGGAACCGCGTTGACATACACGGATCCAAAAACCGTACAGACGGGGCCACAGAACTCTAAGATTGGTTCCTGGTCCCCTTCAAAACGGATGGACTCCACACAGGAGTCCTCTGACGGAGGAGGGGTCCTCTGAGGCCCCCCCCACCACGTCCTGACGAGGGGTCGAGATGTCTCTCGTCTCCTCCAGGGTCACCTTACAGGTGCGTCCGCCAAGGTGAGCCTGTCAGATTCAACCGCTGGCTTCGGATAAGAAAAGGAAAGTAAAAGGAAAGCAAAGACAAGAAAACGGAGCGCTCTTACCGATCGGTGCAGATGGACCTCTGGAGCTCTTAGGGGTCCCGGCGGGGGGGGTCTCTGGGGATCCCGGACGGGCCCTCAAATGTTGTGCCCAGATCGCGACCCCCAGAGAGACCACCAAGGATGAGCAAGCTGGAATGCAAAAGCAAGGTTTAGTCGTGGATATCCAAATGCAATACAAGCCTAGGCAGGGACTTGGTCCAACAGATCCAACGCAGTGGAAGCTGGAGGAAGTGCCCACCTGTCTGCAAGCTCAGTTTTTAAAGGGAAAAATCACAAGGTTACATCATTTAGGGGTGCTAGTACGGGTACAATTCTGATTGGCTTGTGTCTAGGAATTCCAGAAATCACAATTCAGTTTTCCTTCTAAGGAAGTAGTTGCCCACCACCATTTTTCATTGGCTGCCCCCAGATGGGGGCATCTGGTGATTACACAGTCACTATGGAAACTAGGGTTGGGACATTCTATGGTCAAGCAGTTGCCTAGGGGGCCAGGGAGAGGACATTCCATAGTCCGGCAGCCATTACCTCCTGACTATCATGTGACTCTGTACTTTTACACTTCCTGGTTTCTGGAATCTGGACTGAATGGTTTCAGTAACTTCTGGCCTATTCCAGTAACTTATGGCCTATAGCTAAAAGGAGCAGCCTTAGGCCTTTAGTTTTTGGGGTGAAAGCATTTTGGTCTTATTTTGGTTCCACAGTAGTGTGGTCAATACCATCTCTTCCATGTGGATTATCTTGCTCCCAAAATGGAGGGAAAGTGATTTCACTCCTTTCTGATCCAATTTACCCATCACTTTTTTTTTTCAGAAAAGAACTGGCAATTCTTGAATTCTAATAATATTTGATGTTAACAAAAGGTATCAGAAGCAGTCCACATATGAGAGCTTAGGCAGAAGAAGAGCCTGTTGTGAGGGTTGAAGTGTTTTAAGTTTAAATCGCTGTGCTTAAGAGAGCTATAAAACAAAAAAAAAACAGAACAAAACAAAACAGAACAAAATGCCTCTAACCTGTGAGCCCCGCTCGCCCGAGGACAGAGAACTTCCTGGAAAGCTGGGGGCTGCTGTTCATGTAAGATAACGAGCCATGTATTTTCACTTCTGCAAACAAGCTTGGTTGCCCCCACTGCACAGGATGTGCTTGATCACACACAGGTGGGAGGTATGAAGGCAGGAAGTACTCTGGAATGTATGCTTGCCCCCAATTGGACAAAGGTAGGAAGTACCTTACAGGCTTTGCCTTTACAAGCAACAGACTAACATAATTCATGGCCATTATCTGGGAATCCCAGGTATGGACCACTAATAGCCAGTGTTCATTATCCTGGCCGGTATTTAATAAAGCTAGCTTCAAATTTGGCCCAAAAATTGTGCTAGTGGTCTTATTCTTGCCCAGTGGGATTAACACTGTTGTGAGAACTTTAAAATCCAGACATTCATTCATTTTTCTATTCATTTGTTAATTCAACATTTTAATGTGGAATTCCTTTTATTTGGAATATAATGATTGATACAGCTATCTCATCTTTGAAGAGACTTAGTCCATGGGAAGAAACAGACCCATGAACAGCCATTTGTAGTGAAAAAAGGCATAATGCAATATTCTCAGGAGCCAATCCCATCCTGGCTTCCAAGGTCACATATTCTCAAAGCCACAGGTGCTTAGGACTACATCAGATCTGTTTTTACTTGGAGGAGAGCTTGATCGGTTCTGGTAATTTATGTGAAAAATGGAGAGCTTTTTGCTTTAGACAACTGTTACAGGAAGGTTAAGGGAGAGGAAGGGTAGAGGGCTCATCCTTATTTAGAATTTCCAAGAATGGCTGGGCATTTCTCAATCCATGCTTTACAGTTTAATTTGGTAAATGTGTTCATCAGCTTTTTGTTTCTGTAGCAACTATCTCAGATAGTCAACACATAGAGAAAAGATTTGCTCTGGCTCACAGTTTCAGTTCATGACCTATCTTATGTGCTCAAGCTGGTGGCAAGGCATAATTCCCAATGGTCAGCATGTGGTTAAGCAAAGCTGTGCATCTACAGTCTGTGCTGTGTCGTGCCTCATATCCGAGACTCTAAACAAAGAGGAAGACAAAAGAGGAAGGGATCAGGACTCCACTGAGTGTGCTTCCAGAGACCTAAACCCATCCTCCAGGCTCCACCTCCTAAGGAATTCGCTACCTCCCTTAGGCTGGGACTGAACCATTAACACATGAGGATCAATACAGTAGGAGCAATGCAAACATTGGATAATGTTTTGTTTTCCCATCAGATTTCTAAAATAACGTGGATCTAGAGTTATCTTCCTCTTCAGAGATGATGTGCTCTACCACCAAGGAATTGTATTTGGCAGCTGACATGAATAACCTAGTCCCAATGGCTTAAGTGGATGAGGGTTGGTTTTCCTCAACAGTAAGTAGTTAGTGTTGGGGAATGCCTGAGAGCTAACATGGTAAGTTGCCTCAGACCCAATGTGCTTCTAAGTTACTTCTAAATCTCTCTATGGAGAGATTTAACTTTCAGTATTTAGATATGTGTCTGTGTGTGGGTATATGAATGTAGTTGTGTTCAGAGGCCAGGAGAGAGTGATAGATTTCCTGAAACTGGAATTATAGGTGTTTGTGAGCCACCTGACTTGGGTACTGGGAACCAAACCTGGGTCCTCTGGAAGAGTAGTATGTGCTCTTAACTGCCGAAGCCATCTCTCCAGGCCCCTAAGTTATTTTTCTTTCATTCTTAGCACCAGCTTCTGTCCTCAGAATCTCATCACATTGTGGAGATTCAGCCATCCTGTCAACCCCCAGGACAGAGGGGAAATGCAAAAGGCAAAGGGCCACACTAGCCTGGTGGCCTCTGTCACTTCATGCTAAGGATGCTTTTTGGAAAGCATATCTAACCATCTTTGATGCTGTTTTCTTGTTCAGAACTTAAAGTCAGGACTGTGACTAGCTGCAAAATAGACTGTAAATGTCTTTAAACAGAATATCTAAAGACTCTTTCTGCCTAGAATAAGTGAGGAGTTTTATATTTAGGAAGAGAGGGTTATAGGTGGGTCTCGGATAGCAGTGACCATATTAGGAGTGACATTTTCCTCTCATTCTCCTTCTTCTTCATGAGCTGTAGAAACACACACTTGTCAAACACACACCCGTTGCTAGACATGCTTAAAATGGTATGTGTTTCTGTTCTAGTGCTCAACTGCACTTTCCTCCTTATTAAAGTAGCCATTCAACAGATACATTTTAATGTGAATATTCTTTCTCAAATATCACCAAATTTAATAATACCCAAATTCCATCTTTATTCCTTAATTTAATCTAAATATGTAAATGATTAGTTCTCCATTGAACAGAAGTAATTTTATGGACTCCGATTCTTTCAATATTTAATAACTCTTTTGTACTAGAAAAAAATGGCTAAAGGTTTATGTTTTAGCATTAAATGCATGTGCTTTTTAGCAAGCTTTGAAGGCTCCCTTGTGCTTTGAAATTATAACTAAGTATGCAGTACTAAAAATATGGGTTGTGGATAAAGAATGTCAGTTAATAAAGGATATGAGGATATATCAAGAAAATTAACACCTTATAAAAGAGGGGCTATTGGGGACTTGGAAGTAGAAAGAGATGCAAATAGGGGGTGTCAGGAAAGGGCAGTCAGGGGGCTGATGATGTGGCTCAGCAGGTAAAGGCACTTGCCAGGTAGGTTGAGGACCTGGGTTCTATCCCCGGGACCCATATGGTTGAAAGAGAGAACTCGCTTGAGCAGGGAACTCTGACATCCACATCTGCACATCCTTCTCTTCTAGAATAAGTATATTAAAAGGTAGCCCAAGACATATAATCAAAAGGATAATGTGATCAAAAAACATTACATGTATGTGTATATGGAATTATCATAATGAAAATCATTACTTCATAAAAATGAACATTAATTAAAAAGAAAGTAGTAACTTTGTGTGATCAAATCAACATTTAAGAGATTTGATCAAAGGCAAAGATAGATCAGGGACAGAACATAGAGTAAAATTCAGTATTCCTAACTTCTTGTCCCATGATATAACGTCAAAAATAAAAGTAAGTTAGTATATTGCCTTTAGAGCCTGCAGATTATAAATAATGTCAATATAAGTTAAAAATTCAATTGTGATGTGTTGTGTTGTTTAAGCATTAGAACTCTTAGAGTCTATCATCAAAACGACGTGATCTTAAGCATCACTGATCAACATTAATCACTACTCACTGAGGGATGGCGCACTTCATTCATTCTTTCGTAGAATATTAAGAATGCAGCTGATGATCAGGCATTATGCCAGCGTTGAGGTCATTAGATGGATGTCAAGTTTGATCTAACAGGTACCCCTCATTGACAACACAGATGTAGAACAGATAATGACAGCATCATGGAATAAATGATGTCATGTCGATATAAACGGAAGATGGAGAATGTGTGGAGTAGTTCACTTGGAAGAAGACTCTAGGCAGGACTTCTATTGCTTGAGAATTTCATACAGGCACATGACGGGTTTTGATCAAATCCATGTGTGTTCTCTCCCCTCCAACTGGTCACCCTAGTGTCACCCCCCCCCCCAGTTTCATGCACTCTGTTTTGAGAATCATTTCGTCTGCACGGACACAGGGCCTTCTGCTGGGGTATGGGTCGTCTGTCAAAGGCCACACCCTGGAGAAAACCAAACTTTCCTTCTCCCAGCAGTTGTCACTGCTGTTAGATCCTCAGCTAGGGTAGGAGTTTGTGACCCCACCCACCCTGGGATTTTGACTAGCCGGATCTCTTACAGGCCTCGTGCATACAGCCTGTCTTACTTAGGGTATTTATTGCTGTGAAGAGACACCATAATCACAGCAGCTCTTATGAAGAAAATATTTAATTGGGGTGGCTCACTTACAGTTTCAGAGGTTCAGTCCATTATCAACATGGTGGGGAGCATGGCAGTGTCCAGGCAGATGTGGTGCTGGAGCTGAGAGCCCTACATCTTGACTCAGAGGCAACAGGAAGTGGACTAACAGTCACACTGAGGGAGGCTTGAGCAAAAGAGATCTCGAAGCCCACCCACACAGTGACACACTTCCTCCTCCAAGGCCACACCTCCTAATAGTGCCAGTCCCTTTGTGGGCCATTTTCTTTCAAACCACGACACAGCAATAGCTGCTAGGAGTTCATATTTGCAACTGCCCTCTTATGTCTGGAAAACATGGCTGCAGCCAGACAGGACCTCACAGAGAGGTTGGTCAATGAGAGTGGGCAGAGAGGGAGTAGAAAGGCTTTCTCGGCATGGAGTAAGGATAACTAGAACTTTGAGGAACTGATACACAGCATCATTTATCTAAATTCCCCTCTGAGAAATACAAAGAACCCAGGCAGTCTGTCATAAACAGCTGTGCAAACACTGGATGACTTGACAGGGGGTGGGGTGCAGCCACAGTGGACTTCCCACTTCACCCCAGAATTAGACCTGTTCCCTGGGTCACAGATGGTGCTTAGGCAGCTCCTGATGGGGCCACTCCCTGCTGCTTTCAGCAGGGAGGGTAAAACAGACAAGTGTTGTTCCCAAAGGAGGAAGAAGAGCTGTGCATTCTCACTTCCCCATCTGATGTCTTCAGTTTCCCAGGAGAAGTCGGAGGCAGGAGTCACAGATGCAAGAACAGCATGCTTGTAGAGCTCTGTCTACTTGCAAAGGCACAATCACAAAAGGGATAAAAGCTCCCACTGAACATGACTGTATATAATTGGAAGGGACCTCCTAGACAAAATTGGAAACATTTTAGTGTGAATAAAAGTCAACTGTCTATGTAAGTAGAGACAGAGTTAGAATCAACATGTGTATGTTATTCAGCTTAATATTGCATGTATTTTGCTATAAATACATAATTTTTGTTTTTTTTCGTTACTTGAAAAGTCTAGAAACAACACTAGAACAAAGGTTCCCTATCAGGGTGAAAAACGAGTACAGTGTGAAGGCTTGTAGAATATAGACCTGCTCTAGTCTATGGAAAGAGGCTTCTTTAAAAATATTTGTTTGATTTTTAATTTTGTGTTTGTGTGGATGCCAACAGAGGTCAGAAGAGAGCACTAATCCCAGGACCTGGAGTTACAGGCAACTGTGAGTGGTCCAATGTGGGTGCTGAGAGCCGAACTCGGGTCTTCCACAAGAACAGCACATGCTCTTAGCCACTGAGCCATCTGTTCAGCCCAGAGTTGGGTTTCTTTAGTATTCATCATGACTTCCAACATAGACCACAGGCTGCTGTAGGGGGAAAGTGTTCCTGTGTCCTGTGGCCACTTGGTCCCAAATAAACACACAGAGGCTTATATTAATTACTAAGTGTTTGGTCTATGGCTCAGGCTTATTATTAACTAGCTCTTTCATCTTAAATTAACCCATTTCTATTAATCTATGTATTGCCATGAGTCTTGTGGTTTGACCTGTGTTCTATTACATCTTGTTTCCCTGGCAGCTCTAAGTGTCTGTGTCGACTCCACTTTTCTTTTCCCTGTATCTCCCTTGGATTTCCCACCTGGCTATAACCTGTCTTACTATAGGCCAAAGCAGCTTCTTTATTAACCAATGGTAGCAACACATATTGACAACATACAGAAAGACCAACCCACAGCATTTTCTCTTTTCTGTCTAATCAAAAAAGGTTTTCATCTTAGCATAGTAAAGTTACATATAACAAAAGAGTTATCAAACAAAAATTATAGTTATAATATCCAGTTTAGGCTGGGTGGTAATGGTGCATGCTTTTAATCCCAGCACTTGGGAGGCAGAGGCAGGTAGATTTTTGTGAGTTTGAGGCCATCCTGGGCTAGAGTGAGTTCCAGGAAAGGTACAAAGCTACACAGAGAAACCCTGTCTCAAAAAAACCAAATAATATATATATATATCCAGTCTATTTGTATTTGGCAAAAATTAAAGAAAATATTGTACCATCTGTATTTGTGAGTCTAAAGTTTCATATCTAATTTATCTTTTATCATAACCAAGGAAAACTTTAATTATAGCCATGTAGTTTTCATCCCCATCAAAGACCCCAGAAGGATATTATCTGAGTAATCAGGAAGTGCATTGCAAGCAGCTTCCAAAATTCTAGAAATAACAGAGACATCTGGCTGCCTAGACAGTCACCCAAAGTTCCTCTATAATGTTGGGGTATCTATCTTGAGCCTACAGTCCTAGAGTATCTGGCAGATTTTTCAGTGAAGCAGGAAGTTTGAAGGACTCTTCTGCCTATTGACAAAGTTCATCAGTTGCCTTCCTCTGTGTTGTGCAGGATTTCTGGCAGTTTATTCTGCAAAGCAGGAACCTGAAGGACCATCCTGCCTTGTTTTGGCAAAGTCCTGTGGATTCTGCTTGTCCAGTTTATACAACATACTGTCAAGCAGTCCAGGCAAGAGCAGTTTCTTGCTCAAATGGCTCCCTTTCTTTTAGTGTAAGCAAACTCGATAATGAGTTTCTTCGATGCCCATCGTCCTTTTTGAAGTAATTGGTGCTGCCAGGAGCAGATGTATCTCATTGTCCAGAAAAGTCTAAGTTCTTAAAACATTTTAAATGCCATATTCTCTAGGTCTTTGAAGTGTTTGAAGATTATCTATCTATCTGAAATATATATCCACATATTGAGAAAACCTAATTAACATGACTATAAGTTTGACTATTATAGATGACTATTATTTTGTATTTTTTAAAAGATTTACTCTCTCTCTATATATATAGTGTTCTGTCTTCATGTATGCCTGCAGGCCAGAAGAGGGCACCAGATTTCATTATGGATGCTTGTGAGCCACCATGTAGGTGCTGGGAATTGAACTCAGGATCTCTGTAAGAGCAGCCAGTGCTCTTAACTGCTGAGCCATCACTCTAGCCCCCTACTTTTTATTTTTTAACTATATATTGTATTTTTAAATGAGCTGCATACCAGTGGTAGCAACACATATTCACAGTGTACAGAAAGACCATCTCACAGCATAGTAAAATTACACATAACAAAACAGTTAACACCTTAAATAAGATTAGAAATATACATACAGTATAACAAAATTAACCTTATATTTGTATCAATAAACCCAAATCTATACCAATGTAAAGTATTTTGAGATTAATAGTTGTTTTTTGGATTAAAGTAGATTCAATAATCTACCTTTTGTTCTCATCATTTCTACATCATATCCCTCCTCCCTTTTTTAAAGAGATTGACTATGACCATTTATAATCAACCCTCTTAAAATAAAAACAAACATTCATAAACATTATTTTGGGAATTTTGGGATAGTTTTCTACACTACTTTCTGCTTATTGAGGGTACTGATAATCTTATGAGGATCCTGAGAAAATTTATGGTCAAGTCCTGACTGAAGTATTTTGTATGGTTGATCCATCTCAACCAGTAGCTTTGATGTTGTTGTGGATGTTGGATCATTTGGGACATTATTCCCATTGGAGACCTTTCAGGGGGTCTTGCTCAATCAAACCATATTAAGTTGGAAGCAATTTACTGGTTCTCATTTTCTGTGGAAACAAAAGCACAACCTCTTTTCCAAAGCAACATATCCTTTGACCCAAATTTCGAAGTCAAGATACTTTTAAAATATATATATGTTGGTTTAGCTTAGCAGCCCCCATGATCAAATGTCTGTCTGTAGTTAGCTCATTAATAGTCAAAAAATTCAAAGAAAACATAATATACATAATCCAGACTCTTTGTCTATTTTCCATTTTTCCATGACTTATTTTACTTTGTATTATTTTTATTGTCTCTTTAAAGATTTTATTTTTTAATTATTTATTTCTTTTCATAACTGCCTATATTCTTTTCCTTCTCTCTCTCAAGCCTATGTACATTTTTAAAATACATCGTAACCTGTTTAGAGGCCTTTCTGTCTGAATCTGTTTTTACGGTGTTTTTTAACCCTTTGTCTATATGAGCAAAAACCTTGACCCACCCACAGTAAACTGGCTGGCAGAGCTTGTGGTGATGGCTTAAGCCTGCAGGCAGTGGCTGGGGGAATCTTCTTTTCATAGGGACCCATGTTAGAGGCTCCGGGTACTGTCATGCAGAGAGTGGATATGCTCTCCAGCCCTCAGCTGTGCTTTCAAGCCTGCAGGCAGTGGCTGGGAGGAGGAGCCTCTTCGTATGGAGGCAGTGGAGACTGAGGGAGTCTGCCATGTTCACCCGAGGCCCGCCACAGCCAAAGGACAAAGTTCTGTATTGGCCTAAATGAGAGACATGAACTAGGAAGCTGCTCTTGGCTCCATTTTAGGACCTTCCTTTAAGCTTTCAGGTTTTATGTGGAAATTCTTGCCGAACGTTGGGAGCCAAATGTAGCCAGAAGTTTTCCTGTGTCCTACAGCTGCTTGATCTCAAATAAACACACAGAGGCTTATGTTAATTGAAAAGTGTTTGGTCTATGGCTCAGGCTTATTATTAATTAGCTCTTTCATCTTAAATTAACCCATTTCTGTTAATCTATGTACTGCCACATGTCTTGTGACTTTGCCTGTGTTCCATCACGTCTTGTTCTCCTGGCGGCTCTAAGTATCTGTGTGTCCACTCCACCTTTCTTCTCTCTGTACCTTTCTTGGGCTCCCCACCTGACTATAACCTGTCTTACCATAGGCCAAAGCAGCTTCATTATTAACCAATGGTAGCAACACATATTCACAGCATACAGAAAGACCATCCCACAGCACACTGTGCACTTTATTTTTTCCTCTCTCATCTCTTTATCATTATACTCTTGTTTTTTTTTTAACCTCAAGAGATTTGTTATAATGTTATGGCTAAGTTTGAAACCCTCTAGTAGAAAAATATTTGTGATAGAAGAGCTGATGGCAGGATTCTGGCTAGCTAGTGACAGCAAATCTAGCTGGTTCAGGATTTTTCTCAGGACCCAGAGGGATATCTTGTTTGGACTAAGGACTCACAGATTTATGAAGTTGGTAGACCAAAAGAATTCTGACTCCATCTTTAAGAAAACTTCTCCAAAGTATTTTAGGTGGAATCTATCTTAGGCTGGAATAGGATCAAAAGAATGTGTACAGAATATAAAGAAGAATTCACTATAATGGCTCACATGCTACAGACTGGGTGACTAACAAGGGCCACTTGCAAACTGGAGAGACTGGGAACCTGGAAGCTGTTCAGTCTGTGAAGGTGGATGCCCCAGCAGTATTAATCTGGTGCTGAAGACCTGCAGAGCTCCTGGAGTCTGAATGCCAGGGAAGGGTGATGGCAGCATCAGGATGGATGTGCTCACCAGCAAGAAGCTAAGGCAGGCAAGCAGCACTGCTGCTTCTTTAAATCAGGGTCACTGGGTGGGAGGCAACACACACCCTGAAGGAGGGTTTTCTCACCTCAGTGCGTCTTTGTGGAAACACCTTCACAGGCCTTCCCAGAGGCATGTCTCCTAGTTGGTTCTAGATTCTATCAGGTGGACATTCAAAATGAACCATGATTTGCAGATTAAGCATAGTGTGTGGGACCAGATTCTGCAATGAACACTGTGGTGATACATTGTGTACCTCAATAAAGCTTACCTGGGGAGCAGAGGACAGAGCCAGCCACTAAATTAGACATAGAGATCAGACAGTGGTGATCTCTTAATCTTTTAATCCTATCACTCAGGAGGCAGGGATCAGTCTGGATCTCTGTGAGTTCAAGGCCACACTGGGCTACATGAGAAAAACAGAACCAGGCAGTGGTGACACACACCTTTAATGCCAGGAAGTAATATGGCAGGGCAGAGAAAGGTATATAAGATGTGAGGAAACAGGAACTCTCTCTTGAGGCTGAGGATTTTGTAGAAGTAAGCTAGTGGGTGGATGTTCTGATTATCTGATCTTTCAGCTTTCACCCCAATATCTGGCTCTTGGTTTATTATTTTTTATTATAAGATCTTTTAAGATTCATGTTTCAGGACACAGCAAAATTAGCTAACGCCTTTGACGTAATTGGTAATTACGTCTGGTAATCACAGAAGTGCTAGCATGATGATTGTTGCATTACCACCATGTTTCTAGTCCTGTTGATTGACACTCTAGAAGACTAAGAGTGTAGTTTTCAGCATGTCCACTCTTGGGAATTTTCTTCTATCTGTAAAGTGGTATGAGGTCTATAGTTACCTTGTTGTGTGAATAAGTGAATTGCAAAAAAAAAAAAAAAAAATTGAAATCTAGAAAACAACTGTTTATAGACATTAGATAACACTTAACCGAAGACTGGTTCCTCAGAGAGGGAAACCAATGAGGCAAGTTTTATAATCTCTTAACTTTTGTTCTAGACACAAATTCCAGGTTAGAGGCACTTGGTCGGGGAGAAGAAGGGAGGTGGTAATCCAAGCTCCTGGAGGAGACACTGGCTGGAGATTGCAAGGCCCAGTTGTAGTGAGGAAGTAGCTATTTTTGATGAAGAGCCTGGAACTCTTCAGGGATGTCTGAGAGGATCTCTGTGTAAGTCGAGTATGTCACATCCTGCTGAGCAATGACTGACCAAGGACTGTTAATTCAAAGGTGCCTCAAGGTCACACCATAGTAACAGAGTTGGATGCCAGGACTTAGTCACCTATTCATGAGCTTGCAGCTAGTGAGGGATGAGGACAGGAGTTCTTATTGGGGTTCTCTGGATTGTATTTTTCTTCTTGGTACTTCTTACAGCCTTGTAGCTCACTCCTCTCTTCCTCATTATATGACTGGAAAATAGTAGGTACTGAGACACAGTAGGTAGTGGAACATAGTAGGTACTATGTATTTATTGGTTAAATCTTTGTAGTACGATTGCTATACACTTAAGTGGGGGGAGTTCTAGCAGGTACAGACCATACCCACAGAGATGTATCATTTTGTAAAGACAATAACAGATACAATCCAGGCCAGTCATGGAAGGAAGTTATTTCTCATCCTCTCTAATCATACACATGGGTCACAGCCGCTTCCACCTAGACCCAATTCAACTTCAGTATCTGCTCTTGGGAAGGCTGTGGGCCATCTATCTTGAAGAGTTTGAGCTTCTAAGAAGTGTGGAAGTTCTTGCATCCTTAGATTATAAACTTTAAGCAGCATGTTAAAAATAGTGCACAGAAATGTGCATTTTAAGTCCCTATGTTTAAAAACATATTAATCTAAATTAAAAAGAAATAAAAAACCAATATCCCTAAACATCAGATCATGAAGATTAATATTTTGTGTTATTATTTATTTATTTTTAATAAATGCTTTTATTTATTTATTTATTTATTTAATATCCTGAAGGCAGTTTCCCCTCCCTCCTCTCCTCTCAGTCCCTCCCTCAACCCTTCTTCTGTTCCCACTCCTCAATCCACTCTTCCTCCCTTTCTGTTAAGGAAAGGACAGGTCTTACACAGATATCAACAAAACATGGTTTATCAAGTTGCAGTAAGACTAAGTATCTCCCCATGTAGTAAGGCTTGGCAAGGTAACCCAGTCTGAGGAGTAGGGTCCCAAAAGCCAGTAAAAGAGTAGTAGATAGCCCCTCATTCCCTCTGCTAGGAGTCCACAAGAAGACCAAATCACACAACTGTAACATATATGCAGTGAGCCTAGGTCAGTTCCATGCAGGCTCCCTGGTTTTTGGTTTAGTCTCTGTGAGCCCCTATGAACCCAGGTTAGTTGATTCTATGAGTTTTCTTCTGGTCTTTGACCCCTCTTGCTCCTACAATCCTTTCTCCCCCTTTTCTGCAAGATTCCTTGAACTCTGCCTAATGTTTGGCTGTGGGTCTGCATCTGTTTCCATCAGTTGCTGGATGATGCCTCTCTGATGACAATTGGGTTAGACACCAGTCTGGTCACAGGAGACAGCCAGTTCAGGCTATGTATCTGCTATTGCTAGGAATATAAGCTGGGGTCATCATTGTAGACGCCTTTGAGATTCTCTTGTGCCAGGTTTTTACATGATCCTGAAATGTCCCCTCCACTTCCAGTACTCTCTTTCAGTACTTTTATCTCCTCACTCCCTGCAAGTAACTGTGCTGCAACTCTGGGGGTTTGATCTTTGGTTTTGGCACCAAAATGTGAGTTTTGCAACTCTGGGGGAAAGGTATCCTGACTACTTGCGGAGTCAGGTGACACCTTGAGCTGTTAGACAGCTCTGAGAACTGGAGCTGCAATGGGACTGCTCAGCCCTGGTGGGCAAGGCATCCCAGATACCTTGAGCTGCTAGGACAGCTCTGAGAACTGGAGCTGCAATGAGATAGCTCAGCCCTGGAAGGGAAGGTACTCTGAATGCTCAGGAGAGTCAGACTTGGAGCTGCTAGGAGAGCTCAGAAGGGAAGAATATCATGACTGTTCAGGAGTCAGGCTATACCGGGTGTAGTGGGGGATGGTCTCCCCACAGGATATAGCAATCCTGCTCCTCTCCTGGAGAGGCGCTGCAGCTGAGCTTTGCTCAGCCCCCACTTAAGGGGGCTTCCTTGCAGAGCTCTGCTTCTTCTCTGGCCTAAGATGTTGCTTCTTTTTGCTTCACTCTCCAAAGGGGAAAACCCCCTGCAGAAATGTAGCAATCTCCTCCACCTCTGGAGAAAACTGTTACTTTTTCATCTCCCCCTTGCTCAGTCTCAGCAATCTTCCTCTCTGTACGAGTGAGTGAAGATCTTCACACACAAAACTCTTTTGAGAAAGAGATTTATTTGGGAAGGAGTCCAGGAGAGTGGCTGCCTCTACCAGGGTGGAGAAAACAACCCACAACTGACCAGGCAGGGTGGTTTATATAAGATCTCTTGGGGGTGGAGTCAGCCAGGGGTTGGTTAGTTTTTTCTCCTCAGGGATTGATCAGTTTTGTGAGCTAGGGGCAGAGGTGGGCTAGGGGCAGAGATGGCCTTGATTTTAGACCCAAACTGTGTTTGTTTCACTGGCCTTTCTTTGCTTTTTGACACTAATTATAAGGCCAGGGCATATTTCTTTCACTGACTCTGATTCTAAGGAAAAAGTATTTTTGTTGTTATTGTTTGGTACTGGTTTCAGGGTCAGGGCATGTTTCCTTGGTTCTGGGTGTGGGGATAAAGTGTTCATTTCTTTGGCTCAGGTCTCAGACCCAGGCTGTGTTTCTTCCCTGGTTTAGGGTTCCAGGGTCAGGGTGCTTGTGTCCTGTTCTGATTGGTTGGCTTCACTGGTCAGCTGGCCAGGGGCAAAGATGGCTTTCACTGAGTTTCTTTAGCCAGCCCCTTTTCCCCTATACTTCCCACCTGATTGCTCATGTTCCCATCCCCACCTGCCCTCAGTCCACTCACAAAATCTCTATTTTCCCTTCCCAGGGAGATCTGAGCATCCCCCAATGAACCTCCTTCTTACCTAGTCTTTCTGGGTCTGGGATTTGTAGTATTATTATCCTTTATTTTATAGTTAATATTCACTTATGAGTAAATACACACCATGTTTGTTTTTCTCAGTTTGGGTTACTTCACTCAGGATGATTTTTTCTAGTTGCATCCATTTGCCTTCAAGTTTCTTTGTGTCCCTTGTTTTTAAAAGCTGAGTAATACTCCATTGTGTAAATGTACCATATTTTCTTTATCCATTCCTTGGTTGAGAGACATCTAGGTTGTTTCCAAGTTCGGGCTATTACAAATAAAGCTACTGTGAATATAATTGAGCAAGTGTCCTTGTGGTATGGTTGAGCACATTTTGGATATATGTCCAAGAGTGAGATAGCTGGGTCTTGTGGTAGACTGATTCCCAGTTTTCTTAGAAATCACCACACTGACTTCATAAGTGACTGTACAAGTTTGCACTCCCAACAGCAATGCAGGAGTGTGGTGATATCTTATTTGTGCTGAAATGTGGTGGTATTTTATTTGTGCTTTAATAAATAAAGGTTGCCTGGTGATCAGAGGAACTATCAAGCCATTTTAAGTAAACAAAGAACTCAGGCAGTGGTAACACATTCCCTTAAACCTATCACTTAGCAGGCAGGATTTCTGTGTGTCCAAGGCCACATCAGGGAACAGAGCCAAGCATGGTGACATACACCTTTAATCCCAGTACCAACCATAGAGTTCTGGAGGCATGTACAGATAGGAAGTGACAGAGCTGGCCAGGAAGAGGAAGTGATGTAGCCAGAAAGAGCACAAATCAGATGGCAGAACAGCAAGTCATATAAGCCTGGGTAGACAGGAAGTCACTTTCATTGGAAGCTGAGGAGTTGGTGAGGTGAGGTTAGCTCATGGTTTGTCCTATTTCTCTGATCTTTCTCTCAGGCTTTGACCCAGATTTCTGGCTCTGTGTTTTTTATTTATTGAGATCATTTAGAAGTTCATCTACAATTGGTGCCCACATGGCAAGAATTCATTAAAAAAAAAAAAAAACCTTACAGGGCCCCTGGCTCAGACTGGTTGCATGGCTCAGGTTGGAGCATGTAGCCAGAGTCTTTTTGGCTTTCTTTCTACTGGTAGGTGGTGGGCTCTCTCTCTCCCTCTCTCTCTCTCTCCCCCCCCCCCCGGATTTCCAATCTCAGATGGCCACCACTCTATGTAGCTGCTTTGAAATTTCCTCAGATTTCTACTGTCCTACACAGTTGACAGACTTGCTAAGTCAATTACAATATCTTAAAGGGTGAAATTAGTTAAAAGAGATTTTTTCTCACATTGAAAAAATGGAAAACATTTTTACCATGGAAGGAATTGGGTCTCTCTTTGATAACACATTAGGCAGTCTGAAAATGGAACAATTAAATGAGAGGATAATTAATGTTGGTGGGATATATGTAACATCAATTATGAATATTATTTGCTTAATCATTTTTATTTAACATTAAAAAGGTTGGTCAATTTAAGTGCCAAGATAAAAGCTTTAGAAAAACCCATTAAAATGAATCATACAGAAATTCAGACCCAGACAGAAAAATTTAAAGGCAAAATTATATCAGGATTGAATTATATGGTTACAGAGAGACAGCCTGTTTTCAAATAGCCAAACTTAATCTATCCAGTAACCTTACAGGAACTGCCTTCTCTAGGGTGTGTACAATCTAATTTGACTCCAGTGGAAATGTTAGATTTAAGGAGATTTAAAGAAGCTATAGTATCATATGGCATGCATTCTCCATTTGTAAAGCAGATGTTAAACTTGTGGTCAACCTATAATAGAATTATCCCTCAGGACTGGAAAGAATTAATTATAGCTGTCCTAGAAGCTGAAGCACAATTAAAATGGAGAACTTTGTTTAAAGAGGAAGTTAAAACAAGTAGAGCAACAAAGTAGAACTAGAGGTGTGGAAATTTCCCAGGATCAGCTTCTTGGAGAAGGCGATTGATTATGCTGATATAAAAAGACAATGTTTATATGATAACCAAACCTTAATTCTATGCCACATGGCAGTCATGAATGCATGAGACAGAACTGAGGAAGCAGGGAATAAAATTGAATCATTTATGAAAGATATACAAGGCCTGAAAGAATCCTTCATGGATTTCTTACAAAGGCTGTCTTCAGCAGTAAATAGAATGATACCAAATTGAGAAGATGGAGAGATAATAATTGAATCTTGGGTTTTTGAGAACATGAATGCAGCGTGCAAAAGAATAATTAGGCCTGTAATGCCAGATAAGCACCCTTGTAGGATTGGACCAGGGACACAATTAACACTGAGTCTCATGAAGATGATGGTATGTGGATAGGAGATGTGATATAAAAAACTTTGAGGAAAAATAATAATTTCAGATGTTTCAATTGCAGTAAACAAGGTCATTTGAAAAGGGAATGTAAACAGGGCATTCCTAGAAAGAATGTTTATTCCAGGAACAATGGCAACAGAATGCCCCTCCCTTATGGATTATGCAGAAGGTGTGGTAAGGGTAAACATTGGACCAACAAATGTAGATCAACAAGAGACAGACAAGGTAATCCTTTGCCTATGCCATGGAGAAACTCCCAGAGGGGCCTCATGCAGGCTCCCACAGAAAATTCAGTTCAGACTTTTCCTGCCATCATAGAAGAAACCCCTCCTCAGAGTAATTAAATTACCAAATGCCTATTGGAATAAACCAGGCTGCTTGGGGTGATAGAACAGCTGTAGCGGAGAGAACAGGAAATTCAGTAGAAAGCATAAAGCAATCTTTTTGGCAAACTTCTATAAATGAACAAAGACTAAAATTAAAAATACTAATAAATGACATTCTCTTGGAAGGTTTGGTAGACACAGGTGCAGATGTTACAATAATTGCACCAGAATTTTGGCATCCAAATTGGCCTCTTTAGGAGGTAAATGTTCATCTGTTAGGGACTGGAGCATTATCTCAAGTGAAATAGAGTGCAAGATGGCTTGAATGCATAGGACCAGAAGGACAGAGAGGAAAAATTAAAGCCATATGTGGCTAATATAGATATGAATTTATGGGGCCATGGTCTATTACAACAATGGAATATTCAAGCCAGGCAGTGGTGGTGCACACCTTTAATCCCAGCACTCTGGAGGCAGAGCCAGGCAGATCTCTGTGAGTTCAAGGCAGCCTGGTCTGCAGAGCAAGATCCAGGACAGGCACCAAAACTATACAGAGAAACTCTGTCTCAACAAACCAACCAACCAACCAACCAACCAATGGAATACTCAGATTAACATTTCTCCAACCTCATAAACTAACACATGTTTCTGAGAGAACTATTAGGAGGTATTATTATAAAGAGCAGTCACCAGCCATCCAGATTGTATGAGAATAGGGTACAATAACTACTGATCTTTCAAAGACACCAACATCTCTACCTTTAAAACGATTAACAGACAAGCCTGTATGGGTTCAGCAATGGCCTTTAACAACAGAGAAACTGCAGGCTTTAGAAGAGCTGGTACAAGAGCAGTTAAATGCTCAGCATATTGAAGAATCAACTTGCCCTTGGAATTCTCCTGTATTTGTTATTAAAAAGAAAACTGGTAAATGGAGAATGGTAACAGACCTAAGAGCAATTAACAAGGTAATTTAGCCAATGGACTCTCTAAAATCTGGAATTCCTTTGCCTACTTTATTATCTAAAACATGGTCTCTTATAGTTACCAATTTAAAAGACTGTTTCTTCTTAATACCCTTACAAGAAAAGAACAGAGAAAGATTTACCTTCATGGTGCCTAGTTATAATAATTATCAACCGGTTAAGAGATATCAATGGAGGATGCTCCCACAGGGAATGTTGAATAGTCCAACCCTGTGCCAATATTGTACAACAGCCATTGGAAATGATATGGAAAAAATTTCCTAAATCTATAATTTATCATTATATGGATGATATTTTACTAGTTGATTCAAATGCAAATACTTTAGAAAGAATATTTGAAGAAGTAAAGAAAATTTTGCCTTGCTAGAAAATTACAAATTGCTCCTGAAAAGATACAAAGAGGAGATTCTATTAATGATTTAGGATATAAAATAGGCCTACAAAAAATTCGACCCCAAAAGGTGCAAATTAGGAGAGATCAATTACTGACTCTTTTTTTTTTTTTTTCTCTCGAGACAGGGTTTCTCTGTGTAGCTTTGTGCCTTTCCTGGATCTCACTCTGTAGAACAGGCTGGCCTCAAACTCACAGAGATCCACCTGCCTCTGCCTCCCGAGTGCTGGGATTAACAATTACGGACTCTTAATGTCTTTCAAAGATCATTCAGAGACATTTCCCATCTACAAACTGTTGTTGCGGTAAAAAATGATGAACTGAGTAATTTGTTCAAAACCTTAGAAGGTGACAAGGATTTAAATAGTCCAAGAGAATTATCACCTGAAGCTGAGAGAGAATTAGCCTTGGAGGAAAAGAAAGTACAGGAAAAACATGTAGACTGAGTGGATCCAAAGCTTGATTGCACTGTGGTTATTTTGCCCTCTAAGCATTCTCCTACAGATATTTTAATGCAGAAGGGAAGATATTATATTGGAATGGATATTTCTACCAAAAAAAAACAGAGTAAAAAAAATCAAAAATTTATGTGGAAAAGATCTCTGACTTGAGTTTTAAAAGGAAAATTGAGACTTCGTCAATTAGCAGGAATAGACCCAGCAAAAATTGTAGTACCTTTAACTAAGGAGGACATTGAAAAATTATGGGCAGAAAGTGAACCTTGGCAAAGTGCTTGCAGTAATTTTTGGGAGAGATTAACAGCAAATATCCCCAAAGTGGTAGAATTCAACTTATAAAGAGGGCTGATTGGATTCTGACCCAAATTGTTCAGGAAACACCCATATCTGGTGCTTATACATTTTATACAGATGCAAACAAACAAGGAAAGACAGGTTAAAAGTCAGAAAATTTAAGTAAAGTAGTTCAAAGTCCTTATAATTCAGTTCAAAAAATCGGAATTGATGCTATTCTGTTGGTATTAATGGATTTTTCTGAACCTCTCAACATAGTTACTGACTCTCAATATGCTAAAAGGGTGGTCTTAAATATTGAGACTGCAGAATTTATCCCTGATGAATCAGAATTAACTTTGTTATTTTTTCAGTTACAAGATATCATCAGGAATAGGAAGCATCTTTTATACATAACTCACATCCAATCCCATAAGGGTCTGCCAGGCCCTCTAGCACAAGGTAATGACAAGATCGATAAACTATTGATAAGAAATATGATGGAGGCCTCAGAATATAATAAAAAAACATCATTTCAATAGTAAAGGTTTTAAAAAAGATTTTCTATAACCTGGCAACAAGCTAAGAAAATTGTAAGGAAATGTCCTACTTGTTCTTTTTTAAATCAGACTACTACCAGCAGGATGTAACCCAAAGGGTACTCAGAGGAATGAAATCTGGCAGATGGATGTGTTTCACTTTGGAAAATTGAAATATATACACCACACCATTGATACTTATTCAGGATTTCAGTGGGTGACTGTGGTTGATATATTGTGCACACCAATAAACTTATCTGAGGGTCAGAGAACAGAACAGCCACTATATTAAACACAGAGTTTAGGTAGTGGTAGCACAGGCCTTTAATCCTAGCATTCTGGAGGCAGAAATCCATCCTGATCTCTGTGAGTTCAAGGCCACACTAGAAACAGAGCCAAGCATAGCGGCATACAGCTTTAATCCCAGGACTTGAGATCTCATGTCTTTGCTTGGGAAGGACACAGGCCTTTAATCCCAGGAAGTGATGGCAGGAAGCAGAAGGGTATATAAGGTGTGAAGACCAGGAACTAGAGGCTTTTAGGCTTTTAAGCTTCAAGGCTTTTAGCAGTAGTTCAGCAGAGATCCATTTGTGTGAGGACTCAGAAGCTTCCAGTTTGAGGAAACAGAATCATCTGAGAAGTTGGCAAGGTGAGGTTAGCTATTCTGCTTCTCTGATCTTTCTGAATTCACCCTAATACCTGGATCTCAGGTTTTTTATTATACCATTCAGTTCTACACATCAGCCATGGGTTCCCCTATTCTCCCCCCTCTCACCCCCTCCCCTTACCCCCTGCCTACCCCCCATTCCCACCTCCTCCAGGACAAGTCCTCCCCTGAGGACTGCGATCAACCTGGTAGACTCAGTCCAGGCAGGTCCAGTCTCTTCCTCCCAGACTGAGCCAAGTGTCCCTGCATAAGCTCCAGGTTTCAAACAGCCAACTCATGCAATGAGCACAGGATTTGGTCCCACTGCCTAGTTGCCTCCCAAACTGATCAAGCCAATCAACTGTCTCACTTATTCAGAGGGCCTGATCCAGCTGGGGGCCCCTCAGCCTTTGGTTCATAGTTCATGTGTTTCCATTCATTTGGCTATTTTTTTTTCAATAATTGAGTAAAACTGAAATTTATTATAAGCCACAGTCGTCCTAGGGACCTCCATGCTATATATATAGCCTCTATGGTTCTATGGGTTGTGGTCTGATTGTTCTTTATTTTATATCTAGAATCCACCTATGAGTGAGTACATATAATGACTGTCTTCGTGGGTTTGGGTTACCTCACTCAGCAGGTTTGTTTTTGTTAATAAGACCATTATAATAAGATTTGTGCTACCGGTGACTGCTCTGAGTTCTGAAAAGCTGATTCTGTAATCACACGTTTGCTAGAAGCTATAACCATCATGGGTATACCTGCACAAATTAAAACTGACAATGCTCCAGCATATGTCTCTGGTAAAATGAAACACTTTTTTGCTTATTATAATATAAAGCATATTACAAGTTTACTACATAATCCCACAGACCAAGAAGTCATAGAAAGATTAAATCAAACTCTAAAGGATATGCTAAATAAACAGAATGGGGTAACAACCCCCCCCAAATACATAACATAATACTCTATTAATTTTGAATGTTCTCAGTATTAATGAGAAAGAAGCAACAGCTGTGGAGAGACATTGTATAATAGAAAAAAACTACAGAATTACATCAGCCTATATATTTTGAGGATGTGCTGACCTCAGAATGGAAACCAGGATATGTATTATGTTGGGGATGAGGTTTAGCTTTTGTTTCTGTAGGAGAAGAAAAGCCATGGATACCATCAAAATTGATAAAGGTTCAATTTGAACAAGAGAGACTTTTTTTTTTTTTTTTGTGGTTTTTCGAGACAGGGTTTCTTTGTGTAGCTTTGCGCCTTTTCCTGGAACTCACTTGGTAGCCAGGCTGGCCTCGAACTCACAGAGATCCACCTGCCTCTGCCTCCTGAGTGCTGAGATTAAAGGTGTGCTCCACCACTGCCCGGCTGAGAGACTTCTTAATTAGAAGAGGTGATAGTTCCTTGACCAGTATGACCATCCAATTTAAATTAACTTATACCACTAACACTTGCCTTTTCATTTAATCAGATAATAACTTGCCAAAAGGGAACCTCCCCAAAGTTAGGCTTGGGGAAAGGTTTTTGGTTTTGCCTTTCAGGAGAATGAAGGCTAAGGAATGTGAAGAACACTGGACAAATAAGAAGACATCTGAAGCAAGAGGACAAATCATCTGGAAAAAATGTCCCAAGAAAAGGAGTAAAATGGCCTATTGGTATATCATCTATAAAATTTCATAAGTCTTCCTAAATATTTGTTTCTATTCTTCTCTGCAGACACTGAACTCAAATGGTCTTTATGTAGTCCCAGTTTAATTAAAAATTAAAGCTGGCTTTGGAGTTGGAGAATGGTTTTCTCCTTCTCTAAACCCAAGCATGTTTGTTAAAAGGAAAATGCAATCATGTCAGAAGAAAGAACCATCTGATATGGGACAGAAGAAAACCAAAATTAAGGGACTATTCTGTTGCCACTAATCTTAATTCTTTGGTTCTATTTTGATTCTTTAATCTTTTCTTAAGGTATGAATTTTATATAAAAATTTATAAGATTTATATATATATATATTTATATTTAAACTTTTGTGATGATACTAATGGTCATATAAGAGTACTAACTAATTATAGAAAAAAAGGCTTCATTTAGCTGCCTGTACATGTTTTTGTGTTCGAGTCTCTATCTGTTTTCTGTAGGGAATCATGACTAGGCCTAAAAGCAAATTTGAAATCTCCAGAAATATGATGGGGCCCCACAATGATAATTCCATCAGGACAATAATACTATCACTAAGCTGACAAACACCACCCAAAGATCAGCTTTGGACTACAAACTGCTCAGGACAATTCTGAGATGGCTAACTGAGATGATCCAGTTTCACAGACTACTTGAACAAGGACTTGAGATAAACCCTGCACTTTTGCATTATGCAGAGACTGGACAACAAGTGATATAGCTACCTTTCCCAGGACTTGACTATTAACCAAAAATTTTTCTTCTCAGGATCCCCTAATTATGCCTTCACCTACAAACGGCAGGGAACAATTTTAAGGACACGATGCCCATATTCCCAAGAGGTGGGGCGGGTGGTTTATGGTCTTTCATGGGTTTTGGGTTTAGGATAATTGTCATTTAGGATGGTTGGTTACAAGTGGTTATTTTTAATGGTTAGGAAAGAAGCTAAACAAAGGAGATTAGATTTAAGGCTCTTGCTTGAAAAAAAAGAAAAGAAAAAGAAGGATATAGTTAAGAGGTAAATTATTGAATCTACTCTGAAAAAATATAGAAATGATAGAACAAAGGGTAGATTATTGAATCTATTCTGAAAAGAAAAAAGAGAGGATATAGACATGATACAGATAAAAATGTACATTATTGAATTTACTTTTAAAAGACAACTACTAGTTTTAAATATTTTACATTGAATTGGATTTTTATATATTGTATACAAATTATATATATTGATACAAATTTGAGATTGACTTTGTTAGAAAATGCTGTAGGTATATTTCTAATCTTGTTCAAGATATTGTACCAATACAGTTCATTTAAAATGTAATGCAATTTGCTAATCCTTGAATGTTATTATTACCAACTATTAGAATATAAAGAAATGAAAGTTAGTAGTTAGATATTACAATCAAACTTGTAGTCATATTAGATATGTTTTCAATATCAAGCAGAGATATACTTTAGATAGATAGGTCATCTTCAACCCCTTCAGAGATTGATAGGATATGGCATTTAAGATGTTTTAAAAACAGACTTTTTTCTTTTTTATGACTATGAAACATATCTGTTCCTGGCAGCAAATATCTACTTCAGAGAACATATGGTCACTGAAAAAAACTGTATATGGAATTAACTTTCATTGTGGCAAAAGTTAGCCACTAGGCAAGAAAGTGCCCTCACATCGACTGCTGACAGTGTGCTATCCAAAATGGACAAACAGGACAGAAAACAAATTACTATTGATCCTTGCCTAGACAAGTGTGGTTGCATCTTTGGCAACAGGCATCGTCTGAGGCCAGGAAGATATGGCACCATTGTTGAAGTGGTTTTGCAATCCGGAAAAGGTACAGTGCCCCTTTCTTTAAAGGCAGCTGAACAGGCAGTGAACCAATGGCTTCTGGTGTGCAGTGGAACAGTAGCTGAAACAGTTATTCTTGAAAGAGTAATTAGGCTAATGGAGTCTAACCTCCTAGACTGGCATTTAATAAAGGAGATGAAGCCATCCACAAGTCGAGAAGAATGGGAAGCTGAATTCCAAAAACACCAGCAACTTCTAGAATTTAAAATCCTGAATCATGACAGGACACTGGTAGAATTCAAGTTTATTTGGTACATGGAACATTCACACTGAATGTGAGGTCGAGCTGTAAGCCTTGTGTACATCCTACTTCACAAATGAGTCTGTCAGATACGCTAAGCCTGTAGGCCGAAGATGACACCCCAATGGGCAGAGAAACCTCAGGTGACTGTCCAGAAATCTGGCTGTTTCTATCATAACTCATTTTTTGGAAGTCACTTGTTTGCACTTCCTGTTTTACTATGTAATATTATTTCTTTCTCAGGTCTCTGAGGGAGTTGAAGATTAGACAGTTATAGTTACAGTTTACCTTGTTAAGAAATTCAGAAAGGAAACTCACTTAGAGGTGTTAAGTGTATAAGTTTGAAATATATCATAAGATAGTTTTCTGTTGGTAATACAAGTTAGGATAGAAAGTGAATTAGGTATATTTTGGACTCACCAAAATAGAATAGATAATGGAATATTTTCTCTGAATTTGTCAAATGCAAATGGACTAGACATTGTTGATGTATTTATTGCTTGTATATATTGTATATAGTTATTGTACTTATTGTATATAGTTTTTCTTATATTAGTTATGACTTTTAAAATTTTTTATTTTTATTAGACAAAAAAGAGGAAATGTGGTATTTTGTTTGTGCTTTAATAAATAGAGCTTGCCTGGAGATCAGAGGAAATAGAAAGCCAGTAAACAAAAAAGTCAGGCAGTGGTAGCACATGCCCTTAATCCCATCACTTAGCATGCAGAATCTCTCTGTGTTCAAGGCCACACTAGGGAACAGAGCCAAGCGTGGTGACACACACCTTTAATCCCAGTACCAACCATAGAGTTCTGGAGGCCTGTACAGATAGGAAGTGACAGAGCTGGCCAGGAAGAGGAAATGATGTAGCTAGACAGAGAACAAATCAGATGGTAGAATAAGTCATATAAGCCTGGGTAGACAGGAAGTCTCCCTCATTGGAAGCTGAGGAATTGGTGAGGTAAGGTTAGCTCATGGTTTGTCCTGTTCCTCTGATCTTTCTTTCGGGCCTTAACCCAAATTTCTGGCTCCATGATTTTGTTTATTAAGACCATTTAGAAATTCATCTACAGAGGAGTGTTTCCTTACTCTACATCCTCTCCAGCTTGAACTGTCACTTGTGTTTTTGATCTTTGCCATCCTGAGAGGTATAAGATGGAAGCTCAGAGTTGTTTTGTTGTACTTAGCTGATGGCTAAGGATGTTGAACACTTCTTTAAGTGTTTCTTGACCATCTGAGATTCTTCTGTTGAGAATTCTCTGTTTAGATCTGTAGCCCATTTTTAAATTGGATTATTTGGTTTGTTGATACCTAGTTTCTTGAGTTCTTTATATATTTGGGAAATCAGTCCTCTGTGGGATGTGGGGTAGGTGAAGATCTTTTCCCATTCTGGAGGCTGTTGTTTTGTCCTATTGATGGTGTCCTTTGCCTTACAAAACCTTTCAATTTCATGAGTTCCAATTTAGTAATTGTTGATTTTAGTGCCTGTGCTCTGTTCAGGAAGCTGTCTCCTGTGCCAATGCATTTGAGATTATTTGCCATTTTCTTTTCTGTCAGGTTCAGTGTATCTGGATTTATATTGAGGTCTTTGATCCACTTGGACTTGAGTTTTGTGTAGGGTGATAGATATGGATCTATTTGCATTCTTCTACATGCCGACATCTAGTTAGACTAGCACCATTTGTTGAAGATGCTTTCTTTGTTCCATTGTATAATTTTGGATGAAGATTATTCCCAATTTTATGCAAGTGCAATGTGATTTAAGCACAACATTATGTGTCATCGTTAGCAGAGCATCAAGGTTGGAAGTCATGAGTAACCCTAAAAACTCTGGTTCAGTAGAGCACATTTATTCATTCTGCTCAAGAATCAGCTTTTGCATTTCAATGGATGTGGTTTATAGATGCATTATTAATAATATTGTTAAGCTCTTCAAGCTGACCAGGTTCAATTCTGGCCTGGTTTGGTTCTTTATAGATATCATAGTCATGAACTTTGGTTATTTGTTTATTTTTGAGAAGCACGGGTATTTAGAAAGCTACTCTGAAAGGGTGTCAAGTTCTTCATTTATTATGAAAAGCAAGATTCCAACCCTGATTTTTTTTTTGAAGTCATGTTGCTGTTTGAAAATACACTCATTAGGGCGGTGGTGGCCACCCCTTTAATCCCAGAACTCGGAGGCAGAGGCAGGCAGATCTCTGTGAGTTTGAGGGCAGCCTGGGATACAGAGTGAGTTCTAGGACAGGCTCTACAGCTATACAGAGAAACCCTGTCTTGAAAAAACAAAAACAAAAAACAAACAAAAAAACCTCTCATTCAGTTCTCATTGTTATTGATATTCAGCCACTTAATCCTAACCCAGCTAGCCTCTTAAAAGAGTTCATGTGTGGATATTTATATATTTTATGCACATACATGGGTAGTTACATATTATTAAAATGTCCATAAAAGTCCCTGAAACCAGATGGGCAGGTTCATGCCTATAGCTCAGCACTCAGGAATCTGAGTCAGGAGGATATAAGTTTATGGGTAGCCTGGTCTACAAAATGAGACTGTCTAGCAAAAAGGAAAATCACTAATGTATTCTCATAAATAAAACACTGAAATACTCCAAACTTTCTTGTTCCAAAAATAGTCTTTCTATAGCCTGAAATCTTTTATGAATATGGATTTAGGTAGTCTTAATAAGACTTCTTTCTCTAATAGGAAAATCTAATTTGATTAAAATGACAGGTCTTTGCATTTAGTCACATGTGTTTCCATTTGAACCTATAAATAGTCTAAAGTCGTTTTCAGGATGCTAAGTGAAGTTGTAAAGACTATACAAGTGTTGGAGTAATAGAACAGTGCAATTCACATGTGTCGTGACTGGACTACACTTGGCCAAGCTTTGGCTTTTTGTTTCTGAACAATGCAAAAGCCATCCCATCATACCAAGGAAAGATAGTCCTTGGTAAAGAAATCACCCCTGGCAATGCTCAAGGATCTTTTTAATTAAGTGAGATGCTGTCCTTGGAGAAATAAAATATGCCAAAACATCTCTGCATTTTTTTAACCCAAACAGAAACAGGGTCAATATTTCTTGCTTATCATCTATTTCTTTCTTTAAAACTTTTTGCTAAATAATTCTCTCTCTCTCTCTCTCTCTCTCTCTCTCTCTCCTCTTTCTCTCTCTTATCTATCTATCTATCTATCTATCTATCTATCTATCTATTCTGTATGTCTCTATCACCTATCTTTCTCTTTCTCTGTCTCTGTCTATCTCTGTCTCTCTGTCTCTGTCTCTGTCTCTCTCTCTCTCTCATTTGTGTGTGTGTGTGTGTGTGTGTGTGTGTGTGTGGTTAATGGTGAGATCAGAGGACAACCTGAGGGAGTCAGTTCTCTCTTTCTACCATGTGGATCCCCAAGATTGAACTCCAATCGTCAGGCTTGGTGGCAAGCACCCCGACTGTTTAGCCAGCTTCCTCCCCATACTGTCTGTTTCTTACAATCTCCTTACATTTTCCTCAGCTATATGCTACACACTTCTTTGCAGACCACCCATATGCAAAAAATGGAGCTCTTCAGTTCAGGTAAGCTGCACCCTTGGGTACCTGGCTGTGTTGGGTAACACTTTTATTCCTTTTTTTTTTATAGTAATCCTGTTTGCAATTGGAAATGAGACATAGTCTTTCAAGTACAACATTTGCTTAAGTCAGACCCCCTTATGTGTGTTTAATAAAACTTATTTGGTGAAAATTGTAACTGTGAAGAAATATGACTATAGAATGTTGTTAAAGGTATGCTCGGGCTTCACTAAGGTCTCACTAAGCTTCTTGGGAGCAGGAGACATTACAGGCCCTGGCAGTCTAATATCTCTGCTAACTAACCTTGTAAAATGAGCAAGTCCAGTTTCATGGTGTCTTGCTTCCTGCACCCCAGGCACTGAAATTCCTTATTAAAAATAATTAACATAAATCCATAGACTGTTTAAGTTTGGTGAATCATACCTTTTAGTTTTGAGGGATTACGGTAGAGGTACATCAGGAGGGTACCAATGGCCCTTTGGAAGGACCAAAGAGAGTCTTGGTCTCCAGCATACATACTTTTTACTGACCTTTCACCATGCAATTTTGTCCCCCCCAGGACCATCACTAGAGTGATTTGTGATGTATAGTAGCCCCAAAGGCCCTATGTTTGATATTGTGCCCTCTGATAATAATTAGTAATTAAAGCTATCAGAAGTGATTAAATGTTTTCAAACCACCCATGTAAAGAAAGTATACTCAATGATGTACACTAGGTTCCAGCATCTGATATTGGTCAGGAAGCGTCAGCCTCATCTAGACATTTGTGTATCTGGAGTTAGTTCACTGTGGTCAGGTAGTGAAAATACTGGTAAGAGAGAAGAGAGAATGATGACAATACTCTAGTTTGGAAATTATACATCATAAAGCCCTTTCCAGATAACATTTCAGTTGTCTGAAGATTCTTACGGCTTCTCAGTGACTTGTAAATACCTGTGGCCAATGGAACATCTCCCTAGTCTGAACTAATTTTCAAGTCAGAGAAATGTGATGTTTTATGTCTAATAAGGGTTTGCTTAATTTTTACAATTTCATAAAGGAAATTTTAATAAAGAAAACTCAAAGTTACCTATGATATGTGTTAGATATTGTTAGATATGTGTTACCAATAACCATGGTAAATCCTGACATCCATATATGGTTTGATAATGAGTTGATACTTTTCAGCATTTCATTATATTTTCCAATGCTCTTGTTATTTTATTACATTTCTTATAATATCTGTGTTGTAAAGTAATGTGAATAAAGAAATCCATGGATGATTGAAATAATTGTAATAGGAATTGGAATCGGTTCCCGGCAGTAGACATAAAAATAATATCATATAGTGCTGTTTTAATTAATTTTAAAAATTCACTGAGTTCTGAGTGGTTCATGAGGCTTCCAAGGGAGAGAAACATGTTTGAAAATTCTGTTTCTCCACTGTTTTTTATTCCAAGATTTTCCCACACCATTTACTTCCACAGAGCTTTGGATTTTTTCCCATTTATTCAGAGTGGAGAGTTCCTTTAGTTGTGTTCACATAGCGGTCATAGAGGGTCCGGGTCGTTTCCATAAAGTAAAGATTGACCAAAGACATGTGTTGTGGAAACACACCTCATCACGCTTGCGTACTGAGTGTTTGATCCTCGGCTGGTGACACTTCTTTTGGAAGCCCCTGGAACCTTTAGGAGTGGGGTTTCATTGGAGGAAATAGGTTCTGGGGGCTGCCTGGCCACACTTGTTACCTTCACTTTCTGTTTCCTATCTATCAGAAAGTGAATACATTCTTTCTCCACACAGTTCCCCCACCACGATGCTCTACCTCAGCATAAGTGCGGAATCACAGGACAGAGGACCATGGACTAACATCTCAAAAACTATGACCCAAACCAAGGAGCACCTCCCTCTAAGTTGCTTCTATCAGGTATTTGATGAGCTGTGTGCAATTTATGAGTACAGAGGGTATTTTCTGTTAATTTGCCCACAACAGAGAGGTGAGCAGATAGCTTGAAGTCATTGGATCATAGTTTGAAGAGTCGGGAGAGAGGTCTTAGGGTTTGACTAGTGACCAGCACACTTCTACGGCATTCCTGGCAATTACATTTGTGAGAAGCTTACCTCATCCCAAGGGAGCCAATTATTTTTCTAGACAGTGTAACTTGTTAAGCCACCCCAGATCTCTTTCCCCTTAATTTCACTGCAGGCCATAGATCTGTCCACTGCAGCATCACAGATGGAGTCACTCATGTATCCACGTGACTACTGTTCAGATACTGGACCACCCCTATTCGGTGACCACGATTCCAGGATGGATATCTCCATCTTCAGGTCTTCCTCAAAGTTGATTTTTTCATCCTTTGTTCTACATGGACACCTTCGGAAAATCCCAAACCTTATGAATGTTCTTCCAGAATGTAACACTCAGCTGTAGTCTGACCTATGAAGAAAACAGTGAGACTGTAACATCCCATAATTGGGCTATGATTTTTCCCATTAAGGCAACCTAAAATTGAATTAGTTCTTCCCAATTCTGTAGCACATTGTTGGTTCATAACGAGGTTATTGTCTAAAACAACCCTAAATCTTTTTCAGATGAACTGCTTCTTGACAAATGAGGTCTATCCTCATCTTTAATTTATGAAATTCATTGTTTTAAATCAAATTTAGGACTTTTATTATTTAGTCCTTTTAAAAAAATGATCAGTTTAGCCCATTATTTTTGGGTAATTGTTTGCTGTATTTTTGCTGCACAAAATCCCTTTGAAGAATGAATTCTTCTCACCACTTAGTCCTTGGGCTCTGTGAGGACACATACTTACCAGCCTGGGGAAATATTAAGTCACCATGGCTGGTTTAGCAAAGAGCATGCGATATCACATGGGCCAGTTTGACTCACACCTAAGACTTTGATTAGCACTCTTGAGCAAAGGGACATTCCCTCCATTGTGACTGTTGAGCTTGGAGAAAAGAAGCCCCAAGATGCTAAAAGCCTTATTTGACTCCACTTGGGAGAAACATTCCAAAATGAATAAACACATAGAACAAGTAGGGAGAAAGACATGTCCAAGATGTATAAAAAGGGTGTGATTCTTGGTCACATTATGTGAGCAACTGGCTCTAACAGTGATTGGCAAATCAAAAATTTGTTTCCAGAAGTTAACACAAGCAGGGCTCCGGTCTATTGGAATCAAGAACACTGAGAACAATGTGGGTTTAAACTTTCCCAGTTTTATTTCTTTCTTAAATTGAATAAGTAAATATGCTTTCTGTCTTTTTTAATACATATTTTTATTTTATAATTAATTTAATTTTACATATCAGCCACGGATTCCCCTGTCCTCCCTCCTCTCACCCCCCAGTTCTCCCTCCCCAATCGACCCCCCATTCCCACCTCCTCCAAGGCAAGGTCTTCCCTGGGGATTCAGCCCAGCCTGGTACATTCAGTTGAGGCAGGTCCAGTCCCCTTCTCTCTACCCAAGGCTGAGAAAAGTGTCTCAGCATAAGCCCTAGGTTCCAAAAAGCTGGCTCATGCACCAAACAGGTCCTGGTCCCACTGCCTGGGGGCCTCCTAAACAGTTCAAGCTCATCAATTGTTTCACTTATCCAGAGGGCCTGGTCCAGTTCCATGGGGGCTCCTTAACTATTGGTTCATAGTTCATGTGTTTCCGCTAGTTTGGCTATCTGTCCCTGTGCTCTTTTCAATCATGGTCTCGATATCTCTTGCCCATATAATCCCTCCTCTCTCTCGCCTATTGGACTCCTAGAGCTCCACCTGGGGCTCAGCTGTGGACCTCTGCATCTGCTTCCACTAGTCACTGGATGAGAGTTCTATCATGACAGTTAGGGTGTTAGGCCATCTGATCACCAGAGCAGGTCAGCTCAGTCACTCTCTCAACTATTGTCAATAGTCTATAGTGGAGGTATCTTTGTGGATTTCTGGGGACCTCTCTAGCACTCTGCTTCTTCCTATTCCCATGGGGGTCTTCATTTATCATGGTCTCCTTTGCCTTGTTCTCCCTCTCTGTTCTTGATCCAGCTGGGATCTTCCGCTCCCCTAAGCTCTCTTTCCCCTGACCCTTGCCCTCCATTACCCCCCTCACCCCCAGTTTGCTCATGTAGATCTCATCCATTTCTCTGTTGTTGGGCGATCCCTGTGTCTTTCATAGGGTCTTCTTAACTAGGTAGCCTCCCTGGAGTTGTGAGTTGCAGTCTGGTTATCCTTTGCTTTACATCTAGTATCCACTTATGAGTGAGTACATACCATATTTGTCTTTCTGAGTCTGGGTTACCTCACTCAGGATGATATTTCCTATCCGTCCATTTGCCTGCAAACCTCATGATGTCATTGCTTTTCTCTGCTGAGTAATACTCCATTGTGTATATGTACCACATTTTATTTATCCATTCTTCAGTTGAAGGGCATCTAGGTTGTTTCCAGGTTCTGGCTATTACAAATAATGTTGCTATGAACATAGTTGAGCATGTGTCCTTGTGGTATGATTAACCTTGGTTATTAATAAAATTGTCAAGTGAAACAATATATTTTCAGTTAACATTTTTGATGTTATGCTTGTTTAAATTGTAAGGAAATTAACCTACCTTCTATCTTTTTCCTCTATATTTTCTTATATAGGGGAAGATTAGGGCATTTGTAGTGTATGGCTCAACAAATTTAAGAGATGTTGTGTTTCAAACATATTCATAAGTTAGTGTCCATCCACCTCTATTAGTAATGTTAAATTTAGGCTAATAATACATTTATGGGGATCCCCTGTTGGTTTATAGAAAAACAATCATATTCTCAATTTAGAGTTTACAAACTAGGTTTATTGACTCAGACTCCAATTTCTGAGCAATTATTTACTATTTAGTGTAATAAGTCTTTTTCTGTCCCACCACCCAGCTCCCAAATAATGACACAGATACTTCTTATTAGTTATGAAAGCTCAGCCTATAGCTTAGGCTTGTTCCTAACTAGCTGTTATAACTTAAATTAACCCATCTATATTAATCTACAGTCTATCACATGGCGTTACCTCTCTTCTTTCTTGTGCCTCCTGTTTCCTCTCCATGTCTCCTGGTGTCTCCCTTGACCTTGATTCCTCCTCCTCTTCCTTTCCTTCCCCAGAAATCATGCCTATTCCTCCTGCCTAGCTATTGGCCATTCACCTTTTTCTTACACCCATCACAACAATACACCTTCATACAGTACACAAATATCCCTCAACAACTTAGTAATTCTGCTTTTTGATCTACCATTTGGAAAAACAATGTAATCATCAGCCTTCTAGCTTGTGTGTGTGTGTGTGTGAATGGCCAGTGAACCCCGGGGATTCGTCATTTATGTCCCCAAATGCTGGGGTTACATGTGCATGCTGTGGTACCTAGCTTCTAGGTGAGCTCTGGGAATACAAAGTCCCCTCTTCAAGCTTGTGCAGCAAGTGCTTTTCCACTGTGATAGCTCCTGTTTAACTCTATGTGTGTGGAAGTATATGTGTGCACGTCACTGTGCACTCAGATCCTCTGAAGTGACCGGGTTTGCAGGATGCTTGGCTTGTCACATGGGACTCTGGTCCTCATGATTTTGCACCAAGCACCTTTAACTGCCAAACCATATCTCTAGTGCTGTTTCTCCCTATTTCAATATCCCTTAAAGATGACTGAGCAATAAGGACCACAGATTCCTTGAGTATACTGGAGAGACCTCTCAGGAACCAGAAAACTGTGTTGTTTTTCACAACACTCTTAGGCTCCTTTGGGAGCTTTGAGAGAAGATAACTGTGTCCTTTCCACATCGGATATTATGTCTTTTCATACAGGAGAAAAAGCAACATGGAATTTAGTAGCCTCACCCTTCTGCCCAGTGGTAACTTGCCCCGTCTTCTCAAGGTAGCCCGCTGTCATTTGTTCCTCATTCAGACATCGCTGAGGAACCATTTGTTACGAGGGTTCTGATTGTGTTGCAGCCCATCCCAGCACAGGCCACAGCCTCCCTCATTACACTGGCACATTAACCTTTCCCCTCATCCTGATAGCCGTTCTAATGATTTCTTTTGACAACTCTCTTTTAGAAACCGGTTTCGTTTAAGGGTTCTCTGTAGACATGTTCTGACCTTCAGAGATGTCTGCGCGCCTCTTTTCTGCAGCATTGGTATAGTCAGGTTTCATTTCACAAGAAGAATAGGCTTCCTTTCTGCCCACCAGAGCAGCCAGAATTGGGTGAATATGTTTGCAATGTGAAAACTGTAAAATACTTAAAAAAAATCAAGTCAATGGGATTTGTCTGAGTGTGTTCTTCAGTCATGTGCTCAACTTAGTTGACCAAGCATCCGTCATGTGTATCTTCCTATCACTACAGATATGAATTAGTTCTGAAACTGGGCATAATAAAGCCCAACATGTGGCAATGCCTGTCACCCAGCCCCTAGAAGGCAGAGGGAGGAGGATTGTGAACTCAAGTCAGCCATGGATTGTAGCAAGTTTGAGGCTAGCCCAGGCCATAAGGACAGACTGTGTCTTTTCAGTTGTGGTCCTTGGTTTCAGTGCTGGAGTCATCCCTCAATCCTAAGAGATTGTGTCTTCATAAATTCAACAAACGAGCAAGCAAACAACCAACAAACAGTAGCAACAAAAACAAAAAATTAAAATTAAACATAGTAAGACTTGAAATATATTTTAAATATTAAACATTTGATTTGTTATTTAAATTATATATGTTTTTGTATCTGATTGTCAGTATATGCATATGTGTACAGGTGCTTGCAGAGGCCAGAGGCATCAGATCCAGCTGTGAGCCACCTAGCATGGGGGCTTGGAATAGAATTTGGGTCCTCTGCAAGAGCCACAAGTGTTCTTAACTGCTGAGCAATCTATCGAGACCCTGGTTTATTTTGCTTCTAATTATGTGTATATACGTGGAGGGTGGTATGTGTACATGACTGTGGGTATCCTCAGTGGCCAGAAGAGGGTACCAGATCCCCTGGAGCTGAAGTTACAGTTGGTTGTCAGCTGCCTGACATGGGTGCTTGGAGCCAAACTCCAGTCTTAACTGGAGTGCTCTTAACTGCTTGAACCACCTCTCCAGCTATTAAGGTTGAGACATTAATGCTTTAATAAAATTAAGTGAGACTGGCCCAGTTGCCATTCATTTTTTATACATGGTTTGCCCAGTTTTTTTTTTTTTTTTTTTTAAATCTGTGTAACTTATTTTTACTTGAATTGGCTCAAGAAGATTCTTATGCCTCGAGTACAGAGTCAGGGTGCTGAACAGCTGTCTAGACATAAAGTGACCAGGTTATGGCCCATTCCAGCACCTGCCAATCACACATATTCCACAGCTGGTACACAGTTGGGATGGAAGGGATCCCATCATTGGAAGGAAACAAAATTGTCTTGCTCACTTCCTTTCTTTTGGGCATAAGCACTCAAGATAGTGAGTTGGCGATGGGCGATGGTGGCACACACCTCTAATCCCAGCACTTGGGAGGCAGATGCAGGCAGATCTCCATGAGTTTGAGGCCAGCCTGGTCTACAAAGTGAGTTCCAGGAAAGGCGCAAAACTACAGAGAGAAACCCTGTCTCAAACAAAACAAAACAAAACACAAAACACAACAACAACAACAACAACAACAAAAAGATTGTGAGTTGGGTCATTTGTCCAAGGATTTACAGCTGTGAAAATGGCTAGTGAGGGTCACATTTCTCCCCAATGATGCCCAGACCTCCTACAGAGCGAGATATGAAATGTGGCCACAGTTCTTTTCAAAAATGTAAACATTACAATGGAAACTGGCTTAGCTCCTTTGATGAGCAAATGCCCTCTTCTGTTCTTGGAACTCCCTGGAGATGCTATTGCGTTCTTTACCCTGTCATTGCTGATGTGTGCCCTCAGCTAGCTGGTTGGTCCTGTGCTCTGTCAGTGGCTGCTCCAGTCTATGTCCTTGTTGATGTCCCATGCAGGTGGCCTCCTGTCTGTGAGGCTTCAGTCCCTTCCCAAGGCTACTGCTCACTCATTGCATTCCCTTGTATTAGGAATGGCTCCAATATTTAACTTTCCATCATCATTTCTGAGACTATCATATTACATTTATAATTTCTACTGAAGGTTTGAGGATGTTAGAAGAAAATTACAACACAGGCTTATTAAAAACCATTGGTAGGTGAGACTCCTCTAGGGATATAAGGTGCTCCATAAGCATCTTTTACTGGGGACCCTTCTGCCTATGGACTTTTGCTATATTTCACTGGGAGATTTATTTATTTATTTATTTATTTATTTATTTATTTATTTATTTATTTATTTATTTATTCAAGCATTCATCCATCATATGTCTCTTACCTGGGATGCAGGTCTTCAGATTTCATAAATGTTCCCTCCCTCAAAAAAAAAAAAAAAAAAAAAAAAAAAAAAAAAAAACCTAAGTAGGACACTTTCTTCTCCCACATTCTTGGGAACATCACAGGCTGTTATTGCTAAGGCTTTTGGTTACTCTCCATAACCTGGTGGTACTGCTCTATTGCTGAAGACACAGAGTTTATTTACATTATTGAACATGGAGAAATCAATCTGTCTGCAAGATATTCTAGTGAAATAGTGCTACAAATGTTATGGGAGTAACTAGTCGTGTTTTGAATGGTTTGAAGGGCCACTCCATGAGATGGAACTCATGTTTCATTCGCTAACATGGCCAAGAACCTGAGACAAGCTAGGCCAGGAGTCCTAGGGGGCAAAATCCTTCTATCATTCTGGTAAAGGAACATAGCAATAAAATGACTCCTAATAATGTAATCAATACCCATCCATCAGAACATCTCTCAACCCTCATTGGAGAATCAGTACACAATAGTTAACACAGAGACCCACAACTAGACAACATGTAGAAAGTGAGAGAGTTTGGAGCACTCAGTCGTAAATGGGATCTCTTTATCAAATCCCTCTTCTCAAGCCTCAGGGGTCTACGTGAAAGAGGAAGTGGAAAGATCGTTAAAGTCAGAGGTGATGAATAACTCGAGGAAATAGTGTCGTCTGGACACAACAAGACTGACACATACATGAATTCATAGAGACTCTGACAGCACACACAGGACCTGCACAAGCTCAAACCAGACAAAATCCCAGCACAGAGAAGGAAAAGGAGACACAAACTCCCACCCCCAATCGAGAAACTATTTGCAATTAATATACCGGAAAAGAGGAAATCAGTTTTCTCTAATGATGTGTCACTGGGTATATCAACAACACTTTATGCAGATCCAATGCCTAGGAGTAGTTGGACAACATGCTTATTTTTGTATGTTTTGTTTTGAGTATTTCTTCTCTGATTGTATTTTGTTTTTAATTTGTTTTAATTTTCTCCTTTCTTAATTTGCTTTCTTTTGAGAGAGAGAGACAGAGAGAGAGAGAGAGAGAGAGAGAGAGAGAGAGAGAGAGAGAGAGAAAGAGAGAGGACATGAATTTGAATAGGTCGGATCTGAGAGGAACAGAGAGATGAGAAAGAATATGATGAAAATATATTGTATGATGTACTGTTTTAAATAGATAAAAGAAATACATGTAAAGCAATGTCAGATCCAGGTTCTTGCTTTTTAGTTATTTTTCTGGGCTGGGCCCAGACCCAGGACTTTGAGCATGCTAAGTAAGCAGTCTACCATTTGTGCTACAAGCTCAGCTCCCACCACTTACAAATAATACCACGTGTGGTGGTTGGAATGAGAATGGCCCCATAGGCTCATGTATTTGAATTCTTAGTCATCAGGATATGAAACTGATTGAGAAGGATTAGGAGGTGTGGCCTTGTTGGAGGTGTATCCCTGGGGAGGTTTTGAGGTTTCTAAAGCACAGACCAGGCCCAGTGTCTCTCTGCTTGCTGCCTGTGGATCAGGATGTAAAGCTCTCAGCTACTACTCAGCACCATGCCTGCCTGCCTGCCTGCCTGCCACCATGGACTAACCCTCAATTGTAAACAAGTCCCCAAATAAATGATTTCTATTATAAGAGTGGCCTAGGTCACAGTGTTGCCTCAAAGCAATAGAATAGTAACTGAGACAATCATTTTATTGTTTCTTTTCCTTAAGTGTTTAAAAATGGGAAGGAGTGTTGTCTGGGAGCAGAGAGATGCCCAGTGGTTACAAATACCTGTTGCTCTTGAAGAGGACCTAGGTTTGATTCCTAGCACCCACATCAAGGGGCTCACAACTGCTTAAACTCTGGTCCCAGAGGATCTGATGCCCTCTCCTGGCCTCTCTCTGCCAGCACTGTAGTCCATATACATACACTCAGACAAGCACACATAAACACAAAATTACAAATTTTAGAAAAAACACACTAAAAAATAAAGAACCCCAACATCCAAGAGATTTATTTTAAAATATATTTGTGTGTATATATGTGTGTCTGTGTGAGCGCATGTCAGATATGTGCAGGCACCTGCAGAGGCCAGGAGAGTGTGCTGGACCCCATGCAACTGGAGTCATCTTTGATTGTGGCCGGCTATTGAACTTGGGTTCTCTGTAAGAGCAACAAATTAACCATGTAAGAGCAACTCCCTTAACCATGGAGTCAGCTCTCTATCCCCCTAGGTTGAATGTTTTAACAACAAAACCAAGAGTTTGCAATAGTCCCAAGATACTGCTTGGATTACTCTACATGAAACTGAAAACAAAAGGGATATTTTCTCTAGGTTTGAGCTGCCTTAACATGTCTCAATTTATTGTTATACACATACCCACCATGACTGACACAATCCTAACTTCCCGTTGCTAGGTTCCTACTGTGTGCTGACTAGTGCATGTATCTGTTTCATACACTACAATGAACCTACGAAATACAAGGACTAATAGCCTTGCTTCTAGCATGAAGAGATTAAAGTTCAGAGATGGTAAGTGATTTTGACATGAAATCACAGCCAGAAAATAATGCAGTAGGGACTGGAAAATAGGTCAGGATGGACCATCACTCAGGGCTACTTCTACTGTTAATACAGCATCATCATAACTGAGAATCTGCTTGTTGTGACAGTTGTGGGGCTGCCCTTCATCCAGGACTGTGCTGTCCGTGTGCTGAGCACCTGAAACGTGGTTCGCTCCAACCAAGACATACTGGAAGTATAAAATACACAGCAGCTTCCTAAGACTCCACACAAGAATGCAGAATGCAAAAAAAAGAGACCCTCATTAGCCATGTTTTATATCGATTACTTGTTAAAACGATGCTATTTTAGACAGATTAGATTAAACAGCACATATTATTAAAATCAATTTTAGCAGTTTCTCTTTCTCTGTCTTGATGTGCTGTTAGAGAATGTAAAATTGCACAATTGGCTCACACCACACTTTCTATTGACCCGCTGTGGAGGCCTCACGTGATGACGCATACAGAGTGCAGTGCCTCAGTGCACTGGAGAGCTCCTTCCTTCCTTCCTTCCTTCCTTCCTTCCTTCCTTCCTTCCTTCCTTCTTTCCTTCCTTCCTCCTTTCCTCCCTCTCTCCATCCCTCCCTCCGTTCTTCCCTCCCTCCCTCTCTCCCTCCCTCCCTCCCTCTCTCTTTCTTTTTTTTTGAATTTACAATTTAGGGACAATTTTGGATGAAAATAACAATATGCCTCAAACAACATGACCAAGCTTTACAGCAAGGACTTTTTGCTTTAGGGCTTGGATTTTATAATTCTGGGCCCATGCTCACATTATTCTTTGCAAATAGCTACTTTAGTGAGATAAACATCTTTGTATCTGTGAAACTAAGACATTAGAGTTGGTGCAGCCTGCCCTGCTCCGGTGTGAATGCTGCTGTGGTCTTTGCTTTTCTCACCATTGTAACAAAGTATCTAATGACAACAACTTAAGTGAAGAGGGCAGTTTTGATCCTGGCCAGAGAGGGTCCATTGTCCACCATGGCGGGAAGTGTGGCAGGGAGGCGTGGGGTGACTTGTCAGGTTGCATGTGCAGTAAGGGAGCAGAGCGAGATGACCGCTGGTCAACTCACTTTCTCTCTTTTTTGTTCATTCCGGAGTCTCAGCCTTTGGGAGGGTGGTGGGACTTGCCATTCAGGGTGGGTTTTCTCTCCTCAGTTAATCCCCTCTGGAGACACCCTCTTGGATACCCACAGCAGTGTGTCCCCCCAGGTGATTCCAAAACCTGTAAATTTGACAATGCAGATTGCTGGGGATGCTGTGAATGTGTTGCTCTGATTTATTGATAAATAAAATGCTGATTGGCCAGTAGCCAGGCAGGAAGTGTAGTGTAGGCAGGAAAAGAAGAAAGGAGGATTCTGGGAGGTGGAAGACTGAGGCAAAAGATGCTGCCAGCCACAGCGAGGAGAAGCATGATGTAAGATACCGGTAAGCCATGAGCCACGTGGCAAGGTATAGATTTATAGAAATGGGTTAATTTAAGATATAAGAACAGATAGCAAGCAGCCTGCCACGGCCATACAGTTTATAAGTAATATAAGTCTCCGTGTGTTTACTTGGGGGATGCAAGTGGGGGCGATTTGTCCCGACTACCGGCAGGCTGGGGCAGAGGAAAACTTCAGCTGCAGCAGATGACTGGTCAGAGCTGGGTTTTCACAAAGGCAAGCCTGGAATGACCAGTTGCTAAAGTCCAGATGATGGAGGAGCAGCCTTCAGCCCTGGTCATCGAATTTGCTTTGGCTTATTCTGTCTCCAAGAAAGGAGACGGCCTTGCAGATATTGGCATATGGAACACTGCAAACATTGACTTTTATTAATGGTTTAACCGGTTCATTGCTAGGAACATGAAAATGCTTCGGGCCTCTATACAGCAGGGCAAGAGAAGAATTAAGTTTTCTTTTTCACCTAAAAGGGCAGAAATCGAAAGCTCTGGACTAACAGCGCACAAAAAGCATCCTTTACAACATGGGGTATCTCCTCTACCCTCCACCTCTCCCCAGCCGCATCCACTGCCTCCTCTTTCCATCTCCTCACCACAGCATGTGAAGAAACAAGCCTTTGGACAAATGGAAGAGGCCTTTGCTGAGACACCCTCGGCTCTAATGAGAGAGAAACAGCTACAGATCCACGTAGGTTCATTTTAGTCAACCTCAGTGGAGTGAGCACAGCACCCAGGAGACAGAGTGCGGCTAATTTAATTAAATTAGCAATGAAGAGAGATAGCTTTGTGTCAGGTGTGGTGTCACCCAGTCGTAATCCCAGCAGTGGGAGGGCTGAGGTACGAGGGTCTTCAGTCCCAGGTTAGCCCTACCTCAAAAAATCAGGCAAGGGCAGAGTGAAGAAGGGGAGGGAGGGAGGAAGGGAGGGAAGGAAGAAGAGAGACTGTCTCCAACACTTCTCTTTCCTGGGTCCGTGGAAGGCATGCATGCATTCCTGGTCTGAATCTTAGGAGTGTTTCCGAGTTCTGGTTGAGTTGGTACTTATTTGACCAAGAGGTCCAGATGCCTGATTAAGAACCCGGCACTGGTCCAGACTGGTCTTTGTCAGCAGCGATTTCCCAAGGAGCAGGAGAAGCAGCCCACCTCGCCAGCTCTGTCAGTAGAGGCAACAAGGATGTCTCCTCTGTGTTGTTCTCCTTACACCCTGGCCTGCAAAGTCTTGCCCAGCTTTTTCTTGTTGCAGTGGCTGTTCAAGCATGTAGTAAGTTGAGTTGCAATGAATCAGAAGCTCTTGCTTGGGGTGATGCTTCTGCCTGTGGCTGTGTGGCTGGAGCTGGGCAGGAGTGTATATTTTCACAAACATTGACAGAATGGCTGAAGTGTTCAGATTTACAGTCATCACTAAGGTTCTTTAAGCGTTTCTGTTAGGATGCAGGAAAAAATTATTTTTGGAGGATGTTTAAGGAGTAGGAGCAACCTGGCATAAAACCATAATCTTCCACAGTTCAACAAGCAGGAGAAGAGATACGAACCACGGTGGAAATCACACAAGGGGTTCTCATTTCCTCAATGCATTAATGGTCACGTGTGCCTGCCAATGAAGTCACCTGCAGGTCACAATGCTACAGTGGCACCTGTCATTACCAAGGAGAGACACATTTGCTGTGAAGGATTTCATTTCCATCCAACATGCTTTTGCAAAGACTGTATTATTTGATCTTGCTGGTACCAAGTGCAGCTCCCCATGTGTGTATGCAGGTGCACGTATGTGTGTTTGTGCATGTGGAGACCAGAGAGCAACCTCAGGTGCTCTTCCTGTGATGCTGTCTACTGAGAGAGACGGGGGAGGGGCAGCGGTGTGTGGCTTGTGTGCATGTGTGTGTTGGGCATGCATGTTTTTGAACATTTGCAGAGACTAGAGGAGGAGGCTATGTCCTGTGATTCTCCTGTCTCCTTGCTACACGGCACTGGTTATAGGTGTGAGGATGGCACACAGCTTTTTAGGTGTGGTTTGGAAATTTGAACAGAGATCCCCCTGATTGCAAAGCAGAGCTCTTACCATGGGTTATCTCCCCAATCCTGGCTCATTTTGAAGACAGTCATTCACAGGGTCGTGCTGCGTGGGTAGGCTCAGGGCCAGCTGAGCAGCGAACTGCAGGGATTCTCTGTTGTCCGCCTGTCCAGTGCTACAATCCTGAGCCTTCAGCACCATGCCGCCCTCTGGGAAACAAAGTCAGCTTCTCACGCTTGTGCAGAAACTCTTCACCAACTGAGCAACCCCCAGCTCCATACTCTCCATTCAACAAAAGTGTGTTCACTTCTGAAGGAATTGTTACCCAACAAGGGCTGATTCTTACATCTGATCGGTTTATTGACTTTAACAAACTGTTCTTTCAAGGGCATTCAAAGGACCTTCAGTCAGTGGTTGCATGATCTGCATGGCAAAGGCTTAGAAATAACTGTCTGGGCCTCCTGCCCTCAGCAGGAAAGCAAGCAAACAAATGACGACAACAACAACAACAACAACAACAACATCCCAACCAAGGAGCTGACCAGCCAGGCAAACGAACCAGCCAGGGGGCTGCCAAGATGACTCAGGATTAAAAGAGCGCACTCTTCTCTTTCAGAGGACTTGAGTTCAGTTTCCAGCACCCATGTACTGAGTAGCTCACAGCTGTGTGTCCGTACCTCCAGCTTCGTGATTTCTGATGCCCTCTTCTGGCCTCTGCAGGAACCTGTACTCACTTGACTGATTCTCTCTCTTTCCCTCTCTCCCTCCCCTCCCCCGTCTCTTCACACACACACACACACACACACACACACACACACACACACACACACACAATCAAAAGTGGAGAACTGGAAGGGAAACGGCAGTGGGACACAGGGCAATGTGGACAAAGTCACAGAGGCAGCGGGAGGGATCCAATGTGATAACCAGATGAACCAGACAAAACTGTAAGTCAAAGAGAAAACATTAAATAATAAATAATAATAATAAAATAGGAAAGAGAGGCGGTGTGGAATGAGTAAACACTTTTTTAAAAGAGTTGCATCCAATTGCTGAAGCAAATGGCCAGGCGCCCAGGTCAGCAGCTGTGTTTCTGTCCAGTGGAGAAGCCTGGTTATACTCGGTACCCCACCAGAGCGTGGTTTCAATCCAACTGGTTCCAGCTGGTCTGAGGCAGGGTGGTGGTGTGCTCCCGGGGACAGAGGTGTGCACTCCGAGTGTTTGGAGGAAGCCTTGTTCAGACACATTCTCACCCAGGCTCCTGTGGCAGGCAGAGAGAACAGGGCCCCTGAGGCCATGCCCGATTCGGGGAGGGGTGGCCCTCAGGCTTCAGCTGTTTGACTGGAATCCCAGGCACAGCTGTTGAGCCCACAGTCTGTAATTTGCCCAGGAGGCCTCCTCTCCGTGGCCTAAGTAGGAGATGACCTCATTAGCTCAGAAGCAGCTGCCACTGCCGAGACCACTCACGAGGGAAGCTGCCTTCTCTCCTTCCAGTCAGAGAAGTCTGTTGTGCCCCCCCCCCCACTCCTTAGCACCCAGAAATCCACACCGAGGAAACTAGCTCTGAATCTCTGAATGTCAGCAAAGGACATCTGGACTGTGTGGCTGTGTTCGTGCCCAAGTGTTTGCACACATTCCTTTCCCAGCCGACTACTCCTCCAAGGGTCTGCACATAGTCATCCTGGGGAGGGCAATGACCATCGACCAGTTGATCTTGACTAATTAGGCAGTGACATTGTCGCAGCACCTCTCAGTAGGTGAGAAAGGCTGAATTCCAAAGTCACCATTAATGGGCTTTGATTTCTTCGGCCACCCTTCCTCTGACTCCCTGCCGGGGCCAGGCCCTCTGTCTGCTTCTCCCAAGCTGTCAGCTGAGTGGAAGGCACAGCAACAGTGGTGTTCATCAGCTGCACTCCAGCATGACTACAGGTTGGCCGGTTGTGGTTGGAGTCCACGGACACACTGATGTCTATGCCCGGCAGAGAGCTAAGCCAATCCTCAGTGGATGCCCTTGAGTATGGGTGGGACCTGTAATGTGCTTCTTAAAAATTGACGATGTCCAAGTGGTGGGATGTTATTGCTGTGATTGGGTTGTGGTCTGCAGCCATTGAAGGACGTTGCTGTGAGTATGCGCCTTATGAAGTCCACTTTCTAACAGAGATGCTGCCCTGGGTAGGTTTGCTGTGATTAGGGAGCCCTCAGAAAGTAAAGGCAGAGGTCAAAGGTGAAAGCGGCCCCAGTCTAGTGTCTGCCCTTGAAGACGTGTAAGCCATGATGAATTCTGGAGTGATTTGGGCAGCCACATGAGCTTGGAGAGGGACCCTGACCCACGGCTCAGACTCCACGCCTGTCCAAGCCTTAATTATAGCCTGCGGCTGAGGACACCAGCCCAGAGCTGTACCCAGAGTCCTGACTCATAGACAAACACTAGTGTTTGTCACTAAGTAACAGGACAAAGTCAACAGCAAAGAGAGCTACACATCATCAGCAACAGAAGACGCAGCTCCTAAAGAAGAAAGCTCTGGCGCAGAGGAGGGAAGCAGTGGTTACAGTTTGTAAATAGTAACAATACAGGACGCTGAGCCATGGTTTGACATGGTGCTTGGGGCCTCATGTACATGCTCTCTAATTCTTACAGCTTAAGCATGACAGACCTTTTAAAAGAGGAACAAACAGTCTTGACCATGTTCAGTGACCCCTCCCCCATCAAGTGCTGGAGCTGTGGTTGCGTAGGGCTGCAGAGATGCTTCCAAAGGCAATGCTGTTGCGAGGGCTTTCCTTGGGGACTGCCAAGGTAAGTGGGCAAAAATTTTAATGGTGCTTGGGCAAAGCAGTTAATAACTGTAAACCTTTCAGAACACCCCCAGCCATCCGGTCAGGAAGGCATCATCAGTTATGTCAGTATGTATGAGGTACCATACTTCTGAGTTAATGTTCTTGGTTGTGGTCATGGGACACAGCACATCATCTGATTCATATGCTTCCCTGCCAAATACAAGTGAGAAAATCCTGATTAAATGTGCATACAATGGCTGCCACTGCTGTGGTTGCCACTTGGCACAGTGAAGGACCAAGGAAACAAAGGCCTTAACTTGGCAGAGCTTTCCTTCTTGATGGGTGTGATGGCTGATGTCAGTTGTCATCCTGGTGAGATCTAGAATCACCTGGGAGACTGGCCTCCAGGCATGGCCATGGGATTATCTTGACTAGGTTAATGTAGATGGTAAGACTTGCCCACTGTGGGTGACACCATTCCCTGGGCTAGCATCCTGGACTGTTATGAGCAGGAGAAAGGGAGCTGAAAATTCATCACTGCTCTTAGACTGTGGGTACAATGTGGCCAGCTGCCCAAGCTACTGCTGCCATGATTTTGTCTTCATCATGGACTCTAACTTTGAAGTGTAAATCAAAAGTAAACTCTTGTTTCCCGGAGGTGCCCATGTTAGGATATTGGGTATTTTGTCATAACATGCAGAAGAGGAACTAAGACAGTGGCTATAGACAGGAAAACAGAAATGCATGATGGGGCATCAGACTCTGTCTAGTTTGCTTCTTGGAGCTTCTGCTGTGGAGAGGGAATATGGGGCCAGTGAGAACTCAGTGGGAGAATTTGCAGTGATCCCATCCAAGAAAGAGAGGATAATGCCTTGGGTGAAGTAGGTAGTAGTCAATGAGAAACACTTGTGAATGAATGATACCAGGCTCAGTTGGCTGCTGTGGCAGAAAGGAGACCGGGTACCAGTAGATGGACAGAGAACCAGAGATCTATAATAATAGGATATGGTCCCAAGGGCCTCAGTCCAGTGGCAGCTTCCCTCCTTGGTCCTCACACACAACCTTGTCTTCTATAAGCTGTGCCCACAGGCAGAACTGGACAGATGTTAGCAAGCAGGTGTTTGCTTGATGAAAACTGTTTAAAGGCTTAAATTTCAGTTTGAGTTGAGGTGACTTCCCCAGTAGCGGAAACCACAGTGTGGGCTTCATTTCTGTCCTAGAAACAACAAATGTTATAAGCTGTTACCTTCAGGAGAGGAAAATTTCATAATGAGTACTTTATTAAAACATGAAGTCACAGTGATCGAATCACTTTCAGTACAGGCTGAATCTCTTATCTTTTTGGGTCTAGAAGACAAAGAAGAAGTCTTACCCCAGGTCAAGCTTCAACATGGGGGTTCTTCCTTTCTTTGGTACTTTTTGGCTTCTTTTTATTTTTGTGTGTGTTTGTTTGTACATGTGGAGGCCAGTGGTTGATGTCACATACCTTCCTTTATTACCCTTCACTGTGTGTGTGTTTCGTACACATGTATGCATGTGTGTATGTGTGTGTCTGTGTTTTGTACGAATGTGTGCATGTGTATGTGAATGGGTGTGCTTGCCCACATAGGCACATGTGTAAAGGCCAGAAGTTGATGTCTCAGTGTCTTCCTCAATTGCTTTTTCAACTTATCTTTTGAGACAGGGTCTCTCACTGAACCTGGTTCTCATCATTTCACTTAGATTGACTGGTCACTGCTTATCTGGCTTGTCTCTTGGCACTGGGGGTAGACATGTGTAGCCATGCCCAGATTTTACATGAGGGTCACGGCTCTGAATTTAGGTCCTGTGTGGGCACAGTAAGCACTTTGCCCAGAGAGCATCCCTCCAGCCCACATCCTGGGTCTTTGTGGCACATCTCCTAGATATGCTGTTGCCAAAATGCACCTTATTATAACCCAAACCCAGGATCCTTCCTTACTTTTGGAAGCACATCATCTTCAGTGAGGGATTCCAGAGGGCAAGCAACTCCAGCCTCTGTGGTCCCAAGTTTTTGCCTGGTCCCTTCCCGTGCCTAGAAGGTTTGTCTCACTGGGAATGGCTTCGATCGTTGGAGATTGCTTCCCCTGGGTAACCTTAAATCTGTTTCTCTATAATTTCCATTCATTCTTTTCTTTGGAAGACAACTTAGACCTTACAAATGAAAAGAAGTCAGAAAAACAAAATACTTGGATGGACCGCACATCTGATTTGACTTTTTATTTACGAACCAGGAAACCTTGTGAGCATGTGCAGAGGAGGAACGATCAGGGTCGGTATTAAATGCTTAGATTTTAAATCGTCTTAGAAGTCCCATCCAATTAAATCAAACCCGTGGTGTCAAGTGACAGCAAAGGCTGAGATGAGTCTGCGGGAGCTGGGATAGGATTCGGTTCTTCTCTCCCAAAGTGCCTGTCAGCTAACACTGTTCTGAGGTGAACTTAGCTTTCTCTTGCCAGTTTATGTTTGGGGCTCCTGAGCCAAAATTTGATATAAGAAGCCTTATCCTTTCGTTACATGAAAAATAAAGAGCTGTCCCATTTCAGAAGGACTCCCTTCTTCCCCAGGCTTCCTGCAATGTCAGGAGATGCTGGGAAAGAATTTACTCCAATGAAATGGATAGATATCACCAGGAAAGTGTAGATTTCTTAGTAATTGATGGAGATAGAGCTTGCTGGGTGCAGGAACAGAGAAATAGTATCTCCCAGGATGGAAGCAGGAAGAAGAGGGGGGGAGAGGATAACAGGGGGAGGGGAGGAGGAAGAGGGGGAGGAGACGAGAGTTCAGTAAATTCATTTCAACAGACAATGGGCAGGTAATGTTAAGGATACTTATGTATGTGTGTATCAGCTACAATGGCAGCAGTGGAGGATTGGAAGTCCTGTTTTGAAACTTGCATGGGATTAGTTATATGGCAATCATTTTACAAAACAAGTTTTGTTTGGGTATTTAGTGTGTGTGTGTGTGTGTGTGTGTGTGTGTGTGTGTGTGTGTGTGTATGTTCTTGGATGCTTGCAGGCAGGTGTGCATGCACATGTGTTTGCATGCATGTGTCAGCCAGAGGACAACTTTGCTTGTGGTTCCCCTGGAGTTATGAAGCTGTCCACACTCTTTATAAAGACGAGGTTTCTTCATTGGCTGGGAGCTTGCCGATTAGTCGAGGCAGGCTAGCCATGATGGCCCAGGGAGCTGCCTATCTTCACCTTTTGATTTTTGTTTTTCCACATGGGTTCTGGGGACTGAACCTGGCCTACGTGCTGCGTAGCAGGCTCTTTACCGACTGTGCTAATCTCTAACCATAGTCTCTTCCTGCAAGAAATTCTGAGTGTTGAGTCACCATGTGTGATTCCACATTTAGATCTTGTGTTTTATACATTCAGACAGCCAGTGAGGTTGTGAGGAGGACACAGGGATTCTCTTAAACCTTGCTAGGTACAGAATAGAGGCTGTTTCCTTTAGTCAACCATTCTGTCCCTTGACCTTGATGTTAGGTAAGGCTTTTAGTGGCATTTAAACAAAGATTCTCGGGATAAACCACTTTATCTTCAAGGCTCTTTGGAGGAACCAGAAGGCAAAGTATTTTGCCCTCAATATAAATGTACCTCTCTAGTGATTTATTGGCAGATGGATCTAGGTGACAATAGATTTCTAAATTGAATATTCTGCCTTCGGAATGGCCTCTGATGTGCATTAAGATTGTATTGTAATAACCACACCTCTCAATTTGTGCACATACATTGTCCTGATTACATTATCCATCAATCTGCAGGACAATTGTCAGATGAGCCTGCTAGCTGAGGAGGGAGACTAAATGGATGTTTCTTGGCACAACTCTGACTAGTTAGGTAAGGAGAATCTTTTCCGGCATCCGGGAGAATGCATCTGACACTTTTCAGCATCAGCACTTAGGTCTTTTCTCTAAGTACCACATGCATCGGATGCCTTTACTCTCCCCAGATGGAGTCACCTCATTGTTGCCATGTGCACGGAATATCAGAGGTACATACATTTCTCCAGGTGGTCCTTCCCTCTCTTCTCCCACGTGACCAGTCTCCTTCCTACCATCTTGTCTTCCCTCCACTTTTATTTAACTTTTGCAGTACTAAAGATGGAACCCAGGCCTTTATGCTTGGCACGTATGTGCTCTCCTACTGTGCTGTACCTCCAGCTCCATCTCTGTCTTTCCACAAATATCTACTGAGTGCTGGACAAATACGAGCTGCTATTTCAGGTAACACCAGTGCAGCTTGCAGAGAAGTGTGACACCTGTCTGGCCCCAATCTTTTTCTCAGTCAGTAATTTAGCCTCCTCTTTAAGCCTTGCACCTCACAGGCATACACACACACACACACACACACACACACACACACACACACAACACACACACACACACACACACACACACAAAATCTGTGTCTAGGTATGGCTGGCTGGTCTCATATATATTTTTGTTATTGTAATAAATTGGCATGTTACTCTATCAGGAATCATACACACTCTGTGTGTGCGTGTGTGCATGTACATGTGCATTCACAGTTCATATGTTGATGAAGCACAATCCTAATTAGTCTTAACAATAAAAACCTGGAGTCAGATATTGTAGGTGAAAGCTGAAAAGATCAGAGAAGCAGAGCAGCCAGACACTAGAGACTTCTTACCTCTCCAAAGTCTCAGACCGAATGTGGATGATCTGTCTCTATGAATTCTCAGATGGAATGGGTCCAAGATCCTGTCTCCACTGCCTTATATTCCTGTCTGTCCACCTCCCTAGTGCTGGGATTATAGGTGTGAGACTCCCAAGAGCTGGGATCAAAGGCATGATCCTCCTAAGCACTGAGATTAAAGGTATGTTCCACCACTGCCTGGTCTGTACAGTTAACTAGTGGCTAGCTCAGCCCTTTGATTTCCAGGCAAGCCTTATTTGTCAGAACACAAACAAAATAAAACTGCTCAGGACAATTTCAAGGTGGCTGGTTGAGATGATCCAGTCTCATAGATTACTCTAGGTAGGACTTGAGACAAGCCCTATACTTTCCCATTACACAGAGAGAGACTGGACAACAAATGATACAGCTCGCTCTCCCAGGACTTGACAGTTATTCCAACTTTTTTCAGGGACTCCTAAAGATGCCATCCCTCCCTCCAGACCGCAGAGAGTAATTCTAAGAACATGATGTCCACATTCCCAAGGGATGGAGTGGTAGTTTTTGGTCATTTAGTGGGTTATGGATATTTGCCATTGTTCTAGAGTTGTTGGTAACAAGTTGTTATTGGTAATGGTCAGGAAAAAAGTTGAACAAAGTAAATTAGACTTTAGGGATCTCTTTCTAAAAAGAAAAAGAGAACACAGAAATAGGATAAAGATAGATTATTAAATCTACTTTTAAAAAGCAGCTACTAGTTTTAAATATTTTACATTGGCGTGGATTTTTGTATATTGATAGAAACTTGAGGTTATTTTTGTTTCTCTCTCTACACACACATATATGTATATGTGTAGTTATAGAAATGATAGATAAAATGTAGATTATTGAATCTATTTTTAAACAAAAAACAACTACTAGTTTTAAATATTTTACATCAATATGAATTTTTATATATTGACACAAATTTAAGATTATTTTGGTTAGAACATACTGTGCATATGTTTCTACTCTTGTTCAAGGTATTGTACCTATACAGCTTATCTAACAACGTAAATGTAAATTTCTAGTCCTTGAAAGTTATTGTTACAAACTATTTAGAATAATAAAGAAATGCAAGTTAGTAGTAAGTCACCTATTACAATTAAACTTGTAGTCATGTTAGGTATATTTTCAAGGTCAAACAGAGATATATTTTAGGCGGACAAGTGGTCTTTAAACACTTCAGAGACCTAGGGAATATGGCGTTTAAGATGATTTAATAACACAAGGTTCTTTTTTTTTTTATGCCAGTGAGATATGTCAGCTCCTGGCAGCACCAATCTACTTCAGAGAAGATGATGGGCATCAAAGAAACTCCATATGGAGTTTATTTTTTTGTGGCAAAAGTTAGCCACTGGTCAAGAAACTGCCCTTACCTCAACTGCTGACAGTATGCTGTCCAAATTGGACAAGCAGGACACAAAAGAGAGTGACTGCTGAAACTTCCAAGACAAGGTGGATCAGTCCCTCAAAAACTCTGCTTCATAGAAAAGCCTGTCAGATATTTTAGGCCTGTAGGCTGAAGATGGATGTCCCAACATTTCAGAGGAACCTTGAGTGACTGTCCAGGCAACCAGCTGTTTCTGTCATTTCTTATCTTTGGAAGTTATTTGCTCTATACTTCCTGTTTACTCGGGTACTATTATATTCTTCTTAGGTCTCTGATGGAGTTGAAGACTTTATAATTATAGTTTTCCTTTTTAACAAATTTGGAAAAGAAACTAACTAAAGAGACGTAAAGTGTATAATGTTGAGAGACATAAAAAGATAGTTTGGGGTTGGTAATGCAAGTTAGGTCAGAAAGTGAATTAGGTACAACACTTTGGACTCACTAAGATAGGATATATAATAGAGTATTTTCTCTGAATTTGTCAAATGCTATGGGCTAGAGATTGTTAATGTAATTATTACCTGTATATAGTTACTGCACTTATTGTATATAGTATTTCTATGTTAGTTAAAACCTTCACTTTTTGTTTAGACAAAAAGGGGGAAATGTTGTGTGATATTTTGTTTGTGTTCTGACAAATAAAGCTTGCCTGGAGACCAGAGGGCAGAGCTAGCCACTAATTAACCATAGAAGTCAGGCAGTGGTGACACACACTTTAATCCCAGCACTTGGGAGGCTCAAGCCTTTAATCCTAGTACTAGGGAGGTGGAGACAGGGGTATAAGGCAAGTGGAGACAGGATCTTGGGCCCATTCAATCTGAGGATTCATAGAGACAGATCACCCACATTCAGTCTGAGATTTGGGAGAGGCAAGAAGTCTCTAGTGTCTGGCTGCTCTCCTCTTTCATCTTTCACCTCAATATCTGACTCCAGGTTTTATTGTTAAGACTAATTAGGATCATGCTTCATGTTCATATGTGTGGATATTTGTACACATTCAGATGTTGAGGTCTGATGTATTTCTCAGTTGCTCCCCATCTTACTTTTTAAGAACAGGGACTCTCACTGAATCTGTGTCTCCTGTTGGCTTGGCTGACTATCTACCCATGGAGCTCTGCCTCCCAGAACTGTATCCAGCTTTTACATGGTTGCTAGGGATCCAAACTCAGGCACTTCTTCCCCTGAGCCATCTCTACAGTCCCATGCTTGTATTTTTTATTTGTATCAGCTGTGTTTTGTAAATATGTTTGGACTGAATTTGGTATATCCAAAGTTTAGTACTGAAGGCCTGGCCCTTAAGTAGAGACCACAGTTTTTCATGAAAGACAATGAAATTATAATGTCTTTCAGTGTCTGCAATAGGTTGGGCTGGGAACTACCTCCAAGGAACCCCAAATCTGCAGCTGCTTGTCATTTCTATGAAGTAGATTGGTGTTTGCATGTAGCCTATCTATGTTGTCTTAGGGTTTCTATTGCTATAAAGAGACACCATGACCCCGGCAATTCCTATAAAGGAAAACATTTAACTGAGGCGGCTGCTTACAGTTCAGAGGTTCAGTCTATCATCATCATGGTGTTGTGCAGGCAGACAAGGTGCTGACTACATCTTGACCAGAAAGGCAACAGGAAGGGAACTCCCTGTCACACTGAGGGAAGCTTGATCAAAAGAGACCACAAAGCCCACTACCACAGTGATGCACTTCCTCCAACAAGGCCACACCTCCTTCAACAAAACCACACCTCCTAGTAGTGTGGCTCCCTATGAGACTATGGGAGTCAATTACATTTAAACTATCACACAGGTCTTCTCTCATGCTTAAGCCATCTTAATGTTCCTTCAATACCCCACACAGTATCAATGCTATGGTGACTCTGATTACAGTGTGCCACTTAGGCAATGGTGACAAGAAGAGAAATAGACTGCCCAGGCTCAGTAGACACAATTTTTTTTTTCTGAATATTTTCAATTTGAAGTTGGTTGAATCCACAAATGGGAAACTGTGAATACTGAAAGCCAACTGTATGTTCAAATCACACAGCAAAACACTCAATCGTTCTTGAAATGCATTCTATTTTATTTAACTTTTGCAAACTGGGTTTATGTTATTCTCTTTTATCTACATAACTGGGTTATTGGTCAGACCTGTATGTTTCATATGTAAGTGGTCATGATAAAGTATACTATTTCTATCTTCATCACTGTCTTCTTCATGCTCCGTTCAAGCTCTTCATCAACAGTGGGAAAACCAGACCACAACATACTTTGCTTTCCCCCTTTAATTATTTGAGCTATGATTACATATTTTATTTTAATACATATCACAAGTCACTATATGATTGTTATGTTTGGACAAAGTTAGTTATATTTTAGAGATACTTAAAGGTATTTTTCATTTATATATTTTAACTAACATAATATGCACTTATTTGTAGGGTATGATACTGTAATTTGTACATGTTTATAATGTATGGTGATCAAGTTAGGATAATTAATTTCCTATCACATCAAACATGGTAATTTATGTATATTGGGGACCTCAGCTTGTTTTCCTCGTGTTCACTTGAAACATGTAACTGACTGTGCCAGATTACCACTGGCCTCCCTGTCGTCTAATTTCTCTGTACTTCCAAGGTGTAGCAGGACTTCTGAGAACTCAAGTTCTACACCCTGTGTGGACTTTGGAGTTTGTTCCAGTTGTGGCGTCACAACAAACGCTCTTCCTTAGAAGCTGCTCATTGCTGTCTCGTGGAGAAGTGACCCACACATGAGGAGATCAAGAGAAACTTCCAGTAGGGAGGGGTGAACACCTACGCAGATTTCTAGAAACCTCTCTCTGCATAGCTTCCCCGGCCCTGGAAATTATAGCTGTGAGGTTTCCTGAACTCTGTTCAATGTTTCATGGACTCAGTAAGAATTTGGGGGTCTGTCTTTGTCCCATTCTTTGAACTGCCACGTGGAAACAGACCCAAAGGTGGAGGCTCATCTTGCTTCTGTATTTTTCCATATTTTTCTGTTGTTTCTTTCAAGTGTCTGAAAGAAGCTGTTTCATGTTTTTTCCTGGACTTTTGTTGTTTGTGGTAAGAGAACAATTCCTATAACAACAGACCCTTCAGGAGAGGGGAAGAAAGTACATGCTAGGTTTTAAGGCCCATGGAAGGTGTAGCTAGCCACTGGGAAAAAACAGCCATTTTCTCCCACATGAAACAGCAGTTTGGGTGGATCCACTAAGAAAACATGTCAGTGTGAGCTGGAAGACCCAACAATGAGGTAACCTCGACCTAGTTACAAGGCTCTTCAAATTCCCATCCATGCGGCGGCCGTGTATCTATATGAATAAGGGACAGAGACTGAGTGGGGTTTGAACATTCCTTTTGGAGGAGCTAATGCTAGGCTGGTTTCCAGCCTCCCTAGTGGAAAATATGGAGGCACTTCCCCCGCCCTCAGCCTTGTGGGAGGGGCTTGAACGTGACCTGTTTGGGGACTTCACACTTCCTGAACTCGGGAGAAATCCATGGGACAGAAAATTTTGAAGAATGAAAGAAGAGCTTTGGTCACTGGTGAAGGAGAGATGGACATTTGCAAATTTAGGGTTTTTTTTTTGTAAAAACTTTGGGGGTAAAGAATGCATGAATGCTTCCCATAGGCCAGCTGTGGAGACAGTCCTGAGAAAACAGGATGGAAAGGGGATTTTCTTAAGACTACAGTTCTGATTTTGCCATGGGTCTGGGTGTTCCCGTGGTAGATTAGGACTGGCTGGAGCTGGGTGTGGTGGCCCATACCTGTCACCTCAGCGCTTGGGGCTCAAAGCAGGAGATCAGGAGCCACTGCTATGCGAGCTTGCGCAGAGTTTGAGTACAGCTTGTGTTCTGTGAGGTGATCTCCAAAGCCACTGATGCAAGCAGTACAAAACAGGACAGGCCTGAAGGGGGAGGGCCCATCTTACTTTCCTCTGTGTCCTGTCTAGGAGCAAAACAAAGAGTAGAGAACAAGTTTAATTAACCAGCCCGAGGGGAATTAAGCTACTTAACTAATGGGTCATGCTCTTTTTTGTAGACTTGGCAAGAGAGCTTGGCATCTGTGGGGACTCTCAAGGGTCTCTACCCTAAGAGGTGGTTCAGCCCCACTTCAGAGTCTTTTCTGGACTGCCTTGAAGATCAAGAGAGTTTAGAAAGAAAGGATTCTGGTCCGTTTGGGAAGGACGCTCCTGCAGTACGTCTTGCTTATCCCTCTGGATTGGGACATGATTGTGATCAGGGCAGAGGCAGCCTTTTTTTTTTTGTAACCAGGCATGAAGAGCTTGCTGAGACTGGTTGGGAGACATGTTTGAATTTGGGGTACAGGAGTATGTGGGTGAGTGCTGTTAAATTGATTTTCTTGCAGATGAGCGCTCAGTGCAGGTTAGAGGGGCCATGTTCATGACAGAGGCAGTGGAAACATCTCCCTACTTAAGCGTAGTTTGAGACAATGTTTCCTGTGAGCTTCACATCTTTGCATTCCTACCCTCCGGTGAGCTACGCAGAAGTTCTGTAAAAAAGACAGTGAGAACTAACTTGTTTTGCAGTTAAGAAACCTGATAAATATAAAGCAGACAGAATTTCCCCTAGTTTGGGATTTGGGTCAAGAGATAACCCATGTCACAATGCCTCACAGCTAGGCCAGCAATCCGTGTGCGGGTGGTTGAGGCTGGATACTGCATCAGGGAAACCATCTTTTTTTTTTTTTTTTTAGGTCTCCCAAGAGACAAAGTGATAGATGACTCTTCAGCTTACCATTTGGTTAATCTTGAATGTGTAGTGCTCACACACAGCTGCTACAGTGGCCTCAGGTTTGAAACAAAAGTGTCCTGGACAGCCGGGCTGTTTCCTCTTCTTCTTTCCTGGGGTAGGATATTACAGGATGGAACACAATCCCGTGCTACATTTGTCTGGCAGCGGATTGATTGGCCCCTTGTAACACTTACCCTCTTAGCAACTATGACTGCTACATTTGTGAGCCATGCTTGGGAGTTTAAGTTTCTCTTTCTACAAGTTAGTAGGACTGACCCACTGTTCTGACCGTGCCCTCCTGGCAGGTGGCCGGGAGTCAGGGCCTCTCTGTCCGGGGCAGCTGATGAATTGCTGGGATCAGATGGCCGTGTGGCAGGTGATAAAGACAGGAACACCAACACCAGCGAAGGTAAAGGGACAAACACTTAGAGGGTCATGAAGCCTCTCACTGGGGCTTTCTGCCTGGAGGGTTCTGGGGACCCCCTGGGACTACCAGTTCCTGTGACTGTGAGCCTATTGGCTCTAAGGAGTCAGGTTAGGATACAGAGTGAGAGTGTGACATTATCAGGACAGAGCTCTGACGCTTCCAGGGTATCGCAAAGCCCCCCTCCCATGTGCCTGTTGTCCACCCCACATCCTCTGCTTCATAAGCAATCACCCATTCATTTCATTATTTATTGTTGTTGCTGAATGCTCAGCTTTCTTTGCTTCCACACACTCCAGTATTGTCTGAGCATGGCATGTAGAATAAAGCTCTCCACACACATCCTGTTAGTGAGGGGGCTTTGTTCCTTTTTTTAAAATGCTATTCAAATTATAGCCCTGAACAATAGGGCAGCGTACATACACTGAGTCCCCATTAAATTATTATTTTTTAATAGTGGAAATGTTTCTGAAATTGACAGGTGCAATGTACACATGCTGTGTGCTCATACATTATTACTTTTGGGCAGTGGGAGGGGCTGAGAAAATGGAATAAAACAGTTCCCAGACCTTAGCAGTCCATGGTGGGGGCTCTAAACATGTACTTACAGTTTTTTAAAAAAACATCTAGAAAATACAGTGGTGATGGGGGTTATCTGGGAAAATTCACCTTGGAAGTAACACTGTGACTAAATTATTATCATTGACAGTGATTTGAGAGAGACTCACATCCCAAAGCTAACAATATGTTGGTTGCTTTTTAAGCTGGAACTTGTCCTTTTTCCATCTTTGCCCACATTGCAGAATTTGCTGGATGAAGATAATGACTTTAAAATATGAAAATCACCCTGAACAGCTACCCTAGGGTCAGTGGCACCTGGTTAAGATGAGAAAGAAATTGACAAAGATCGAATCTCTGACCTCAACCCTCAAGACGGACGGCTGTATTTCCCAGCTTCCCTTGCCTTCTCAGATTCGTTCATTGCTCCCGAGTGGGATGCTCAGCCTGATAAATCACGGGCTGCTCACCAGTCACCAGAGCAGGCACAGGGAGCCAGATGGAAGGAAGCGTGGATGGCCCTCTGTCACTCCTGGCTGGTTGCCATCACCTGGACACTCAGCACTCCTTGCTGAGGGAATGTCCCTGTCTTGCCTGCATAGAGGGCTGGCCATCTCAGAGCCCTCCCAAGCAGGATGCAACATCGAGCCATGTTGTCATGGTTACTTAGCCATTTCCCCAGAGTTGTGACATCAGTATCTCCAAGGGGCAAGAGCTCTACCTCATGCATATGCATGTACCCGGCAGGGGCCTGGCCACATCTGAGCATCTTACAATGTTCCTAGTAAAAAATGGTGGCGAAGGAGGGCAAGGTGACAAGGAGAGAGGAAGCAGAGACGGAGCACACGTGGCTAAGGGAATAAATGAAGGGCTTGCTGGCTGCCTTGGAGCAAGGCCGGAAGGGTTAACGCTGAGTTGGGATTTTCAGCTTTAAGTTAACCATCTGCTGGCTCATCCGGGACTCTCACCCACACTTCCAGAGCCTTATCACTTCCTGGGCAATTCTCATTCCACTCTCAAAACACCTCAAGACAAAAAAGACCACGGGTGTGTATTCGGTAAGGAGATGGGCTATCCTGTGGTTCACAGCCACGGGGCTCACATAGGAACCGAGGACGTCAAATCCTAGCCCGAGCTTTGTCCTGTTTTGAAGGTCTCCATTTTCTAGGTTAGCAAGAACTTACAGGCAGAAAACCAGGACTACTCAGTGGACAACACCAAATGGCTGCCATTTCCGATGGACAGTGGTCTCTTCCAGTGTGTGCATGTTGCCAGAGTGGCACGTGTGTTCACAGTACCTTGAATGCCATGGGCAATTGGTCACTTAGTGACTATCAGACTGAATAGATTTCACTTCCTGGGCGTTCAAAGAAGGCAGACAATCTACTGTTGTGGACACTGCAAATTTAGCAACACTAAATGAGAAGTTAACGTTTTTGTTTAAAACAGAACAGGGCTGTTTACAGAGTGGGCTGTGGGGAGTAGACTTCAGTGAATACGATGAAGTTCTAAATGGGTGAGCTATACCTGGCGAGACAGTCTGTGTCGGCATCTCCTCCTGACCGCTAACGACCGGCACCCTACATGGACGCATTCGACGCCCCAGGAGCCCCTGTGCTCAGGTGTGGGTGGGTGAGGAAGGCAGCTGGAAGCCCAGTAGCTACCTGGCCGCAGCACCATGGCATTGTCACAAAAAGCCAATCCTATAGTTGTTTGAACGTGACTTAAAGCTGCCATGATAAATCTGGAGCCAGGAATGGTAGACTAAGCCAAGGGGACTGCCCGAGTCCACGGCACTTGGGTTGTGCGTCAGAGAGGAATTCACCCTATTTATGTAAGAGCAGCTGTGACATTCAGAGCTGGACTGTCCCCCTGTGCTTATGGATTGGTCCCCAGCCAATGGTATGATGAGAGGTGCTGCAGTTTGTAGGCGGAGAAAGTGGGTCATCAGGGGCCTTGTCCTGGGAGTGTATTGTGACTCCCTCTGCCTGTTTCTCCCTGGTTTTGCATCTAGCTCCTCTATCTGCTTCTGCCCTGCCATCCGTCTAAAGATAATCTGCCCACCAGCCACAGACTGGAACCTCTGAAACTATGCGCTGACATAAGTCTCCTTTTGTCTTTCTCGGCTGTGTTACCACAACAAATCAGCATAGCAACTGGTGAGAGAAGGGGGAAATACCCCAGGTTGCTGAAGACTTCCTGGAAATGGATTTGTCAGCTTCTGTGGACTGGCTCAGCAGTTCTCAACCTGTGGGTCATGACCCCTCCAGGGCCTGCACATCAGATATCCTACATACAAAGTAGCAACGAAATAATATTATGGTTGGGATCATCACAATGTGAGGTACTAAAGGATGGTAGCATCGGGAAGGTTGAGAACCACTGGATTGGGGCGGTGTGTTTTTAATTAGCAAAGAGCTTTTGTGTTTTATTTTCTTTCTGCACATGTATCCAGCTCCTGTTGTAGCCTTAGCATCTTGGTAGGTGTTTTCACAGGCTTGATCTAGTTTACATGTAGCCAGGGTAAGTGTTGAGGGCTATCAGAACTGTTTGCCACTATGGAAACTAGAGTTCATAGAGAGGAGGGCACTTGTCCAGGTCACATGGAGCTCAATTCTCTGTGTCAACAGGAATGAACCTCAGAGCTTCTGTGATCCCCTCTACTGAGGCCAGCCTGATCTCCTGGTATGACTGTAACAAATTGCCAGGTGTTCTGCAGCTTCAAACAACACAAGGTTATTGCCAGACGGTCTTGTACGTCAAAGTCCAATGCAGGGGTTCTTCACTGAGATCACCGGCTCAGCAGTTCTGCATTCCTGCTAGGGGATCTTGGGGATCAGTCATCTCCTCATTCATTCAGGTTTCTGGGAGAATTTGGGTCTGTGTGGTTCTAAGACAAGAAACTCCCCTTTTCACTGGCTGTCCTTGGACAGCCATTCTTAGCTTCTGGAGACCCCATATCCCTCAGCTCATGGCTTCCTTCTCCATCCCCAAGGCGAGACATGACGTGGTCAAGTGATCCTCACATTTGAATCTCCTGCCTTCTTCCCACACTCCCACTCCTTCCACAGCTCCATCTTCTTCCTTCCTCTGCTGCTTTTAAGGCCTGCGTGGTTAAACTGGGTCCACACAGGTAACCTAGGAGGGTTTCCTGCCTTCATAGCTACACCCTTAATTCCATCTGCAAAGTCAGCATGTTCAGAGGTTCTGGGGTATCTTGGGGAGGTTGCTATTCTGTGTGCCACACAACCTTTCATTTGTGTGCAGATTGACAATGCAGTAGAACACTGATCTGTTTGAAGTCATGACTTTTCATGCACGACAGAATGCAGAATGGCTTTGTCACCTGTGTTCCACCTCAGAAGCTGGGGGACGAGAAAGGCTGGGATATTCTCCAATGAGTGTGACACTATTCTGAAATGAATTTGAGAAAACTAAACTGATTTTTTCCTTTTACTCTAAACAGTCAAAAAGAAGTTTCTTTTTTTCCTACATAACAAGACAGGTTCTTGTTATGCAGCCCAGGCTGGACTCTAACTCATGGCAATCCTCCTGTCTCATCTTCTGGAGTACTGGGATTATAGGTATGTGTCACCACACTTGGCTGGAAGGAAGCATTTTTTAGAAGAAGGAAAGCAAGTCCAACACAAACAAGGGGTGACAGAACTGCTGAGTCATCCCTGGGTATGCCCTCCCCATGTGCCGTCTCTTTAGAGAAAATTTCCAGGAGTCCTCCAGGCAGATTCAAGAGCACTTTCTGGGAGCTTTGTCCACAGAGTTGGATCCCCACGTCTCTATACCAATTTCTTATACACACAGTTGTGCATGTAGCCAAGTTCCTTTCCTGTGGTGTTTCTGTAGTAGATGTTAGGGTCAAGGACAAAGGACAGGCTTGGGGTAAAGCTGTGCCCTATAAATCTATCACTGAGAAGAACCAGCTACCATTAACTCACATGGATGCTTGCACACGGGGTAGGGGCCACATGGAGCCATGCCAAAGCCATGTTGACTTATTCAGGAAGAAGATGTTGTCCCTATGGTATACCAGACCCTGCATTAGACGATAAGACAACGCACATGAGTAAACCTGTGTCTGCCCCGGGACAAGGCTCTTGGATGGGGACATTACATGCAAAGCAAGATGTGTGGGTGTGGCTCTCTGATGGCACTAGGTAAGCTAGGTGCTGTAGGCAGATAAAAGGAGAGGTGCTCTCTGAGCCTCCTGCAGGGCTAAGAAGCAGATCTCAGCGTTTGGGAAAGGAGAAGAGAGGAACAGCCTGAAAGCGGCATGTACAGAGGAAATCTGTGAGGCACCTGAGAGCTGTGAGGACTGACTTCCGGTGTTGATCTGGGCCAGGCAGGGGACGTTCATGTAAGACAACAGACTGAGTAGGCTTGTCCTGTGTCACAGGGAACCTGCCATTTAGCTTCACTGACAGCTTCTTTGGAGACTTCAGCCCATAGAAGACAGGTTTGGAGATGCCACTTCAGATTCCTTAGGTCAATTATCCTGATTTGTTTTGTTAATGAAGTCCTTGAAAGGGAACAGAAGGAGAGAGGGCGCTGAGGGCATTTGCTATGGAGAGACATTGAACAGCACCTCACTTGTGACCAGAAAGCACCTGGTTTGCCGTTTCCCCTCAAATTGACACGTAGATATGTTTTGATTGGAGCAAGATGGCTTGATTAACCATGGAAAAGCACACAATAACTATTTTCTTAACAAACAATCAAAATCTGCTAAGGAAAAAACATGCCTCCTTCCCTTTCCTGAGCCTTGGGGTTCTTGTGTTTGCAGCTCCAGTAGAGGGTAAGTGGTGTTTTCCTCTGTAACGGGGGCTTTGTACTTGCCAGCTCTGAACACCTACACAGCTTCCCAAGGTAGTGGTGCTTTTGCTTTTTCCACAAATGTTGACCCCCCTGGCAACTTATGAAAATGTTCCTAAGGATTACTGTTCACTCAACTGTGATGTCACCTGCCTGGTAGAAGAATTACTGTGTCAGTAAAGAAGGCCAGCAGCCCACGGGTGATGGTACTTGCCTGTAAATCCCAGCATTCTAGGGGTTGAGGCGGAAGGATTTCTGTCAGTTCAACACTTGGACTTGGACTGCATAACAAGACCCTGTCTCAGTCTCTTGTACCCCCTGTAAGAGTCTCGGCCATTTGAGGAGTGGGAAGCAGCCGCTTGATCTGTGCCTCTCACGTTGCTGTTTGCCAGAGTCCAGGGAACCTCAAGGGGCTACTGTCAGTGCTGGAGATCCAGGTGCTAAGGGCTCGGCTTGAGAACTGCTCTTCTGGATGTGGTTCCTTTAAAACCCGTATCCACATAGACACCACTGCAGACAGATGCCATTTGCTTTCTGTATAAAACCAACCATCAAGCAGACCCTATCCATTATGCCTGCAAGGGAACTGCACTCTAGTAGGCCTCCAAGCTTAAAAAGAACCCCACCAACTCTTTCCAATACACAGACAACACTATCATCACCAGGAATCACCCTCTTCCCTCACCAAGACCCAACAGACCTTAAATATATACTGGGCAGATGAGGATGGCCTCAAACACGCAACAGGTGACTGATTTATGTTTCCTTCCTTTGACTGGAAAATAGTTCTCCATTGGGGACATCTTGTAGTTCAAGTTGCCTTCCCACTTCTCCCTGGCCATGGCCGCTTCTGGGTTTGCCTACTTCCTGACCAATGTCTACGGCCACATACAATCAGATAACCTGACAATAGTCCTCAGGTATGGTTGTCCCCATTGCTTCTGATACCTACCTGGTTTGGTTCACTCATCTCCTCATTCCAGACCCCTAGCACTGTAGAATATATGAGTAGGTAGTAGTTCTTAATAACAAGAACACTTGAATGCTGGGAAAGTTAGATATGTGAACTCATATTCAGTTTTAATAAACTGAGGCAATTAGTCAGTTGAAACGCAATAGAAAATGACAGCCTGTGATATGTAAAAGACATCTGGCTGACAAAGACAGAGCTGACCCACATTGCACTAATGTCCATTTCCTCATCAACATTGAATTCTTCTGTCTTTTGGCATTTCAATTACAATGTAAAATGATTTATAAAATGCACATCTATGCCCTTCTCTCTTGAAGCGTTTTAGGCATGTCCTTTGTTTCCCCAACCTGCACACATGCTATGATTTGACTAGATTTTCTAAGTATTTAGAATGCCTGCGGTGGACCATAGATTTGAAGGACAGCTGTGTACCTAAGCTGGGTAGTAGACAAAAACAAAACAAAAACAAACAAACAAACAAACAAAAAACAGGTTGGGTGGGATTATCACAGATAAACTCTTTGAATAGGGACCTAGTCTGTCTTGTTAATACAATCTCCCTCATCTGAAAAAGTACCTGAAGTAGCATAGACTTCGATAAAATTGAATAAATGGACACATTAAAGATCACTTATAGGGACAATGGTTTAGTGGTGATGCCCTCCTACCCATAGAAATGTCCACATCTAAATCCTTGAAATCTGTGAATATGATCGTAATTGGAAAATATGTCTTTGCATAAGCAATTAACTTAAGGATCTGGAAATGAGATCATCCTGGTTATTTGGATGGATACTGAATCTAATGACAAGTACCTTTTGAAAGGCATAGTGTAATATTGGACAGAAGTTGAAGAGGTGGTATAAATGTAGGCACAAGCCAAGTACTGCCTGGAAGCCGGTAGAAGACCGACTCTTCCTCAGGATCCTATTGACACCTTGATTTCCTAGTTCTGATCTCTGTAACTGTGAAAGGACAAATATCTGTTGCTGTAAGCCACAGGTCATGGCAATTCTTTGTGGTAGCCACAGGAAACTGAAGTGTGAAATGGGGGGTACTCTGGAATGCAGTCATGACGGAGCCGAACACCTTCTGGTGGATTTCAGGTGAGATGGTGCTATGTAACATCACCTTTTTCATTCCTGCATCCCTTTTCATCCTAAGCAAGGGACTGTAGGGACCTGACTGAAGCATCTGAAAGAGTAGCTGTTACTCTGGTGTGGGCATGGGGCTGGTGGTGCATGCCTGTAACTTTAACCCTAGATCTGGGCAGACAAAAGGATCGCCTGCTTGAGTCCAGCGTTGACTGAACAGAAAGTTTCTGTCTCAGAAAACCAAACAACAAAACCAAGGGAAAAAACGCAGGAAAGAAAGGCTAAGGAGAACAGAGCACAGGAAAAAGTAGCTGTTGACTCAAGCAAGTCACGTGATGCTCAGCTCCGGGGCTGAGAGCTGGCACTCTCTACGGAGGGACCTACCTACCGAATGCAGCACCCTCTCAGGTCTTCAGTAATATGGAACGCCTTTCATTCCTAGAGCTTCGAGAAGGGCAGACTCAAAGAATCCCATACTTTTCCAGCTGGAAGGGAGCTTCAGGATCATTTTCGTAGCTAAACACACTAAGCGCACTCTCCTTTCCAGAGGAAGCATGAGGAAGAGGTAAGAAGGCTCCAGCCAGGCGGCCACACAGGACAGCTTTACCGGAAGTGAGACGGATGTCTTCCTGATGGAGGCCTCTCTATCATAGTTTGTGTTATAACCCCAGATACCTGGAGGCTGCCATCCAAACCTGTCCTCACTCCTCGATAATGGCAGCGTTTGGAGAGAAGACAAAGGGAAACAGACAGACCCAGCTTGCCTTTTCCACCTGAGGCAGCCAAATGGTGCAGGCATTGGCTTGTGACCAGCGCGGCGGAGCCCGGGGTGTGCTTCTGGTCCAGTGGGACTCGACTTTGCTCTGGAGGGCGGTGAGGGGCTTGTTTTTCACAGGGGCTTTAGCCTACAGTTAAGTGCAAACACCTGCTGAAGTACTGGTAATTAGTAGGTAATTAGTAGTTAATGTTCTTAGAATTTAAAAAGAAAGCTTACATAAGTAATTACTTAGTATTTCTTATAATGTGCTGCTTTTCTTGAGATCTCATATCCCCAGAACATTTGCCAACTTCCTAGGTTCCTCAACACACTAAATTGTTTATTAATTACACACGTATATTGCTTTCAGGGAAAAAGGAAGAGAAAAATACATTAAATGTTGGAAATAGGAATGAGTTATCTTTTGAATTTCAGCAAAAAAAAAAAGCTCATTTAAAATTATAGAATTTGGGATGGATAATGGCTCTGGAAAGTGGTCTTGATTTAAAAAAAAAGAGATTGAATGTGGCTGGGAAAGAAGAGATACGTAGAGGAAAAATATTCCAGACCATTTAATAAAACACTGAGTGTTCAACACATTTCACAGAAGGGGCCCTTTCATGTCAGCAGATATGTGTCTGTGCTTTAGCGTGTCAGAAAGACCACCAGGGCTCCATTCTGAGGGACAAGGACTGCCAAGCCAAGCTAAGTGGCACTAACAATTTTAGACTCTCGAGGTGACTGAAGTGGAGGGACATTGGAACGCGTTAATTAGTGTGCTGCAACTGTATTTTTGAAAGGATTTTTTTTCCTTAGGAAACTTACAGCAGATTCGCAGCCTCTCAACCTTGGAGACTCTCCACGCCGACTGGAAATGGGCATTCATTCACTGGTTTTGTTTCGAGGCCCGAGCTTTGTGAATTGCATCTGAAGTCTGTTCACTTCCAACAGCCCCCGAGTGTTCAGCTAAGCAATCTCAAAACTTTCCTTTCCATGTCCTTAAGTAGAACCAGCAGGCCCTGATTCCTCTTTCTCTGTCTCTGCAGCTGCCACGACACATCAACATCTCTTATAGGACTAGCTAAGTGTATTACTTCTTGAAACGGTGGCAGGATGTCCCAGGGAGGGCCTCCCACATCATCTACCTACTTGGCATCACCGCATCTGATAGTAGACCTAGATAAACATAAGAACTAGGTGGCAAAGTGTGTGTTGTTCACTGTTTATTCCAAAGCATGGCTTCATTAAATTTCAACTAATTTTGTCTCTATAAAAATCCAAGTTGAAAGAATCTTCTCAGAGCTTACAAATTTAAATAGAATAGAAACAATGGAAAATTTATAAGGCCTGGGTCTGAGGAGATAGTTCAGTCTGTAAAGTGTTTGCTTGCTGTTTAGACATGATGGCCTGAGTGTCAGTCCAAGGATTTAAATACAAGCTGAGCATGATGGCGCATGTTGTAAACCCAGTGCTTGAAAGCAGAGGCAGGAGGATTCCTGGGGCTTGCACGTCGGCCAGCCTAGCCTCGTCACGAAGCCCAGTTCCCAGTGAGAAGCTTTGTCTCAAAAAACAAGGTGGCTAGCTCCAGTGTGACAACCTTACATACACAGCCACAACATGCATGTGCACACAGGGTCACACACCCGAACCCCTTTCCGAAGATGCTAAATTCAGAAAGGCCAGCATGTCAGCCCCTTGTCCACATGACGCTCTAACAGGCTTTTTCCTGTGACGGGCCTGCTTATGGTGATTGTTCAAGGAAACACAGGAAAAGAAAGCGGGTAAACAACGGGAAAGGCTTAAGGAAATAACTAAGTCCTGAGCTGGCAGCCATTTTAAAAATATTTGTGTTAGCACCTGAGAAACTAAGCCAGGCAGAAGTCAGTCTTCTCCTTAAGAACAACTACCAGAGGAGAGATGCTTTAACTTTGCCTTTTGATGAATATGCTATTTAAAAATACCTAACTAACAAATTTTACCCAGTGCAATTCTCTCTCTCTCTCTCTCTCTCTCTCTCTCTCTCTCTCTCTCTTTCTCTCTCTTCTTGGCTAGCTTCAATGAAATGAGATAGTCTTATAGATTCTTTAGGATACTCCTTATTCTTACACGATTCTCTTCCTTCTGCCCCGCCCACCCTCTCTTACATCTTATTTTTCCTCTTCTGTTGTGTGCACATACATGTGCATGGTTGTGTCCCTTTTTTACTGCAGTCACATCTGCCAATGGTTGTATGATTGATTTGCTGTTCAGTGCTCTCCTAACTCTTACCAGATAGTAATACCACTAGATGCTAACAGGAAAACACTATCTCTTGGTAAATATTGGCATTTAGTAGTCAAAAGCAGACTGATCTTCTGGATCAGTAGAGCTTGTCTTATAATCAGTTAAACAACACAATGGATGGAATAGGCTTGGAGAATGTTCTGAATGAATCAAGGATATCGCTGAACTCTGGGAGTCAGTGGTTACTCATAAAGTAACAAGGAAAATTCAAGTTCAGGCAGACAGGACCATGGCTCTCCTCTGACTCTGCTTTTTGACAGAGTAAGCTCTATGTCCAGGTGCTCTGGTGGCTTTTACAGATAGTGCACTTAGCCTACAGCTATCCATTGAATGGAAGACACACCTTAGTCCTTGCACACTAATTGTGGCCCTATCTTGCTATCATGCACATTCTCTACAGCCTATCATGTTTAATTTCTCTGACACTGTAGCTTCTGGAGAGTGTGCTTTTAGTTTGTAATAAATCTGCAAAATGATTAACATCAGCTATTACATATACATTTATAAGTAGGTAATAAGATTGTATAAAAATAGCTTATAACTAACCCATTAGGCAGGGATTTTCCAATCACAGTAAATACAGCAAACTTCACTGTATATATATTGGTATCAAACATATTGATAGGGGATATTTGGAAGAATGAACACTTGTCATTAATAAAATAATTTGTAGAAGACAAGATTGGTAAGAAAATACTTAGGAAAAAAGTTTATTTCTAGTGACCAGTTACTGCAAACTGGAGTGATTTGAGGCAATTGTACTGATTAACTTAGCAACATTGTGAAGATAATATATAAGATATATATATATATATATATATATATATATATATATATATATATATATATTCCTTCTGACGTAGGCCAGTTCCTTATTCATTTTCATTTGATTTTCAATTTGGGAGTTTATCTTTCTTAAACCTGTTGTCCTTAAACATCCTTCCTCCTTCCAAACTCTCTACCGTAGCTACTTCTTTGAACTTGTTTGCATTTGGATTTTAAATTGATGACCTTCTTGAGGGCTGAGGTGATGCTCAGCACCCAGGACATCCTTGGGAACACTTCGATGCATGTGCAACATCAGCTTGTGTCATCATTTAAGACTTGGTGCATTCAGATGAACCAGAAGATTCAATGTTGCCCAAGTGGAAACCACGTAGTGCTCGAGCCCTCAGTGTTCCGCAGACACCCTCACAGGAGCCCCATTTCACAACCGGGAGAGGGACAAATGTGCCCTATCTGTCTCTAACTTGTGCTAAACTATAGTGGCACAGCTCCAAGTTACAAAGAAGTACCCGAAGCCTGTGGTTCTTTTGGAATGTAGCTGTCTGTAGCTTCTACAGTGCTGAGATTGCCTGAGCTTATGGTACTCTAGAGTGTAACAAGGACCCGAGGAGCTATGTGCTGTGGCTAGCACTGTTTGCTCAAAGCCATTTTGGAAGTTCATTGAAACAGGGGCCAGATCTCCTATCCTGGGTGCCTTGGAGTGAGGGTGGGGGTTTGCTCACAAACACTAATTGGAATAAGAACTGATCTGAGACAGCCGATACAGATACAGTTGCATCTAGATTTAGAGCAAACTGCTGTATCATGTTCAGGATGAAATTAGTGCACGAGGCTTCATTTACTTCTTTTAATTAAGAACAATAGCAGCTCTTTCTGCTGCCTTGTTCCCAGTGAAATAGTCCGTGTATAGAGTTTCCCTTTTCAACCACAGTTGTGTCTACAAATGCTATTCTCAAAACGACAGCTATTCTCAAAGCCACCAGGCATGCTATTGCCCGAACAAAGAGGTGCATTAAAAGAGTCTTGACAATTTCAGCTCCTAGAAACGCAGGGGTCACAAATCTGCCAAGTTGAAAGCAAACAAATCACTAGGGCAAGACATTTTATTTAGTTCTAAACAGTACCTAGCACATGGATAGCATTCAAACGCATTAATGCAGCCATAATGCAAATCAACATGGGCCTGCAGACCAGGAGCTGAAAGAAGTTAGGCTAAACCCTAAAGAAATCAGACCATGGGTAAAGAGGAATTTCAATAAAATGATCAAACATTATTCACTAATGTGGCAGCCAGTCAAGCATGTATAGCTTGTATACTGGGGTGAGTTACAAAGGAAGTCCATGCTTATGGCTACAGACCTAGACTGTGATAAATAAAGGACAAACAAATAAATATAAACAAAAGAGGGGGAAACCACGACACCATACATAATTTCAGCCCTACAGAGCAAGAGAGAATTCTTTTTACGAAAGTAGGAAGGTTGCGGCTGGGTTAAAGGGGGAGACTTCTGCATTGAGGGGGGTGAGGTGAACTTCTGTCATTAAAGTAACACACACACACACACACACACACACACACACACACACACACACACTGCACAGGATTCCAGACAAAGCTTCAAGTACAGAGAGAACACCCATAAACTTCTAAAATTGACTCAGGGATTCAGGTAGGCTAACAGGACCCAGAGTCTGCTTATTCTGATTCCTCATTTCCTTTATTATTTAAGAAAAATGCTGACCCCAGGCCCCATCTATAAGAAATGATGCTAAATACTGGGGAGAATTGGAAAAAGGAATCATGATCAATGTTCTTGGGAAAAGTGGTCCAGTAGAAGAGATTTGCAAGGAAATCAACCCCAGCACTAACCACTCCAAATGGGGAAGTGGAGGATGTCAGGGCTGGAAGCAGGTCCCTACGGCTGTCCAGAGTCTATTGTTCAGAGAAAAAGTAAGATAGGTAGGACAGTGACAAACTGTAAAGGACTCTAAAAGCTCAGCTAAATGACCTAGAAATCTTTCTGCTGGGCATCCACCTAACGGAAATAAGTTCAGCTCTTCCTAGAGATATCTGGGCTCCCATGATCTCTATAGCATCACTCACAATGGCCAAAGTATGCGTTGACTGACAGTGGATGAATGGATAAAGAAATTATTTACAGGACTGAGGGTTCCTTGGTGACAAAGCATATGATCAGTATGCAGAAGGCCTTGGGCACAATTCTAGCTCCAAACAAAACAAAAAGGAATCGCCACATTAAATAGGAGCATTACACTCAGTGAAATATTTATGATTCAGAAAGACGATCTCATTTGTAACAATGGGGTTGAACCTGAGAAATCCTGTACAGCTTTATTTTTATGCATAATGTAAAGAGAAGCAGAAGAAATAGAAGCAGAGAGTACAGCAGTGCTTTCTAGAGGTGGGAATGGGAGAGACAGGAAAGAAGTGGGTCAATAGGTACAATCTGGCAGTAGGCAGGAGGGGTAAGGTCGGGGGTCTAAGCTTCAGCTTGCCTGTGGTCAGATTTGAGCTGCATGTGAAGATGTGTTGAGAGAGTAGATCTAAGTGCTTTGACCAAGGTACCTGTCAACTTGACTGCCGTGATCACTCACGGTGTGTATGCATACTCAAAGTCATGCTATACACTTTGGATATTTACAATAAAAAGTTAGACAAGCAAAGCTTGGCTAGAGTATTTGGTTCTGGTAGTAGAAGCAATTAGGGGAGCTAGGAAAACAAAGAGAATCCCAGGAGCAGATCTGTGCAGTCACGGAAAGTTCAGAACACAGGGATAGCCTGGTGGGTTACACCCGAATAACATGTCTTCACACTTGTGAACAACAATTAAAAATTAATTGGACTTCCTTTGCATGCTTGGTCCGGATTCTTTGGAGCTTGGTTTACTTCTTTCTGCTCACGGCTTGCCCGTGTTTGTCTGAGTTGTGGGAGTGCTGGCGTCTGGGTGTGCCCTGTGCTGGTCCAGGTCCAGTGCCTTCTTGGACCTGCTTCCTTCTATTTTGGCTGACTTGTGACTTCTCTGTTTTGGTGGGAGCTGTTTCCATGAGACATCACCAACGACTAGAAGGCATTAGAATTCTAGGAAGAAAGGAGCCAAGAATTCGGCCTTCCTCCTGTTTGGATTTCTTGGAGCTATGCCTACTCCAGGAATATTCTGTCCCTGACATCCCACTTTTTGTGCTGATTTGGGGAGAAGGAGATGTGAGAAGCCAACTGCACAGCACTGCTCAGTGTTCTGTCCAGCAGAAGCTTTGATTCATGTATAGGACACATGATAAAGGACACATGGTAAAGGACATGTGGTAAAGGACACGTGGTAAAGGACACGTGGTAAAGGATGCGTGGTAAAGGATGCGTGGTAAAGGACGTGATAAAGGACACGTGGTAAAGGACGTGATAAAGGACACGTGGTAAAGGACACACGATAAAGAACACGTGGTAAAGGACACGTGGTAAAGGACACGCACTGGCTGTTCCTCTAATCATCAAGTGATGATGGAAGTGGTCTGTCATCTATGAACTCTGTCCTTAGTAACCCACTTCTAGGTAGGCCTCTTGCCCATAAGGTTCCACAGTCTTCCAGGATAGCCCCATGACTGGGGGACTAGGTGTTAAAATACAGGAGCCCGTGAGGGACATTCACATTCAAACCATAACAGTGTATGTGTAGACAGAGCAGAATCCAGGCTCAGAGAGAAGATTTGGATCAGAAAGCTGGGCTCTGGACCGGGATACAGTCAGGAGGTCATCCCGTTTCAGTCTGTCAGGACATATATTGCACTTAAGAAAATCTCACCTACGTCACACACCTTCCAATGTTGTATTCCTGCTTCAGGAAGCGGCAACAATGGGGAGGTTTTTCACTTGCACAGAGCAGTGATCTACTTCTCTGAAATATCAGTTCATTACATTGACTTCAGGCCTTGAGGCTCTCAGAGTTAATCTAACCCTTCCCCGGTATGGCAGGCCTCATGTATGTGAGCGATGCTGTCACGTTGCTAGCTCGAAGAACTCTCTACCCTCCTTCCAAATTATGACCTCTCCTCTGAGTGACCGCCTGTTTTCTCCAAACTCCTCTTAGAATGTCCTTCCTGGAATGGGATGTGACTTCTCAGGTGTGGTAAAGGCCATCATCCCTGCTGGTCAGGGCATTTTCCTTCTTGTAATGGACATTAAGGTCAAGGGAGAACGCCTGGCTCTGTTTAGCTCGGTGCCGGAGGTTTTGTTGGCTAGGTAGATACCACAAGGTGGGCTATAAGTGACTCAAGTGCAGAGGCTGGGGTGGTGAGATGGAGGAGAGTGGTGGGATATAAGTTCATATGAGCAGACCAAGAAGAAGCTGGAGTGTTCTGAGAGGGGAGTGACCCAAGCAGAGTCGTTCTGGGGTTCTTTTGTGGGACTGTAAAAGGGTTTGGGCTGATAGGTTCGCTGTATCCTATCTGTGAGAGGATCATAAATAAGTGATGACGAGACAGATTTGGAAAGGTGTGCTGGAACTTGAGTCCAGGTATTTGGCTGGGAGTCAGCCATCATGCGTTCTGCTCCTGGACGTGCTATGAAATGTGGTTTGGGGTATGTCCACTTACCTTCCCCATCTCCTCCATCAGACTCACGTCTTTGTGCAGTACTCTGTGCTCTTTAAATAAAAGATGTTGTAAATCATTTAAAGATTTATTTGCTGAAGATTTTTAAACTAAAAATAATAAGAATATAGAATTCAGGACTTGTGAGGTAAAGGTAAGCTGGTTCACCATGTTCAAGTACAATACACCAAAACTTTCTAAACAGCTAAATCACAAGGGAGCTGAAGTTAAATGAGGCAGAGGAGGAGACAGGCACATAATCATAATGGTGATGGAGCACATGATGGTGCCGTGTACTGAGCATTTGTTGGATAATCTTCTCATTTCATCCCCACAACAGTCCCATGAGGAGGCTCATCTGCTTCCCTTGCTCTGTAAGAAGAAACCTGAAGCTCAGAAAGGTACTCAGAGTAGTGGAATTAGAGACGGATGTGCTGAGATAGAAATCCGAAGCTGTGAGGCTGTTGAAGTGAAGCTTGGAAAAGTCAACAGTTTCTCAAGCTTGCCCAAGGCCAAGGGCTGCCTATCATGGCTATTAAAAACTCTGTGTTCCAGATGCTCTGGGTCATTCTCTGGAAATTCTACTTCTTAGGTGGGGGCTTAAAAATACATCCTTTTAGAAACTCTGCTCATTGTGTTTAGAATAAGGTAACTTGGAGTTGGCATAATGGACAGAAAAGGTAGGCAAAGAATTTTCTTAAAGGAGCAGAGGGCAAATGTTTTGGAGCCTGGATGCCATGTGGTCCTGGGCATAGCCATTCTGCTTCAAGCCAACCTTAGAAAACACAGAAGTGAATGAACACCATTGTATTGTAGGCACTTTTTTAATGAAGACAGCAGCAGGCTGGATTTCTCCCACATTGTAGGCTGCTCAGTGCTGTCTTAATTTCCTCTTAGAGAATCCTCTGGTACATTTCTGAATAGCATCTGAGTACATTCCAGGGGTGAACTGGAATACAGGATAGACAATTTTAGCCCATTTCCCATATTTCCTTACGATTAGTATTTTCTAGGGCTCTAGAGATAAACTCTGGTCCATGGGGCCTCTTTCTCTGCTTAGTCAGAGGCTCTCACAGCCATTTCCTTTGAAGCTCACAAAGACACATCTTTTTATCATTACACCCACCGTAATTAGTATTTACTATTTTTTTTTTTTTTTTTTTTTTTGGTTTTTTGAGACAGGGTTTCTCTGTGTAGCTTTGTGCCTTTCCTGGAACTCACTCTGTAGCCCAGGTTAGCCTTGAACTCACAGAGATCCGCCTGCCTCTGCCTCCTGAGTGCTGGGATTAAAGGCGTGTGCCACCACCACCCAGCGTGTTTACTATTTTCAAGTTAGTATATCTACTATATTCAGTTGAGCTAATGCTTATTAAATGCTAACTAATTATTTACCAGGCACCATCTTGGATTGGGTTTGAGGTTGAGGTTGCCAACAAGGTCTTAGAAATGCACAGGAAAGGATCCAGGAGTGCAGATTTGAGATCCCTGGGTGGTAGATTGATATATTAGAGGATCATTATGGGAAGAAGGTTAGAAAGAGTCAGGCCAGAACAGACAAGGTGAAGTTCTGTTATGAAGAGTCCAGAAAGGAAGACCTCATTAGATGGTGGAAACGACATAGGGACTCAATTTCAAGAGAAATAGGTTGTTTCACCATTGTAACTATAGAGAAGTCCAGCTGGACAAGCAGCAACCATGAGGAATAGTTTTCTGAATATTATTTAGAAGCATAGACCTATAAGCCAGGGCCTCTGCACAGTCACTAATTGGAGGCTAGAAGGGCAGAAACCGAGAGTTGCCCCAGGCTACAGATCACATAGGTGGTAGAGTTCTTGGTCATGACGAAGTTCAGGGTGATGTGTGATAATTGAGGTGAAGGGGAAATGGGGTTCATTGGAATTAAGTGGGGGATGAATAAAGGAAATAGTAAAGAGAAAACTGGTAATTCAATGATCAGTGTTCTTTCCCCAGAGGTAGGAAAGTATTCTGGAATGTGAAGGGAGTGCATAGGGAAAGCACACAGCAGCCAAAGCCATTCCAGGCTTCAGGAGAGAAGGTTCTGTCAACTGCCGTGTCAGAACAGGGACCAGGAATGGTGGCCTTGCGTGAACTGTTACTGCTTAGACCTGAGCACAAGCTAAAAACTTCTGGACTGGAAAGTTTGAGTGGTATTTATTTAATTTGCCTTATTTTTTCTACCCGAGGTTCTAGATGACCTGCCCTTTCAAGTGACTTCTTAAGAAGAAACCAACACAACACAAAACACAAACATTAGCTTCCTTCTCTCAAAAATGGAAATTGCTTAATTGAGACATTGTTCTTTTACAAAGATCTTGCTGTCCTGAAGATGAGCTATTTGTTCTTTGAATAAAGATCTTAGTACTTGAAGAAGTCAAGAAATTGAAGGTACTGGCTTGAGATACCACACATATATAGATAAGCATCGGGCCAAGTTCCTTCCTCAGCGAGGTCAAGAATGAGGTCAAGACAGGATTGCAACAACTGGATGAGTCCAAAGAAACACAGAACGCTGAATTCTGGCAGCTGCTAGAGACAGGTCTCCAGAGAAACTGTGTATTCAGGTGAAGCTATACATATGCATTCTATATTTTACAGAGTATATATGTATGTATTTTTCTATTTATTGCATCTTCTAAGATCTATATCTATCCTCTATATATCTATCACAGACTATCTGTTATCTGTCACTTATCTATCATCTATGTGTTCAAAACTCAATCAATCAACCAATCAGTCATATATGACTTATCTATCTGTTATCATTCTACCTGCTACTTAGGTGTTGAAGGAGATGGTATCTAGCCATTGGCCTGAGAAAGTAGCCAGGGGGTTGGTGAAGATGGGTGGGTTAACCAGAATAGGGGCACAGGAAGACAGAAAAGGAAAAAGACTGGAGAAGTCTGCTTCCTTCCACACAGGCTGGCAGATGTGTGCATGGCTCCTGTGAATGCCTGTTTCTGAAAAGAGCTGTACATAAGCTGGTCCAGTCTTGAGCAGTCGCTGTGGTGGCAAAGTGATCTGGGAGGCGTTGCCAGAGTTGTAAAGGCTCTTTATTTGCTGAGAGCCAGCACCCCAGCCTTACAGTGTGGATGCATACCAGCTGCAAATCTCCTTTGAAAGTTTTAATGATAGCTCCAGTAACTACAAAAAAATCTACAATTCTCACTAACATCACAGTGGAGTTGGAGAGGCGGCTCAGTGGTTAAGAGTACTTGCTGCTCTTGCAGAGGACTAAAGTTCAGTTCTCAGCACCCATGTCAGACAGCTCATGACCACCTATAAAACCAGTTCTGGGAGATCTGACGCCCTCTTCTGATGTCTTAAAGCACCTGTATGTATGTATGTATATGCACAGACACACAAAGATACACATAAATTAAAATAAAGCTTAACAAAATAAAATCTTAATTTTATTAAATAGTTAATCATAAATTATAACTAATTTTCCAAATTTATAAAGCTTATAAATAATTATAAATTATAATTAATTTAGTAGAATCTTAATTCCATTTTTATTTTGGTCTTAGGATCCTCATTTCCATTCCTTTGCTATGAGCAAATGTATAAAATAAAATTTGCCACTCTTTGCACCCAGTCAGGTTCTACATGCGTAAATATGGTCTCTAAATGCCCCATCCTTCCTGTGTCTGTGGCTAATCTTAGTAGTTTATTTTCTAGACTTATCTCTCTTTTAACCAACTGGCAGTGTTTAGTATGATGAAAGTCATGTAGTGCAAGCAGAACATGTCTCTACAGCTCATGATCCAGCAACCTGTGCTCCATAGGACACCTGCTGCGCATAAAAGACACACACAAGCAAAAAGAAAACTAAGCTTCAAGTCAGTACATCCTGTGAAAACAACTAACTCAACCAAAGCAATTGTTTTGTATTCAGAGGCAACTAGTTAATGCACAGTGCTGGACTTGTGTAAGATTCAGGGGCCTATGTCAAAGAAGACCAGGCAGGTAAAATAGATCTGGGGCAGGATCAATCTCTTGATTGATCCTGGCTGTGTAGGACGAGGTAGAAATAGTTCTCAGAGATTTTTGAATACAACAGCCATTACAATTTTTGAACAAAGTTAAAAATTTATTTGAATTAATTTATCTGAATTTATGGTAACCATAAATGAAATATGTGCTATTAGTCTTGATAAAGCACACCAAATTTCCTCCACTATCTTTAGTAGTCCCAATCATTTTATTCCTGCATCCAACTCTTTCCCATCTCCAGTGTAACCTTTCCTCATACTTCTAGAACTTTCATGTTGAGAAGAGTTTTGTCAGGTTGAAAGGACCAAGCAGATGCCATAACAGGCTGCTCAGTCTTCTCTCAGAGATCAGGCCTCAATTTCAGTTTCCTGAGACTTGAGCAAGCAGTCTCTGGGAAGGCCATGAACAGAAGATGTAGTCTTTGCAGTAGCTCCCTTTCTGCAAAGTTCAGCCAGTTGTTTACTATCTGGGACCCCTCACCAACTTAGAGCTATGTGCATGAATCAAGGACAGAGCCTGGACCACTGAGTCAGCCCTCACAGTCAGTACGTGCAAGGCCAGCCAGCCCCCATGGCAGCTCAAGGACAAAGCCTGGAACTTGTCCCGGACAGCCCCCAAAATGATAATTGTAACTCTCAACTAGTAAATTCAAAGGTTACATACCCTCACCCAATTAAAAGAGAACAGAGACTTTCAAAAATAAAAATAAACCAATTCCAGTTGCACCCAAGCCAAACCCCCAACCGCCCTGAAGGGCTTATGGTTTTTGCCTTTAAATAGCTAGCCTCACAAAGAAAGAGGAACTCCTCTCTGCCTCACTGCATTGGGTGTAGGAATGAGTTCCCTGCCTAGGCTTGTATCTATAGAATAAACCTTGCTGTTGCATTCTGGACATCCTCGGTCTTCCGTGGTGTCTTTGGAGTCACAATCTGGGCATAACAAGGTGATGAGGTATTCATATTGTGAGCTCAGATTAACTACCCTTGTGACCTGAGTGAGCCCTTTGTCTTTTCGTCCGAGCTCTCTCGAGGGTGAGTGATGTGAGAGCATCTTCCATACAGGCTGTTTTGGAGGCAAAGATCTTGTTTGAATAACTCCATGACTGGCACTGCTTAGCTCCAGGAGGCACAGGTCCACTGGGGGCCAATTGTACTGGTGTTACAGGCACTGAAAAGAAAGACTTTATGCTCGTCTCTCAAATGAGTCACAGGTTCATCCTATTGGTGGAAGCAGAGGGAGAGAGGTCCACATTCATTGTACACTTTCCACAGGTCCACACTGACAGCTTGGTGGTGAATGTGCACCTTCCACAGGTCCACACTGACAGCTTGGTGGTGAATGTGCACCTTCCACAGGTCCACACTGACAGCTTGGTGGTGAATGTGCACCTTCCACAGGTCCACACTGACAGCTTGGTGGTGAATGTGCACCTTCCACAGGTCCACACTGACAGCTTGGTGGTGAATGTGCACCTTCCACACTAAGTCTAAACTTCAGCCAACTCTGTCTCCACACTGGTAACCTCCTAAGTTGTTATTATCAGTCCTACAATTTCTGAAGCATTGCTCATTGCTTTAGCTGTTTGATTCCCATTGACTTCTAGCTATTGCACATTCACATAATGGAAGCAGTTTGTCCATATGAATAACATGCCAATCAGGTGTATGTATAAGTACCATTTAGAAAAAAATAGACTGGGTAAAGCCTACTTATATTTAAAAACAGGGACGCAAAGGGGCCAATTTTCTGGTTAACAAAAGGTTCTCACCTGAGTAATGTCTCAAATCATCTCCCTGCATCCAGCTCAAGTGGGGACATTGTCTCCCACATGCCCAAGGAAAGGCATAGTTACCCATTGGAAAGTGCGATCCCCTAGACAGTACTTTTGCTACAATACGGTTTTCATGTCTTTGCTTTTAAAAATTGATTTTAAAGAAGGGCATGGCTGCAGGAACCTCTGGACTACCTCTTTAACCCCCTGAGCAGGAGCTAAAGGCTGGCAGCCCCAGCTGGCTTTCCTCCATCTCTAACAACTCTTGCTGAAATGAACATAGTTCAAGTATGGGCCAGGGCTGCCAGTGGTCCAAAGAGAAATTATTGCTTTTAAGAAAAACCCCCACCTTGAATAATGCACATTTGGATTTGGATTTCAACTTAGCCCAACAAGCAAACAAAACAAAGAACTGTTGGAGAGGTGGAGTTTGGGTCTGCCAATATGGCACATGTTACAGAAGGCCCCAGTGTCCGCAGCTCTAGAGCATGTAGCGTGGAAGAAAAGACAGCCAGGTGACACTGAATAGCACCCAGGCACGGTGACATATTGATTGGCCTTGGAAGACCCAGTACAAACTCGGTGTGCTTCTTTGGAGTATGTGCTGCACATGGTTCATGTGCTCAGACTGAGCGGATTATTCATGTGTGTAAAACACAGCTTCTGCCCTCAGGAACTTAAGATCTACCTGGAGGGCCAATGAGATGGCTCAGCAGGTAAAGGTACTTCCTGTCAACCTTGACAACCTGACTCCAATCCTCCAAATCACATTTGCTGGAAGGAGAAAACCAACTCCTACAAGTTGTCTTTTGAATCCCACCCATGTGCTGAAGCATGTGAGTGAACACACACACACACACACACACACACACACACACAGAGTAAATAAATGAGAATGTTTCTTAAATTTTATCTAGAAAAACAAGGCTTAAACACATAAGAAACAACATAAAATTAGAATTCAATTTTTTAAAAATTCTTTTCTTTATTAAGAAAATTTTTTATTCATTTAACACACCAACCACAGATCCCCCTCTCTTCCTTCTTCCCACTCCCCCCACAACCCGGCCTTCTTCCCCAATTCACCCCCATTCCCTCCTCCGAAAAGGTAAGGCCTCCCATGGGGTATCAGCAAAGCCTGGTACATTCAGTTGGAGCAGGTCTAAGTCTTGCACCCTGCATCAAGGTTGTGCAAGGTGTCACACAATAGGTAGTGTGCTTCAAAAAGCCAGCTCATGTACCAGGGATAGACCTGATCCTACTGCCAGGGGGTCCCTTAAGCAGACTAAGCTACACAACTGTCTTGCTTATGTAGAGGCTTATGGAAGCTCCACAGCTGTTGGTCTGAAGTTCATGAGTTCCCACTAGCTTGGTTTGGTTGTCTCTGTAGGTTTCTCCATCATGATCTTGACGCCCCATTGCTCATAGAATCCCTCTTCTCTCTCTTCGACTGGACTCCTAGAGCTAGGCCTGGTGCTTGGCTGTGGATCTCTGTATCTGCTTCCGTCAATTACTGGATAGAATTCAATTTTTTTTTTTTTAGTCACAAATTATATTCGCTTAAATTTGTTTTACAGGCAACTGAGAGAATAGATTAAAACACAGACAAAATATCAGCATCATATTAGTGATTAAACTGAATGTAAAATAAAAGGTGGCTGGAGAGATGGCTCAGTGGTTGGGAGGACGGACGGCTCTTCCAGAGGATCTGGGTTCCATTCCCAGAACCTACATGGCAGCTCACAATTCAATTGTTAAAAGAGATTTGCTTTTGTTTTATTATGGGTGTTTTGCCTCCATGGAGACCAAAAGGAGGTGTAGGATCTTCTGGAACTGAATTATGGACAGTTGTTAGCTGTCGTGTGGGTCCTGGGAACTGAACCCAGTTCCTCTACAAGAACAAGTGCTCTTAACCACTGAGCCACCTCTCCAGATCCAAATTAAAGATCCTTAATCCCGACTGTGTTATATTCCCTGGTGTGTTTAAGAATGAACACATGCATGTTTACATCACATGCACACATCCCAGCAAGAGCAAAACCAGTAACAACCACAAAATGGTCCTCTAGTTTCGCCTCCTATCTCCGTCTGAGGCAGTGTCTGGAGATGAAGTCTGAATGCTTTCATGTTTAAACACTTCCGTTGGTTTGCTACTCATAGCCAGATGGGGGAACCTCTTAGCTAGGTGGCAAATTGTTGTGGGTAAGATATATGGGTAGTCAGGAATGCCTAGGGAGAAGTCCTTTCAGCGGTGATGGAAGACTTTACAGAGGCGATAGAGAAGAGTCACAAGGACCCCTGCTCAGCTGAGAAACTGGTCCAGCTGGAGCTGATGAAACTATGGAGAATTCGAGTCCTCCTCGGATCCTCACCCCCCGCCCCCACCCTGGTATGTTAGACTCCAGGGGAAGAAAGGCATTCCTTACGTTTATCTTCTTGTCACTGTGACAAGACACTTGACAGGAGCGACCTAAAGGGGCAATGATGGGTTTCAGTTCACCATGGAGGGGAAGGAATGGTCCCATCCTTGTCAATGGGAGCACAATGGCAGCTGACCCGGAAGCAGAGAGCTGGGTCTGACCTTGAAATGCGTGTAACCTTGTAAGGTCTAAATGTTCTACTGCTTCCCAGAAGACCGCCACTGGGAGGGGACACGGGGGTCCTTGTGGGACCGTTCTGATTTGAGTCATAGCAGGCAGTGTGGCTGGGATGAATGGACGGAGGCCTGACGCTTGGCTGCCCTTGTAGATTTTAAATGCCTGAGTTTCATGAGGGGATGAAGTAAGGGGGATGATGGCTGCCATCTTCTGTCACCCCCTACTCTAGCCAGTCAGGAGTGAGGTATACCCCAGGACAGACCACTTGGCTCTGTGCACAGGACAACCCAGCAGCTTCTCCCACACTTCAGCTTGCTCCAGTATTTGTAGGGCTGAGTAGGAGAACAAATGGAGACCCACAGGCTACAGTGTAAATACTGAATGCACCGTTAAATAAAATATGCTCTAGCCACTTACCTGGACAAGTAGACTGTTCTAATGACATTGTAGATGAGGTTCAAGTGTAGAGTGTTTGGATTTCAGGAAGTTCTGTGCCGGAATGAAGTGAAGTGTGAAGATTGTATAAAGATCTGCCACAGGCTGAAGGGCAGCCAGCCCCTTCTCTTTCCTTCCTCAGCTTTGCCCTGCACTGCCAGGGCCTGTATGAGGACATCTCAGATCCCATATCCAGCTCCATTCCTAACCCAGGCCAACAGTGGCTCCTTGGCTCTCCTAGAGGCTGGGGGCACCTGTGCTACCAGTACCTATCACAAGACTGCTGCCACTCAGAATTTAGCAAAACTGTACAATGCCTGTGAACTCACTGGGTCATCATTGTCGGACTTCACCTTCTTCCAGGAGAGCTTTGTATATCTCTGCCTTCCTCTACTCCTTATGTTCACCAGCAGAGGCACCACCTCTGAATCATCCTCAACTCTTCACCACTTATCCTGGACTCTGAGAAGCACAGCTATGGTTGCTCTTTGCACAGAGGAAGAAACTGGGGCCCGGATTAAAGTTCCTGCCCACAGCATCGTGGCCACACAAAGCATGCAGTTACAGGGCGCTGGCATTAGACTGGGTGCTCAGTACATGCGGCCCAGAGCCCGGGGTATTTCTACCACTCTCCGTTCACTCTTAGTTAAGAAAGACCTCCCCTGCTCTAAATGTGATGTGAGATGTTTAACTTCTGCTCGAGAGAGACTACATTTTGCTCAAACTTTGTGAATTATTCTTTTGTGCTGTCTTTTCTTGGATATTTTCTTCTGAAGTAGAACCCTCTTAGAGAAATAAATCTAAAGTAAATCGCTCAATGCCAGCTATTTTTGTCAACCTGATGCAAGCTAGGGTCATCTAGGAAGAGGGAACTGAACTGAGAAAATGCCTCCACCAGCTTGGCCTCTAGGCAAACCTTTGAAGCGTTGTCTTGATTAACGATTGATGTTGGAGGACCCAGACAAATGTGCACAGTGCCACCAGTAAGAAGACGCTTCTGGGTTGTATAAAAAAGCAAGCTGAGCAATCGGTAAGAGCAAGCCAGTAAGCAGCATTCTTTCGGATACTACGGGGATCCTGCCCCTCAATAGTCCCCTCCCAGTGTCCGGGGAGAATCTACAACCAGCTGATAATTTAATCTTTGATGAAAAGAAATAAATCTATGTACACTAAACTCCTTAGTCCATACACTTTATTCTTCTGTGTTGGTTCTCTCTCTACACAGCTTCAGTTCTGCTCTCGTGCCTAGCTCCTGTCTTGCCTGATTTCTCTCTACATTTATCTACTGTCCCCTCTAAGTTCTAGCTTAATTCTCTCATCTTAGTTCTGCCCCACCTAGGTTCTCATCCATCTAGTTCTTTCCATATCAGCTCCTCTTCCATCTCCTTCTCTCTCATCTTGTTCTTCCTCATCCTGTTCTTCCCCATCTGGCTCTTCCTCATCCTCCATCTCGATCCTCTAGTACTCTCTTTTATCCCTTCAATCTAGTTCTTCCCATCTAGTCTGTTCCTCTCCAGTTCTTACCCATCTAGTTCTTCCATTCTCTTTTTTCCTCCCTCTCTCTCCTCCTCTCTGCCTCCTTATTCTCTCCGTTCTCCCCAAGTCTCTCAGGAATCCAGTTATAAACCCAAGCAATAACAATCCTTGGCTAGGCAAGATCACCAGGCTTGAATTCTATGGGGTCATAAAGGCAGGTAAGAATTTTCCTCAGGCAGTGACCAGCAGGCTTTCTTTTACAACCTAAAATGGGAGTGGTAAAAGAGGTCAACTGAGTACTAATGACTGGTTAGAATATAAAAAAAAGAGCATCTATGTGCTCAGCCTACATTCCTAGAAGTGGTTAGGTAAGAAGTTAGGGGTCTGTTAGTAAGGTTGTATAAGAAAGGAGGGTCTCACCTAAATTGCACAAGAAATAAAGCTATCTTGCCTGACCTAGGAGACAGATGTTGTTTCATTTGGCCTTGGATGCTTGATAGGCATTTAGATAAATATGCTGTTAGGAGTTCTTGGAAGCACACAAGAAAATCATTTTAGGAACCAGCTAAACCATATATATATATATATATATATATATATATATATATATATATATATATATGCTAAAATATCACCAAGACTTCTTCAGCCATGGCTTGACCTTTGGGGAAGTCCTTGCCTTTTCCAAGTAGCAGCTTTTGTGACAGTAGCTGAATTCCATTACGTGTTCCTGCGGCTTGCAGCAGCCTTCCTCTATGGCCTCTGCTTTGGTTCCTGCCTCCAGGCTCCATTTGGAGCTGGTGCCCGGACTTCCCCTCTGGACAGACTGTAAGCTTTACAGTGAAGTAAACCCTCCCCCTTCCCTCCACCTGTTGCTTTTGGTGATGAAGTTTAATCCAGCCGAAGAAAACAAACTGGAACAGCTGCTCAAAGAAGCATCCTATTTACATTTGTGGTATGTGGACCAGGTAGCATGAAGGTCCTATGGGAGCAACTCTGCCAATGGGACCCAATTATAGATAAGTGGTTTGGTTACAAAATGGCAGAAGAAGCTACTTCATGTGGCCTGTAGAAGGACGGTGAGGTTGTGTGGGCTCAATCTGTGAATTTAAGCTGAATTCTAAGGGTGGGCAAGGTGGTCTCCCCCGCCCACTGATGTCCTTTAGAACAAATAAAAAACATCCCTTTTAGGAAATTGTCTCTAAGTTAGGCTCATAGGATTTCTATACATTGAAATTGAGCATTGAATTCACAAGAAATTTCATGTTTATCGTGGGCGAGTATAATCACACACGCAAATGAGAGACTCGAGCACAGTAAATGTTAAGTGCTTTTAGTTAAAGGCCACAGAATAGTGAAATACCCAACAGATGTAAACGGCAGATTAGACCAAGTGAGATGGTGTGATTAAAATCACTGTCTGAGTCAGGGATTCCCTGAATACCTTCTGAAAGAAGAGAAGACAGTTTCACTCCTTCCACGGGACATGTAGAGCAGGGCCGTGTAAGATCTGCAGCTATGAACTATCCTTCACGTACCAGCTGAGGGCTTATTTTCAGCTGGTTGAAACCATTATATGTGTTCATGTATGTTGCGTAGTAAGCAGTACAGACAGAGGCATACAGCAGCCAACAACACACTTCAGAGCCAGCTCCATACAGACCATATAGTTTGCCTAAAATATCATCACAGTTTGACTGAAAATGGTACAAGCGCTCTTTACTGAGATGGCAAGAATGTCCTAAATATAAACCATAGTGTTGGTTGATAATTCTATACAAATTCACTAAAAATAACTGAATTCTACACTTATGAGGCGTGGAATTAATAGTACTCAAATTACTTCTGATACTATTGTTAAAATACAATTATACTAAAAGTTAACATTAATAGTAAAAAAATCTCATCCTTTACAAAGTAAAAAAGATCACTCTACTAAGTAATTCATAGGTCCCAAGTAAATTATGCTAAAATGAAAAGAAAAACTTAAGGCTTGCACAATAATGCAAGCATCCTACACCACAACTGGGGGATTTGGGTGAATGTCTGACTTTGAAAATAAGTAGAAAGACTGAGAAGGAACTGCATCCTGAGGAGGGAATCAGAATGGACGACAACGGAGTTGAAGAAGGTAGACAAAGAGCAGAGCGAACCAGGAAAAGCCAGAGGCAATGGTTAGGATCACCATGGCAGCTCTTGAAAGCAGAGGAAAACTGAAGGTCGCTGGTGAACCTGATTGAGAAAAGGAAGAACAGTCCCCAAGAATAGTGGCAATAAAAGTCTTCACTCTGCAAAGGCGTCTGTGGTCTCGGCTGCACCAATCCCTTTGACTCCAGTTAGGATTACAAATTGTGCTAGCAGTAATCATGATAATAACGTGCTAAAAATTAGACAAAATCAGCACATTCTGAAAGAAGATTAAGGCAGCTAGAAAGCCAGGATAGTTCTTCAATTATTAAAGGGATGAGCCCACTAATTAGACTTTTGACTAAGTGTCAAGTAGCAGTTCTAGATGAGCTGTGGGTGAGATTCCATCATGAAGTCAACGGGAAAGAGTATTCCCTCCTTTTCTTTACTTAGAGAGTCCCACTGCACCATCCTGTCTAGCCTGGGATTCTCTGTGCAGAACTTAAACTCCCCATGATCTGCCTACCGCCTGAGTGCTAGCATTATAAGGCTGCACCTATAATGTTCACCCTGGAGCATTTCAACTTCATGTAAAATTTCGCACAACAGAAAATCTGCACATAGAAAGTGTCCAAGCCCATGTGTGAGGTGGTCACTATGAGAACAAAACACCTTGGGGAATAGTCCAAGAGAGGAGCATTATGGGACAATCTATTTAACAAACACAGATGTGAAGGTCTAATGGGTAATTAAACCTAATAACCAACTCAATCAAGAAAGAGATAGGATGAAAATACAATGGAGCTAAACTGCTTGTTCTGGGAAGGAAAGAATGATTTAGCACAAGGAAATTCATAAATATGATTTATTATCTAACGATTAAAATTTTGTTAAGCTGTGTGATTACCCCAAAAGATAAAGTTCAACAGCCACTGAGAACGACAATGAAACAAAGAGACACTTTAGAACTCCAAGATGGGGAAGGAACTTTCTTAGCTGGTGAAGAGTGTGTGCCAGAATGTCATTTAAAATGGGAATTTGGGGGCCAGGCGGTGGTGGCACACGCCTTTAATCCCAGTACTTGGGAGGCAGAGCCAGGCAGATCTTTGTGAGTTAAAGGCCAGCCTGGACTACAGAGTGCATTCCAGAAAAGGTACAAAGCTACACAGAGAAACTTTGTCTCAAAAAAAAAAAAAAAAAAAAATGGGAATTTGGAGATATTTCCTAAAAACTGTGACTAGTCCTTGGGGAGCCACCACCTTCCTGTCTCGTTTTGAAGGCCCCAGCTAGCGGGCCGAAATAAATAGACATGAAGAGTATGCACAGCACAGTCACAAACAAACGACTAACTTATTAGGGCTAATGTGAAACGTCAGCAATCAACATAGAACAAAAAGGCAAGACGACTAATTGTATTAGTTATTTATTGTCTATTTCCTCTGTAACAAATAGCACACACCTAATGGTTTAAAATAAATCTTACTATACATATTGCTTTTCAGAGGAGTAAGCTTGAAGTTCAACCGAAGTCTCACAGGGCAGATGTAAGGTGTAGACTCTGTGTACCTTCTTGCAGACTCTACATCTATTGTCTAGCTTCTAGAGGCCACTGACGTTCCTTGGCTAGTGACCCCACACTGCATCTTGAAAACCTGTAGTACCGTGTTCCTCTTAATGCAATTGGGAAAACTCCTTACTTTTAAGAAATCACGTGATTAGATTGGGTTTGTTCATCTAATCAGGGGTAGCTTCTAGTTCAAGGCCCATAACCTTAATGACTTCTGCCAAGTTGCTTTCTCCAGCGGCCGTATTATATATACCCTAGGTTCTGGAGAAGATCTGGGGGTGTCCCTTGTTCTGCCTTCTACCTTCTTTTTTCAAAGATTTTGTTTCCTTTAAAAACATATGCATATGTTTTTAAACAAAAAAAGGAAGAGGGGGATATATGCATGTGAGTTTACGTGCCCTTTGATGCCAGAAGATGGTGTTGAATCCTCTGGAGCTGTGGTTACAGGCAGCAGAGAGCTGCTTGACTTGGGTGTTGGAACCAAACTCTGGTCCTCTGCAAGATCTGAATGAACTCTTAACAACTGAGCCATATCCCCATTCCCCCTGCCTTCTAAAGAATGTCAGTTATTTTTTAGAAATCACTTGCATTCACACATAAAAATTACAGCTGGAAGATGGAAGCATGATTTGAGAACATTTACAACAGTAAAAGTGATTAAAAGAGTTCTTTCAGTTATTTGTAGAATAAATCTACCCCAAAATGGCCTAAGCTTGTGGAGAAAACATGGATCTAATGGTGGTGACATCTGCGCGCCGGCGTGCGCACACACACACACACACACACACACACACACACACACACACTGGGCTGGACACAGCGTATGGCTGTGTCAGTGTGGGAGGAACAACGTGACTGGCATCAGTGGTAGGCAACTGTATGTCTGTTTGGGGAAGCTAATGTTTTGGGTGCTGGTGGAAGAGATTTCAATATTTTATCTACATCCCTAAACTATCATTCAATGTTTTCAGGTGGGTGCAAACATTTCTAAAGAAAAATTCTCTTTGGGAAAATAAGGATGATGTTACCTGTGTCAGGTAACTTTTTTTTTTTGTTTTATTTTTCGTAGAGGGTCTTTTTTAGCAGCTGCCCTGAAGTTGCTGTGTGACTAGTCTAGCCTCAGACTTACAAAAATCCTCCTACCTCTGTCTCACCAGTGATGGGTTACAAGTCTGTGCTACTGCAACCCTCTTCTATTAGCATACAGAAGTTAATGTAAGTATTGCTACCAAATTCATGTTTTGAAAAGATACTGAGAGTGACTGATACAGCCCTGTGCTGTAGGCTATAGGATTGGTGTTTTAAAAGGGTTTATGGGGGATGGAGAGGACCTAATTCTGTCCATTTTGCTTAAGACCCTAGTGAATTACTTTGCACGTGGAAGAACAGACCCAGCAGAATTGGTAAAGAGTTTGAAGCCCTTGAGTTAGGAGGCCACAGGGAAGAGTCTGGGGCTGGCTTCATTTCTGATGGCATCTCAGGAAAGGTCTGAATGATGCATGAGGATGTCTTGAGCCTGGGAGTCTATCCAAGCTGTACCACCAGGGCAGCGTGCTCCTATCAAATAACACCGTGGGCAACTTTATCCGAAGGCTCTTCAACTCACAAAGCAACTTTGAATCTTTTATGATTTGTCAACAGCTAGATCACAAACAGCCAGGAAACTGTCTTGCTCAATATAAGTAAGTATGTTTATGGGTTCTGTTATTTAACCAAATCAGAATGAGGCATGTTTTTTGTTCAAGACAGTTAGAAAGAGAGAACACATAACTATAGTGTGATTTATCTTCTGTGGCAATTCTTTGCAACTTACAACAACATTGTCTTTGTGCTATTCCTGTTTCCTTTTATTTTTCAAAACCATCTACTGTGTACATTTGTTCCACTCACAAACATCGAGGTCCTGCCAGCACAGAATCCTCTATTGTATTTGCCCCCCACCTCTGTAATTCGGTTATTAGTTTCCAAGATTTTGACATTAGATACGCTAAAATCTGTTCCACACACTGTTAGTAGAGCAGTTACTCAAAGGTGAGGACTGTGCATGCAGACCACATACACATGCAGTTAGAAAATGTCCCTCTATTGGATAAAAACTCCTCCCTAAGCACAGTTTTGAATGTTAGGAGGATTTAGGGTGTGAATTTATGTTATATTTTGCTTGGAAAGATTAATAATAACTTTTACTTTAACCGTATTTCTGCATCTTTTCCATAATAAATTTATATTGTTAAAATTATTAGGAAAACGTGTTTTAAATTTTATTTCCTTATTTAGCATGTATAGGTGTTATAACTGCATGTGTGTATGTGTGTCATGTACATGACTGGTACAGAGGGTAGGAGAGCACGTCAGACCCCTTGGAACTGGAGTTACAGACGCTTGTGAGCTGCCATATGGGTGCTGGAAGTTGAGCCTGTTCCTTTGGAGGAGTAACCAGTGTTCTTAAGCCTTCTTTACAGTCTCTAGACAAATACTTTTAAAATGTCTTCATCCGGGGATTAGGGAGATGGACCAGTGGGGAAAATGAAGACCTCGATTCAGATCCTAAGAACCCTGCAAAAGCTGGGCATCTGTAACCCCAGAGCCTGGGTGCAGGGAAGACAGGAGCCTCCTGGGGGTTTGTTCACCAGCTGGTTCTGCCCCAAACAGCGACTTCTAGGGTCAGTTAGAGATCCTGACTCAAAACAGCAGAGGGTGAGAGAGGGGACGCCTAAACTCAGTCTCTGACCTCAGCACACACATGCATGGGCAAGTTTTGTGTACACGTGCACACATACAGACAGACAGACACACACACAGACACACACACACACCCACACAGACACACACAGACACACACACACACACACACACATGCACACACACATACACACACACAACCACACACAACAGCACACACACACGCACACACGCACACACACACACAGTCCATCTAAGCACACCAACGGAGCAGTTTTGGTAAGGTCCTGGCAGTGCTCTCCCACACACAAGCTTTTTTAAAGCCAGCACTGTTGGGAAGGGTCGAGAGTGTGTTAACTCCCACACTGTCAGGAGAACAGCTCGGTGGATTGTAGGAGCATAGACAGTTGCCTTGTAAATACCAATTCGCTGACTTAAGAACAATTTTGGAATTGACCAATTTTTTTTTTCCTGTATTTTAAGCAAACAAGCAAGGCTGTGAGCAGTTCTACATGATGTGGAGACGTGCTCCGGTCTATACCTGTGCTTCAGCCCCTCGACCCCTTCCAAAAATATGTCCTCGACTTGCTCTCATTGTTGGGAATTCCAGTATGCTCTATTGCCTTTTGAGAGACCTTTATGATTTAATAAACTGAAGAGGCCTGATAAAAACCAATGTAAACTCAAGCCAGGAAGAAATGAGCTGAGATATTTACTCAGAAATGGCATGTATTGAAATCACCTCAGCGGGAGGAAGAGGAAGCCGTGTGCTTCCTTCCTTCAGGGGCCGGCCGGCTGACACACATTCAACCCGAGCAGAATGCTCAGAGGCAGGAAAGCACCTCGTGCCCTCGGATGCTGTCACAGCAACCTGGATGCCTGCCGATGTCAAAGCCAGCCATGGCGTGTTTTCTCAAGACTTGTTTTCATCTTCAGTTTGAACAATATTTAAAACTTGGAATTTTCACAAACAAATCCAGGCCTGGGAGTCCTGACCCCACTTCCTCTGGTCTCCACAGCCGAGGGCAGTGGTCGCTCTGCCACCCTCAGCTCCGAGGCAGGACTTGCCCTCCACGCTCAGTCTGTTTTAGAGGCACCTCTGTCTCTGTGACCTAGGGTTTGAGAATTAAAACATTAGTGGACGCACAAGGTTTTAGAAACTATTACAGCATTTCAAAGAAGGGTTAGTGATGTCTCCTCACCCCACCCTACCCCACCCCACCCACCTCACCCCACCCCACCTCACCCCACCTCACCCCACCACCCCACCACCCCAATCCACCTCACCCACCACTCCACCCCACCACCCCACTCCACCCCACCTCACCCCACCACCCCACCACCCCACCTCACCCCACCCCATCCCACCTCACCTCACCACCCACCCCACCCCACCACCTCACCCCACCTCACCACCCCACCTCACCCCACCACCCACCTCACCCCACCTCACCTCACCCCACCCCACCCCACCACCCACCTCACCCCACCACCCACCTCACCCACCTCACACCCACCCCACCCCACCACCCCACCACCCCACCTCACCCCACCTCACCACCCCACCCCACCACCCCACCTTACCCCACCCCACCACCCCACTCACCCCACCCCACCCCACCACTCCACCACTCACCTCACCTCACCCCACCACCTCACCCCACCCCACCCCACCACTCCACCTCACCCCCACCTCACCCCACCACTCCACCTCACCTCCACCACCCCAGTCTCCTTTTTCTTCCATCTCCCGTGTGTCCTTTTGTCTCCCCACCCACATCCTTCCTCACCTCCTATTTACCTCTCTTGGTGTCTTTAACAGCTATGAGGCTTTGCTCACACACTCGTCCATTAATATCTGTCTGTTCTGATCTATCTGTATGTGTCTATCTGACCTATCTGTCTATACATGTATATCATAAGGCTGGGATCCACATATGAGAGAGAAGATGCCATTTTTGTCTTTCAGACTTTGGGTCCCTTTGCTTCATATTATACATTTCTGATCCATCCATTCTTTCTGCAAATTTCTACTCTGCAAATTGTTGATGGATATAAGATGGGTTGTAATTTTGTAGATTTATTTAGTTCATGTGTATGAGTGTTTTCCCTGAATGTATGTATACATGAATGTATGTATGTATGTATGTATATATGCAACCATGTGCTTGCCTCCGGCCACTGGGTGGCTGCTGGGAACCACATCCTGGTCCTCCGCAGGAGTGCTCTTTGCTGCTGAGTACCCCTCCAGCCCCCAAGATGTCACTCAGACATCATTGCTTCTCTTTTTCGTGCTCTTTCCTTTTCTAAAACAAACTTTCAATTCCTGCTTCTTTCTGACCTTGGCTGTCCCTTAGCAGTCTCCCCTTTGACCCGGACACTCTTCCCCACAAGCTGCTCATCTTTACGAGTCCAGCCCATTTGAAGATGCCTTGCTCTGCTCGACCCTCTCCCTGGATCCTGTTATCTCGTGGCTCTCAGCACAGTATTTTCTCTTTTGTTATAATGAAAAATAGATGATGGAATCAATGTTTTAGCATGCATCGTTCCTGCTAGGATAGAAGTTCTAATGAGGTGGGATCCACCTCAGTGTGGTGTGCAGCATCAATACGTAATGACTCAGTGGAGGCACACTTGCGTGGAGCTCCTGAGAAGCAGATGTGGGAGGTGAAGGGCTCAGGCAAGTGCCCAGGGAGCCTAGAACAGACTCTTTACAGACAGGTGCAGGGCAAGAAAAGGAAGGTCAGTCTGAGCGCCAGGGGCCTCCTTCTCAGGACCCCTCACAAGCAGTTGATATTATTGAGACAAGGTCTAGCTATGTAATCAGGACTAAGCTGAAACTCACAGAAATCTATCCGTCTCTGCTTTCCAGTATTGGTGGTATTAAATGTGTGAGCCACCATGTCCAGGTAGTCCATGATTTCTTAACATTTCCTGTCTGGATGTGAGCTTTTTTTTTTTTTTTTTTTTTACAATTCCGAATTAGCTGATTCAGTCTTTGTCATCTTTGGGCCCCACTTTCTACTTTTCCTTTTGAGTGATGACATCTAAGACCCCGAGCCTCTCTGTGCTGTGCAGCAGAGGCCACACCCAGAGGCCACACCCAGGGTCTCAGTCCTTGTCCCTTCCCATTGCTGTCCTCTTGAGGGGCCTGTAGAAGAGTCTACTAGACTACTGAGGAATTATCTGCCCCCAAAGCAGAAAAGATGCCCAAGCAGTGGCACCTGCATTTCTAGTTCCATTTTACTCAAGAATCAAAACACCTCTGTGCAGCCTGCAATGATTTCTTAGTGTCCACAGTAAATATCAGACCTTTATTGTGCTGTCTGTACAAAAGCCTTTGTGACCCCACAAATATTCCTTATTAAAAATTCATATTAACATTGTCTTCCTAATGGGCAGAAAATCCACAGGTATCATGAGTGCCCACGTTTGAGAAGCAGTATTGAGTTTTTAACCAGCTGGGGGTGGGGCACAGTTATGGAGAAATAGGACAAAGCTGGGTTCCTAACTTGTATTAGCTCTAGTTCAAGTCAAGATGTAATAAAATGTGAACACACTGCAGGGACAGCAGAGAACTCTTTAAAGACAGACACTTAAAGGAAAGATGAATCTGACCAAATACAAAGCTTGAAAAATTGCTACAGAGAAATAAAATGCAACCGACAAGAACAAAAGACAAGATTCTGTTTTGAGTACCTGAGAATGAGCAACTTCTCTTCCTTTATAATGTTCCCTTAAAAACCAGACTCTGAGAGACACAACAGGTTAAGTCTCATATTTGATACTACAAAGCAATGCTTACATAAAATACATTCAAATAAATAGAAATTAGAGACTGATGTATTCCTGTGGGACTAGAAAGACATTTATAATACATATAATATTCAAGAGGACATGCTGGAGCTTTGGCTGTCACACTGCTCTTGCAGGGGACCCGAGTTCAGGTCCCAGCACCCACACTGGGCAGCTCACTGCATTCAACTCCAGTTCCATGACCATCTGAAGGCTCTGGCCTCCACAGGCACTGCACACTCACATGCAGAGACAACCCCACCCACAATTGAAAATAAAAATGAAATCTGTAAAACTAGGGCATCTGAGCACAGGCACCACACACTCTTTGGCAGGTTGTACAGCCTGGCGCTTTTTTACAGGGGCAAAACAGCGTTTGATAAGTACATATAAAAACTTAAAATCTACACACTGTTCTTGATTAATTCTACTTCTTGGCATTTCCTTGAAAGATATGCTTAGCACTAAGCACTGATGTGCACATGAAAATGCTCACTGCTGAATAACTTTCAATTGCTAAAGGCTGGGGAAAGGCAAAGTTCTCCAGCCTCTTTGGAGGTTAGTCAAGTAAATTATGCAGCCTGTAACCTTAAGCTAGTAAACAAATACCGTGCAGCCATTAAAAATAATGAGATCTGTATTGACTTGAAAAGTCACCCACAATGTTATTAAATGGAAAAAAATACATTAGTGGACTTGTATTTTTATTTAAGTTATATAAGGAAATGGGGAAGACGAAGGTGTTTGAAAATACACAGAAAATATGGTCCCCAAACCAAATGACAGTGTTCCAAAGCGTGGTATTCATAGAGGAGACATGTGTTTTTACTTTCAATTTACATAATTTTGCATGAAAATAATTTATCCAGAGCCTGCCCCAGGTGTCAAGGAGAAAGCACGGTCCTGCCCAGCACCATAATGACTGAGCAGGGCAAGGAGACTCACATGCATGCCCAGGGCACCCTGCCCCTGGGTGCTGAGGAAAAAACATGGCTAGTAACTATTATAGTGAGCAAATGTATGGTGTTGTATGGGAGAGAGAGAGAGAGAGAGAGAGAGAGAGAGAGAGAGAGAGAGAGAGAGAGAGAGAGAGAGAGAGAGAATGGTTCATATCCTGTGGAGAGAGGCAGATCCGAAGAGGTGAAAGTGGTGAGGAGCTGGCTTAGGTATGTGGCCTGATTGCCAAGCAGGGCCATGGTGAAGTCTGGGCCTGGGCTGCTGCTGGGGCCCATGTCTGGGTCAGTGGCCCTGCTCCAGCCTCAGTCTGTGTTGATGTCCATGGCTCCTATTACCAGCAAAGGCCTGGAGGATAAGCCTGCATGGTGTTGGTCCTGTCCCTCTCTGACCGCATCACTAGGGAGAACTGGCCCTGCCCCTCACCAGCTGCAGCCTTGGGAGAGCAGGTCCTGTACCTCACTTGGGCAGCACAGTAGAGCTGACCCTGTTTGTGGGGACAGGGGTGAGCTGGCCCTGAGGGAGTGGGAGTGGGAGAGTGGCTCCTACAACCCCCCTCATCTGCCCTGTGGTGGCGTGGCTGAGGGAAAGATGCCCTCCCCCCTCCTCACCCGTTGCTGTCTGTGGTAAGTGGGGAGCTGACCCATCCCCTCACCAGCTGCAGCACTCAGGAGAACAGGCTGTGCCTCACCTGGGCAGCACAGTAGAGCTGACCCTGTACATAGGTGTGTAGGTAAGCATGGGAGATCTGGCTCCTCCCCTCATCTGCTATACAGTGGCCTGGGTGAGGGAAAGATGGCCACCCTCTGCCCCTCACTACCTGTAACAGTGGGAGAGCTGGCCCTGAGGTCACAAGAATGGGAGAGCTGTCTCTGCCCCTCACCAGCAGCAACACTAGGAAGAGTGGCCTCCACGTCTCACCTGGGCAACACAGTAGAGCTGGCCCTGACGGCCCAGGTGTGGGAGGGCACCCCCCGAGGACGTGAAAGCAGAAGAACTGGCCCAGCCCCTTGCTTCACCCTGCAAAGGGTGAATTAGTCCAGAAACTCAACTTGGTGGCGGGAGGTGGGGGTGGGGGTGGGTGGGGGTGGGGTGGGGGCACTGGCAGGCTGACCAACCCTGCAATTACCCAGAACCAGCTCTATGAGTTGGCTCACCCCAACATCCAACCCATCTGTGATCTGCAGGAGCAAGTGAAGGGACCAGTCCTGCAGACTCAAAGCAGCAGGATCTCCATGACACAGGACCATTGGATATCCAGGAGTCCAGTGAGGGCCCAGTATCGATAGTGCAGCAGAAGCCAGAGGCCTCGAACCAGGCCAGTGACACTTTGTAATGAACACTTGCCAGTAAAGATAAATGAGCTAAAGGGTATACTTATACTTTCTATTCTCTTAAATTTCATTTTATTTTTATTTTGTGGGGGAGGTTGCAAGGGCAGAGGGCAGGGGCAAAGGGACAAAGGGATGGGGGATGAATGGAATTGAGATGCATGATGTGAAAGACACGAAGAATCAATCAATCAATCAGTCAATAGAATTTAAAAACTAAAGATCAAATTTCCCTATTAAACTTACAAATACAAAAAGAACATATTAACGTATTTCAAACAACTTAACAGTGTTCTATGAATCATCACAATAAGGTGTCAATAAAACCAGAATGCCAGGTCTCTAGCTTGTGTCCACCACTCACTGCATATGTACCTTTAGACAAATATTAAATTTCCCTAGGCTCAATCTCTTCATCTGCAAAATGGAGGTGATAGTACTTATCACCTTGACAATGGTAACCCACAGCTCAAGTGGTCATTATAAGAATTAAAAGACAGACTAATGTATTTATAACATTACATATACTTAAAATGTGAATTATTATATGTATCATTGTATGCATAAAAGTATCCATTCTAGATGTATAAATTAAAGACGTATCTTTAAGTTTTTCCACTCTAACTTTAGTGGTCACATACAAACATAATAATTTTTTCAGATTGATTTGTTCAGGGAAAAGCTGAAATCTTCAGTCTGTTTTTTTGTTGTCTAAATGTTTATTTCTTTTGCTACATACTTTTGAAATAATAAATGCATTAATCACAGTAATAAGGCATAAATTAAATTCAATTAAATAATGATTGCATTGAAAAAATGTATCTCTTTATTCCCAAGCCAAACTTACCCTGTATAAACAAACAAGTTATCAATGAGACAAATTTAAGTCATAAGCTATTAAAAAGTAGGAACACTTTTCTGGTCATTTAAGAGTTTAATTGGACATTTTTTTGAGTGGCCAAGAGTTCTCAAGAACCATCCTAGGAATTCCACAGGAGAAGGACAGAATAAAAAAGCAATGGACCCAGCCCCCTCACTGACAATGATGCTTATGTTTTGTGACTGTATCCTCTACATTATACTAAAGATACTAAGTGCAGTTAAGTAAGAGAGGCTACCGGGCATAGTAGTGTTTAAAGGATGCAGGGATAGCCTCCTTGACAAAATCATCATGGATGTTTGTCTTGAATCTTAAAGAGGAGTGCCAGCTCCAGGGCTTTATTTTCTCCGGCTTCTATAGACTCTAGTGAGTTGCCTAATATTGTCTCACAGGTAGGGACAGGAGACACAAGTCCTCTGGGTCAGAAACAAAGGACTTCATTAGCCATTGCAGAAGAGACTGGGTCTCAGCATCTCTTGTCTTCTCTGCTCACTGAGTCAGTTCCATGAGTTTAGATCGGTTTGCCAGGGAACACTGAAATTGGGGACGCTGTTATTTCACAATGTGCAATAAGCAAGCTTGCCTGCTGGTCCAGAGGGAAGTTACTTCTGAACATCACTCTTTGCACACACAACTCTGAGAAATGTTAGGACCTTGCAACCTAGTCCACCGTAGAAGAGCAGAAGAAGCTGATGGACACATACCTCCAAACGAAAAGATCTGACAGGAAAAGGGGCCATGAGACTGTCACTGCAGGACTAAGCGTAGAAGAGGGAGGCTGGCAAGGCCGCAAGAGAGAAACCTGAACATGGCCGCCAGGACCAAGCTCCGGCAGTCTCAGACTTGTTGGCTCTGCATAGGTTAGGCATCTGTCGAAGATTTTTTTTTTAAGTTTGCTGTTTTATTTGGTCAAACTATACAATGTTACTATTTTTGCAGCTCAGAAAGTGTTGAATAATAACAATTTCATTCTTTCAAGGGAGACTTTCATCCCATTGCTTCGCTGTTTAAGCCTCCTGATACCTGCTGTCTGTGGTAGCGCCTAGCAATGTCTACTGAAGGAGAGAATAGATGCTCAAGGAAGTGTGTGAAAATTGAGAATGGTTTTCTACAAGTGGAGGATTGCTTTCTAAACAACAAAACAAGACAAGGGTATTGTGGTAAGGCTTCCGGATCTGTTGAAGGTCATTGAGGCCAATCAGACAAAGCCGGAGGTAGATGTGATGTTTCTAATTCATTGCATCACTCCAGGTAGTGTGATCCATACGTTTGGAAACCAAGAATGAGTCAGAGGTGGTGGCTCAGCAGAGAAACTCTGCTATCTCAAGTGTCAGCTGCTTCCTGTCTTCCAGGGCCCATGTCTTCATCATATGACGGGGATGAGAGTTTACCCAGCTCCCGGGTTATGAGGGCTCCAGGAAACAGACTGTGTAGGCGCTTACGGTAGAGTCTGGGATTATGAATGTTGTGTCTTCATCAATGAAGAGTGCTTAAGAAGTTGAACAACGCTAGCTACTTCAAGTCCAGTAGAAGTCCCACTGAGAAGTGGCCACGTGGCTGAACTCTCAGGCAGTGAGAATGGGACAAAGGCTTGAATGCTGGATTGTGTCTTGTGTGAGAATACGATGAGTCTTAGTCGAAACTAATAAAATCAAGAAATGGTACTATACATGGACAAAAAGAGGAATTGTTTGGGAAGATTCACCTGTGTCTACGTGCAAACTTCGCCCATTCCTGAAGTTTCCACGCATATTTTTTCTCTTAATTAAAAAAACATATTCCATATATGTATACCCTGTGTCTTGATTAAAATCCACCCCCCCACGCTCCACCCCATAACAAGAATTATACTTACACTGTATGTCTATTTTGTTTTTTATTTTTTATTTATTTATACTTCCCTATTGGTTACCCCTCAATTCTTTCCTGAGTTCTCCTGCTTAGAATCATCTTCTTAACTTTGGTGCCTTTTTAAAAAGAGCATAGCCCACCTAGAACAGTTATGCTGCCCATACATGCACAGAGCCAACCACTGGGACTCAGGCAACACACATGTGGCCCCAGTCCCAGGAAAAATGACTCTTTCCCAGCAGCCACTGGGGTGCTGTTTTGAAGGATCAGTAAATGCAGCTAGAGATGGCTTCCTCTGGAGGTGAGTTTCAGAGCTCTCGTGAGACATAACACACACCTGCTTTATATATAGCTGATGCCCTTTATGTTACCTTCTGATGTTTGCACGTGGGCCATGTGAACCTCTCTCATGCACTTCGTCTCTAGGTGATTTCCAATATCTACATACTACTTCTCACTTCTTTGTGTGGGTTCAGCATGATACTCAGTACAGGAAATTCAAATTTCTTGCTTGGGACTTTCTGGAATTTCCCTAGTTGGTTTCGGTCATTAGTTGTATGAATCTAAGGATGTGGAATCTGAGGAGGGGTCTTAGGGAAGGAACTCCTAATTGAAAGGCACACATCTGCCCACCCTCGGAAGACACTTAGGCTATTCTCTATGTTCAGAAAAAAAGTCATTGATCTTTAAAGATCAAATTTACGTGATCAAAGTGAAAATGAAGTTTGCACATGCACTGGGCCACCAACCTAGATAATCCCGGTGTAGAGCCGCTGCTTGGGTTAGATAGCAAGGCTGCCGAGCTAGCCTAAGCCATCAGATGCCACCCGACCCTTCCCATGGCTTGGCAGTGAGATATTTGGTCCTGGTGACTTTCATCCTGTGGTTTATTGCAGATTACTACTGGATGTTGCATCTGCTCATCACCCTCAGTGCCTCACCCCCTCTCCCCGTCAACCCAACATCTCAACCGCACCTGCCCTTTTCAGGATGAAGTCTGGTTATGCCTTGTCACCCTCAAACTTACCCTCAAAGCTACATTTGCATGTGAGGTGCCACACGGAAGCAAATGTATGTGCAGCCTGCGCAACTGCATTTTCCTGCACTCCCAAAAAATTCCTTTGCATGGAGATGAACATGGAGGCCTTTGGGCTGAGTTGAAACAAAGAACATAACCTAAGGCAAATCAGAAAGAGGCAATTTCTGAGCCATAGAAATTTCAACTGAGGCTAAAAGAGATGTTTCTAAGGCTCAGCATTGCTATTGGCCTCTCGCGATGTTAATAGCAGGCTTCAATGCCAGGGCCAAGAAAGGGGTTATGTCGCTTTAACCGAAGGAGCGGAGCATGCAGGCTTAGTTCTGGCCAAGTGTAAAGTAGAAAGCCTAGCAAAAAATAATTGAAGCCCCTGCGAAATATTTCAATTTTTTTATTGATTGAAGGCAATTATCCCTTAATTGCATATTTAAATGAGGTATTAGGAGGTTTAACTAAGCAATGCCTCTTAATTGCTGCCGCACGCTAGGTGTCACAGGCTGTGTTTATTTCATATGTTAATTAAAGAGAAAGGGGTATTTTATTTTATTGACTACGAGGTTCTCCAAGGCTGTGTTGTTTAGGACAAAGTACGTCTCAGGTGTTTATCACACGCTGGGTATTAATATAATCATTAGCGAGAGGTTAAAGTTTTTAATGAAGAGGTGTGCCTCTGTCTTATCGGCTTCCAGCAACATAGGTCTCTCAGAGGTGGGGGAGGGAGAAAAGCCCCAAATCCCAAGGAAACAATTATCTTTATGAAAGAAGTATCGAGCCCCCTTTCTCAACCATAATAAAGCAAAGTGGAAGTTCTGATACAAACAGGAAAAACAGCACCAAATTAGGGCAGAATGAGGGCTGTGACAGGAAACCTGATGGCCGCGGGTGCCCTGTTGGCAGCTCCTGCGTGTTCATTTGCAGGTCGCCGCATGGCTCTGACAGGGAAGGGCATTCCTGGAAGTGAACAACAGGCGCCACTGAGGTCTTTCATCCCAGTCTACGTTTCGCTTTGAAACAGTGTATGGGACGCTCACTTACTAAGAAAGGGGTTCGCAGCTCCGAATGTTTGGACGAGGTCTGCTATCCCATGGGGCCACGTGGGGCAGCGAGAAAAAGATGAATACCACTCTCTCCCTGCTTACCTACTTCTTTGTGCCATGCAATGATTGTCTATAATTCTTTAACTAATTAATTAATTTATTATTGAGCGTATGTGTACATGATGTGCTCAGGAGAACACGTGCTATGTGGTACAAGTGTGTGGAGGTCTGAGGAAAGCTTTGGGATTCATTTCTCCCCTTCCCCCTTCATGTGGCTTCAGAGGGTCCATCTTACATCTCCAGGCTTATGCAGCAAGTGCCTTTGCCCGCTGAGCGGTCTCCCAGTCTGGTAGTCATATTTAAAAGTAAGATGAGGGGGGGGAGCAATCACATCACAAGAACTGTAGTCGAATAAAAAAAAAAAAAAAAAAAAAAAAAAAATAAATAAATAAATAAATAAATAAAAAATAAATAAAAGTAAGATGAACACCTCCAGCTAGCTCGGACTGACCCACTTGCCTCCTCAGAAGTCAGAGAGCAAGTGGGTGAGTGGAAGGGCTTGTTGGGAGCCCCCTGAAACTTCCTAGTCTATTAAGAGACAGACCCCTGGTAGCTAATAGCAAAACATTACTCAATCTTATTTACACCATTTGGACCAGTGGTTCTCAACCTGTGGGTCGCATGAACCCTTTCAGAGTCACATCTCAGATACCATGCATATCAGAGATTTACATTGCTATTCATAACAGGGGCAAAATTACAGTTATGAAGTAGCAATGAAAATAATCTTTTGTTTAGGGGTCGGCACAACCCGAGCAACTGTATTAGGAAGGGTGAGGACCTCCTCACGAAGGGTCTGTGAACAAGTAAGATTCAAGCAGCAGCAAAGGTTCAAGCAGTTGAAGAGGAAAAATGTCGTAGGAGAAAACTCCTGTTTGCCTTTGAAGAAAAAAATTCTGGACTAGTAGAAGGCTTTGTGTGGTGAGCGATAGTGCCAATTTGCAGGCTCTCGGCTCACGCATAGCATTTGCTGCCGCCCTTATCTTTATGGTGCAGGGATAGCAAACACGGTAAGTCTCCGCTGGCAGGATTTTGAAAAAGTAATTTTAATGCTGTGAATATAAGAAAGTGCTATCAAGGAAAAATATTTTTCCTTCCCTGGAATAGAAACCATTATTTAAACTCTTAGGTGCCTCGGGGTTCTATTCTTACTGAATCCATCTCCACAGTCAAAATATATTCTTTTCTAAAAATTTCATATATATGAGCAGATTTGTGCAGTGTGTGTGTGTGTGTGTGTGTGTATGTGTGTGTGATGGGTAGTTCTCCAACTGAGACCATGGGTTTTCTGAATACACAAGAAAGAGATGCATTTTATTTCAGTACAAGTCTCCACAAAGCAGCATGTTATTTTTTATGTATTATATGCATGTGTGTGCACACTCCTGCACATGAGTACATACATGCATGTGCATATGAAGTCCAAAGAATACCCTCAGTATCTTTCTTCAGGCACTGTCCCCCTTTTTCTCTCCCTTTATTTGAGGCAGGGTCTCTCTCACTGACATGCTAAATAGGCTAGACTGGCTGGTCAGTGAGTTCCATGGATCCCCCTGTACCTGTCTTTCCACAGCTAGGGTTGTAGGCATGTACCCTCATATCCATCATTTTTATAGTGGGTTCTGGGGACTAAACATAGATCTTTGTACTTGTAAGACAAGTCCTTTACTGACTGAGCTATCTCCTCAGACCTATATACTCTTAAAAAATAAGTATGTGCTGGTGGTGGTGATGCATGCCTTTAATCCCAGAACACAGGAGGCAAAGCCAGGTGGATCTCTATGAGTTTGAGGCCAGCCTGGTCTAGAGTGAGATCCAGGACAGGCACCAAAACTACACAGAGAAACCCTGTCTTGAACCCCCCCCTCAATAATAAATGAATGAATAAATAAATAAATAAATAAATAAATAAATAAATAAGCTAGTTGTTTGGTTATTTTAAAGTAAATCATTCTTCATGCAAAGGCTGCTTTTTGGATTGAGCATCTAGAAGAGCTTCTCTGTAGCTTCTTATCCTCAGGAGAAGGTATGTGTCCATGCAGTGTAAGCTCTGGGAAGCACCATTCAGCATGATCTGGAGGCCATATTTGCCTCATAAAAACACTGCAGAGTTTGCTTACTTAAGTAATAGTGGCAGGGACAGTAACACAGGTGGGCTCCCCAGTAGAAGCAAATCAAATGTGGACTGCCAGCTCAAGATCAGGGTCATGGAAGACCTGGAGAATGTAAAATGATGTCCTCTGGCTATAACATAGATGTCACAAACAAGAATCCACAGCAGATGTGGTAACCTGCACAAGACTTGTATAAGATTAAGCCAGTTAAAAATTCCAGCATGGGGAGTTACCCACCTATTGGCAGAACTGCCCCTCTTCCTAGATTCTGCCCCCAGTGACTATTCTCCTGCCACCTCTATCCCAGCTCATCCCTGGCTCTGTTGCTGCTGGGCCTTGCCCCCAACCCCAGCAGACTTCTGTCACTGAGGCACAGAACACACCAGTCACAACCACCCTCACCAGTCATAGGCAGCCTTTACCCAGAATTCCAGCAGACTCCATAGGCCCAAACACAGTCCACACTAGTTGGAAGAACAGACACCATAGGCCCATGTACAGCTCCAGCAGCTCTACCTGAAACCAGACTGTCAGATACCCCAGAAGACTCAGGCTTTACTAGAGACCAGACTAGATCTAGAGATCCAAAAAGACTTTGGCTTTACCAGAGGACCAAAGGCCCACAAAACCCCAGTAGAGACACACTACTGGACCAGAAGACTCACCAGCCACCAGAACCCTTAGCCACTTATTCCAGAAGACCAGACAGGAAACAGAAATCAAGGAATAAAACACCTTTCTAACAAAGACAAACACAGGAATCATCATCTAGACCTATGATCATCCCAAATCCAGATGCCTAAATGTCAGTGTAAGAACACAATCAATCACAGAAAGGGTAATATGTCACCATCAGAAGCCAGCTATTCTACAGCAGCAAGGCCTGAACATTCCAACACAGCTGAAGCACAAGAAAATGACCTCAAAAATAACTTTATGAAGATGAAAAAGGTACTTAAAAAGAAGATGAGAAAATCCCTAAAAGAAATGGAGGAAAAAAATCAACCAAAAAATGGAGGAAATCAATGAATCTCTTAAAGAATGTCAAAAGAATCAAGAAACAAACAAACAAACAAACAGCTGATGGAAACAAATGAAACTGTTCAAGAGAGTTTTTCTATTTCCTGAAAATGGAAATAGAAGCAATAAAGAAAATACAACTGATGGAATTCTGGAAGTAGAAAACCTGGGTAAGTGGATAAGAACTACAGATATAAGCATCACCAACAGAAAATAATAAATGGAAAAGAGAATCTCAGGCACTGAAGATATGATAAAGGAAATATCATCAGTCAAAGAAAATGTTAATCTAAAAAATTCATAACACAAAACATCCAGGAAATTTGGTACACTATGAAAAGACTAAACCTAAGAATAATAGGAACAGAAGAAGGAGAAGAATCACTTTTCAAGGGCCCAGAAAATACATTCAACAAAATCATAGAAGAAAAAAGTTCCCAACCTAAAGAAGGACATACTTATAAAGGTACAAGAAGCTTACAGAACACCAAGTAGACTAGGCCAGAAAAAAAGTCCCCTCACCACATAATAATCAAAACACTAATACAAAATAAAGAATATTAAAAGTTACAAAGGAAAAAGGCCAAGTAACATATAAAGGCAGACCTATCAGAATTACACTCAACTTCTCATTGGAGACTCTAAAAGCCAGAAGAGCCTGGACAGATGTCTTGCAGATTCCAAGAGACCATGGATGCCAGCCCAGAGTACTATACCCAGAAAAACTTCTAATCACCATAGATGGAGAAAGCAAGATATTTCATGACAAAGCCATATTTAATCAATATCTATTTACAAATCCAGTTCAACAGAAGGTACTAGAAGGAAAACTGCAGCTTAAGGAAGTTAGCCACACCCAGGAAAACACAGGCAATAGATAATCCACACCAGTAAAACCCAAAGAAGAGAAGCACATACACACATTACCATCACCACCACCACCACCGCCAACAACAACAACTAATACTAATAGGAATTAACGGCCACTGGTCATTAATATCTCTCAATATCAATGGACTCAATTGTCAATAAAAAATACAGGCTAACAGAATGGATTTCAAACCAGAATCCATCCTTCTACTGCATACGGGAAACACATCTCAACATTAAAGACAGACATTACCTCAGAGTAAAGTGTTGGGAAAAGATTTTCCAATCAAACAGACCAAAGAAGCTAGCTTGCTAATGTAACTATACTAATATGTAACAAAGTAGACTTCAAACCAAAATTAATCACAAGAGACAGAAAGGTGTCATTCACATCAAAGGAAAAATCCATAAAGATGATGTCTCAATTCTGAAAATCTACTCCCCAAATAAAAGGGCACCCACATTTGTAAAAAAAAAAAAAATCACTAAATCTTAAATCATATATCAAACCCCACACATTAATAGTGGGAAATTTCAACACCCCATTCCCATCAATGAACAGGTCATCCAGTCAGAAACCTAACAGAGAAGTAAGGGAACTGTAGAAGATAGCTGTTCTGTCTATGACTTGAAGCACTGCCCCCCGAGCTATAGCAGGTAACTGCTCTACCTGCCTATGACCTTGAAGTACATGCCCCTGGGGGCTTGGCCTCACTGCAACCCCAAAGACCTGAAATGTACATAGGCATGCTCTCCTTGATTCCTCATGGGACTTGGATGCTGGGTGAAAAAGAACAGCATGGGACCTGGTCTCACATTTTCTAGGACTCTGCAACAATTCCTCTAGTCTGTCTTGTGAGTTTCCCTTTCTTAATAAATCCCTTCACCCTTTAAGCAGACTTCATGGATTTCTTGCTATAGGGAACTAACAGATGTTATAACTCAAATAGACCTAACATATCTACAGACCATTTACCCAAACATGAAAGAATATACCTTCTTTTTAACACCTCATGGAACCTTCTCCAAAATTGACCATGTACTCAGTAACAAAGCAAGTCTCAAAAGACTTAAAAAAAAAAAAAAAAAGGATTAACCCCCTCTGTCTTATCAGACTACCATGGACTAAAGCTAGATTTCAACAACAACACAAACTACAGAAAGGCTACAAATTCATGGAAACTGAATAATTCTCTACTGAGTTACCTACACTGGGTCAAGGAAGAAATAAGAAAGAAATTAAAGAATTCTGAGAATTCAATGAAAATGAATGTACAACACACTCAAACTTATGGGACACAATTAAAGTGGTGCTAGAGGAAAGTTCATAGCACTAAGTGCCTGTATAAAGATATTGGAGACAGAGACTCTACCAGCTCTGATTAGAAACAAGAGTGAGTCTTTTTTCCTAGCCAGTCACCCCAGCCTCTAGGCTATAGGCCTAGGGACACAAACAGCTGCAGATGCAAGCCAGCAGGACTCCTGTAGGCAGGCCTGACTATCACCCCCCCCCACCAGACCTTGTAACCTACAAAACCCACTCCACCACCTAAACCCACCCATCCTCCGAGATCACAGCTGCTCCCTGAGACACAGACTCCACCATCTCCACTTGGACCAAAAGCTCTGGTTGGACCAAGAGATCCAATTGGACCAAGAAATCCAAATGTGCCAAGAGGGGCTCCCTGAGACACAGAAACCATTTACACTGATTGGAGAAAGAGATGAGTAGACACCAGCACACGAATACATTCAACAACATAAAGAACAATATGGCACCACCAAAACCTAGTGGTTCTACATCAGTAAGACCTGAGCATCTCAACATAGAAGAAGCAGAAGAAAATGACCTTAAAAATGACTTTAAGAAGATGATAGAGGTCTTTAAAGAAGAAATGAAAAATTACCTTAAAGAAATTGAAGAAAAGACAAAAAAATTGAAGAAATTAATAAATCTCTTAAAGAAAGCCAAGAAAAGGCAATCAAACAGCTGAAGGAAACAGTTCAAGACTTGAAAACTGAAATAGAGGCAATAAAAAAGACATAAACCAAGGGAATGCTGGAAGTGGAAAATCTGAGTAAACAAACAGGAACTACAGATACAAGCATAACCAACAGAATGCAAGAGATGGAAGAGAGAATCTCTGATATGAAGATACAATAGGGAAAATAGATTTGTCAGTCAAAGAAAACATTAAAACCAACAAAGCCATAACAAAAACATCCAGGAAATCTGGAACACCGTGAAAAGACCAAATGTAAGAATAATAAGGATAGAAAGAAGTAGAAGATTTCCAGTTCAAAGGCACAGAGAATATTCAATAAAATGACAGAAGAAAACTTCCCCAATCTAAAGAAGGAAATGCCAATGAAGGTACAAGAAGCTTACAGAAAACCAAATGGACAGGACCTCCCCCCTGAAAAGGTCCCTCACCACATAATAATCAAACCACTAAACATAGAGAATAAAGAAGAAAATATTAAGATCTGCGAAGAAAAAAGGCCAGGCAACATATAAAGGCAGACTCATCAGAATAACACCTGACTTCTCAATGGAGACTCTGAAAGCCAGAAGGTCCAGGACAGACATTATGCAAACACTAAGAGACCATGAATGCCAGCCCAGACTATTATAACCAGCAAAACTCTCAATCATCGTAGATGGAGTAAACAAAATATTGCATGATAAAACCATATTTAAACAATACCTATCCACAAATCCAGCCCTACAGAAAGCACTAGAAGGAAAAAATCCAACCTAAGGAACTTAGATGTACCCATGAAAACACAGGCAATAGATAATCTCACACCAACAAATACTAAAGAAGGGAAACATACAACACTACCACCAAAAGATAACAGGAATTAACAATCACTGGTTATTAATATCCCTTAATATCAATGGACTCAATTCACCTATAAAAAGACACAGACTAACAGAATGGATATGAAAAGAGAATCCAGTCGTCTGTTGCATACAAGAAATACACCTCAACTTCAAAGACAGATACTACCTCAGAGTAAAGGGCTGGGAAAAGTCTTTCCAGTCAAATGGACTCAAGGAACAAGCTGGTGTAGCTATCCTAATATCTAACAAAATAGAATTCAAGCTAAAGTTAATCAAAAGAGATCAAGAAGGACATTACATATTCATCACAGGAAAAATTCATCAAGATGAAGTCTCAATTCTGAATTTTTATGCCTCAAATACAAGGGCACCCATATATTAAAAGAAATATTACTAAAGCTTAAATCACACATCATACCCCACACACCAATAGTGGGAGCTTCAACACCCCACTCTCACCATTGGACAGGTCTGCCAAGCAGAAACTTAACAAAGAAATAAGGGAACTAGCAGATGTTATGACTCAAATGGACTTAATGACTCTATAGAACATTCCACCCAAACACAAGAGAATATACCTTCTCAGCACTCCATGGAACCTTCTCTAAAATTGACCACATACTCAGTCACAAAGCAAATCTCAACAGATACAAAAAATTGGAATAACCTCCTGTATTTAATTGAACCACCATGCCTTAAAGTTAGAATTCAACAGCAACACAAATTACAGAAAGCCTACAAACTCATGGAAACTGAATAATGCTCAACTGAATCACCACTGGATCAAGAAAGAAAAAAAGACATAAATTAAAGACTTCTTAGAATTCAATGAAAATGAATGTACCACATACTCAAACTTATGGGACATTATGAAAGCAGTACTAAGAGGAAAGATCACACCTCTAAATGCCCACATAAAGAAGTTGGAGAAATCTCACACTAGTGACTTCACAGCACACCTGAAAGCTCTAGAAGAAAAAGAAGCAAACTCACCCAGGAGGAGTAGATGTCAGGAAATAATCATACTGAGGACTGAAATCAATAAAATAGAAACAAAGAGACCAGTACAAAGAATCAATGAAACAAAGAGTGGGTTCTTTAAGAAAATCAACAAGGTAGACAAACCCTTATCCAAACTAACTAAAAGGCAGAGAGAGAATATCCCAATTAACAAAATCAGAAATGAAAAGGGAGACATAACAACAGACAATAAGGAAATTCAGAAAATTACCAGGTCATACTTCAAAAACCTGCACTCCACAAATTTGGAAAATCTAAAAGAAATGGACAATTTTCTGGATAGATACTGTATAACCAAATTAAATCAAGACCAGATAAAGAATTTAAATAGACCTATAACTCCTATGGAAATAGAAGCAGTCATTAAAAGACTCCCAACCAAAAAAAAAAAAAAAAATTCTACCAGAATTTTAAAAAAGAGCTAACACAAATACTCCTCAAATTGTTCCACACAATAGAAACAGAAAGAACACTGCCAAACTCTTTTTATGAGGTTACAGTTATCCTGATACCCAAACCACAAAAAGATGCAACAGAGAAGGAGAATTACAGATCAATCTCCCTCATGAACATTGATGCAAAAATACTCAATAAAATACTTGCACACCAAATCCAAGAACACATAAAAAAAAAAATCACCCACCATGATCAACTAGGCTTCATCTCAGAGATGCAGGGATGGTTTGACACATGAAAATATGTCAATGTAATCCATCATATAAACAAACTGAACTGAAAGAAAAGAACCACATGATCATCTCATTAGTTGCAAAAAAAAAACCCCAAAGAACAAAACAAAGAAACAACAAACAAACCCTTTGACAAAATCCAACACCACTTCATGATAAAGGTTTTGGAGAGATCAGGAATACAAGGAACATACCTAAGCACAATAAAGGCAATTTACAGCAAGCTGATAGTCAACATCAAATTAAATAGAGAAACTCAAAGTGATTTCACTAAAATCAAGACAAGACTGTCCATTCTTTTCATATATATTCAATATAGTACTCGAATTTCTATCTAGAGCAATAAGACAACAAAAGAAGATCAATGGGATACAAATTGGAAAGGAAGAAGTCAAACTTTTATTTGCAGATAATATGATAGTCTACATAAGTGACCCCAAAAATTCTACCATGGAACTTCTACAGCTGATAAACACCTTCAATAATATGGCAGAATATAAGATTGACTTAAAAAAAATCAGTAGGCCTCCTATACACAAATGATAAACAGGCTTAGAAAGAAATCAGAGAAATATCACTCTTTACAATAGCCACAAATAATATAAAATATCTTGGAGTAACTCTAACCAAACAAGTGAAAGACCTGTATGACAAGAACTTTAAGTCCTTCAAGAAAGAAATTGAAGAAGATATCAGAAAATGGAAAGATCTCCCATGTTCATGGATGGGTAGAACCAACATAATATAAATGACAATCTTACCAAAAGCAAACTACAGATTCAATGCAATCCCCATCAAAATCCCTACACAATTCTTCATAGACCTCAAAAAAAAAAAAAAGAACCCCACCTAACTTCATATGGAAAAACAGAAAACCTAGGATAGCTAAAACAATCCTTTACAACAAAGCAACTTCTGGAGGCATCACTATCCCTGACTTCAAGCTCTACTATAGAGCTATCGTAATAAAAACAGCTTGGTATTGGCATAAAAACTGACATGTCGACCAATGGAATCAAACTGAAGATCCTGACGTTAATCCACACACTTATGAACACCTGATTTTTGACAAAGAAGCCAAAACTGTACCATGGAAAAAAGAAAGCACCTTCACAAATGGTGCTACCATAACTTGTTGTCAGCATGTAGAAGATTTCAAATAGAACCATATCTATCACCATGAACAAAACTCAAATCCATGTATATCAAAGACCTCAACATAAATCCAACTACACTGAATCTGATAGAGGAGAAAGTAGGAAGTAGCTTAGAAAGCATTGGCACAAGAGACTACTTCCTAAATATAACATCAGTAGCACAGACACTGAGAGCAATGATTAATAAATGGGACTTCCTGAAAATGAGAAGTTTCTATAAAGTAAAGGACACAGAAAATAAGACAAAATGACAGCCTACAGAATGAGAAAAGATCTTCACAACCCCACATCTGACAGAGGACCTATCTCCAAAATATATAAAGAACTTAAGATACTAGACAGCAAAATACCAAACAGTCCAATTTAAAAAATAAGCTACAGATCTAAACCGAGAATTCTCAACAGAAGAATCCCAAAAGACTGAAAGACACTTAAAGAATTGTTCAACATCCCTAGTTATCAGGGAAATGCAAATCAAAATGACTATGAGATACCATCTTACACCTGTCAGGATGGCTAAGATCAACAACTTATGTTGGAGAGGATGTGGAACAAGGGGAACACTCCTCCACTGTTGGTGGGAGTGCAAACTTGTACAGCCAGTTTGGAAATCAGTATGGTGGTTTCTCAGAAAAGTAGGAATCAATCTACCTCAAGACCCAATGATACCACCCTTGTGCATGTACCCAAAGGATGCTCAATCATATCACAAGGATTCTTGCTTAACTGTGTTCATAGCAGCATTATTCATAATACCCAGAACCTGGAAGCAACCTAGATGCTCCTCAACCAAAGAATGGGTAAAGAAAATGTGGTGGGTACACATAATGGATTATTACCTAGCTGTAAAAACAATGACATCGTGAAATTTGCAGGCAAGTGGATGAAAATAGACAATATCATCCTGAGTGAGGTAACCCAGACTCAGAAAGACAAATATGGTATGTACTCACTCATAAGTGGATGCTAGGTGTAAAGCAAAAGATAATCATAGCACAACCCCACAGCTCCAGAGAAGCTATGAAACAAAGAGGACCCTAAGAAGGATGTACAGATCACTTTGGGAAGGAGAAACAGAGGAGAACTCTGTGAATAAACTGGGGATAAATGGGGGCAAGAAAGGGGAGAGAATGGGGGATGAGAACATGAGGGAATGGGATGGAGAAGCTGGGGGAGGGATAGAGTGGGAGAGAAAGAGATATCTTGATAGAGAGAGACATTATGGGGTAAGGGAGAAACCTGGTTTTAGGGAAATTCCCAGGAATCTATAAGGATGACCCCAAATTAGACTACTAACAGTAGTGGTGAGAGTGCCTGAACTGGTTTACCCCAGTAATTAGACTGGTAAATACCCTAACTGTCATCATAGAGCCTTCATCTAGTAACTGATGGAAGCAGATGCAGAGATCCACAGCCAAGCACCAGGCTGAGATTCGGGAGTCCAGTTGAAGAGAAGGAAGAGGGATTATATGAGCAAGGGGGATCAAGATCATGATGGGAAAATCTACAGAGACAACTGAACCAAACTCATAGGAACTCACAAACTTTAGACCCACAGCTGTGGAACCTGAATGGGACCAAACTAGACCCTCTACATATGGGAGACAGCTATGTATCTGGGTGTGTTTGAGGGACCCCTGGCAGTGGGATCAAGATCTAACCCTGGTGAATGAGCTGGCTTTCTGGACATCATTACCTGTGGTCAGACATCTTGCTCACCCTTGATGCAGAGGGGAGGGGCTTGGTCCTGCCTCGACTGAATATACCAGGCTTAGCTGTTCCCCCAATGGGAGAACTTACCCTTTTGGAGGAAGGTATGGGGGATGAGCTTAGGAAGGAGGGGGGGGAGTGGGAGGAGGGATGAAAGGGGAATCTGTGGTTGGTATGTAAAATGAATAAGAAATATTTTTAAAAGAAAGTTTAAAAAAGAATTTATTAGAACAATAGATATTCATTTAAAAATAAATTGGAGAAATTTCATACTAGCAACTTAATAACATACCTGAAATCTCTAAAACAAAAAGAAGCAAACAGACTTGAGAGAAGTAGTTGGCAGGAAATAATCAAACTGAGAGCTTAAATCAATAAAATAGAAACAAAGAGAACAATACAAAGAATCAATGAAATGAGTTGGTTCTTTGAGAAAGTCAACAAGATAGACAATCCCTTATCTAAAATAATCAAAAGGCAGAGAGAATATCCAAATTAACAAAATCAAATATAAAAAGGGGAACATAACAACAGACACTGAGGAAATCCAGAGAATCGTGAGGTCATACTTCAAAAACCTGTACTCCACAATATTGGAAAAATCTAAAAGAAATGGACAAATTTATTGATAGATACCATATACTAAAATTAAACCAAGGTCAGATAAACAATTTAAACAGACCTATAACCCCTAAGGAAACAGAAACAGTCATTAAAAGTCTTCCAACCAAGAAAAGCCCACAGTCAGAAGGTTTTAGTCTAGAATTCTTTCCAGACTTTCAAAGAAAAGCCAATACCAGTACTCTTGAAATTATTCCACAAAATAGAAACAGAAGGAACACTGTCAAATTCTTTTCATGAGACCACAGTTACCCTAATTCAAAGTTACAAAGATCCAACAAAGAAAGAGAATTACAAATCAATTTCCCTTCTGAACATTGATGCAAAAATACTCAATAAAATACTGGCAAACCAAATCCAAGAACACATCAAAACAATCATCCACCATGATTGAGTAGGCTTCATCCCAAAGATGCAGGGCTGCTTCAACAAATAAAAATTCTGCCAATGTAGTCCACCATATAAACAAACTGAAAAATATAACAAAACAAAAACACATGATCATCTTATTAGATGCTGAAAAAGATTTTTACAAAATTCAACACCCATTCATGATAAAAGTCTTAAACAGATTAGGAATACAAGGAATGTATCTAAATATAATAAAAGCAAGATACATCAAGCAGACAGTCAATATCAAATTAAATGGAGAAAAACTCAAAGCGATTCCATGAAAATCAGGAACAAGACAAGGCTGTTGACTCTCTCCATATCTATTCAATATAGTACTTGAAGTTCTAGCTAGAGCAATAAGACAACAAAAGGAGCTCAAGCGATACAAATTGGGAAAGAAGAAATAAAAGTATCACTATTTAAAGAAGACATGATAGTATACATAAGAGATCCCAAAAATTCTATCAGTTTATAAACACCTTTATCAAAGTGGCTGGATACAAGATTAACTTAAAAAAATCAATAGGCCTCTTATATACAAATAATAAAAGGGACGAGAAAGAAATTAGGGAAAGAACACACTTCATCATAGCCACAAACAATATAAAATATCTTGGCGTAACTCTAACCAAGCAAGTGAAAGACCTGTATGACAAGAACTTCAAGTCATTTAAGAAAGAAATTGGAGAAGATATCAGAAAGCATATTCATATGCTCATGGATCAGAAGGATTAACAGTAAAAATGTCAACCTTACCAGAAGCAATCTAGAGATTCAATGCAATCTTCATCAAAATTCAAACACAATCTTTTCACAAATCTTGAAAGAACAATACACATCTTCATAGGGGAAAACAAAAAACCTAGGATAGTTAAAACAATTCTGTATGATAAAAGAACTGCCATAGCTATCACCATCCCTGATTTCAAGCATAGTATAGAACTATAGTAACAAAACCTGCATGGTATTATCATTAAAACAGACAGTGGAACAATGGAATCAAATCAAAGACCTGGATGTAAATGCACAGACCTATGGACACCTGATTTTGGCAAAGAAACCAAAATTATAAAATGGGGAAAAGAAAGCATGTTCAACAAATGGTGTTGGTCTAGCTAGATGTCTACACATAGAAGAATGCAAATAGATCCATATCTATTACCCTGCACAATAGTCACATCCAAGTGGATCAAAGACCTCAACATAAATCCAGATACAGATGAACCTGATAGAAGAGACAATGCGGAATAGCACAGGAGACAATTTCCTGAACAGAACACCAATAGTGCAGGCACTAAGATGACCAAATAATAAATGAGACCTCATGAAACTGAAAAGCTTCTGTAAGGCAAAGGACACCATCAATAGGACAAAATGGCAGCCTACAGAATGGAAAAATATCTTCATCAACTCCACATCTGACAGAGGACTGGTTTCCAAAATATATAAAGAACTCAAGAAACTAGACATCAAAAAACCAAATAATCCAATTAAAAAATGAGGTACAGACCTAAACAGAGAATTCTCAACAGAAGAATCTTAAATCACAGAGAAACACTTACTCATTGCCCTTAGCCAACAGAGAAATGCATAAATCAAAACAACTCTGAGATTCCATCTTACATCAGTCAGAATGACTAAAATCAGAAACACAAATGACAATTTATGCTGGAGAGGATGTGGAGTAAGGGGAACACTCCTCTATTGCTGGTGGGAGTGCAAACTTGTACAGCCACTTCAGAAGTCAGTGTGGTGGTTTCTCAGAAAACTGGGAATTAATCTACCACAAAACCCAGCTATACCACTCTTGGGCATATACTCAAAGGATTTTCAATTGTACCACAAGGATACTTGCTCACTATGTTTGTAGCAGCTTTATTTTTAATAGCCAGAACTTAGAAACAATCTAGATGTCCCTCAACTGAAGAATGGATAAAGAAAATGTGGTACATTTATACAATGGAGTATCAATCAGCTGTTAAAAACAATGACATCAGGAAATTTTAAGACAATGGGATGGAACGAGAAAAAAATCATTCTGAGTGAGGTAACCCAGAACCAGAAAGACATACATGGTATGTACTCACTCATAAGTAGATATTAACTGTAAAGAACAACCATGCTACAATCCACAGACCCAGAGAGGCTAGGTAACAGGAGGACCAATGGGGTAGCATGGGTTTCCCTTGGTAGGGGAAATAGAAGATATCTTCTGGGTGGACTGGGGGCAGGTGGGCATGGGAACTGCAGGGATCGGGTTGGGGGTAGATGGAGGGGGAGAGTACTAAAGATGACTGGAAAGGGGCAAATTTCGGGGTCTGCTGGAAGCCAGATGCAATGGAAAACTCCCACAAATCTACAAGGGTGACCCCAGCTAAGACTCCTAACGATGGTGTTCTGGCCATCTCTTTTAATCAGATTCATGACTATCCCAATTGTCATCAAAGAACCTTCATCCAGTAAGTGAGAGAAACAGATGTGCTAAATTACGTTTGATGGAAAATTAAAACTGAAAAAAGAAAACAAATAAACATACACAATACCATGTGTAGCTGGACCACAGTCTGGGAGTATGACCCTGTTCACTGAAGACGTTCCATTGCAAGATGTATTGGCATTATCTATGCAGCAGCTACTGATCCAAATTCAGGTGCTGAGCAAATCCTACATTTCAAGCTGCTCTTTGATAAGCACAGAGAAATACATTCTTGAATGTTGTACCATGGGTGCAGCTTTCTCAGAGTGTCTGAACACCATCTTTTTTGTGACAATTTTAGAAGCTGAGAAACTCTAACTGAGCATAGAGAGTGACTGGAGGTGGCACACCCTAACTCATGGGCATAGGGAGGGACTGGAGGCGTTACCTCCCAACTCAAGAGTGAACTGAAGCTCCTGGAAGAAAGCCATAGCTGTGTGTAAGATTCTATAGAGCTGCCTGAACTCAGTGATGATGGTATGCTGTGGATTACAAGCCAAAGTATCATGGTCTATCTCTTTCTTCCTTGGTTGCATTTATTGTCCACCTCTGGTCTGACTTAACAATCTTTCAACTTAAGGATAAAACTTCAGAATATGTTAATTCAGTGGACACTGCTTCCCACCAATCCTAAGCTATGTACACCACTAAAACATCTAACACAAACAATGGTCTTTTTTTCCAGCTTGCTATGACCTACCTACCGACCTACTGTTCCCACCAAAATACTTAAAAATGCTTTGATTTATGACTTTCATTTGCTCTGTGACTATAAAAGTTTATGTAACCATTTCTACATTGGGGTGAATTATTCCCAGCCTCCTGAACCCATGTTACCAGGTCATAGTTGCTTCTGTGTAGCTCAGAAATAGTAATCAATATATCATGCCATTTGAGGTGAGAGCCATGTTTTACTTCAACACAAAGATCTTTGTAAAAATTGTTTGTGCTTGTGTGTGTGTGTACAGAGTATATGTAGAGATAAAAGGTCAACACTGTGTGTCTTTTCTCAATAACTCTGCACCTAACTTTTTTGAGGCAAGGGCTCACACTGAACTTATAACCTGATGGAATAGCCCCGGGCCTTGGGACTCCTGTTTCCAGATCTGGGGTTGCAAGTGAACACTGCTGCACCCAACTTCTTATTCTGATATTCTGATGCTGGACTCAGGTCCTCATGCTTACACATCAGCTCTTGACTGGCTCAACCATCTCCCCAACCACACCAAGAGTCTTAAAGTGTGGGAGTCTGATTCCTCAGTTGGAGGAACCATGCAAAGACGACAGCATATTCAGGAGACAGAGCCTAACACATGGACAAACCAAGACACTGGTGCTTTGGAAGAGGCTAGTGCGTGTATCCCTGGAATTAGTCCTTCGGCGAAGATCCCAGGTGTCAAATAAATGACCACAAGCCACAGGGTAATGTATAGAAAATCAACTTGCCTTATAATGTCACAGCTCTGTTGTTAATGATAAGGCCATGCCCTGAGCTAAGTCAGTTTTCCATACAGCCGGCAGGGTCACCCAGTGAACAGAAGTACGCATTCATTCCTCCTTCCACGGAGAATGCAGCAGTGATCCAATCACTTCAGGTTGCTTACTTCACAGATCAGACACAAACACTAATAAGCGGCCAACTGAGACAATGTCACTGAGGCAAACAGCCAGGGGCCTGAGAATGGACCTAATTGGGTCTGGAGGTTTTAGGATTTTTCTACTTGTGGTAGGTCCTTGAAGGTCCATTTTTTTTAAACTTTCTTTTTCCACCTAGAGCTATCATAAAGCCTGTCTCAGATTAAAGATCCTCACAGTCTTGCTCAGTTTCTGCCCTGAGAGCACTCAGAGACTCAGCCAGAAGTACCAGGAAGCCCAGGCTTTTAGGAAACTTCTGAGCTCTTTGAGGTGCCCAGGGACTCGAGGCTGCTCAGCTGGAAGGTGTCTGCAGGACAGGAAAACTGCAGTTGTGGGAATGGACCCCAAGGGACAGGCACTGTCTGAAAGTTGGGTGTTTCCAGTATGGAATAAGGTTACGTGTGGAGAAGCCAGCTAGAGCAATCTGCCCTCTACATGCTGCCTCCTCAGAAGTGTGTCAGCCAGCAATTGGGGCCATGATCCGGACATCACAATGAGTTTGACTTTTATTACTTTTATTTTTTCAGTGTTTTTTCCTCTGTGGACGGTAATGCTCTGAAAGTAAGCTCTGAGAATTAGAAACAAAAAGACCTGGCCACTGCATGGGAATTGCTTGGGGGCTTTGAGCCATTCACACTCATTTAAACACGTTTCTTTCTGTTTTGAAGCTCTGTCATCTACAGTGCGCTGGCTGTTGTCCCCAGAGGGGCACAATGGCTGCTGTGGAGCCTGACGTTTCGTCCTCACAGAACGGCGGGGAAAGGTTGGGGTGTAGCACCCTTTCATTAGCACACGTGCTCCTCACAGGCAAAGCTCAGTCTTTGCTATGCCCTCCGTTCCACACCTGTGCCGGGAGCACGGTTCATTCTTGAGTCTTACTTGTACAATGAATGAATGAATGAGGGAATGAATGAGCCTCTGTTTTTTTGGTTTGGTACCATTTGATTTTGAAACAAAACTTCTGATGTGCAAAAAACTTGCAATTCTTGCTCACCTAGAGCACGACAGAGACGAAGATGTGGTCAGTCACCAGCTCAGTCATGTAGCAAAGATGTTATAGGCCCCTCTTCTTATCACTTCTTGACGCTCTTAAGATGGTTGTGTATGGAGCTGGAGAGGTGACTCAGAGCTCTGCTTTCCAAGAGGACCTGAGTTCAGTTCCCAGCACTGGGGTTGGGTGGTTCACAATGTCCTATGACCCAGTTCCCAGGAATCTGGTGCCCTCATCTGGCATTACAGGACATCCACACAAATGTGTGGCATGCCTACACAGTCACACACAGACACACACACACACACACACACACACACACACATAAAGAAAAAAATAATTAAAAAAGATTGTTTATTTGAGAAAGTGTCATATGACCAAAGAAACTATAATAAAATGTTGAATCAATGAAAAAGAGAGGAGTTAATAATACTGACAAGAAAAAAATTAGTGTTCTTAGATGTAGTTCATTGAAGAGGAAGTCTTAGTGAGTCAACTGGGGATATTTTTCTCATGTCTGGCTCAATAAATTAAACTAGCATTGCCAGTTAAAAAGAGACACTGTTTGAAGGCCAAGCAATCCATAGAATCATTAAAATCTCACAGACACCAGAGTCCAGAAATACGTAGGGCTTTGCTAAATTGCATTGAATTTAGTTTCTAAATTTAGAGCTACATTTTTAATCTTTGTGGTGTGTGTGTGTGTGTGTGTGTGTGTGTGTGTGTGTGTGTGTGATGCACATATACACACTAGGTAGAAGGGTCAGAGAACAACGTGGGGTCTTGGTCCCTGTCTTTCATCATGTTTAAGACGGAATCTCCTGTCTGTTGCTCATGGTCAAGGCAAGCTGGCTTGGGGGCTTGTGGGATCCCCTGTCTTCACAGTAGGTGCTGCAAGATCATGAACACACAGTAGCAGGCATCCGGCTTGACGAAGCTCCTGTGAATCTGACCCCAGCACCTCATGCTTGCCCGGTAAGTGCTTTATCCCCTGAGCTGTCTCTCCAGCCCCAACGCTGAATTTCTCAGTAGACCGTTCCCTTTGCTTTTACATGGTAATTTCCTCACATTTTATCTGAGCACTGGATTATTATTCTGGTGTGTGTAGCTGTGTGCACACTTGTGTGTGAAGGCCAGGCATCAACTCCTGTGTCGCTTCTCAGGAACTCTTTACCTTGTCTTTGGAGCGAGGTTTTCTCAATGCCCTGGAACTTGTCAGGTTGGTTGGTCAGTGAGTCCTGGGGATCTGCCTGTAGCTGTGCCCCTGGCATTGGGGTTGTAAGTGTGAGCCACCGTGATGAGTGTTATTATTATCTTTCCCTGTGAGTTCCAGGGATGCAGGGCAGGGCTGCATGGTTGCATGGCAAGTGCTGTACTGCCTGAGTCATTCTCTAGCCCCTGGAGAACTCTTCTGTGTGCAAATGAAACTGGCATCTCTCATGTTTCATTCACTGAAAATAAATATTAATGTTTAATTCATATTAATAAATTATTTTGTTAATGTTAATCAAATAACAACTTAGCTCTTTAAAAGATGCTGAATAATTAGAGAAATTTAAATCAAACCCACAATGAGATATCACATGACACCCACTAGGGTGGCTAGAATCAAAAGTACAGCGATGTTGAGAAATTGGAGCTCTCAGATATCCCTGGTAGTGGGACTATAAGATGCTATGGTTGCTGAAAGCAGCTTAGCCCTTCCTTAAACTGTTAGATGTGGAGTTACCATGTGGTCCTTACCTCCACTTGTAAGTGTATGTGGTGGTTTGAATGAGAATGGCCCCCATTGGCTCATATATTTGAATGCTTAGTCGCCAGGGAGTGGAACTGTTTGAAAGGATTATGAGGATTAAGAGATGTGGCCTTGTTGAAGGAAGTGTGTGACTGGGCATGTGCTTTGAGGTTCTGAAAGCCCATACCAGGCCCAGCGTCCTTCTCTCCCTGCCTATGGATCGGGATGTAAAGGTCTCAGATACGGTCCGTGTGTTTCCATACTCCCCACCACAATGATAATGGACTAAGCCTCTGATAGAGCAAGCACCCCCCCATTAAATGAGTTTTTATAAGAGTTAAGTTGGACATGGTGTCTCTTCACAAATAGAAGTAGTGACTAAGACAGCCTATCTGCAAGAGAAATACAAACATGGCGCTGTGTACACAAATGTTAGCAGCAGTAATATTCATATGACCAAAAAGGTCAGAAGGATACAGATACGTATCATCTGATGAGCAGCTTCAACCATTCATGTTATAAACATAACGTGGTGTATTGTTTGACCATAGAAGGAAATAAATATTGATGCAAACTACTATATCTTGAATAAACTTTGAGAAAAATATGCTGAGGTGGAAAAAATGGCCCCACATTGTATGGTTTTATATGAAATATTCAGAACACTGATGGCCATAGAGACAGATGATAGATTAGTGGTTGCCAGGGGCCGAGGGTAGGGAGAAATGCGTAAAGATTGCTAGGGAGCAACATGCCAATCACTGAGATGAGTCTGTAAAAGAGAGCTCATTCAAGTAGCCAAGGATGGAGACGAAAGAGCAAGCGCTGGCGTGACAAGCTTGTGCTGCCATGCCCAGCTTTTCCCCTTGAGCTCTGGAGGGCGGAACTCAGATCTCAGTCTTGCACGCAAGCACTTGGCTGCCTGAGCCGTTTCCCCAGCCCTGAGAGCATTTTAGTATATTTTCTCTGTTACCTCCTGCAATCCTTGCATTGTATGTGTGATATGGGAAGGGCAAGTGTCCTCACTGTGTTTCACAGGTGTGCAGCCACAGACTGGGGACAGAGCACATTGTGCCTCAATTGCAAATCCCTCTGTGATGGAAGTAGAACCAGGACCCAGTGTTACCAACCAAGTCACTTAAATAGATGTCAGAGACTGAAAAATAAACCATATTCCAATGAAACTGGTCTGTGCTTTTGTCCATATGACCATATGGGCAGATACATAATTTTAGCATTTATTAAAGATGAAAGCAAACTTCCATGCTTATGAGATGAATGCACCTGCTTGTGTGGATTTTAAAGTGTCATTGTTGAGAATGCCATTTTGCATAAACACAGTATAAAGGTAGCAGAAGTATGTTTAGAGTCATTTCAGAAACTGTTCAAAATTCTATCCCAATTCCAAACCAAAATTCTTTTAATTTTTTTTTTCCAAAAATGAGACTCAAGTTAGCAACTCCATTTTAAAAAGCAAACATTCTAACACAATATACTAACTTGATACTTAGCTGCCAAGGAGAGATAGGAAAATATGAGAAATGTTTGTTTTTCATGGTTCCGTTTCATTCTATACCTGCAAGAGCAGAAAACTTGTGTGTGCAATAAAAACACTGTGCTTCCTCACACAGTAGAGTTCCAAGTCTGGACTGAGGTGTTTCAGACAGCGGTCACTGGAGTGAGTGCCCTCACTGTAGATACTGTGTGAAATTCTCATGGTATGTCTTCAGAACCAAGACTGCAGTGAGGTCTCGGGACAACACGAGCGCGCTCTGCCAGACTCACCTCTGCTTAGTCATACTTTTGATTCTGAATTAAGCTCTAGTGTGAACCTTTTACTTTTGGCATTTTTTTAAAATGAACTTCCACACTGAGTTCCAAGACTTCATACGTGGGAGGGCAGCTCCTAGTGGGAGAAGCCATGGGAGGCATATGTGTGCTGACTCTGAGGCTGGGCTTCTGGGGGGCCGGGGGTCCAGGGCCTTGAGCGCCTCAGCCTGATGCTCTCCCAATCGATTGCTTCACCACTATTTAAGATGAGAAAAGTGCACTTGTTTTACAGCGGCAGACTCCGGGAAACACTTTGGCATGTATCGGGATGGAATGCTATAGTACTTCCCATATCACGTATTCCATATAATGAGGATTTCTTATTGACTTTGGTATATTAATCATATCAATGTTCTTTTTATGACACTGCAGACATCATATCGTTCTTGGGGTCAGTAAACCTATTCTTCAGAATTTCTTCCTGTATGTCCCTTCTCTCATCTCCTTGATGGTTTTCCTCACTTTCCTTCCTTTTTACATCAGTTACCCCCAATTTCTCCGCCTCTTTCCTTTATCCTTTCCCTATAACCTTGGGGTTACCTGTGATGAGCCCCCTCTGATTCTACCCCTCTGTCTCCCTCACACAATGTGTCTGGAGAGAATGGTCCTCGCTTGGTGTTTTGGAGAACGAAGCTTCTACGTGCACAGGGCAGCCAACATTCTGACGCCAGCTATTGAGTACGGGACAAATAGAAGCAGGTAGAAGGGAGGGACGTTCAGTGTGCCGAACAAACATGACAGATAAGGGGGGTGACACAGTGAGACAGGGATCCTTCCCTCGGAAGGCACAGCTCTGGGCAAAGCCCTAAGAGTTGCAATCTGCTATCACACAGACACAGGAAAGACTGGCCTACCCTGTCCACTTAGCAGTTTCTGTTCTTGCTTTGTGGATGTTTCGGGGAGCAAAAAATACACTCCAAACCAGGGGTTCAGAAGCCTTTACCTCTACAGCTCCGAACACCATCATTGGTTTAGAAAAAGAGAAACGATGTTATAAATCATAATTACTGTGGAATTGTTGGGTTTCATTATGATATTTTTATTCATTCATCCCTTGTACTCGGCTAAGCAAACCATGTGGTAGCAGATATCCTGAGCTGAGGCACTTTATACTGATGGGAACTTTCAAGTCTATGGTTGCAGTTACCGCTAACCGGCAGCCATGTTACCCTTGGAGACCCATATGGGCTTGGAGTTCTCTGATGCCTTCTAATGAGCCTGGTGTATTGATGTATTGATGATGTATTGATCATCGGCCTGATGTATTGATGTTGACAGCAGTGCTTGAAAACTGGGACTAGGATCTCTAAATGGTCCAGACTTAGGTTTTGAGAACCCTGATGCTTTCTTCTGAGAGCGCCTTAGGAATGAAGTTCGCTTTATTAGAATTGTGCCCCCACTCCAGCGGCATGACCGCACATACCCAGTTCAGCCGCAAAGCAAGGGGTCATCAGTGTGCGCTCGTGATTACATGCACACGGCATGGTCATGCAATTGGTGCACGCGTGGTGTAGCTCCGTAAGCCCACCTACGCATGTGAGGGAGAATCCTTAAAGAGCCGGACACTGACGCCCCCGCCCCTCTCTATTCTGTTCTTTCTTCCCCCACCATCTCTCTCTCTCTCTCTCTCTCTGCTCTCTGCACGTGCTTCTCCCCAGGCCTGGTTCTTCTGCCCCTCCCCCAATAAAACTCTGATACTGGGTTTTGTTGTGGCTTCGTGACCTTTCTGTGGGGTAACCAGTGCCGGTAACCAGCACTGCTTGTCATTCTTAACACGCTTATGTGGGCATGGCTGTTGGCACCATTGGGCCAGTCAGTCTCTGAGGCCATTGTCGTCCATGCTAGTGGAATATGAGTTACTCTGGGGTCAGCAGAGAGCATCACTGGCTGTGGACTGCTCTGCCCTTGTTTGCTAGTAGAGGCTAGCATCACCCCTCCTGTCTCAGCTCGGCAGCGCCCATGGCGTGGACACAGCAGTACCTCTGAGTCATCCCAGCGTCATCCCCTCCTGTCTCAGCTCGGCAGAACCCGTGGCATGGACCCAGCAGGACCGCTGAGTCATCCCAGAGTCACTCTTTGAGGCAGCCCTGCCCTTCTTGCGCTAAGCAGATCACCCTAAATAACCTCATTTTTTTCTACATTCATTTTAAACTTTGCTGTTGTTTATTAACTTATTAATTGAATCCTGACTTTGGCTTCATTGTTATTAACTACTGTGCATTTTAACGGTATCTGGTTCCCTCATTGCTGGCGTTTATTGCTTTGCTATCAATTCCCTATTCCCAGCTGCTGCTTTGGAGCAGCGTTACATACTGCTGCGTTTCTTCCTTGCGTCTTCTCTGTCACAGCTGACTGCCGGTTTACCTTTGCTGCTGTGGACACCCCTGCCCTCTTCCCGCCGTCACGGTTGCCACAGATACTTTACCTCTCTTCCCTTCTGGTGTGACGCACCTTGTTCTCCCATGCCCCCTTCCTTCCTGGTGCCTGGTAGGCATTGTTTTGTTCTTATAATCCATAAACGGTATCTGGGTTTCCCCTCCCTCTCAGTCCCTCCTTTTGGAATTCAAGGTTTCCACTATGACTCATTCCTCAGCCTCAGTGTTCCATCTCCCAGGGCGGCTGTTTGTGCTCTTCCTTCCCCGTCGTCATGCACAGACTGTGGGTCTAGTTCCCCCCTCGTTGGTCCCTGTCACTTCTGCTTATTTATTTATTTATTTATTTATTTATTTACTTATTTACTTATTTATTTATAATGTATTGATCTTTTACAAGGTAGTGACTCATCCAGCCGTGGTTTTGCTTCTCCGTGTACAATATTCCTTTCCCTCTCCCTCCATCAAAATCTACCCAGTATGTACCCTAGAATTGATGCATTTGAGAACCAAGTGTTTGCTCTGTATCCAGACCTATACTTAAGGAACCACCAGAAGAGGCTCTGTGCTTGGTGTCTTTCAGTAAGAATACTGGCAGGCCACAGGGTGATCAACATTCTGCAGATGGGACTCTGAACCTGGGGGAGACGGCATTCTGTCCTCTCTTACTTGTTGGTGAAGGAGGGCTGGGATGCTCAGCCAGTTTAGCTGCAGAACAAAGTACCTGACCCCTGTGCTCTGCCAAGCCTGTGAACAACTGCTGTCCAGACTGCATGAAGGTGGCCGCTCCGTGTCCTTGGCCTTCAGCTACAGCAACTTCCTTTTCCTAATGAAGGAGTTTAACCCTCTTTTTTTCCTCCTAGCAGTTTAGCTGGCATTTTCTCTCGTTACACTGCTTTGTTAAGAGCGTTCCATCTGTTCTTACCCCTCCGTGGGGAGGATGGCTGTCTGGCAGCAGAGGATAGGTGCAGATGCAGGCAGGCAGGTGGGCAGGCAGGCGGCAGGTGGCCCGGGGAATCTGTCACCAAGCAGCGGGAAGTCACAGGACTGGTGATCAGGCAAATCTCTGAATGGACTTAGAGACACAAGGACCCAGTCCTGAGGGACTTGGAGCAGGAGGCCAAGAAAGGAAGGCTGTGGAGAGGCATTAAGGTAGCTATTAGAAAAAGGGCACACCGTGGGGTTGTATGGACTGGTGGGACAAAACTCAGTGTCTGGGCTGGGGTCACATCTCCTTTAGTAGACTGCTTGTGTAGCATATTCCAAGCCCTGGGTTCATCTCATCAGCTCTGAATCAAATCAGGAATGCTGGCACACACCTCCAGGGACAGCACTTGGGAGGTGGAAAGGGAACCTCAAGGTCATTTTTGGCTGCATAGCAAGCTTGGGGCCAGCCTGACCTATGAGAGGCCTGGTCTCAAAACAAAACAAAAACAAATATAAAACCAGTCAGTCAAATAAACAGCCACCCATGGGCCAAGGTCAGGATGATAGGAGGCGATGCTGCTACATGTGATTCATCCAGAATCACAAGAGACTCTGATGGAGCTTATGACCTATATGTCAAAGCAGTGAGGTGCTGGAGAGTGTCCAGGACAAGTGTGTCTGGATAGAAGAGATGTTGTCAAGAAGGTGGATAATTTAAAATGTAAGGATCTTGAGGTCTTCCTAATGGATTCCTTAAAGGACCCACATTTTATTTCTATTTTGTGTTCATTTTTCTAGACTTGGACCAACTCATCTTCCTATTTAGGGACATTACAATTCATTTAAAGGGCCTAGGATGTGTCCAAGAGAGATACTACCTTCAGAAATCAAGTAACCTGTAGCTTGGATGAGTACTGCGGAAAGCATTTTGCTTCTTGATATGGAAGGAATAATTTTTTCAGTAAAGGTAAAAATGGTATTGGATGAGTCATGTTTCTTAGGATCCCCCTGTGGCTAAGTGGCAGCTAGAGTTACAGGGTTAGTCCGCATCTCTACGACCAGAAGCTTTGCTTACCCATCCACACAGAGACTTCCTCCAGTGGGATTCCCTCCAGTTCTTGGTTACGTGAAAATAAGCTGCAAACACCCACAGGAGTTGACAGTGCTGGGCCCCATCTGCACCCCAGGAGCAGCTAGTGCAGGCACCCCCTTGGTTGCTTAGGGCACCAAGCTCCCTCAGTCACTCCATGCAGCCTGCAGCCAGAGGCCGCACTGCCACATCTGTAGGGAAGAGTCCAGTGAGCCTGATTCTATGCATAACTCCTGCAGTTCACTGTGGCCACAGTTGCCCTCAAACCCTTCTCTGAAAAATCTCCTCCATTGGTGGACCATGAGCACCCAAACTCTGAAAGCCTACGCAGGTATCAAGAGTAGACGTGGTATAGTTGGAAGAGTCAGTTATTACCCTCTCTGGACATCAGTATGTTGGTGGTAACACCATGGCAACCTCATGCTACCACTACAATTTGACCTGAGCTATCCATACCTTCCTTTGGTAAAGTGAGCTAAAATTCAATCACTTTGTATTCTGCGAGTTGAAGTTTTGAATAGCCTTAATAGAGGTAAGATGTCTTAGTTACTAGAAGCCCAATAATAAGATGCTAAAGATAATAGCTACCTTGAGTAATCAATGTGTATTGGTTTGAGGCTAAATAATTTACCTCCATAATCCCTTTAGCTCCTAGAATAACCCTACTAGGTGGGTGCAGTGGGGACTGCTGGCACCCACTCAAGTGCCCAATCCAATTTCATCGTCATGCATTGGAGTGAGACATCTGGGTAAAGACCATCCTTCTCCATCCCTTCCAGCTGGGTGACATCCATTGCTAAGGTAGGGCCCATCTGGACCGTGATCCCTTTCTGCCTGTGGCAATGAAGTGTCGATGGAGCAGACAGGAACTACACCTTGGGAATTCCAGTGCACTGGGCTGCAGAGAAGCTCACTTGCTGAGAGAGTGGGGGTAGTGGAACCTCCCTCCAGCACAGGCTACTCTGTAAAGTGAGATGGTTTTGCTTAGTTTGTCCTTGTGTTTATTTGTTCGGAAGAGGGGTTATCTCCCTTTTACAGTAGTTTGTCCTCATGTTCCTAATATTTATTAATAGTATTACTCTTTTTGGTTTAGAAACAAAGGTTCCGAGGCACAGAAAAGCTAAGTGATTTGGTATACAGTGACCTCAAATAAGATCCAGACCAACAGGCTTCCATCAGAAGGACCCTTTGAGAATGAGTTTATCAAAAGATTTGAATTCTCTAAATTTTGGAACCCAGAAAAGTTGGTAGAGGAACCAGAGTACCACGTGAAGTGAAGCAGACATCACAGGGAGATTCAGAGAAGCCGGAGGAGAGGTCCAGGGGTATGCCTCTGATCATCAGAGGTCACTCCAACACAAGGGAGAGGCATCCTACTATTAATATCAACCAAGTGTGCCCCAAAAGAAATGCCATGCCATCTTTTCTGGTCTGCAGTGACCACGGAAGATCTTCGTAAACTACAGATTCAAATCCAGGAAGTCTGGGCTGGCTGAGACCCGAGTTTCAGTCTATTCCAGACAATACAGGTGAAACAGTGCAGACCAGAGGACCACACTTAGACTAACAAGGATCTGCAAGACTTTTCAGTTCCTAGTACAGCATCTTATAGCTTAAGATCCAACCCCATTAAGAGCTTCAGATAGTGAAAGAACAAGCAGCATGTTAGCTGACCAGACTACAATTCCCAGGATGCTTTGCAGAAGCAAAGTGTCTGTCTACAAGAACACCTGGGTTGTGCCTTATGTCTGCTTTGAAAGACTGGCCCCACAAATTTTGCGTTACCATTTTGCAGTTGACGGGATTTTATAGTCATGAGATGCAGGGGTATGCTATAGATCAAAATATTTTTCACTTGTTTGACTGGAACCTATGGGGAAGGGGCGAAATAGCCAATTGATTATAATGCTGAATATAAAAAGATCAAAGTCCTACAGCACACAGCCACAGTGCTGTCCGTGGAACAGGAGCTGGCGCTCACGGGAAAATGTTCATGTAATATATGAGGCATTAAAAATTCTGTTACATTATCCTTGCCACCAAGATTGTAATGAAAATGGGAAATGGCACCAACTTAACCCATTCTCATTACGATCGTTAGATTGTAATCTTGTGTTCTCCCCTCAAGAGAATGCTAAATGAGATTTTAAACAAAAGAGAGGACAGAGAAGTATGGAGAACAAAGAAGCAAATAGAAATTGGAAAGTTAAAAAAAAAGATGCATGATAGAGTTCCCCGTGTTCGTGGGAGGCTTTCTCTTTACTTTAGAAATGGGAACAGAGCATAGAACAGTACGGATACCAACTGAAGTACTGGCTGAAAATCTATAATGTAACCCAAACACAGCAAGTATTTTAAACAACAAAAGGTCATGTACCAATTTGGTCTTACCCTTTATAGCTTAGTCCACTTTAAAAAAAGTAAATGAAATTGACAGCCTATCCCTTCAACCAAGAACACATGAAAAGACAAAAACAAACAAACAAACAAACAAACAAAAACCTAAAAAGCCCAGAGAGAATGAATCTTGATGGGAAAGCTGTTTATGTATACATAGTTCCATTTTTGCCCCACTGCACGTGGCTTAAATCATATGACTTTTCTTGCTTCATTTGTTTTTATATTGCACTCTGTGAATGAAAGCTTTCTGATGGTAACACACAATTATGCATAAATTAGTATTCACATGGGTGGAAAACATTCTGAAAGATACATCCTGGGACTGTTGGGAAACCTTGGTGTCCTGGCAACCCTGGTGAATTTTCCAGAGCCATTTGTACTAATCAAATCTGTAACTGTTTATTGAGCACTTTATAGGTCCAAGTATTGGAATGGTTCACGTGAGCAGGGCAGTCCACGCTCTGATGCCATTTGATGCGAACATGCTTCCAGATCATCATCACATGGAGTGGACATGGTATCAAGAGCCAGGGAGGTACGCTTCTCTTGGCTACTTTCCTATAGTCATGGTAAAAATATCACGGTAAAGCACCATGGCAAAGGCAACTGAGAAGAGCAAGCATTTTACGAGTGCTTGCTTACAATTTCAGTTAAATCACTGAGCACCATGGCAGGGAGCATGGCAGCAGGCAGGCATTGGCTCCAGGCTGGGTAAGTGGCCCTTTCCAAGTCCTTGCCTAGGAGGCCCAGGGCCTCTTCGTTTTTCGGGGTGTCTTGCTGGGGACGCAGCCACCGTGCCAGGCCCCCGACACATTCAGGTGCGGAGAGCTGCCTCTGCTTTGCCTAACCCGTTCAGGTGCGGAGAGGGCTGCTCTGCTCCACCCGGCCTGTTCTGGAGCGAAGGGCTGCCTTTGTTCCGTGGGACTCCTTCTCCAGAGGACATTCTGTGGAAGGGAATTTCACATCCCCAACTCCTACCCCCATTTTTATCACAGTGGACGCATTGTGCTAGGTTTCGGTCCCCAGCATAGACTTGAGAAACGGCACTTGCAGTTCAAAGTCTGATCCCCAAACGCCCCTACGGGGTCTTGTACAAAATCTATTCAAACTGGGGCTGTCTGATACAATTGGACAGAACTGCCCTACGTCCACGGTTTTTGGGTTTTTCACTCCTGCCCTCCCTACAGGGGCCAATGTCTCACAGCATCGGTCCATTCACTGCTGGAGACACTGACCCCTCTCCCACTTCCCCCCAAACTCTACCTACCCAACCCCCTCCTCCGGATTACAAATCTAAGACCAAATTCCTCCTCCTCCTCCCTATCCTCCCCTCCCCCCACTGCTCCCCCTATCTCCCAATGCCTCAACCTACACACTGGCCTAACGCCCCCAAATCTTGCCCAGCTTTTTCTTATACTTGGTCTTGCCAGTATACTTATACTTGGACACTGGAAATCGGAATGCCCCTGTGCAGGCTCATTCTCTATGCCATGCCATGGAGGTCCAGACTCACCAACACCGGCAACTGAGAACTCCTAAGCCTGGCAGAGAACTGACCCTGCCTAGACCTGCTGACTCCCATTGCCCTCTCAGAGCCTAGGGTGACACTCTGGGTAGTGGGTAAGTATGTTGACTTTCCCTTCGACACAGGAGCTACCTATTCTGTTTTGACATCTCACTCAGGTCCTACAGTTCCCTCACCAATTTCTGTCATGGGGGTGGTGGGATCTCTTCCTTCCCACTTAAGACCCTGACGCTCCCCTGCATTCCTGCAGGGCTATTCTTCTCACACTCTTTTCTGGTCATACCTGCTTGCCCTGCACCTCTGCTTGATCGCAATGTTCTCAGCCTTTTGGGGGCCACACTCACCTTGTCCCTGACACTCTCCTGAATATTTCACAGTTCCATTCCCAGGGGCCCTCCAGATATGTCAGCCTCTGCACCAGCTTGGAGAACACCAACCAGGTGAGGATTGGCAGGTGGACTTCACTTACATGCCCACACCTAAAGAACTCTGTTACCTCCTAACTACGGTTGACACCTTTATCCTCAGGAAAGGTCGAGAAGGCCAATGGACTCATCAAACAACAGCTCACCAAGCTCTCCATTGAACTCAGGTTATCTTGGTCCTCCCTTCTCCCCATTGCCCTTACCCACCTCCAGGCCACCCCATGCTCTCCTACAGGTTTGAGCCCTTTTGAGTTTCTTTACAGAAGGCTCTTCCTCCTTGTTCACCACCTCCCAGCCCAAACTCCCCCACTGGCCGGGTGCCTCCTCTACCTCTCTCTTCTGAGGTCCCTTATTCATTCATACTGTGATCCTCACCACCCCCTTGGCTGCCAGTTTCCTAGGACATCCATGCTGGTACCATCTCTCCAGGCTCAGCAGGCACCTATTCAGGATACATGGTCTGTCCAGCAGCTGGGACCCTCCACCCTCCGGTTTTCCAAGATGTCCCACTAAAGGGCCTATCTGCTCTTCTGCTCTGTACATTCATCTTTACAGTACAACTAGGGCAGATGTTAATGAACGATTTTTTCCTAGAAACTTGCCTTCTTTGCTTCCTCAAGAAACAGATGCCTGAGGTCTCCAGGATGACAATTAACCAGATGCTCCTCCACTCACACCTCCTGCTGAATGTGAGCTCACCAATTCCCGACTCCTCTTCCCCACATCACCCCATGCTCGCAGGAAGTAGTCAGACTTGAACTGGTGTCCCTACATCCAAAGAATCTGGATTGTTTGGGTGAAAGCTCCACCTCAGTCTCTGGCACCCTGGCATCCCTATACCCAAAGAGTCTGGAATGTTTGGATGGGAGATCTGCCTCAACTCTCCTCCCCATTTTGTTCCCCAAACTTGCCCCTTCAAAGCCCCCCAAACACAGCTCCTCCCTGAGAGAGGCTCAAGACCACTCCCACAGGGTATATAAGTAGCATCCCCAAAACCAGACACATGGTTCTTCTGGTCTCCTGTCCCTGTCTCCTCTCTGTGGGCTGGGGAATTGCCAGGGAGTGCTTTATCCATTAAACCTGGGCTTTCCAATTCAGTCTGATTCGGTTTGCTGCATCAGGGGAGAGGCCTTCAGGAGGCCTAAGACTTATTAATGATGTGGATCTTGTCTTTCCTGTTCAGCACTTAGTAGTTTGAATAAGAATGGTCCCTGAAAGCTCATATATTTGAATACTTGGACCCCAGTTGGTGGAACTGTTTGGGAAAGATTAGGAAATGTTATCCATTCTATAAACTACATGTAAGTACTTCATAACATTATGTGGTATGTGATAAAAACATTGAATCCACGTTAGTACATTTCTAATTGCCGTGAAGCAATCCCTAACAGAAACAAAATAAAGGAAGAAGGAATTGTTTTGGTTTCCAGCCTTTGAGTCAGGGCAGGAATGGTATCGGGAACCTGTGTGTCTACGGTAGCTGGAGTTCCCAGCAAGTATTGCATGGTGCTGATCATATGACTTGAGTTGGGAGCTACAACTCTTAAGGCACAGCCTCCAGCCGCTGACTTCCTAGAGCTAAACCCCACCTCCTGAAGGGTCTACAGTCTGTCAAAACAGTTCCACCAGCTAAAGACTAAGTTGTCACATACAAGAGCCTATAGGGGATATTTCCCACTTAAGTCATGACATTCTGCCTTTGGCCTGCATAGGCTCCTGACCATCACATAATTCAAGATGCATTTATTCTAACTTCAAATTTCCCCAGAATCTTAATAGTCTTGACACTATTCCAAGTCTCAAGTGTTTTCTGAAACTCAAGGCCTCTGAGCTGTGTGCCCTATAATACAAAAAATCAAGCACATAAAAACAACTTCTTCATTTCAAAAATGAGCAACAGGAGGGTAGCCAGGAAATGCAAGAACAGAACAAGGTCTAAACCAGCATGGCAAACACCAAACTGTATAACTCCATGTCTGACATTTAGGGCTCCCGGTGACACCCTGACATGCTCAATGCCTGGAGTCCGCATGGCTTCTTTCTTGGCCTTCACTACTCCAGCTACCATTGGTGAATATCTTACGTTCCTAGGATTTCCAAACTCCAGTGGTCCCCACTGCAACTCAAGTCTCACATTCACAGCTTTGCACATGGGCCTCTCAGGTCCTCTCTTCAACCCCTCCCCCCCATGTCTACATATTGCCTGGCATCATTGGAATTATTTCTGGAACCATGGCACAAGCCTCCATGATCCAGTACTTTTGTATCCTGCATCTGTGTGTTCCTGTTCAACACAGTGTAACAGTCCTGATAATACCAAGTTCTGCTGCCAACTGAAGGGGAAGTCTGACCCTCATGGAGCATGGCTACAGTGGCCTCAGAGTGTCTGCACGGCTTGACCAGGGAAAACAGTTCCCTCGGAGCTGGTTCAGCAAAGATGCCCTGGATCCTGGTAAACAAATAGTTTCCAAGTGGGTTTTCATTTTTATACCCTGAAGACCTTGGTGAATGGAACACTGCCCTGAAGACACCTTTCCTGTTCTCCTGTGCTGACACTCAGGGGTTGTCTTTAGTGACGTTAGTCTCTCTAGCAATATGGCTGTTTGGTCTGAACCAGTCTCGTCTGCGGCTTTGACTGGGTTCAGGCTCCTTTCCTCACAAACTGCTGCACATTTTTACTTCTTTCTATGCCACTTTCTACTCTTCTCACTTAAATTTGACTAAAAGTGGTGAGTGGTACCCTTGCCACACTCTAAGGGACATAATATATAATTTTGAAATTTCCTCTGCTAAATAAATTAGGCCATTATCATTAAATTAAGCTTCACTCAAATTATCAGGCCAGAAACAGCTACTTTGCCAGACTATCCCTAGAATGGCATCTAACATGATTCCTGATAGTCTATACTCTTCTGAAACCTCATGGACAAGGACTCTCAAGTTTCATGTCTATTGGCCTTCTCTTCCTCTCTTCTCTCATCACAATAGGTCATTACTCTGCTCACAGCATCCCTTGGCTTCTCTACCTGCAGCTCCAAACGCTTCTACATTTTCCCAGTGAACCAGTCCCAAAGACCTAGGAACCGCCTGGTCAGGCTTGTTGGAGCAACAGCTGTACTTTACGGTACAGTTCTGGGTCTCAATGACATAGTACCTGTAAAGAAGCCACTCAAGGAAGAAAGATTTCTCTTGAGACATGGTTTAAAAGCTGATAGTCCATATAGCAGGGAGGGTATGGCAGCTGGAATAGTTTGGTCCATGACAATGGGAATGTATGGCTGCCATAAGGAGCTGTTATATATTGTGCAGCTGGGAGCAGAGAGCTCAGGCCAGAAGCAGGGCTGTCCTATGCCCCTCAAGGCCTGTCCTCTAGCTGGACCCAGGTCCTCTAGCTCAACCCACCTCCTAACGTTTCCATGACCTTCCAGTACCATCAGCTCTTCAAACACATGAGCTCCTGGGGACCATTTCATGTTCAAGTCATACATAACACAATGCTATTTGTCAGTTAAGTAAAAGAAAACATTGTCCATGCCATATAAGGAAAAACAAACAAAAAGCAGCCACAACAGAGTGGAAAGTAGTATCATTAAATGCCATTTGTACAGAAGAATCAGAGGGTGGCTTTGAGCAAGGAACATGTGTGGAAGGGAATAAGAATATGAAGGACAGAGTCAAACTTCTCTCCCTCTAGGGTAGAACTTCCCAGGCAGAGAAGTCGCTGCAATGGTGCTGAGGCAGGAGACTGCCTGATAGATTGGATGAATGCCTGACTAGGGTAGCAGTGTGTGCCATGGAGAAGGGAAAGGGATCAGGAAAGCACAGAGGGAGTGGGACTTGGCAGATGGAATGCCTGTGTTATAGCCGTGGTGAGAGTTTTGGTTTGTGATCAAGGGGGCTGAGAAGCCACTGGAAGTTCTGGAGGAGCGGAGCGGGAAGGCTTGAGCAGATTCAAGGATTTAAAAGAGCACTTTGGCTGCCGTGTGGGAGCAAAGGGGCTTCAGTGGCATAACAGGAGCCGTGGTGTGCTGGCAAATGTTTAACAACCGCTCTGCAAAGGGAAAAAGAAGTAAACAAACAGAATTAGAATCTGCTGAAAGAGAAGGCAAAGAAAATAACAGGGGAGTGAGAGAAATGCAAAGAGGGGAATCTAATTAGAATGGGTGGGAGGGACGTCCTCTCAGCAGAAGTGACATTTAAGGAGAGACCTGGGCAAGCCAGGTACACATCAAAGGTCACCAAGGCTGTTTTCCTGGATTCAAGTAGGACCATCTGTCAGCAAGTCCAGATGCTGGGGAAATGTACTTAAGGAAAATAAACGAGCACTCACTAGGGAAAACACATTCTTCTGCTTCCTTTGGTAACATATTCCAATGTTTACTAACCCACATTCTCGGGGATTTATCTTTGTTCTAACTTGTGTCCACCCCACTGCACTGGAAACCATTTCTTTTCTGCTGAGTGAAGAATGGAGAGCAGTCCTCAGAGCCCCAAATTTGGCCTATTACATTTCAGTGTGCCAGCCATCATGTGGGGCTGAACCCCGGGCTTGCACTGCCTGCCACACTAGTCCTGATGGCTGACACGTTATTCTGGCAAAGTCAAGGGAGACTATTGACAAATTTGAATGATGTTGTGAGTCACCTGAGCTGCTGTGACACCAGGCTGTTCAGCCCCTGGATAGGAGCGCTAAATAAGATGCAGAGTGAGCCACAAAGGGACCTGCCCTGAGGGTTTTGCAATTCCCACTGTCAAAGCCCGAGGATTCCTGAAGCGAGTGGAAGGAAATGAGAGGAAAAAGCAGCTGAACAGTTCATTGAATCTGTTCAGAGTTTATATGTCGAGTTGTTTTGACAGCTTTTATGAGTGTGTTGCATGGAGACAGAAATAGAGAAGCAAGGTGGTAGCTGAACGGGCACATGAATACAGAAAAATTACAAGCACAACATATATGCAATTATATAATTATGTCAGGGTTGCGCTGCATTCAGTAACACCTCTGCTGTGTTTACTGTTTTTCAGGTCAAGAATTCAGTTTTAAATGGGAGAGACTTTGGAGGATAATGGATAAATAGGGGAGGAAAATGTAAATGTTGAGAGCCTGTGGGGGTAATAGAGCCTAAGAGGAGAGAAAGGCATTACCAGCAGGCCTAGGCTAGGCATGTGAATGTGGACCACTAGTGGTGGGAGTGTGGAGGAAGGTGACTCAGAAGAGAGGCTAGCCCAGAGAAACTCTCCAGGAGAAGCAGTGAGGCTATAGATGACCTTCTTACGTGGGATGTGTTTGTAGGCGGTGGTTACTCTGTACTCATTACACAAGTCAAACTGAATAAATTGCTTGCACTTTGGTTCAACATTGTGTGTGTGTGTGTGTGTGTGTGTGTGTGTGTGTTTACACATATAATGATAATTTTCTATCATTGAAATAGAATCTAGGCAATTTCTCCAGAACAGCTTTATATATTCATAAGGAATTACACAGTATACTTTACAGAGAAGAGGGAGAAAAATGACTAATAGTCTTCTAAATTATTTCATAGCCTTTTGGCAAATATGCTCATAGTGATGGCCATATTTTGTTACATAAATATGTATACAATCACAAGCTTAGTCTTATGAAACACACAAGACATACAGTAACTGTGTGCAAAGGTTAGCTTTTGTCAACTTGACACATGGCAAGGCACACCCGGGAAGAGGATATCTCAGCTGAAGAAGTGCCTCCATCATACTGGCCTGTGGACATGTCTGTTGGATGTTTTCTGATTGCTGATTTCTGTGGGAGAGCGCAGCCCTTGTGGAAAGTGCCGCCTCTAGACAGGTCATACTGGGCTGCATAAAGGTGGCCAAGGGAAGCAAGCCAACAAACGGCGTTCCTCCGTGGCCTCTGCCTCAGTTCCTGCTTTGAGTTCCTGCCCTGGCTTGCCTTCACGATGGACTGTTAACCCACAAGCCAAAAAAACTCTTTCCTCCCTGTGCTGCTTTTAGTCGGTGTTTTATTACAGGAACAGAAACCAGGCCACAACAGAGACCTGGAGGAAACAAGGCTGTCACGGAGAATACTTCTGTGGTGCAGAAGATGATTGCAGAAGGCTAGAGAGAGTCTCTGTAAAGTTGTATGATCACACACCACAGCGGCCACACGAGAGCATTGGCGGCGGCGGCGGTGTGGCGGCGCCAGAGGCAGCAGGAGGCGGCTGCCCCGGCCGCATGGGTAGGTATAATTTTAAAATTAAGCATGGAAATAAGACAAATACCTAGAGGGAAGGAAGCACTGTGTCATCCAGATGAGTTACTTGACCTTGACAACAAACTAGACATAGATTGTAGTCAGTTATTCCCACCCCACTAGTATGTATCTACGTGAAAATCAGGCATGCATTTGTTTTCGTATGCAGAAGCAGCCCACTTGCATACAGCTGCCTCTCTCTATATTCCAAGATGTTTCTGAGGAGAGCATAGTTGGTCTCCCTCTCCTGACTTCTTGTCCTTTAGGAGTCTGATCAATTGTCACTTCCTCAGGGAAGTCTATCTTTAATTAGATGTCCTCTACCTACCACTGTCACAATCACATTGTTTTGGAAAATCCAGGTTTTAATTGCAAGTGTGTGTGTACATGTGTACGTGGGATCTAGTTTCTCTGCAGGCCCTGAGCACCTTCGCTGAGGGGCATGTCCTTATTGCTCCTGCAGCATGTTACACTCTCTTGACTCATCAGTCACCCAGTGAGTATTTGAATACTTAGAAGATAATTGTTTCTTTAAATTTCCAGTGTTTGTGATATAAATGAAAGTACTTAACAACATATAAAAGGCCGAAATTGTAACATTTACTCTGGTCCAAGTTTCTCTTCATCTGAGAGCAATTGTTTGCTATTGTAGGCTCATTTGTCAGGGTGAGGTTGAACACATCCTCAAGACAGTGAGCTGCTTTCTCTCTCTCTCTCTCTCTCTCTCTCTCTCTCTCTCTCTCTCTCTGGTTGCCTGGCTAAGGCTGTGAGAACATAAATGAAGAATGAAATCTGGCAGATCCAGGAATCTATCATTCCTTATTCTATGTTTTCCACTTATCATATTGTCTAAGGTCATTTGTTCTTTCATTTAGGTAGCATAGAATGGTCACTCTTACTAGATTGTGAAGATTGCTCAATGCTGTGGGACGGTCTGTATGTCAAATTGCTCTGATTGGTCAATAAATAAAACACTGATTGGCCAGTGGCCAGGCAGGAAGTAGTGGACAAGGAGAGAGGAGAATTGTGGGAAGCAGAAGGCTGAGGTGGAGAGACACTGCAGCCGCCGCCATGACCAGCAGCATGTGAAGACGCCGGTAAGCCACCAGCCATGTGGCAAGGTATAGATTTATGGAAATGGTTAATTTAAGATAAAAGAACAGTTAGCAAGAAGCCTGCCATGGCCATAAAGTTTGTAAGCAATATAAGTCTCTGTGTTTACTTGGTTGGTCTGAGCGCTGTGGACTGGCGGGTGACAAAGATTTGTCCTGACTGTGGGCCAGGCAGGAAAACTCCAGCTACAGCTCAATGTATCCATTTTATTGCTCTTGTTACCTTTCAGAATCTTTGGTTTGACTTTTCATTCCTCAGGGTTAGTCAGCAGCACTTGAGTATGAAATACTGGTAACAACCACCGGAGGAGGTTCCCACCTGCTGCCTAGCTCAAACCTCTCTGCCCTCGGATGTTCTTGGCATGGTTGGTGCTAGGCTGTGGTAGACAGTGAGAGAGAAGGTTAATAAGACATCACACGGGGACTGAGAAAAGAGGGAATGGGTGTGCTCTAGCACTCCGCTGCTATGAGTTGATGTGAAGTGCCCCTCCCAAAAGGCTTGTGTATTGGTGGCTTGGCCCCTGCTGAAAAAAAAAAAAAAGGATTTAGAACTAAGATTTTGGGATGTGATTGAATTATGAGGACTCTGATTTAATGGATGCGTTAAGCTATTTACTATGAATTTTGAATTATAGAGTAGTAATTCAATGACCTTCTTGTGAAGTAATGGGGACATTAGAATGTGGAGTTATTGGAAGGACTGGGTCACCAGAAGAGTACCTCTGATGCTCTGCCCACCACCACCCCTTCTTCCTGGATACGGTGAGGGGAATAGCTTCACTCTACCACGCCTTTCTGACATGGAGTTCTGCCCAGATATGATGAAGCCAGCTCACCACAGGCTGAAATCTCTGAAGCTGTGAGCTCAAACACATCTGCTTTTAGAGTATGTCCCTCAGGTGCTTGTCACACACGTTTGTCATGCGATCTAACAACCCTGTGAGTAGACACAGGAAGGCAGTGAAATCAGGGTCTCTAAAGATGTCTGCATCGTGTTTGCTGGAGCATTGTTCACAACTGCCAAGAGCAAATGAGCGCCTACTGCGGGGCACATGGTGGAGGAAAATGAAACCTGTGTACATCTGGCCTTAAAGGAGAAGGGAATCTATCATTTGTGATGATGTGGCTCTACCTGGAAGACATTATGCTAAGTGAAATAAGCCAGGCATGGAACCGCATTCATTCATAGAATCTGTATGATGCAGATGTCGAGGGATGGTGGTTTCAGGGATTGAGAGAAATGGAAATGGTCAAAGGGCCATTGTTCATTATTGTTTGCATTGTTCAGGAATGCAAAGTGAGTGATGCTGAGATCTAGCTTGCAGTGTGGTGACCCTTAGGCATAGTTGATATTTGCTAAGATGTTAGCTATGAAGGAATCTTCCACATTTGGGAAAGTTGATGGGACAACTGTGTGAAGCGTTGGCTATACTAATTAGCATAACTGTAATGTGATCATTTCATAAGTTTTACACATACCAAAACACTAAGCCACACATCTTTAATAGCTATCATATTCATTTGTCAATGATGTCATTAGACAGCCAAGAAAACAAAAACAAAAACAGAAGGACCATAACATGTACCTTGTGCTTCAATTATTCTTGGGCCTGAAAATACCCTATAGATCACTTCAAATTTCCCTGTGATGCTGATTAAAACATACAAAAAACTTAACAAAGTATGGTTGCTTGCCGTTAGTGTGTGAGTGCTCTCTCACACACACGTATGGCAGAAAGCTAGAGATAAGGAAAGAGTTTGTTATGACCAATTATTAACGTCTTTAGACAGTTCTGAGTGGAATGCTTAGTCTTTGTGGTGTGGCAGGTACTGCTCACTAAATTAGCATCCAAAGAGCAGGAGGCACTGAACAGGACTAGGAACATTGCAGGTCAAGAAGCACTCAGGGTATGGAAAGGTTGTGAACAATCTCCACAGTACCCAGCCCCACTGAACATCAAGAGGCTTATTCTCAGAGGGATCTGAGGATTGGCCTCATTGGACAGTAAGTTATGTGCAGAATTGAGATGAAATTGTAGAGCTGGAGGTTTCACAGCGAGATACGATTTGACCACTGTAGGCTAGAGAATTCTGACCAAACGAACTCTTACTTTCCTGGTGTCTGTATGCCTATACTTACCAGCTATTTGCTCTGAATTATTTAGAAATTGTCTCAATATCCATCTCCCATGTTGGCAGAGATATATCCATAAAGAGTTATTATATAAGCAGTATTATTATCGTAATTATTGTTATCATTAGCTGCTTCATTTCTTAGCGTTTTCCTTGTGGTTCATTGAGGGTCTTATGAGTGCTATTAAAGAGCTTGAAAGAATAAGAATTGTACTAGTAGATATTTATTTCCATTGTATTATTTACAAGTCTATCCTAGGGAATCCTTCTAACTCTCAGTTGTCAAATCCACAAAAACCTTAAGTCCTCACCCCACTCAGCTGTATGCTTTAACAGCAGCAAGATGGAGTGAGGGCTAGTATTACTCCAACTTCATTACTATACACAGTGTTCAGGAGCGCTCTCGCGCCGAGGGGTATGTCCATAAATAATTAAAGCAGGGCTCCACTTGTCGGAAAAACTGAGCAGAGCCGTCCTCTCCTGTTTCCAGGCTCTGTGTCGGCAATGCCTTCCTCATTGATGTGGCAGTTCGCTAAGGGTTGCCGTAGTTAATGTGAATTAGCAAAGCGCTAGTGTGCCCTTCTTCATCTGTGGAGAGGCTGTACAATACTTGAAGCGATAGGCCTGTTGAACGTCACCGCCTGACAGCACCCTCCTCCTGCGGTACCCCGGGTTTCAGGAGCGCCCTGGAGGACTTCGTGCAGGGCTGCATGGTTGCAGAGTTCATTCAAGTTGGAGTCCAGTTTTGCCTGGATTCTCTGCTTTCTTCCTTCCCACTGAGAGGCAGGGGCTTTGGAAAATGACTTAGAGTCTGTGCACTATAGAAAAAGATACTGTTTACCTCTCTGTGTAATTGTTGTCTGCTAAAAAGCAAACAAGAGCTAGTCAGTAGTTAATCACGCTAGCTAAAGTGGGCAAGCACTTGTATAAGAAGAAAATATGTCAATGTTTATGAAAATGTTATAGATTTAAATTAAGCCAATTAAATTAATCTCCTCTAAGAAAAAATCTGGGGTGTATTCTGTCAATAAATATTAATTAAATATTTACCCTGTGCCAGGAATTGTGTGAAGCAGTGTGAAACATGGACTGAAGTTCCTTCCATCGGGAAATTCACGTCCAGAAAGTCAAGGCAGTGGCTTGAACAGTACAAATTTTCTTTTATTTGACTTCTCTTAGCTTCTTATAATGAGGTAATTTCATGTGCTTCAATTTAATGCAAAGAAAGTGTTTATAGGGGCGATTGGAAAGAAAGCAAATCATTCTGGAGGGAATGACATTTTAGCCATTGGGAGGAGGATGGCAAAGCAGGAGATGGGCATCCATCACAGGATGTGGTACAGCTCAGGGGCCAGTGCGAACCTGATTACACCAGGGATCTTCAGTGTAGGTGCTGCGGTTGTTACTTGTCCCATTGCTATGGCAAAATGCCTGATAACAACCGCTTAAAGATAGAAGGGTTTATTTGGGCTCACAGTGTGAGAGCGTTGTCCATCATGGCAGGCAGGGATGGTGACAAGAGCATTCAATGGCTAGTCACATTGCAGCTATGATCAAGAAGAGAGAGAGAGGAGAGGTGAATGATTACTGTCCAGCTCTCTTTCTCATTTTGTGCATTCTGGGACCTCAGATTATGGGATGGCACCACCCACACGCAGGGTAAGCCTTTTCTACTCCATTAACCCATACTAGAAACTTCCCATAGACACACCCAGAGGTTCATTTCCACTGTGATTCTAAATTCTGTCAAACTGATAATCACGATTAACTATGAAAGGCACAAGAGGAGGCTGAGCCTGAGAGTAGTCTTCAGAGAGGAGAGGGTCAGATGGGGAGGAAGACAATGAACTGCATCTAAGAGTCAGGAAAATGTTTTCAATAGAAAATCAGACCAATGTGTTTTTCTTGGTAGGAAATCATTCCTACTAAACAATCAAAGAGATGAGAGGGTGGCATGTGTGACAGTGGAGGGGTTGTTGGGAAGCCGTGGAGACGGTGTTGGTTTTGTTGTATCATGTGATGGGGAAATGAAGAGAAAGGGTGTTTGCAGCAGAGAGGTGACAGCGTGGTGACCCAATATCTGAGAGGAGCCGAAGGGACGAGGAGTCAGGGGAAGTGGGTGGTTTTGATTTCATGGTGGTGTCATTTATCTTGTTAGGAAACGCCGAGGGAGAGCAGATTGGGCCATTACTGAGGGGGAATGTAGATTTGAACATATCAGTGTTTGGGGGTTTCCATGTCAGAGGGAAAGTCCAAGGGTGGTCCAGCAGCCAACGTGGGCAAGAAGAGATGCTGATGGGGGGGGGGGAGAACCAGCTCTAGGTGGATTGCAACTGCAACCAGGAGAGCCAAGGTGTACGGTGTGAGAGGAAGGGGGAGATGGAGAAAGAATGGAAAACTGGGATTGGGAAGGACAGGGACAGGATGCTAAAAACCAGTGGAAATATTGTGGTTTGAAAGGTGTGAGTTTTTATTAGTTTCTAAAGCTGGGGAGGCCAGGAAAGAAAGAAAGATGAGTAATTATAAAATTCAGCAAGCACCCCTGGTAATGAAATGGACAATTGACTTAGAGAAAAATTTGTGAGGATTTGAGTCTGGTTAAACATTATGGTGACTTTAGTTATTTATTCAAATTTAAATTTTTATTTACCAATCAGTGTTGGCCAACTGTTGATTAAGCTCCGCATTTTTCATCTTTCATTGGCTGAGTGACAACGAGTCACGTGGCCAGGTTTAAACCAGTCACTGTTTTCTTCAGTTACACAGTTCATCAGCAGAATCACCACACTATGTGTGTTTTTTCCAGGACGATCATTCCGTGTCTATTATCCCATCGGACTGGATCTTTTTACTCTCAAATGTGTTCCTATTAGATGGCAAATGAAATGGTTTTGTATGCCACGGGTACACTGCCTCTACTTTCTTCCAAAATTCATCTCTTGCTGCTCAGGTGGAAACATGTTCTGTCCCCAGAACCCGATTTCCTCGGTGCTCCAGGCCTAATTATAAGAAAATCATGGGGGACATATTTATGGATTTTTTAAAAAATGAAAACACAGTCAGAGGCAGTGTATGAAGGCAAAGATTATTTTCCATCTTTGAATGAATAATGTTCAATCATAAATAATCAATTTTATCGACCACCTATTATGGTAAGAGGCCGTGTTCAGATTCTCAATTTTCTGCTTGTGCTAGCATTTAGTTTGAGTACTCTGATTTAGTTTGCAATACTTTGTCCTGGCTCTCATTGGCCATTGCATCACTCAGGTTTTCTATCCTTTCTCTCCTTTCAAGTATCGGAAAGAGAATATTTCTCTCTCTCTCTCTTTTTATATATATATATATATATATATATATATATATATATATATATATATATATATAAAATGAACGAAGTGTTATAGACGTATGTGAGCGACTCTTCTATTCAGTTTATGCTACCTTGGAAAAGAGTAAGCGATCTATGATGCTTTTTAGTAATGCTGTTTGAATACAGAAAATATGGATAAGAGAGGTCCTCTACAACAATGAATGGGACATTTTCCTAAGGAGGCAGCTGTAGTATCCTTCCTTTCAGACGTTTTGGAACTAATTAAGTAAGAGGGACTGGAAGGAAGCTGTAGAGACACAAGACCTGGCATTCCCTTCAACCCAGCCAGAGACTGGAGGCCAAGCTCCAAAAGGGGAAGGGAAGGTGTGCGCAGTCTCCGAAGGAACACTGAGAACCAAAAGCCTTTCTATCAGAGTCAGAGCCCAGAGCTTTAACAACAGAGCCTCATGACAATGCACCAGAAACAGTGCGCTGGCTAGTTGAGTCACCCGGGAAGAAGGAACCTCAGCTGAGGGATGTTCTCCATCAGATTGGCCAATGGCATGTCTGTGGGGGCATTTTCTTAATTGCAAATTGATGCCGGAAGGTCTGGCCCAATGTGGGCATGCCATTCCCTAGGCAGGTGGGTCTGGGCTGTGTAAGAAAACTAGATGAACAAGCCCAAGCAAGCAAGCAAGCAAGCAAGCCAGTAAACAGTGTGCCTCCTTCCACTTTAGTTCCTGTTTCCAGGAACAGTACTCAACAGCTCTTTAATTTGACTTAAGACCCACCCAAGCCCACGAGGTCTCAACCCTACCCTAAGAATTACAGGCACCAAGGAAGGCTGAGAGTAGGAAAACTAGTCTTCCCCAAAGGAAGAGCACACCAATTATGTCCAATAACAAATGGTTATCAGTCCCCCAAACATACATATGAGTAACATTGTACAGACCGACCAGGTCATAGTGAGGAATATATACGTACATACACACACATATATATATATATTGTATATGCATACAATAACAATTAGTGAAAAAAGAGCCCATGAATTTTAAAGAGAGCAGGAGGGTTATACAGGAGGGTTTGGGGGAGGTAAGAAAGGGGGAAATGAAATAATTATAGTCTTAAAAATAATAGAAATATTAAAATGTAAATGTGTTATTTAGCAAACGCTCTTTCTCTCATTGGCAGGGTGTGGAGGGGAAGGATGCTAAAGTTCCTTTTTTTCTTCTATGAAATAACTAATAGAAGTAAGACTCTCTTAGAGTCTACAAACAGGCAAATAAAACCTTTTCTTTTCTTCCTTTCTTTCTTTTATAATGAAATCCATATCCTCTCACTGAACAAAAGGGAGGAAACCCATGGGGATTTTCTCTCTTTAAATTCCTCACATATCCTGTTTTTTTTCCTTAAAGAAGAAACTTCTGCTCAGAGCCGGGATGGTCAGTTACGTCCTGAGGAGTTATGTAGTGTGGTTCAGATGTGTGCCCTTCACTTACTCCCCGCCTTTGTTTACTTGTGTATTCCAGTGTGTGTGTAAAACATGTATGTGAATATGGAGTTTGTGCTGTTAAATATGCTCTGTGCTTTGTGTTTCACTTACTGAATGACATCGTGCCACAGGCTTTGATCTTAAATGTATTTTCACTGGATTCTTTTTCCCATCTTTCATGCTTCTGTACACATATCTGGTTTGCTGTTCCTCAAGGCTTCACAGAATTCTGTAGTTGCAACTACTCTGTCTTGCTCACATATTCCTCTAATGATATACACACAGTTTATTCCTTTGCCACAACCAAAGGTCTAGAGTATTCTTATTCATACACATTGGAGACCTTTATAGAAAGCGTTGAGGATTTTGTTTTATGTTTTACTTAATTTTATTACATACTTCCAGATACCTTCTAGAGCACCCGTGCCTATTTACACTCCTATCAATAACATGTGGGAATTCCTGTTTTCCCATATCTCTGTAATCTGTAAGAGATAGCTCATGGTTTAAATTTGTAGTTTTCTAATTGTTGATGGGTCTGTGTGCTTTTTTTCCAGTGTAGTGGCTACTGCAGATCTTTCTTTAGGAATGAACTTGCTCCTTTGGGAGTGGGGGATACTTTTGGCTGACCATTCTCTAATAATCCTCTCTAAGAATAACTTTTGGGGACTAGAACTCCTTTGCCTGGTTTATGCATCTTTACAGAAATAGACAACATCGAGTGACTACTTCATCCCCCTCCAGCTCTGTCACCCTAACTCAGGACAAGTTGGGACTGTCAGACTATAGTGTTCTCTGTGTGGTCATATAGAAACTTGTTGAGGCTACATTCATCTCTTCTCCTCTGTCCAATCCTGCTACATCCTTCTTTTCACATGTACTGATCTTGGGAACAGTGTTTAAAAGACTTTCTTGATGCTAATCTTTGTTTTAGAGTTTGCTGTTCGGGGAACATAATCTGTAACAGTTGATGTCAATAGTGGGATGATTTGAGACAATGAATTCTAAGGGAGGGACCTAGTTAATTATCCTCTGGCTACCTGGCAGGTAAAGATCTCCTACCAGAAGTAAGTAAAACATAGTTAGTACCCGCAAAAGGTAGCAATGATGTTAGAAGTTCCATTAGTCGTGAGCCAAAATGCTGAAAGAATGAAGGAAGAACATTAGTGGCTGCCATGCATCAGCATCTAAGAAACACTAGGAAATAGTAAACTTGTAAACAAGGAAAGTGCATAGTTGTTTCTATGGGAAATGGATGCTGTAGGAAAAGACAGTGAATATTGGATATGAGTTGATCAACAGCTATAGCTAATTCTGAAACCAAGAGCACCCATTTGGCTGCTTGGGAGTAGGAGAGACTAAATTCCAAGCCTGTGACTCAAATATAAGGGCAGGAAAAGAATCTTGGTATAATTTTCATTCTCAACCTAAGGTCTCCCACCCCAAGATCAGGAACACAACTTGGGATCTTGAACAACGTGGGATCTTGAACTGTCCTAGTGGATGAACTTGAAGATCTTGACATGACCATTCTGTCATGCTGGGTGTTGAAGATCTTGACATGACCATTTCATCATGCTGGGTGTTGAAGATCTTGACATGACCATTTCATCATGCAGGGTGTTGAAGATCTTGACATGACCATTCTGTCATGCTGGGTGTTGAAGATCTTGACATGACCATTCTGTTATGCTGGGTATTGGAATTCCTTGTTACTGGAGATTACTCAAAGCCTACAAGTAAACCTTTCTTTTAAGAACTCCTAAGGAGTTCCTTTCTCCCTTTCAGGCTACAAGGAGTAGCCTAACTGGAGAAATGCTGGGATTGTGCTAGGGGAAGCGCATGAAGGTTGGCTCATGAGATTGCTAGATTGGATAAATGGAACACAAATTTAGATAAGGGAGACTTAGCAGCATGGGAGCATTCTCCTGAAAAACAAAACAAAATAAACTCTACTACCTGCCTAAGAATGGAAGACATGCAGCGCTAAAATACCACTTAGGGGCTTCCAGAAGATAATGCTCCAGATTACACTGGAGTTACCATAGGGACTGAAAGGAAGTAGAGGGCAGATAGACTTTGAAAGACCTGACAGGCCTGTTGGCCCAGAGAACACTCCATGTACCTGTGCAGCAAGGAATGTGCTGTTCAGAGTAATGTTAGTATTTTGGGGAAGGTCAATGGTGGCCTCAAGAAGCTTAAGGGACTCCGAGATTTTTTCCTCTTTATCAGCTAACAAGTTAGCCTTCCATCATGTCACGGATTCTTGCAGAATATATGTGATGCTTGGGTCAGAGACTGGGGACTTTATTTTTCACTCCAACAGCACTGGTGAGTGGATTTCCATTCACCATTGGCTCCTCTAGCTTCAATCTGTCAGAGCGAAGAGGCCCAGGCCAGGCCTGCGCCCATAGCAAGTGCACAGCAGGAAAGGAAAACTTAAGTTCTCCCTCAAGCTCTTCTTTTTAACGGACAATAAACTGGCTTGACTTTTATTTAAGAGAAAGAAACACTATATTTAGCAAGGCTGTTGATACACACATAACCTCTTCCCCTACCCCTGTGAAGAGTCTTGAACCAACTCAGTCAATGCTTCAGAAAATTGAGAGACCAGTAGATAATGTACTACCCCTAAAGGCTGTTCTCTGCTAATCTAGGATTGACAGTGAGATGGTACTTGTGATACTTTAAGACTGGACTCAAGGGCTCTGCTGATTCCGAGGCAGTGTCTGCTTCTCCTGAATTTGGACAGGACTTGGCAACCTTCTTAACATTTCATACATGGGGCAAAGGAAGTTCTGAGATGTCAAAATCTAGATCATAAGAAACCTTGCACAACTGTTCTGGCCTTTGGGGATCTTTATCAACAGAGCAAGAAGTTCAGCTAACTTGCTGGTGAGATGACACGTTACGGTGAGTGGGGGAGGGAGAATTGCATTCTAATATACCACCCTGGTCTGCCTGGGGTGGTCAGCAGCCAGCTGAAGGACTCTGAGTGACCCCTTGATACCAGTTTGATAGAGTTGCCTAGTGGAGCCCTGCCTAAGTTTTTAACTCAGAATATCTTCAGATATAATAAAATGGTTATTGTTTTATGCCAATATGAACAAATAGATATAACATATCACATTACAGAGCTAAGCTCAGGAATAATAGGATAGTAAAATAATAGGGGAGTGCAGTGCCTAGACCAGACACTGAGATGTCTGCATGGAGCCATCAGAAGCAAGTCAAGCATAGTTTGAGTGGCAGCCATAGAACCTCACTGAATACCAATTACCTTCCAAGGTACCACATTTAAATACAAGAAATATATGAATTTGAGGGTTAAATTTCCAACACCTGGACTTTTGGGGGGACACCAAACCTTATAGTTACGTAGACCAGAAGAGGGTGATGGGAATCTAGGAAGGGTGGCAGAGAGGGACAGAGATGAAATGGTCCTACTTGCCTGGGGTACCTGAAGAAGGACTGGACCCAAGTGGTACAGGCAGTAACCAAAGCAGATGCTGTGATCTGCCTAACGGTCCTTCGGCAAGGCGAGGAAGTTATTTACTCCTTACACTAAGCCCTTAGCTGACAACCCCTTTGGGAAATTGTCCTTGTTTGAAGAGAGCCATCTTGTTTAAAGGCACTCCTGGCCTTTGGGTCAGTTGTTAGTCAATGATTAGAAGTATGCCTGTAAACTTTAGTCTTTGGGTCCCAATACAGGATGAGTCTGAAGGGCCATCTATTCTAGTTATCTATCCCAATATAGCAAGTCACCCCAAAATTTAGTTACTTAAAAGAACAAGAATGACTTGACTATTTTGCAATGTTTCTGTGAGTCAGGAATTTGGGGCGGGGTCAAAAGAAAGTTGAGACTTAGGGACTTTTGCATGGTTCCCACCAAAATAGGCTAAGTAAATCTAAACCAACAGAAAATTCAGCTGAATATCTCTCCCCACTCCAGTAACCTCAGGGCCCCAGTGTCAGCTTTCTCCACGAGGGTTAGCCTGGACTTTCTCAGAGCAGGGTGATCTCAGGCCAGTCTCAATGTTTCTATGGCAACTGAATATCCTAAGAATAAATGTTCAAGGGACCAACATAAAAGCGGTATCAGTCTTTACAGTCTTGAATGCATGTGTCACTTTTATCGTCAGCTGCTGGAACTCCACGGAAAGGAGACATACTCCCTCTCTATGTCCCACTGGGACAATGTCACAGTCACATTGTAAGAAGAGGACGTCGTGCCAGAGGTGGTATCACAACGAGTTATGGAAAATACTACTGGATACTATCCTGGTTTCTGAGCTCCCTGTAGGTGCGCTGAATCCTTCACTGGGACTACATCACACACCAGCCTCTCCTTTGCGTTCCCTTGCCCTTCCTTCCCTGTCTCAGCTATGGACCCTAAGGCCACCTAATACACCTCTTCATTATCATCTTCGTTGTCCATCTGCCTTCCCAGAAGCCCGGTCTTCAGCAACCCTGGAGCCTTCTATTTTTTCCTTGTTGTGGACAACAATACCCTCTGCTCATTTCTCTACTGTGTCCCTGTCCTCTCCTTATTAATCTGCAGGAAGTTGTAGTGCAGTCTCTAAATATTTACTGAGTTTCAGACTTTTCAATTATCTTCTCCTAGATCATCATCTTCCTCCAGGTTTTGTCTGCAGTGCTCTGTGTTTGTGGACATCCAGCTATTGTGTGCTCTGTGTTCGTGGACATCCAGCCATTGTGTGCTCTGTTTTCATGGATGTTCAGCCATTGTGTGCTCTGTGTTTGTGGACGTCCAACCATTGTATGCTCTGTGTTCATGGACGTCTGGCCATTGTGTGCTCTGGGCATCTGTTTCAGAGTCTCTTCTTACCACAAACCTTTAACCTTTGAAAACTTTCTTCTTTTAGCTCTATAATTTTATCTTGTTTAAATATTCATCTCATCTGTAGTTCACTTTTTATTGTTATTTAATTAATTTATTTGTTTTTTAGTGATTAGAAATAAAATCTTGCTATTTAGTTCAGGATAATCTGGAACTTTTTATGTAGTCTAAGGTGATCTCAAATTTATGATCCTCCTGTCTCCATCTCTTGCATGCTGAGAGTGCTGGAATTAAAGTCATGTGCCACCGCATGTGGCTCTGGTATCTGCTTTTAATATGGTGATATAGAAATTCAAGATAATTTTTATCTACAGAGTGAAACAGTTTTCCCTGTCTTTTTTTCTTTTACATCATTTATGTTCTTTTGTTTGTTTGGTTTTGGCTTTTTTGTTCATCTGTCTGTCTGTCTATTTACTTATTTATTTGTTTTTTTTACATCACAACCATACTTTCTTTTCTCTCCTTTGCCCCCGATCACAACCCCTCTGCTCCACTCCCCATCCTTTCCTCCTCCACTTCTCTTCAGAAAAGGGCAGCCTCCCAGGGAGATCAACCAGCCGTGGTATATCAAGTTGCAGTGAGACTAGGCTCCTCTTCTTCTATTAAGGATAGATGAGGAAATCCAGTAAGAAGAAAGGGTCCCAAAAGCAGGCTTCAGAGTCAGAGACAGCCCTGCTCTCCCGCTTAGGAGACCCACAAGAAGACCAAGCTATACAACTGTCACACATATGCAGAAATCAAGTTTAGGTTTTCTTATTGTCATGTTTTAATTACTAAAATCTCAGCTATATTGTTTCTCCATTATGTTTTTTCTTCTTTTTCAAAATCAGCTTTGCTCTTTGTAACTTTTTTCTTCTATAACCACTACACAATAAATTTATAGAGTTCCCGAAGAAGAAAAAAACCTAATCCTGCTGGGAATTTTTATTGGAACTGTGGCACATATGTAGATTAGTTGGGGAAGATAGAAGTCTTAGGATGCTGTCATTGCACCAGTAATTATGGTGCAGCCCTCCATTTATTCCAATTATTAAAATGTTGTCAATAGTGGAAACACATCAACTCTTCATCTAGGGATGCATCCATTATGCTCTCATTTGCTTTTCAAGACTCAAACAGACTGAGGACTCTGTATTGTTCATTTGACACTAGCTTGAGAATGAAAAGAAAACCAACTAAGGAAATATATAAATACTTCTCTAGCATTATTTAAAATTTATTTTGTAACTAAAAAGAGAAAACAACGTATGGACAAAGACTATGATGAGCACACAGGTTTTCAAAAGACAACAACAACAACAACGATGTTTTGAAGTATAGGAAAAGATACCCACCTTCTCAAATTAGAAAACTTTGAGTTTAAAAAATATTCATAGACTACAGTTTGATTATAACAGTTTGAAAAGAATCATGCTGCTCTGTCAAAAGGTAGGGAAGCCGGCACCACACACATAACTAGTAGATTTTGAATGATGTAATCTTGGGGGAGAAATTTCACCAAGTGCTACAGAAGTTGAAAATGTGAGGAGATCTCAAACTTGCCATCTCATTTTATCATTAAGGACACTCAGATGTCTCTGCAAAGTTGTGTGACAAGGCCTTCCGGTACACCATTATCGATGGGAACAAAAGACTAGACAGTGTTAGAGCCCACTGGTAGCCTGTAACTAGAGCATCATCTATGTGTCCATATCCATACAACAAAATACCATACAGTCTTTGAAAATAATTAGATGCTTCTTTCTGTGGTATAGAGCAATCTCAAAGAATGTGGAAGGGTACCCCAGCTTAATAAAGCAAAAAGAGAGAGAGAGAGATGCATTAATATACATGTTTGCATTCCCATAGAATATCTCTGGAGTGATAATTAAGAATCAGATAATAGTGGTTGCCTCTGGGAAGGACAGCTAGGAACTGAGGGCTGAGGTGGGGAAGACACACTTTATACTCATATCCCTTTGAACTCTTTGATTAATTTTTAACAGTATGTATGTATTATTTTTAAAAATAAATTAAAAACTATTTTAAAACAGTTTCTTCCTCTCACTTAAGTTATAAAATGTCACATATTCAGAAGTCACGTATTCAGAACAGTTTTTTTCTGTTTTGATTTGACCTAGAGGTTTATCCCGTCATATCACTGTATGTTCTTGTGTGCCTTTCTGTACACTCAAAGGAATCCCTGAAAGAAGTATTTTTTTCTCCTATAAGTCAAAGAAAAAAATGTCATGGTTTAAAGTCCATGACAAGGTAACTCCTTTTATTTAAAATGAAATGAAAATTGCAATGATGTTTCATTGTCTTTGAACAATGTTGAAATAAAATCTGAAGAATTCTTTTATTTTTTAGTGCCAGGGCTTAAACCCAGGGTCTTTCTCATGCTAGGTGAGTTCTCTACCACTCCATTAGAGCCCAGATATCTGTAGTATATATATAAGCTTACTAGTGACTCTCACCTAATGCCCATGTTTGGACTTAGTTGTCAATAAGCTATGGAAGATGAAACCAACCCTGACCTCACCTAGGATTTAAACATGTACCTTTCAGAGTTGTGTGTGTGTGTGTGTGTGTGTGTGTGGATGTGGATGTGTACATCTGTGTTCATGTGTGTGATATGTACATCTGTTGCATAAGCTTCCCAGTCCGTTTCCTTCACCCTTTTAGATGATTATATAAAGTAATCACATGCAATGGACAAAGAACAGACATGTAATAGATGATGTTTTCTAGGATTAGGCTGTGGCAAATAGAACAGCCTTGGCGTAGATGACGTTTGCTCAGGTTGGGCCATCACCTCAGCAGTTTTCAAGGGCCTTTCTGAAAGCTGGTGGGTCATCTCCTCTAGTTGAGGTGATAACAGAGATACTGGTGTTTTTGATACTTTAGTAACCAGGGACAGGGTAGGGGTTATAAATGTGGCTTCAAAGTCAGAGTTTGCTGGAAAATGGGAGAATTTCTGTAATCTTAGTTATGAGGCTTTAATCTTGTAAGAGACTGATGAATAGGTTAGGTAGACTGTTGAGCACAAATGGAACTCTTTCTCATAAGATATTACAGAAAGTGTATTTAAAAATGAGGTACACTCGTTGCTAAAATAAGGATGAGCATTCTAGGACAGAGGCGGCAGGCAATGTGAAGCCTGTAACTGTCAAGACAAACTGGGTGTCTCTGCTGACAGGTCGCATGAGAAGTGCCTGGCCAAAGGCTCTTTTATGGAGAGGCCATTTCATCGGGAAGCACCTCAGTCCAGGACATCTGCTCTAGAGCTGCTCCCCAGTGAGTGCAGCAGACGAGCCTACTGTTCTCTATTCTCAGTGCGGCAGCCTGGTACAGCTTCATGCGCGCCGCGACTCACCCTGACCACATTCTCCCCAAAGGACACTGCTTCTGTGCACCACAGTCTTGTCCAAAACTGAGAGAACTTTCCTGGGTCCTGAGAAAACACCACAGAAAGAGTGGACGAGGCTGTATACTCAAGTGACACTTCATTCATGGGGAATGGATGTCCTGTCTCAAACCGTCTGGAAGCTCTGACATGCTTCTCAGAGGTCTTAAGACTGTCAGGATGCCTCAATGCTCCCTGGTATGAATTAGCTCTTTCCACTTCCCTAAGCCATGTTCATGCTCTTCACTTTTGTCAAATAAACACCCTACAATCCTCTGCAGGTTCCGTTTCAAAGGAGACTGAACTATGATGATATATGGCACAATATTATCCTATGTCTAAAGATGGCCAGTGAGAGAGAGAGAGAGCTCACTGACATGAATAGAAACATTTGATACCCCACAGGTGAAAAATAATAGGAACAATCACCAATAATTTTAAGAATATCATGGGAGATGTGTTCTTATAAACATGGCACACCAACAGGACAAGCGGCAAGAGGCTCAAGGAAAAAGGTCTCTCAGTTGACAGCTTCTTAGAAATGAAAAACATCATGGCTGGAATTAAAAACTAGTCATGAAATGTGTTGAGCAGCACCCTGTATATAGCTGGACCTAAGTGATGAGTTATCAGAGGCCTGAGGAAAGACACTGGGGGGTCTTACCACTCACTGAGTAGAACAGACTGGGGACAGCCTGGGACAGTGGTGCTAACAGGGGACAACCTGGGACAATAGTGCTGACAGGGGACAGCCTGGGACAGTGGCACCAAATGACAGACAGGGGACAGCCTGGGACAGTGGTGCTAACAGGGGACAACCTGGGACAATAGTGCTGACAGGGGACAGCCTGGGACAGTGGGACTGACAGGGGACAGCCTGGGACAGTGGCACTGACTGACTGTCTGGGGATAGCCTGGGACAGTGGTGCTGACTGACTGACAGGGGACAGCCTGGGACAGTGGCACTGACTGACAGGGGATAGCCTGGGACAGTGGTGCTGACTGACTGACAGGGGACAGCCTGGGACAGTGGTGCTGACTGGCAGGGGACAGCCTGGGACAGTGGTGCTGACTGGCAGGGGACAGCCTGGGACAGTGGGACTGACTGACAGGGGACAGCCTGGGACAGTGGTGCTGACTGACTGACAGGGGACAGCCTGGGACAGTGGCACCAACTGACAGACAGGGGACAGCCTGGGACAGTGGGGCTGACTGACAGCGAACAGCCTGGGACACAGCAGGCACAGGAAGAGCTTATTCTGAGAATTTCTAGAAGTGGTGGGAGAGTCAAGTGCTCCGGGAACCGTGCAGGGTGGAGAATAAACAACAAAACAAGCATTCTGAATAGGCATTTTGGACATAGTGCTTAGAGCCCGGCTTCACCTGTGACGTTAATCTTATCTGTGTGGGTGTTGGTTTTCAAAGACTTTGTTTTGATTCTTGACGAAAGGCTGACAGTAGCAACAGGCAATCCAAACTGAATGTTGAGGGAATGACTGGGTAAACTGAGGGTTTAAGGGAAGTCTAATTCTGACTAGGAAGAGTCCTGCATTTTTGTCTACAGGAGAAGTGGATGGCAAAGACAAAAAAACAGAACAGAACATGTGCAGGTTAGCGGCCCTGATCCTCTGAGTGGGGAAACCCAGCTCCCTAAGGGGCAGCATTGTTCATCTTACTGATGAGTTGGATTGGGCCAAGACTAACAAGCCAGCCGAGGGAAGCAAAGGGGCTGTCGCCGTCTCCACCACTGGCTTCAGAACTTCCTTCCCACATTAGTCCCACAGTCCTTCTTCATCTCTGTCATGGAGAGCAGAGGTTAAACCAATGGCTTTCAAAGGTTTCTCTTCGGATGATCAGTTCTGCCTGCTGGCAGCACCTCCATGATACCCCAGTCATTCACCCTCGTCACAGAGAGAAAGCAAACATAGGATAGGGTTCATAGACAGAACATTTGATCTGTTGACGTTGTCACCCTTTGATTGGCAGGTTGGACACAGCGCCGCAGACAGCCTGTGCTTGTCCTGTGGGCTGCCCTGCTCTCCACAGAGGGTCTGTTGGGTTCAGCTGTGTTTTGACACATCGGCGGCGGCGTTGTCTCTCTCCTAACTCAGTGCTGCGGATGGACAAGTCCACATATTACCCACAGTCTCAGTCTCCTTTGCCACATTAAGCGGCTCCTGCCTGAGTCTGGAAGAGCACTGGAGAGCTGAGCTGTGAGGAGTGATGCACACGTCCCACTGTATCTTAAGGGAAGCGGCAGTTCCTCGGCCGTGTTGGATGGCTTTTTTATCTCAACACTACAATCTCTGGGGCCCACTCTGGGCTCTCAACATGTCCCTCTTTAACTCCACTTCTTACTTTTAGCTGCCTAGACTCGGCTACCCAAGTGGGGGTGGAGATGTGGATAGGCGATCTTAAATCACCCTCATTTTCCCAAGTTCCTCTGCAGTTTTGGGATGAACATATGGCAATGTTATGTCTATTTGAAAAAGCTTTGCATCATATGTCTGTACAACTGCTCACTCTCCCAAGACAAAAATTCTTTTCCTGTTATTGCCCATTTGCTGACTAAAGAAATTATCCTCTTTATGTATTCTGCTACTTTACCTTGATATTTTATGTTTAATTATGTAGCCCTCAGTCCATAATCTACATCTTCATCAACTCAGGCCATTTTGTTTCTGTGAATCCGAAGCTTAACAGTATGCTAGGAAATAAAAGAGAGAGGTTTTTAAAAATTCCTCTACTCTTTCAAAGATTTTTTTTTTAAACATCATAGAATCGTAAGAAACTGAGTCAATAGGGAAAGGCAAATAAATTCTTAGCTGTTTCTTATTCATTCCCTAATTGTGATAACTAGCAATAATAGCACATCTTCAAACTTTATCCCAAATACTCCAACTCCACCTCATCTGCGGGACGATGGAAACAGTTCTACTTACCCCGTGAAGGTGGTCACTGCCGAGGCTGCAGATGCAAGGAAGCCTTTGACCCATGCCAGCACTGAGCTCCACGGCAAAGGCAAGAGCTGCAGCGATTCTAGCTGCAGCCAGTTTTTAAACAGCAAACTTGGGGGAACAATGGGGAGACTCTCCACTCATCTAAGCTTCAGAGCCTAATACTGGAGGCCTGTTGCAGGTTTTTTTTTTACCATAAGACGTGCAACCCGACACCTTCATGTAATATAAATCCCTTCAACCATGCTAACATACATGAATTCTTCTTGGAGTGCACCTGTGCTGTGCTGAATGTCTTTTAGCCATGTCACGCCAGAGTGAATGGTTCTAACTTGTGTTTCTTCTTCTGATGATGATAGAAACTTGAGTCTGCTACACTAATGGAACCAACTGTCAACCGAAGCTTGTGATCTTCATGAGAGCCCATCAGGAGCGTAAGGTTGGGGCAAAGCATCATTTAAATATTTTAAGGTCGAAATTCGACAATTACATTGCCATCCAGCACTCTGTGGATGTTTTGCTGAGGTCTCACATCAATGTGTTTGAAGTAAGGAGGTTTAGCGGGTTGACCTGCAACTTCTTGGAGAAGTTCTAGTACATTAGCTAATGCAGGGCAAAACCGAATCAGAACTGGGCATCATGTTTTGCACATAAACCAAAGCTATCGAATTTGTGGCTTTTGCTAGCTTTGCAGAAAAGGACTTTTAAAAATACTTCTCTTGATAGTGTAAAACTAGCAAAAGCCACAAATGGAGTGGGTTTTCACCTCATGGAAAACCTTTTGCATCACGCCACTCTGGACAGCCCCTGTAGTACTTTGCGGTTTATAGCTCCAATCTTGGAAGCTTCTTAGCTCCTGGAGAAGCTGAACAAGTTCCACACAGACCACCAGAGTGGTCTATGGGAGACTGCCCACTGCATCAGTGGCTAATGTTTCTCCATCCACTTCCAGCTTCATAACAGTAGGACCAAAAAGTCCTACTCGGGTAAGCAATTTGATGACCCCAGGTGAGCAGGTGGTGGGAATGCCAGGCATTGGTGTGTCTAAAAGTGAGTGTGTGGTGGGATGAAATGGATCAGTCCAGCTGAAAGAGAAGTGAGAGCTTTAAGAGATCATGAACAGTGTTTGAGAATATTTCAGGATTCAAAGATCAAATTATTCTATTGAGCAGACCTGAATAAAATATCCGACAATGTGAGACAACTTGGTTTTTAGGTCTATCTATTGTCTATCTGCTTGTCTCTCTACATATCTTTCTACTCATCTACCAGGAAAACAAACAAAATGATGATAGGTTATGCCCATTCTTACCTGAATAGTAGAGCTAGAGATGGGAAATAAAACGATAAAACCTCTTTCTACTGCATGCTATTGAAGGCCATGGTTTAAACCTTTAATCACACTGCTTTGCTGGCCTTTCATCCACCTGTTGGGACAATTGCCACTTCACAATTGGAGCATCCTAACTTTCTACTTGATATTGCTGGTGATGCTTTTTAATATTCATTAAGAGAACTGACACAATGAATTGGAAAGGGGAACAGGTGAGTTCATTTGATCCTTTTAAAACCATGCAGCAGAAAGACTATGAGGAGTGCTGCCCGGGGAAGAAGTAGTCTTTAAACTGACCGTGGTATCATTGAGTTGGGCAGTGCTAGATGATTGATTGAATGACTTACGAGCCTCGACGCCCTTGACTGACTGAAAAGCAGCCATATGCATAGTGTATTCATTACACTGTAATCTCTCTGTGTTTATGCCAATGGTCAAAGACGAATGAATCGCACACTATAAAATAATACATGTGATCAGTGGTAACAAGGAGAGGGACATTGCTACTATCACAGCCAATCAAGAACTGCCAGGGAGGTGTCGCTGGAAAACTGATTCCGGGCTGGGACTTGCTAGAAGAGCAGAGTTCACTGGGCTGTGAAGGAAGAGGCCTTCCCTAGGCAGCAGAAATCATGTGCAATGGCCCCATGGTGTGCAGAGGTCGGGGCCCTTGACAACCATGAAGGTACCAATACGTGCTTTGGAAAGTTCTGTTAGGAAAAGCCATTGTATGTATGCCGAGGGCACGAGGTCTTTCCAGGTGGTTTAGCAATGGAATATTAAAGTTTTGAAAATAGGTATTCAAAAAGCCGGCCTTGGTCAGGTCTAGAGTGTCACAGAACCCAACTGACAAATTCACTGTGCCAATCTCCCCTCCCCATCACTAGAAATAATGACAGAAATGAAGGCTCAGCTCAGAGCTCAGGGTTTCAGCAGACCATGATCCAGTTCAGTACAGGCTCCATATCTAACCTGAAACCAGACATGATGCTTTGCTTCTCAAAAAAGAACTTGCTTAGAATTCGTTTTGAACCTCTGTCACTCTGACAGTGTGGGAAGCATTCTATCGGCCGCAGAACTGGAAGAAGAAATCTACAGCTCTTTTCCCGAGGGCCAGAGCCAGATCCACCTTTCACCTGGGACCCTGCACACATACATCTGGAAAAGCCTGGGATGGGGGTGAACCCCAGTGAAGAAGCTGGTGTTCCGTCCTGAGAAGTGTGTGAGGTCCAACGGCATTGCTCTCACCTGTGGACAGCACGGTGTCTAAGAGCAGGCAAGGCAAAGTCTGTGCTGTGCCACTGAACTGGTGAAGCCTAGCGGCTCCTTCCATTAGGACCTCCTGGAGAATCTCCCCGGGCGGTGCTGGAACTTTACTCAGCTAAGCCATTCTCAACCCAAGCTGCTCTTACTGAATCTAGGGTCCTGCTGGCGTTTGTCATGGCTGACACGGAGTCTCAGATTCACCAACAATCATTTGGGTCTGGCTAATGAGGTTGTCCGTGTCCGGTTTTTGAGCATGACATTGGGATGGTGCTGACTATGGATATAAGGTGTTGATTTCCCCTTCTCTTGCCAACCGTGTATAATTGATGATCCTTCCTGCCAGGATAAGTTCCTGAGCACGAGATTCACTTTAGTAGCAGTTTTTGCTTATTAAACAAACCATCGCGGGTTTTTGTTTACTTCTACAGCCATCACAGAAGCACAAAACAAATCAGCCTAATTCTGCCGTGAACTTTGCTTTTGACATCTTTCTATTTTTCAAAGAGAATAAATGTGCTGCTGCCGGCTGCTCTCTCAGACTGAAGAAGCAGAGAGCTATTTTTGAAGCGCCTTAAATCAGAAGCTATGGCTTTTTACAAAAGCAGCCCCACAGGACATCGAGACTGTGTTGCGAAACATGTGATAAAAAAAAAAAAAAGGAAGAAAGAAACAAACCGTAAAAATGAACTGGGATCACCCTGTAATTGGGCAGACAGGGCTTCCCGCAGTCCTACGTGTTTTTAAAAGCCATTGCTTCTGCAGCCTCACCTTTTTGCAGGAAGACACTGTACACAAAATCTCCAATTGCCAAGCAAATCACAGCCAAGAGTCAGACCCCCTGTTTAGAAGAGACCTTTCTCCCCTCAATATTCTCTTTTATTGATGTTATGGGAAGAAATTAGAGACACACAAAGAGTCAACAGTGGTTCTGGTGAAAACGCAAGTCAGGTACAAAGAACTCCGAGAGCGCTCTCCCACAAGCCAGCAACGAAGCTGCCAGGGTGGAATCAGATGATGTCGTAAAGTTAATTGTTTTACTGCTGTGCTTCAAGGCAGACACCTTGCCTGGGAGAATGGCAGATGAGTGCTTTGTAAATAAAATGAATTATCATCCTTATTATTTTGCTTAGTTTTGTTAAATAGCTGCTATCTCTCTAACCAGAATGAGGATAGGGAAAGCAGGAATTCTGTATGGCTTAGAAATGATGGCCATCATTCATTCATGCAGCTCATCCCAGAATCTACCTGGGATCCTGAAGATGGTAACTTCAGTAAACTTGTCTCTCTCCTGTTTCTTCTCTGAAGTGCGTTCCCAAATAATTACAACACTTTCCTTGTGGAGGGCAGAGCAGCAGGAAATGCTGAATATGCATATTGTTATTATCTACAGGTAATATTTAATGGCTGTTCACTCACTTGTGGCTTTGAATTCAAATATATTGAGAACCCCCCACACACACACACATGGGATAAACATTTAAGGTGCTTGCTTCCCATCTTCCACTTATGGGAACACTTTTTAAGTCCCATTTTATGGGTGTGCAGGCATGGAAAATTATTATTCTAGAAATCTGGCAAACTTGTAGGTCAAAAATTTTTAGGAATGAATAGTATTCAAGAAGGCTGCATCAGAAGACGTTGGTACTTTCTTCAGTTATAATTTCTTGGCATGTTAATATACTCTCTAAAATATATGACAGTGTTCTCCTTACAAGACTCTTGCAGGAGAGATGGTGCAGTGGTTGAGAAAACATAGTATTCTTGCAGAGGATCTGAGTTCGGTTCCCAACACTTACACAAGATGGGCTCACAGCCTCCTGTAACTACAGCTCTAAAGATTCAACAACTTCAGTGGGTGCCTGCATTCACATGCACACCCTGTCCCCCAGACACACAGAATACACATAATTAAAACCCTTCTTTTAGAAAGATATTTTTGTGAAAAATCTATTGTACAGAGTTTTGATAGATAAACATGAATGTAACGCTCTCCTTCCACTGAACTGAATACATTTATAAATCTCACTGTTTTATGAAACTAACAAATCTTTCCTGAAAGGGTACACTTCACATTGGCTTTTCTGAAAGGATTTCACAAGAGTAAGGAACAGGGTTCAAAATTATGGGGCAGGGAGTTATATCCTACTTTTTAAAAGTAGGCTTTAAAATTTACTGTGGTTTCTCCATACTTTAAAAAACACCTTCTTGTGATACTGGTGAATTACAGTTTTCATCCATATGTTTATGGCATGTAAACTTCCTAGTACGGATGGATAGACAGGGACGTTATTCTTGGAATTTGTTGACAACATGGGTACAATTTTTCACTTCTCCTGTTCTCAGGGAATTCTGTAAAGTCGTAAATTTAATGTTAGCTGGCTAGCATGTTTCTAGTTAGAAAGGAAGAAACTTTAACACAATGGACTGCCTGGTTTCAGGGACGTCTTGGTGCTATATTAGAAAAGCAATGTGTCTTGGCTGGTGACCACTGATCTAGATGCTGGAAGGACAGTCTACTGGACTTGAACGTAGCCAGTGTGGCAGGGTGACCCCTGGTCAATGATTCTGAGGTTTGTGTACAAAGCAAAGCCACAGAAAGAACAAGACTAAACAGGAAGGAAGGAATGCAGGTGGCTAGGCAGTGAAAAAGAACCTGCTGGAAAACTGGTCTGAAGTTTCTCTTTGGCATGGTCATTGAAGGCAAGATACTAACACTTAACGCTCCAATTTAACCACCTCTGACCCTGCTCAGGAGCCAGTAGGAATCTGTCATAGAGTCATTTCCTTTGTTTGTGTGTGGTGTGTGTACATATGTAATCTTGAGGGTAGTTTCAGGCATGCATGGTGAGTGTGTGTGTGTGTGTGTGTGTGTGTGTGTGTGTGTGTGTGTGTGCAAGTAGAGGTCAGAGGTCATCATCTGGCAACTTTCTCAGTGGCTCTCTGCCATGTTTTCTGAGGCAGGTATTAGGGCTACCATGGCTGTGATGGAACACTATGATCAAAAGCAACTTGGGGAGGAAAGGTTTTAAGGGAAACCAAGGCAGAAATTCAAAATGGGTAGGAATCCAGAAGCAGGAGCTGATGCAGAAGCTGTGGAAGAGGGCTGTTTACTGGCTTGCTCCTCTTGACTTGCTCAGCCTGCTTTCTTGAACTACACAGGACCATCAGCCCAGGGCATCTCTACCCAAAGTAAGTTGGGCACTCCCGTATCAATCGTTAATTAAGAAAATGCCCTGCAGGCTTGGCTGCCTACAACATAATTTTAGAGAGGCATTTTTTTTCAGCTGAGGCCCCCTCCTCGAAGATGATTTTAGCTGGTGTCAAACTGACATGAAATGGCCAGTATGCAGGCAGGGGGATTATTACAACGAAGGGACACTGTCATTGTCATGGTTGAAGTCTATGATGCTCCCACAGGCTCCAGCCTAGGGCGCTGTTTTGAGGCTATGGCATATTTGTGAGGTGGGTGTGACTAGGGTGACTTGGAATTTACACCTGCCCTGGCTCTGCTCACACACTGTGCTGCCAAGGAAGGCATACGCTCATGTAGTGAGAGAAGGCCAGTTGCCTTCCTCCTCCATATCAATGACTGCATCCCTTTGAAATCAGATGTCCAAACAATCCTATCCTGTCTTAATTACTTCTGTCAGGTATTTGATCATGCAAATTAGAAAAGTAACCATTAAATCTGTGTGTTTGTATGTAACACTTTTCATTTTGATTAGTTGAAAAATGTGTAGAATTTCAGCATATATTCTACACATACTCTCTCTCAATGACAGGCACTTATATAACCATGCGTTCACAGTGCACATCAAAACCAGGCAATGGTCATCAACACAATATTATCTGTTATGCAAACTGCCCAAGTCTTCATGAACTTTAAAAACTATTTGAAATTTTATCATATGTACAGATTGGAGTAACCAATACCACAATTAGGTTGTATAAATCTTCATCAACATAAAGAAAACACTTTGTATTGTCCTCAAATAGTCCAAGTCTTCTGATTCCAACCTTGGCAAATGATCCTCTCTTCCCTATCACAAAGCCTTGTCTCTGAAATTGTGGCGCAAGAACCATTGTAAGGCGTGTGTGTATGTGCGCGTGCAGTGTGTGTGTGTTCATCTTAAAATGACTCTTGATAGCCGCAGGCAATGTGTGTGCAGCTACTTGAAGCTGGAAAGGGGGAGAAGTCACAAGCAACACACTTAATACATAAGATAACAAGGCTTAACTCTATGTGACCTATAGGACATTCACTTAACATTTAAGAAAACTCATAGGCTCAAAGTGCAAGGGTGAAAAAAGATATTCTGTGACTGGAAACCAAAAGTGAGCAGAGGTGTTGGTAATTCTCTTCTCTCTCAGAGGACACTAGTTAACCACTGCCAAGAGACGGATGTGTCAATCAACCAGAAAAAGGCTGTCTTAGCTAGTGTTTCTATTGCTGTGAAGAGACACCATGACCACTGCAACTCTTATAAAGGAAAAAACATTTAATTGGGGTGGGTTACATTTTCAGAGGTTTAGTCCATTATCATCATGATGTGACATGGTGGTGTATGGGCAGACGTGGTGCTGGAGAAGTTGCCTACATCTTGACTTGCAGGCAACTGGAAGTGGTCTGAGATACTGGGCATGGCTTGATCATATATGATACCTCAAAGCCAGTCTCCACAGTGGCACACTTCCTCCAACAAGGCCTATCTACTCCAAGACAGTCACATCTCCTAATAGTGCCACTCTTTTTGGGGGCCAAACTACCACAGAAGTCATAATTAAGAACAAACACACACACATATGTACACTCAATATTAGAATATATGAACATATATGAAGGAATCTCACACAGAACTGAAAAGAGAAGTGGTCGGTAGGACAATAAGAGAGAATTCCAATACCTTGCTTCCAGTAACAGACAGAAAATCAACAAGGACAAGATCTCTTGAGTAACACTGAAGACCACACAGACCATTCCATTTAACAACAGAGGAATGTATATCCTCACGTGTTCCCACAGCATCCATGCCTTATGTCATAAAATAGTTGACAAATGAATGAGTTGACTGAAATTCTCTCAAATATGTTTCCTGATCACAACATGAAAAATTAAAAAACAGCGGCAAAGAGAAAATTGGAAAGTTCACAGATGTGTAGAAGTTCAACAAAACTCTTGAATAACCAATGTATAAAAATAATCCAAGAAAATTGGGAAATACCTTTAGAAAAATTCAAATTTGAAAAAGCACAACTCCACTGAAACTTGGCAGATACAGCAAAAGCAATATTAAAAGGAATATCTCTAGTAATAAATTCATATATTAAAATTTTAAAAGACATCTTAAGCAGATAGTATATCTCAGATAATAAGAAAAAAGAGTTAACTAAATTCAGATCCTAACAGAAAGAGGGGAACATTTTGAAAGAAAGATAGATGAAAAGGTGAAAAGAAAATAATTGTTAACATTGACTTGGTTTTGTAAAAGCTAAAATTCACAAAATTTCACAAGATTATTTGAGGGAAAAAGAATATTCAAGTAGCAAGGATCAGACTAGAAAGATGAGATGCTAAAGCTGACATCATGAAAATAAAAAGAATCATAAGCAACTGTCTTTTAAAAAAAATTATGAACCAACACACTAGATAATCTAGAAAATCATGAAGAAATTCCTGGAGACAATATACCAAGATTGAGTCAAGAAGAAATAGAATTTTTTTTCTTTCTTTTCTTTTTTTCTTTTTTTTTTTTTTTTTTGGTTTTCTGAGACAGGGTTTCTCTATGTAGTTTTGGTGCCTGTCCTGGATCTCGCTCTGTAAACCAGGCTGGCCTCAAACTCACAGAGATCTGCCTGGCTCTGCCTCCCGAGTGCCGGGAGTAAAGGTGTGCACCACCACCGCCTGGCTTGAAATAGAAATTTTGAGCAATTGACTAATAAGAAATCTAACTAGTGTTCAGAAACTCTCCCTTTGCTTTCCAAGAAACCAAAAACCTCCCAAACAGGAAAAGCTGAGGATGTGGTGGCTTCACTGGTGAATTGTACCAAACATTTAAACACATTATCAGAGGCAGGTGGAGAGATGGCTCAGTTGTTGAGTACTTAGTGCTCTTCTGTGACTCCAGCTTCAGGGGATCTGCTGCCCTTTTCTGGTCTGCACATGTGTGTGTATGTGTGTGTGTGTGCGCGCGTGCGCGCGTGTGCGTGCATGCACACACACATTAAATCATGAGAAGATGAGAAGAACATCAGCTTTGGCAGAATTTGAAAACCATCTTCTGACACCAGGATTCCCTTATAACCTATATTGGTAAAAGACAGTACAAGATAACTAAATACTAAGATACTAAACGAAGTCAGGTATAATCTCCAGTGAGATGTCAGCAAACCAAATTCAATAACACATTTGAGTCGCCCATCAGGATCAGTGATAAAATATCCCTGGGTTGTCAGAATGGTTCACCATTCAAAAGCCGATCAACATATCATATCACAGTAGAACAAACGATAAACAGGATATGAACATTTCAAAATATTCATTTGACAAAATTCAACTCTCTTGCATTATCAAAACAAACCAGGAGCAGCAGGAACTGATATCAACCTGACAGAGGTGGCGTGTAAAGAGCCCAGGACGACACCACATTCCTGTGTGAGAAAGGAAGGTTTTCTGTCAAATAAGGAACGATACAAGGATGCTCTTCCCATTCAAAATGGTACCTACTACATATGATAGAGAAATCAGGCAATAAAGAAAGCAAACCATAATCAATTTGGGAAGGAAGAAATAAAATGTCTGTTCATACATGATGTGATGTTACATGGAAAACACATACATACATACACATATATACATGCAAACACATACACACATGTGTGCAGAGTTAGGAGTGAAGTTGTGAGACACAAGACAGGTGCACACACACACACACACACACACACACACACACACACACACACCACAATCTGTTGTGGGGTCTAGTCTGTTTGATAGTCTCCCGGTGAGGCCCAATCTGGCTTCACACTTTGAGGTCCCCCCCCCCTCAGTCTTCCAAGTGTTACAACATGCAACACCATACCTGTAATGTTTGTGCAAATCATTAACAACCTCAAAAGGAAGTCAAATAAAGCACTCATGAGTAAATTTAACCAAGGAAATGAGAGACTTGTTTACTGAAAAGGAGAAAAAAAGTGCACAAAGAAACTCAAGACTCAATGAGATGAAAAAAATAGCCTTCCCTAGAAATCAGAGTTAATATGAAGAAAACTGTTCCCATTATCTAAGGCAATCTACAGCTACTTTTAAATGGAAATAGGGAAAACGGTCCTGAAATTCTGAAGACAAGACAAAGGATGCCAAGTAGTCAGAATGATTTTGAGAAAGAAGAAAAAAATCTGGCTCCAGGTTTTATTATTATTATTATTATTATTATTATTATTATTATAAGACCATCTAAGACTCGAACAATATGGGGTGGGGGTTTGAGACAGGGTTTCTTTGTGTAGCTCTAGCTGTTCTTGAACTCACTCTGTAGACCAGGCTGGACTTGAACTCAGAGAACCTCCCACCTCTGCCTCCCAAGGGCCGGAATTAAAGGCGTGCTCCACCACCGGCCAGCTCTAAAAACTTATTTTTAACCCACAGATTAGTGTAGCTCTCAGCCCTCACCAGAGAAACTCCTTTTTATAGCTAATACTGAGACTCAGCATCTGTTAAACTTCAGAAAATAAGTAACCATAGAATATTCAGCCCTAGCTGGGCATCAGTGGTGCACACCTTTAATCCTAGCACTAGGGAGGCAGATCCAGGCAGATCTCTGTGAGTTTGAGGCCAGCCTGGTCTATAGAGCAAGATCCAGGAAGAGAAACCCTGTCTCAAAAAAAAAAAAAAAAAAAAAAAAGAATATTCAGCCCTAAATAAGATGTATATCACACTGGCTCCCCCAAAGGCTCAGGTGTCATCCAGGAAGAGGAACAGAAAGAGGGGCCACTGCAGGCACATATGAACTCACAGCGCCTGTTGTTGACAGCACAAGGTCAAGCCAATCAAAATGCATGGAGGAAGGCTCACAGATGGATTCTGGGTATGAGAGAGTCATGTGACCTTGGATAGGTTGCCCACACTACATGGCTTACATCCATGAGCATGTGGGTAGCACTCATTTTATTCAGTGGGTTAAGCATAGAAAAGGATGTGAGGGTCTGGACAGATGGCTCGGTGGTTAAGATCACTTGCTGCTCTTGCAGAAGACCTGGGTTCAGTTCCCAGCACCCACCTGGGGATTCACAACTGTCTGTAACTCCAGTTTGGGAATCCAGAACTTTCTTCTTGCCTCTTCAGACACTAGGCACATATGTGATACACATATATACACACAGCAAATAAATATGTTTACCCTAAAGTAAAAATGAATTCTCTTTTAATTAAGGACATGAAGTTGGGAGGAAGATGAGTCGGGGACTCTGGGAGGAGTCTGGGAGGAGGTAGATATGGTCTAAATACATTGTACACATATATGAAATTCTCAAAAAAAAATAAAGTATTTTAAGAGTTTTCTGGTGTACTGCATAAGGAAAATAATCAACAATCACTCTTTGAGCTCAATGAATAAGTCATCAAATAAACATTTTTGAGATGGAAATTTTTACAGCAGAATCCACACATGATCAGACAGTTTCACTTTGGTGTATTTAGGAGAAGAATCAAAGTCCAGATCTTTGCACTCTTGTGTCCACTACAGCATTATTCCCAGTGCTCAGCAGACGCAAGCAACCTCGAAGCTCAGGGAAGAGTGGGTGAAAAATACACACACAGTGGGTTATTAGTCAGTCATAAAAAAGAAATCTTGTCATGCGCTACAACAGGGGTCTTAGAGATATTACACTAAGTGAGATAAGCTGCTCGTGAAAGGATGGGGCCTGCCCACACTCCTCTGGGTAGCTAAAGTCATCAAGCTCAAAGAAAAAGAGAAGAACAGCAGTCACCGGGGCTTGGGAAGTGGCAAGGCAGAGGAGAACTGGGTGGGAGAGAACTCCAGGCATGCCGGGTGAAGAGGTTCTAGAGCTGCTCTGTGCCACACTGAGCTCACGCTTAACGCTCCCATGTGCTTCCTTCACGACTGCATTCAAGGGGTTGATTTCTTGTAATGAGCTTTTAACCACAGTTTATTTTAAACAGTGTGGATATTTTTCACGGCCAAGTTCATGACTGATCCCTGTGTGTCACACTAAGATAAGGCAGTCCTTGTGTTCTGGTGGTTTTCAGAATTTAGAGATGATATGTTGAACAAATTAGATGTTTTAAGCAATACAGTCTAAACAATGGTCTAAGCACTTGAGTAGCTTGTTAGGTATTGACAGTGATGTGATATGGAGGGAAGTCAGTGCTGTCTTCTGGGAAAAAGAAGGATGTTTGCTGTGGAGTCAGTTCTAAATTCAGATGGCTTAAAGCTTTGTTTCTTTGCTGATCACATAAGAAATCTTTGGGAGACAATGAATTACAGCATGTATGATCTTCTGTCATTCCCACTGCACTCTATGAAAACTGTACTTTTCCACGTGTATTAAAATTACTCTTTTGACATATATGTGGTTATATGTATATCATATATATCCATTACATATATATCATTATGTTCTTAGAAGAGCTAGTCTGTACTTGGGTATGATGACTGATTAGGTCGTTTAGAAAGCATTCAATATGTTTAATGATTGCTTCAGAGAGATAAAAAAGTATTTCTATTAAAGGACTTAATAATCTACGGGGGGAGAATATATTGCTACTACATTATTATTTAATATTAGCATATTCCTATTTAAGTTCATGGATGCCAGTGGTATGTTAAGAGTCCCAGGCAGTAGCAGGTCATTGCATTTGGAGACAAAGTGCTCACTGAGGGCTGGGTTCTGAGGCTTGCCTAGGAGTTTGAGAACCACTAGTGAGGCTGTGTTCTTCAGGGCAGAGAGCATGAGCAGCCAGCCTTCCAGATCTTAGATTCTGTGCCTCCAGATTCTGCCAACTGTGGGTTGGCAGCATTTGAGAAACTGAGTCAGTACTGCGCATGCAGAGATGATCTTCTTGTCTTTATTCCCCCATCAGTGAACTTCGTTTACATACATTTGCATCGTACTGCATGTTAGCGACCTAGAGACAACTGAAGTACATGGGGGCTGTGCAGAAGAGGCTGGCAGATACTCCGCCTTTTTGCAGAAGGAACTTGAACCTCTGTATATTCAACTATTTCATCAAATCCAAGGACGCCAGGAGACAGCTGTCCTGAGTGTAGTCTATGGTCTCAGTGCATGACTGTGATTTGTTTGTTTGTTTGTTTTTCAAGAAAGGGTTTCCCTGTGTAGCTTTGTGCCTTTCCTGGGACTCACTCTGTAGCCCAGGCTGCCCTCGAACTCACAGAGATCCGCCTGCCTCTGCCTCCCGAGTGCTGGGATTAAAGGCGTGTGCCACCACCGCCCAGCTTGCATGACTGTGATCTTAGGTGGACTGTCCATGAGCACCGACCAAGCCCCTCTCACAGATGTCCTGGGGCATCCTATCAAGAGACACAGCTCCAACACCAACCCCTGGCTTGGCATCTGGCTCTGCCAGTTCTTAGGCAAACGACCTGAGCTCTGCCTTATCTTCCTCATCTGTAGAACGGGAATCATAAGAGTATTACTTTGCGGGGTCAGTATGAGAATTAGAGAAATCAACAGTTCCACATTACTTAGAAGAAGCAGGCACTTGGGGAATGCTGCACATGTGTTTGTTAAGTAGAAGAAACAGTACTGTCAGGAGGCACAGTGACGTCTGCAGTGCTAACGTCGGAAGCAAGAGGAAAGTCCCTGGGGCTAGGGTGGCTTTAACGTCTCTCCAGCCGGGGTCCTGCACAAGCGAGGGAGGCAGCTCAGGCTCCCAGCTCTGCGACGAGACACGCTGCAGAAGCACGTCCACACTTTCTTCCTGCTGCTGCTTTTCTCTCTTCACTTTGATTGCTTGGGGTTGGGTTTGCTTTGGTTTGGTTTGGGGCAAGTTCTTGTGTAGCTCGGGCTGCCTTTGAATCGGCCTTCAATTTCTGTTTTTCCACCTTGGCTCCTGGGTGCTGGGATTGTAAATGTGTTCAGCTCGGCCTGCCTGTTACCTTTTATAGTCACCTGCTGTTTGTGTCACATTATTGACACTCCACTAATGGTAATTATATTTAGCTTTCTTTACGATACATTTTAGTCAGAGTCCTGACAAATTTTAAAAGACTGATTTCCTTTTCTAACATTTATTTTCTCTTTACTTTGTGTGTCTTTCTTCTGTGTGAGCGTATGCACACGTGTGTTTGTGTGCAGGTGCCCACCGAGGCCATAACAGGGCATAGATCACCTGGAGTTGAAGTGGCAGGTGTTTGTGAGCCGCCGACTTGGGTTCTAGGATCTGAACTCTGGTCCTTGTAACCGAGGTGTAAGCACTCTAGACCACTACACCATCTCTTCAGCCCAAGAAGGCTAGTGTATAATGGCAGAAAGAAAAAAAATTAAGAAGAGCATAGTTTCTTGAAGAATGGTTTAGAAAACTTTGGCTTAGACAAAGGCACAACCTTGTGGCTTTTGCCTGGTTTTGAGACAATGGTCTCACGCTCTTCCCTTGCCCATCTCGACAAAGTGCATAGTTTTGTCTGTCTGCCTTCCAAATTTGCCACTTGCCTTGTCTAGCTAAACTGCATCCTCAAACAGAAGTGGGCGGGGGCGTAAGCTCTGCGAGCTGTTGCCTGAGTGGACTCTTTTCTCTGCCCAGAGTGTTGGGTCCAGCTATCTGAGGAGTTCCGCTAATTGCCTCATTAGGCAATCTCAGTGCAGAGACAATATTTAAGTACATCAGTGCAACTCCTGGGTATATGTAGGCCTTAATAGCAGATGAAGCCAAATGAGCTGAAATGGAAAATTTATTTCTTTTTTAATAAACATTCTTAAATTCTCATTAAAAACAGACAGTACACAATGCATGCTTTTCAGCAAGATATAGTCCTTGTTGTAAACACTTCCAAGCCATTTAGAGAGGCTTTGGAATAGCGTCTGTAAATTTTCCAACACTTCCAAGCATCGGATGCTTAATAAGAGCTTTATATCCCTGAAGTTAGATGTACAATGTGTGATTCGTAACAACCCGATTCACAATGTATAAACTTAAACATAACGCAAACCTTCACAGAGAGATGGCAGCCTCTAAAGATACGTGGGGTTTCTGCCGTTTTATGCCAAACCATCTCCAACAATGGTTACAGAAATCCAGACCTAGTTGCTTAATGTCCCTGGTGTCCCTGTGTGGAGGCGCAATAGAAATGGGGACACTGACTGACATGGAGAGTGCATGTTTAGCCACCCATTTGTGTTCTAAGGTGATCATACGAAGAAAAGGTGCCTGAAGGTCGAAGACCTGCAGACCCCTCCCTCCCTCCCTCCCTCCCTCCCTCCCTCCCGCCTTGCTGTGTCCCTCGTTCCCTGGTCCCTACCCTCACACCAGCTATCAGGGCAATGGCCTGCTTGCCCTGTATGCAAGCCTCCCGGCTGCAGCACCACCATCTTGCTCTCGGCAGAGAAGCTCTCTCAGTCTCGGCTCCACCCTGGCGTGTCTGGCCTCGAAAGCCTTTTCCCTATTGGCTACGGGAGTTCGGATTTGGTCTTCGTTGTGTGCTGTAACCTGGGTTTGGCAGCATTTCCAGAACCGTCTTCCTCTTCTCTCTGCCCTGACGTCGCCCCAGCAGGCAGAGAGATGCTCCTGGGGTTGCCATCGCTCCCTCGGTCTGTGACCAAGAAAACAATGTGCCCCTCCCACTCTGCCTGATCCCGCCCCCACCCCTGGGTGTTTATTTCCTTTACTCACATGTCGCTATCCCAGAACACCCAGGCGCAGGACTGTTTCTACCGTCGGAAGGACCACTCAGCCCAGAGAGCGTCCAAGTCCTTGTGCCCGCTTAGTGGGACACACTTCTCCACTGTAGGGTGTGGCTCAGCGTCCTTTGTTTCTCTGTGACGGAACATCCACTAGAAATAACCCGAGGGAAGGACGTATTTTGGTTCAGTTTCATAGAATTCAGTCTCTGCTCACTGACACCACTGGCTTGGGCAGAACAAGACAGAACGTGGTCATTTCACTTCCTGGGGGGTTGGGAACAGAGGAGGGGACACAGGAAGGGTCAGGTCAGGGTATAACCCCCAAGGATGTGCCTTCCGTTATCTGCTTCCTCCAACGAGGACACACTCGGTACCTTTAACCCCCCCTCCCCCGCCACACAGGGCCAGAGCATTCTGAGCCTATCAGGGTTTGATGAATGACTTGTGGGATCAGGGCCCCGGGTTCCAGTTGTCTCTGTAAATGCCATCACACATTCCCTCTAACCCTTAGGCCTTCCTTGTCCAATTGAGTTGATAACCAAACTTAACCACCACTGGTTACCACTTAAATGTTTATGTGTGCTTGTTTATGTTTCTGTGTGCCTTTTGTGACTGAGCTGAGGGGTCGAAACCAACCTTAGAGTCTATGTGTTGTAAGTAAAAGAGGCCTCAGTTCATGTGTAGAGTAGTGTGCTCAGCAGCACGGTTCCCTTGTTCTTAGAAAACAGCTACCATCGGGGACAACTACTAGATGCTTTTCAACTCCTTGTCACTGTTGTTGTTCAGGCTGGCTTTGAACTCTCTCTGCAGCCAAGGATAACCTTGAACTTATGATCTGCTTCTTCTATTTTGTCATGCCTGGTTTATGTGGTTCTAGGGGATAGAACCCAGATCTTCATGCATGCAAGGCACACACTGTGTCCATTGTACTACCACCGTAGCATGCAAGATCCTGAATTTTTAAAGAACTCTCTAGGTTATCTTTGTTCTGTAATCAGGACTAAATTTTAAGTTCTTCTTCGTTTTTAGCATTGTGCAGTGTGGTAGAGTCAAAGACAGTCAATGAAGGAGTAATAAATAAATAAAGAACTGCAACACTGAGTTTCATTGTCCATTGTCTTGTTTTTGTTTATATGTGTTTATTATAGTCATCTTCAGAGTCAGGCCCAGAGAGACATACATAGAAAAAAATTAGTTGTGGTAAGTGAGAGAATTTAGGTATGGTAAGACAAATAATAGATCTTATCATTTGTGTGTGGAAGTAAAAAGGTGGTCTTAAAGACATGGAAAGTGGTGGTTACCCAGCTCTGGGAAGGGCATGAAAGAGTGAGACAAAAGGGACTGGCTGATCGATGCCTGAGTGCACTGAACTGTCGGCTTGATTAATTAGTTCGGTTTTAATTATGTGTACACACTAGTTTCTGTGCATATGAGTAGAGTGCCACAGGAACCAGAAGAGGGCAATATATCTATCCCCTGAAGTTGGGGTTACAGGGGGCTGTGAGCCACCTGACCTGTGTGTTGAGATCCAAACCCAGGTCCTATATAAGAGTAGTGTATGTCTTAACGGCTAAGTGCTCTCTCCTCCCCCCCCCTTTCTTCTAGTGTTCTTTTTTATGGTAGGATCATACTGGTCAGCAGCAACTACTTCAGACTAGCTAGTGAGAAGATCCTAAATGCTTATACAGAAAAATATGTCCAAGGTACAGAAATGCCAGCACCTCTGATCTGAACACTACTATGTGTATTGACATGCCATACTCCACCTTATGAGTAAATATGGTTATTATGTGTCAATTAATAAAAACATATTTCTAAAAGTTCGGTTAAAGTAATGTGTTAAATATATCTTCATTTACCTTGTAGCATAACTAACAGTAAACCTTTATGACCCTTTCAGTAGAATTATTATTATTTGCCATAAATTAGTGTTAGGGTCAGGAAGTCAAATTATCATTTTTGGATAAGATCTGCTATTTGTCTCTGTTTTGAATATCTTCCTGTGCTGACTGCTGTGGGAAGAGGCAGTTGCTATCAGGGTGGACATAGCAGATGTCAGCATAAAACTTGAGTCCAGATCCTTAGATTGCAAAATTCCATGTCATAGAATTCTCCTGAATGTCACCAACATTTAGCTCTGAGTGTTCTCCTCAGCACTGTTTCAAACACTTTTGCACAAGCTGGTTAAGTAATTTTATATCCTACATAATGAATGCCATGGAATGATTAAAAATAAATTTGGGACTTTTACATAGTAGTTAATAAAACAGAACCAGACCAATAAGTGTGGTGTTAACTTAAAACAAAAACCTGGCATTGGCTGGTGAGATGATGTCATGGATAAAGGTGCTTCTCCCTGACCCTGAAGAACCTGGGACCCATGTAAATGTGTATGGAGAGAAACAGCTCACAAAGTTATCCTCTGATCTCCACACATGCACCATGGCATGTGCACACAACCACACACATGCATGCATGTATGCACAAACCATCACACAAAGACTAAAGTGCAAAAATATTCTAATATAGTTTGTAGAAAATGATACATTGTAATATATTTAATTGATATATACATATACTTAGAACATGTATGTACAAATGTTATGTCTGATAGAGAGGCATATGTGTGAATTTTCATCTGATAAATTTTTGATTATATATCTGTGCATTCTAGATTTCCTACAACAGATATGATAGTTTAAATGCACTGAGGAAAATTAAATAAATAGATATTTAATGTTTTGTTATTGAGTATTATTATTATCAATTATTTTTGCTATTTGTACCATATAATATCTGCCATCAAGCAAATAAATCAATAAATACAGTAAGTCATCCTCCAGGAGTGGATACTGTAGTTGCCTCTCAAAACTATGGCCCTCAAAGGGTTTCCAGTTTTTAACTCTCTTATATCAATCTCAGCAGTGAATTAGGAATTGAAAAAGTAAGGTTTAATTCATACAGAAATATTTTAAAACAAACAAACAAATAAACAAACAAAAAATCATAATCTTTTATTGTTTTTGCCCAAGATGGAGGTACATAGACTCTCAAGATATAATTCTAGGGAGGGAGTTCTGATCCCTGCAACCAACATACTCTAAGACAGGGTTTACTGTTGCTGATGAAAGCCAGGCGCTGCTTTCCTCTGGGAGTCCGGTGTGACTGCGTTCACTACCTGGGGGGCTCTGGGACATAACGGATTCAGTTTTTGCAACTTGAAAATTTCAAACACGGTCAGGACAAAAAAATTCCGTACATGGCGCTTGTTCTTTGTTTCTCTTCCGATCTTTTCCTCGGTGTCTTTTCCTTTTCTTTGTGTCTTTCTTTCATCCTCTGTCTTTTTCTCTTCTTTTCCTTTTCTAAAATCTCCTGGCCCAACTAGAAATGACTGCATTAATACCCACCAGAGGGAAGCAGTCATGCATAATTAAAAAAATAATTACCCTCCTTTCTACACTTCTGTCTTGCTGACATCTCCTATCAAAGTTTGGGTTTGTGGAGCCCAGTTCTCCCAGGATGAGGTCCCTCCCAGACTGGAAGGTAGGCACTTGGGGAGATAAACATTACCACTTTCTAGCCAGTAGGGGACCAATCCGCATAATGCTTCAGTAGACTGTCTTACATACTAGGCTGAACCCTGCTCTGCCCAGTGCAGGGGGTGAGCAGGCTGGCAGCTGAGAACTGATTAAAACACACCTTGGAGGGAGGAACAGAGGGAGAAATGCATTTCCCTCACCTCCGTTTCTTCTTCATGCCTTGCTAGCATGCTCTGGAGGATGTGACCCACTATTTTTACCTGGTCCCTTAATATTTGGCAAGGTTTCCTTTTTTTTCCCCATCAAAAAGAGGGCAACACAGTCACAAAACTCTGAAAACAACAGGTTGCAGCTTGATCTTTTCTAGGTAATTGAGACCATTTATTACCACAAAGGGAGTAATGGTCATTGAGGGGAGAGGAGAGGCTGATGTGTCAGGCCTGGGAGCGCAGACTCCTAGGTCTTCCATTTGTATGAAAAATGGGAGCGTCTTAAATATCAAACTGTGGAAGCCACATGAACAGGTGACAGAGTGGAGCAATTACCTCTAAGAGGGCATCTCTGGCTATTAGCAGTCGACAAGGAGGAATAGCAGGGCAATTAGAAGAACCACAAACATATTTGACCAATTTCTCTTGGTAAAAAGAACCCATCCGACCCCACGCCTTCCCCGCCTCCACCTGGAGCCGGTCTGTCCTGCCGACACCAAGGGTCCTCGCAGTCACTGGCTGACTGCAGTGCGCAGCCGCAGAGTCGCAGCTCCCAGGCAAGGTTGCACTACTTCTGCTTGGGGCTTCCCAGGCCCTCGCAGCCTGGGAGAAATCCAGAGCAGTGCTGTGACTACTCGGGGTTAACATCGCTTACCTCGAGAATGGTGTCAGCTACTCTTAGTTCCATCTATTTACGCAGCAGGCAGCTTTTGCACTGGGCTGTAAAGAAGAAACGCCCCAGTAGGTTTTCTTCCTATGCAGAGAAAGTGGGATTCGGGCCCTTTGTGGGTCAGACAGAAAGTGGGCGGGCAAGCTGAGGGGAACGAGTGTCCCCGTGTCTTTGACAGCGGCCTCCTAACTAAGGACACTTCACCAGTGTCCACAGTAAATAGTTCATCGTGCTTTGTTCTGAATCCAAGTGATAAATGTTCATACATACTGTTTATTTTCAAGTCTGTTTGCGTGTCTGTTCCCCAGCCCTATGGAAAGTTAGGAAAATGAAAGATTGCTTTTCCCAGATGCTGCCAGCAGTGCCCAATAGGTTCAAAGGGCTGTGTGTGTGTGTGTGTGTGTGTGTGTGTGTGTGTGTGTGTGTGTGTGTAGGCCAGAGATCAACACTGATTATCTTTCTCAATCACACTCTACCTTATTTTTGGAGACAAGCTCTCTTATTGAACCCAGAAGTGACCAATTCTGCAAGACTGACTGGCCAGCAAATCCTGCGGAGTGGCCATCTCTTCTTGCCCAGCGCTGAGCATGCAGGGAAGTGCTGGCCTTCCAGGCCTTTTTATAGAGGTCAAACTCTGGTCCTCCTGCTTGCAAGGTGAGCACTTTACCACTGAGTCACCTCCCCAGACCACAGTTAGGTCTTCTAAGATGTGCTTACGCTCATCAGGTCTGAGCTGGAAAACCATTTGAAAAGAATCATCCAAACAAAGCAAATAAGGAAGTGGGGTGTGGATCTGAATAAGTTACAATGTATAAATGTATGGGATTTTCAGGGGATAAATTTAAAAGAAACTAACCAAGGCTGGAGAGGTGGTTCAGTGGTTGGGAGTGCATGCTGCTCTTCAGAGGTCCTGGTTCCCATCCCCTGTGCCTGTAGATCACAATTACCTTTAAGTGCAACTCCAAGTGATCAGAGGCCCTCTCTGGCTCTCTTGGGTGTTCTCTGTCTCTCTCTGTGTATGTCTCTCTCTCTGCCCCCCCCCTCTCTCTCTCTTTGTTTCTCTCTGTCTCTCTGTGTGTCTCTGTCTTTCTCTCTCTCTCTTCCTCCTGCCACCACACACATTTTAAAAAGATTATAAAAGAAATCTTAAGAAAACACAAAGCAAACAAAAGCCCAAATGAATAAGGTGTGAGCAGCAAACAGGGCAGCCGGCTGCTCAGAAGTGGAAGCCAGCCTCTTGACACTATTTTGACATCTCGGGACTCGGGATTTGAGGTTAAATCAAAGCCCAGCCTGCCTGGGGACAGCACCATTGGGTCTGTTGGCATGGTGCGGTCCACATGATTTGGGGCAGTGATAAATTGGAAGGTTCGTTGCTGTGCACAAAAACCATCGCTGTTATTTTAAGCTTAAGTTTTATTTGGGCTGGAAGAATTGTCCATTGCCTGGAAATAGCTGCTGTAGCCACGGCCGCCACCCGTCAGCAGGAATATCTGCCAACTGCCTTCCTCGGGGAGCAATTTGGTGTCCCGGGATAAGTACAAATTTTATTTTATTATTTTAGCTGGCTGGAGTCCTTGTTTAAGGGGGCATTGTGGATATAGGAGTGGTTTGTTTTGTTTGGAATGGCAACTCTCAAATGTTAGGGTGCATCCGGGTCTCCCAGGGAGTTTGTCACGAGGCAGAGTCTGGACCCCACCTTACAGATTCGGATTCAACGGAGCCCAAACATTCTGTAGGCTTTGTAATTGTCAATAATGCCCCAAGTGATGTTCGCCAGAAATTATGTACAGTCTGCACTTTGAAGAAGTACTGGTTTGTGAATTTTAATCCAGGTGAAATCCTTCAAAAGAAAGAATTCTCTTCTGACCGCAGTCCATTGGTGGAGTTAAGTTTCTCAGAGTCTCTCGGTTTGCTCCCTGGTGTGTCTCTGGTAGAAAGACTTCCTCGGCACAGCCCTTCCTGAGCAATCAGAAGGAGGCAGGGCTTGACATTGAAGCAAAATTACGCTGAGCCTGCGACCCTGCCCCCACAGAAGCTCGGGAAGCCAAAGAAGCCTTCACCTCGCTCTACCTGGAGAACTTTCAGATCCGGGGTCTCAGCAATGGCAAGAGAAACGGTGGGGTGGTTTCTGGAAAATGCTAGGCAGTTCTTCCCACTTCTTACTTAATATACTAATTCTTGTGTTCCAAATGATGATCTCATGTACGCCTCCTTTCACACTGATAGTGGAATTTCTCTTTGAGGCTGAGTTAGTCACACAATGCCAAAGTGAAACACAATGCGGGCAAATATTTTATGCAAGAAGACATAACATAAGAAAACATAAACACACTTTAGAAGACATGAGTGGCATACAGCTCCCGTTGAGCTGTGGCTGGCATACAAATAGCATTCAGTATTTACAACTCACGGCATTTGCAGAGGAGAATCTACCTGGAACCCATCATTGAAGTTTCTGTCATCTGTCTATGCACCATGTTCAAAAGTCACCTTTTGAAATCATTATTATGACTGTTTTTCTTGGTAGTAAGAACATTTACAATCCACCTCTGAGCAAAATGTTTAGTATCCAGTTCATAGCACTCAGCTGAGGCCGCTACAGTAATCACCTGGGGGTCTTTAATGCCAGACTTTGCATACTTTGACTTAGCCATCCGGAGTTCCTCTCCTCAATTTCCGGAGCTCCACCCCCATTCCATTACCAACCTGTAGATGTTTGACTGTTTTCTGTGTTAAGTGTTTAATAGTAGTTTTCTGTGTTGTTTTTCATTTTCTCCAAGTTCATCCATGCTGTAGGAGATGGTAGGAGTTCTCCGTCGTGTGTGTACACCACCTTTTGCTGGTGATCAGTCAGTGAACATTTATGCGGTTTCTGTACGTTGAATATCCTACGATGGACTTTAGCATGTAAGTGTCTCTTTAAGAATAATGCTGGATGACCTTGAATTCTCGTCAGTTCTTGAGGAACTCAGTACTGCTTTCCAGTAATGGCTGCTGCAATAGTTACATCCTCCCAGCAGTGCACAGAGCTCCATTTTCTCTGGGTCCTTGCTGACATTTGCTGTCTTTGGTGTACCTGGGATTTTGTTTCTTTGGATGTTGTTTTATATTTTTTTCAGTATTGTGGATTGAACCCAGAACCTCTCACATGCCTGGAAAATACCCTACTACCCTGAGCTATATTCCCAGCCCTTCTTTGCTTTCATTGGAGGCAAAGTAGAGGATTGCCCAGGCTGCCCTTGAACTAACTTTGCAGCCCAGCCTTGCCTTTAGATTTCATTCTGGTCAAACCTTCTGTCACTGAATTAGAGCCCTAGCAGTAGCCTTGAACTTCGGATCTTCCTGCTGCAGCTCCCTTACACCTGGGCTCACAGGCCCATGGCAGGCATCTTTTGCGTACTCAGTATTGGAAATCTTGGTTCTGAAACATCTCATTGTGGGTTTGAGTTGTATTTTCCTGTGGGTTAGTGAGTGTGACCACTTTTAAAACATGTATCTGTCTTTATTTGCAGCTCTACTCTGGAGAAATGTCTGTTTGAGTGCCCCGCTCCCCTTTTTTTTTTTTTTTTTTTTTCCGAGACAGGGTTTCTCTGTGTAGCTTTGTGCCTTTCCTGGAACTTACTTGGTAGCCCAGGCTGGCCTTGAACTCACAGAGATCCGCCTGGCTCTGCCTCCCGAGTGCTGGGATTAAAGGCGTGCGCCACCAACGCCCGGCTCCCCCCCACCCTGCTCCCTTTTAAGCTGGGTTGAATTGTTGCCAGTTCCCGGGATTCCATCTTGGTGCTGTCTGTATCAGCATATCAGTTGTTTAGTTTCCTGACATTGGCTGTGATAAATCCACTGTCTTCCCGCCCTCCCTTTGATGGGGCCAGGGTTGACATTTGGAGCAGCAGGTCTAGTTTTTCTTCTGTTTGTTTGGTTTTGCCTGTGATTTTGGTATCATCTACGAAACCATGGGAAGGGGAAGGCCCACTTCAATGAGCTTCTTCCTGATGCTCTCCAGAATTTTTATAGTTCAGGCTTTTCACTTTTGTCTTTAGCTCGTTTTCATATCAGGTGAGATAATGATAAAATTTCATTTTGTATGTGTAGATTACACTTTGACAAGACCTGGCCTCTCTCTACTGTGTCCTCTCAGCTGTCTTATTTTTTTTAAATCTTTTTAAAAGATTTGTTTATTTTATTTTATTTTATTTTTTCAGACAGGGTTTCTCTGTGTAGCCCAGGCTGTCTGGGAACTCAATTCTGTAGACCAGACTGGTCTCAAACTCAGAGATCTGCCTCCTGAGTTCTGGGATTAAAGATGTGCATCACCATGGCCAGCTTTTTTGTTTATAGATTTATTTATATGAATGTGTGTGTGTGTGTGTGTGTGTGTGTGTGTGTGTGTGTGTGTGTGTGTGTTTGCATGCACACTCACACATGGGTACAGGTTCCCACAGAGGTCAGACGAGGATGCCATCTGACATATATATGTGCAGAGAACTGTACTCTAGTCTTCTGGATGAAGATGAACAGGAATTAGGGCTGGGTTAAAAAGTCTAACTCTGCTCTCCACTGCTGAATCAGGGTCTTACTATGTCGCCCTAGCTGACTTGGAACTCACTATGTAGATCAGGCTGATCTTGAATTGGTAAGGACCCTGCTTCTGCCTCTCCTGTGCTGAGATTAAAGGTGTGCACCCCCATACCTGACTTTAGGAATGGAGTCTCACTGGGGTAAGTGGGTCACTCAGGGTAAGTATAGCCCTGTCCCACTTCCTGTTTACACTGTTTCTTTAGTGAGAATGCAATGTGACCACCCAGCCACCATGCTTCCCTTGCCTGTGGCCATGGTTTCTCTGCCACAGTGTACTGTACCCTTTCGGAACTACAGGCTAAACCGGACTCTTTCTTCCTTAGGCTTTCTTATCAAAGTATTTTGTGACTGCAACAAGAAAGTAACTAAGCCATTATTGTTTCACCTTCTCCAGAATGAAAGCTTATTGCAATCATATGATATGTAAGTCAAATTTCTTCACTTCACTTTATAAAATGCTTTCAGGCCCATCTCACGGAGCTTTCTTTCTCCATGCTTTTCAAGGCTCAACAGCCCACTTCTTCTAAGCATTCAAAGGTAAGCACATTTTACTTCTCCATGGATTTACAGTGGCATTCTCAGCTTTAAGGTAGGCCAGGGTGAATAAGGTAGCTGTCAAACTCATGGGCAGGTTTTTTGTGTGAATATATTTGAATTCTTCTGGGTAAATATAAACTTTTTTTTAAGTGGTTATTCTGGTTTTCTTGAATGTCTAATACTCAAAGTATTGTACATCTATTTTGTTTTATTCTTATAATTACCTGCCTAAATTTATTTTCAAAAAACCAGGGTTTGGATTTAGTCATTTATCAACTGTGTGGCAATGGATAGTTTAGCTGGTTACCTCAGACCCGAGATTGAGATAGCAATGCCCACTCAGTTCAGTGGTAAAGCATCATGGAGGCAACAGTTCCTGTGGGAACCCTTTGCACAAAGAGACTTCTACCTGTCTTCTATGTATTCACAGGCATCTCTAAGAAATGAACCATCACACTGTGTTGGTGACTTTTCTTGCTGTGACAAAACATTTGAAAGGAGCAATTTAAGGACAGAAGGCTTTGCTTTAGCTTATGAATTATGTGATAAAGTCTGTCATTGTGGGGAAGATATTGTGGTAGGATCATGAGGTGGCTGGTCACATTGAGTCCATAGTCAGGTGTGTGGGGCCCAAAACAGCTTGATCACACAGCTGCCATGACAGGCTTAGAGGCCCAGACACAGCTTCTGTGACAGGCTTACCAGCAGGCAACACCAGGATCCAGGAAAAGCCATAAGCTGACCCCACCCAGGGAGGGCCAGCATCTAAGGGGAAATACCTGACATTCCAAACATTCTCAGGACACTCTTATACTCCTAGACAAATGTCATCCAATCAAGATCCTGAACCCTGGGAATCTCCTCACCCCAACCTCTGCTATGATAAAAACCCCACCCTGCCTAGGTTGGGGGCTCTCTGCCCCTGTGTCAGATAGATGAGGGACAAGTTCAGAGCTTGAAATAAAGGTTCCTTGCTTTTACATATGAGATTCAGTCTCTATGGTGGTCTTTTGACGGGTCCCTGTTATCTGGGCATTACATCAGGCACAGAGAAAGATGAATGCTGGTCTCCACCTTGCATTCCCCTTTTTCTCCAGTCCAGGGCCCCAAAAGATATGATGGGGGCCGGGCGTTGGTGGCGCACGCCTTTAATCCCAGCACTCGGGAGGCAGAGGCAGGCGGATCTCTGTGAGTTCGAGGCCAGCCTGGGCTACCAAGTGAGCTCCAGGAAAGGCGCAAAGCTACACAGAGAAACCCTGTCTCGAAAAACCAAAAAAAAAAACAAAAAAACAAAAACAAAACAAACAAACAAAAAAAAAAAAACAAAAAAAAGATATGATGGTGCCACAGTAAGGGTAGGTCATCCCACCTCAGTTAATCAAACCTAGACACTCCTTTATAGACATTCAAGTTCATCTTACAGAACAACCTTCTTGAGGAAGGCGATCCAAGGGTTCCTTTTGTTGTGCCCAGATCGTGACCCCCAGAGAGACCACCAAAGACGAGCATGCCAGAATGCAAAAGCAAGGTTTAATTCTGGATATCCAAAAGCAATACAAGCCTAGGCAGGGACTTCGTCCAATGCATCCAACGCAGTGGAGGCTGGAGGAAGCGCCCACCTGTCTGCAAGCTCAGTTTTTAAAGGGAAAAGTCACAAGGTTACATCATTTAGGGGTGCTAGTACGGGTACAATTCTGATTGGCTCGCTTCTAGGGACTTCTAGAAATTACTTCTAAGGGAGTGGTTGCCCGCCACCATTTCTCATTGGCTGCCCTCAGGTGGGGGCATTTCTGTGGTCAGTTACCCTGGAAACCAGGGAGAGGACATTCCATAGTCTGGCAGGCATTACCTCCTGACTACCTTGTGACTGTACTTTTACACTTCCTGGTTTCTGGAATCTGAACTGACTGGTCTCAGTAACTTCTGGCCTGTTCCAGTAACTTATGGCCTGTAGCTAAAAGCAGCAGTCTTAGGCCTTAGTTTTAGGGTGAAAGCATTTTGGTCTTATTTTGGTTCCACACCTTTCACCTAGGAGACTAGATTTTAAGTCCCTTTTCATTATGAGCCTGGTACAGTGTGGTAGGATCAAAGAAAGTCAATGAAGGAGTAATAAAAATGACTGCAACACTGAGTTTCTTCATCCCCTAGGTGATTCTAGATTCCGTCATATTGATGATGCAGTCAATCCCACGGATTATGGCATACTTGATCTTCAGGGTTCAGCCTGTTCTGTGAGATGGGCTTGCATCCCTTTTGTATTGCCCACATAGGGAGAGTGGTATGGAAGAGACAAAACTGTGAAATCCAAGGCCTGAAGTCTGTAAGGATGTTAGAGTGTGCTCCTTGGGTGATCCATGTGTTATCCAGTACCAAACCCTGTCTCTAACCTGATTTAAACATGGTGCCTCTGAATGAAGCCAAGTAGGTTTCTACAAAAGCAAGGAGCTTCCGACCGGTTGATTCACGTCCTGTAAACTGCTGAGTCCTAACTGTTGGTGTGCTAACTAATGTCCTGGAGCTGTAATGCCTGACTGTGGAGATTGTAAACCTGGGGGGGAAGCCAGGCAGTGGTTCAGTTTTTAAAAAGAAGATGTGGTGTAAGCTGGGAAGCAACTTTTAACACTAACCTTACCTCCTTTCTTTCCTTCCATGCTTGTGTCTCTGTATTTTGTACAACTAGAAAAACTTTGGGAAAATGAAAGAGGAGAACATTAATCCCCCTGACACTATTTGGAGACCGTTGAGTAGAAAGAGACACGGTTCTGGCGAGTGCCTCAACCACACAAGCTTCCCAAATAACTTTCTCTCATCCTAGCTTTTGGCTCTGTCCTCTGTGCTGCCCCAGACTGCTCAGTGTGGCGTCCTACAGTAGGGTGTTCCCGAGTATGCTGCAGGCTTGTTCTCCTGGAGGGCAGCTCCATGGCTCACATAACGGTTTCCCCCAGCGTAAGAGGCCATGTCAGGGACAGGGCAGATGTATGACAAGGAGCTGGACGGAACCGGATATCTGTCTCAGTGCTTTGACTCCAGTCTAGCTATGCTCTTCCTCCTGCACTGCCCCTGCATTTGGAGGCCTCGCTTGCTGGACCAACAAGGAGGGCTCAGCAAATTGTCGCCCCTTACCACATGCTTTTCCAGTCCCCTAGCAGCAAGGGGTTCTCTCAACTCTTCTGGTTTTCAATGCTCACCTGTGTATGGGCACTACAAATCTCCCCTACCCTTGGCGTTTCACATATGCCTTGCTAGGAAGACTGACCTCTTTGTGCATGTCTGCATGGATACTACCTACTTCTTCAGGACTCATTGCATTGACTCTCACACAAATAGAACATGGTAAAACCTATCCTTGCTTTGACATTCCTGAGCCTGTGACCAGCAGACCCCAGAGAGGAGCAGCACCAAGACCTTACAACCCCCCTTCATTCCAGTCTTGGATGCTGTGAAAACCCTCATGTTTAACAACTTGTGCTTTGGAAGCAGTTGCTCATGAGAGATGGGGGTTTAGAGAAACCGTGAAGCCAAAGGCGCTCTGTTCTGTGTCCAGCTGCAGCCCGGTTCACCGTTTGCTTCTGTATGCAATGGTAACCGTGCTGGGGACACCTGTGGACAGACACCCAGGCCAGGAAAAGGCAGATCTGGGCAGCTGTCTTCTAATAAGGTCAAAGGCACAGTGTATTATGCAGCTCTGCAGGCGGCCGGGCTCATTAGAGCCGGAGTGGGCTGTGGGGCCTGTGTGGGAGATTCAGAGGCAGGGTTTCACTTGGGGTCTGTGCCTTGTGGGTGTCCTGGACTTCTTTTGCAGAACATGAACTGTGTGTGTGTGTGTGTGTGTGTGTGTGTGTGTGTGTGTGTGTGTGTGTGTGCCAGGAACACTGAAGAAGCCCCAGAGGCATCTGGGAGGTCCAGAGGAACCCTTCACCCTTTGTATCTGAGGTTTAATTTTCGCCGGTGTTTACTAAAGCTGGAAGCCGAGCAAACTGCAGAGACCTTCTTGCTGTTTGTGGGGGACACCCCACCTTGTTTCCCTTCACCAAACCCTGCTGAGGGCTGTGTTTCGGCGCACCTCAAGAGGAGTGGGAGGCAAGCGCTGAAGGCCAGAGCCTGACAGGCTGACAGGCCTGACTGCCATTTACATGCACAGCACTAGGCAAGCACAAGTGACTGAGAGATTGATTGATTTGTTTTGCTGAGGCTCCTTTGTGGTCTTTTGGGTGGATTTCTGGCCCCACCTCTCAGCCTCAAAGCCCTTGCTCTGCCTGCTGTTGCTTTTTTATTTGGGGGTAATGAAAATTTGTTATAAGCCTCCCCTTTCATCTGCGTGTGGCAGGCTGTCACAGCAAAGCCAGCCATTCCGCAGTCTTGCTCCTGTCCAAATGGCTAAATGTTTTTTTTCCAATTGCTTCCCTAATGGGCCGAGATAATGGGAGCGGCATGCTCTCTGCCCACGCAGGAGATGCCAGTGCATTTGTCCAGCACACATGTGTGGTGGGCACCCGGCCCCTCTGTCTACAGAGGGGCCAGCGCCTGGCAGAGAAGGGTCTGCTTGTGCACCTGCCCCTTGCCCTTGAGGCCACCAGAGCTCTGCTCAGCACCCAGCGAAAATGTTCCTAACTCATCAGGAGATCCCTGAAAGGTGAGGCTCTGTAGAGGATGTAGGTGATCCAGGCCAGAGTCCCAAACCCCAGTCAACTAATAGGCAAGGACAGGCCAGCTTTTTATGGACTCCAGTTGCTTTCTGCAGAGAGGCAGGCCCTGGCACTCCCCACGGCCGCCTGTTCTGTGTGTTGGACACTCAACTGTGGCTGACCCACAGCTTTACGAGCCTAAGTGCTTACCCAGGAACAGAAGTGAGGAGGTTGTGTGTGATAAGAAAATAATTTGCCAAAACTGCAACAATAAAGAGGCCTGGTGGGATCTCTTATGGTATGAATAGCCCTGAGCAGCTGCGGATCTCCCTCTCTGCTTCCACAGTTATCTCATTTTTAGAACAACTAAAAAGCTGAATGCCTTGTATGAGCCTGGTGCATCTTGCTTCAGTTTCCAATCCAGCGTTCCTTTCTCTTTCTGGGAATCTTAACATGCGTGCAGCCCGGACAGAATGTTCCTTGGCATTGTGACTTCAGCTGGTCTGTTCCTTGGCCCACTGACAGCTGCTCTGCTTGGCTCCGATGCTCCCCTTCCCCGGAACGATCTCTTGAATACAGAGTGCTCCAGCCGCCCCTCTGTGGCTTGGGAACAGGTGTTCCTACTGCTGAGTTCTGGAGGCAAGGAGCTCTTCTCTGAAACCTTGGAAGCCTTGGCAGTTTCTGCATTGATGGGGACACGTGTTGGACTTGAATGCCTCTTTAAATGCTGTAGTCCATCTTGAAGCCTGAAGGTGCCATCTTTCCTTGCTCACTGCTAGGAGCATTTACGTTTAGGAAATCCACCGGACCAATGGAGGGGACTCTGATCTAGGCAGTGTCACAAGCAGCAGAAGACACTGGTTGGCCAACAGTTTGTGACTTGATCATTCAGTGCATGTTGGACCAAAATGCTTGTTTCTCCTGTAAAGTAGAGCTAAAGGAGTACCCGATCAGTGGATTGTGGGTACTGACATTAACTACATAAGAAAATAAGTATAGCACACCTCCCATTCCTCGGTACCTACTCACATGTGGCATTCCATGTGGATTAGGTATGATGAGGAGAACCGTATCCTTCATGAGCATTGTTAGTCTGGTTGGAAATATGTGTGTAACACAGAGAGCTAGCATGTGTGTAACACAGAGAGCTAGCATGTGTGTAACACAGAGAGCTAGCATGTGTGTAACACAGAGAGCTAGCATGTGTGTAACACAGAGAGCTAGTATGTGTATAACACAGAGAGCTAGCATATGTGTAACACAGAGAGCTAGCATGTGTATAAATAATACAGAGAGCTAGCATGTGTATAAATAACACAGAGAGCTAGCATGTGTGTGACACAGAGAGCTAGCATGTGTGTAACACAGAGAGCTAGCATGTGTATAAATAACACAGAGAGCTAGCATGTGTATAAATAACACAGAGAGCTAGCATGTGTATAAATAACACAGAGAGCTAGCATGTGTATAACACAGAGAGCTAGCATGTGTGTAACACAGAGAGCTAGCATGTGTATAACATGGAAAAGGCTACATGAGTGACAAGGAAAGTGTTCTATGATGGACAGGACATCAATGCTGTTAGAGGGAGAAGCTGCACTGAGGACAGGCTTTTCAATTTGCTGCATGATTGGACTCACCTAGAACAACGTGGGAACCACCTCAGGATTGCCATCATGGTCTTGGTCGGTTCCATCAAGTCTGAGCTTGGGAACCAGAACCAAAGTCTGTATTGTAATAAGAATACTTTTCACATGGATAATATGTAAAACAGCATTGTCCCAAGAAAGAAAGAACAACATGAGCCACGTGTGTAGTTAAACATTTTCTAACAACTTTGTTATAAAAAATGAAACAAAAAAGCAAATTAATATTGACAATATATTTTATTTCATTAAGTACATTAAAAATGCCATGATTTCCATATGTAATCCATATAAAAATTCATAAGATATTCTCCATTTCTCCTTTCAAATCAAGTCTTCCAACTCTGGTATAGTTTTTAGTTTTATAGTACATCTCAATTTGGACCCTAAAAATCTCATCAGAAATGTTTGTTCTCCATTTGAATTTCATAAAATTCATAATTGAAAGAAATAGATTAAAATTCTAATTGTTCCAGATATGCCTAAAATTTTCCACTGACCTCATTATTAGTGTTAAATTAAATTTAAACAAAATTTGGAAATCAATTCTCTAGTCTTACCAGCTAAACTTCAAGGGCTCTGTAGCCACAGGCTGCAGGTAGTCAACATATTAGATGTATAGACACTCAGTATTACACAGGCAAGATCCTCTCTGGTTTAGTATGTCAACATTTTTGAGTACAGGAAGACATATGAAGGAAGGCCAGTGGTCAGAGAGTGCTCAGCTGAAGCAGAAATTTTTCTTTGGGAGCAGAGAAAATGATATTAGTGAAGGACAAGAACTCAAGCTTTAGGAAGGTACCGTTCTGAAGCAAGTTCAGACTTTGTTGATTGGCCAAGGGGAGTTTCAAGGATGGCGGTTGAACACCATGGTGACCAATGGTGTTGAGCACCATGATGACCAATGGTGACTGAGCACCATGGTGACCAATGGCGGCTGAGCACCGTGGTGACCAATGGTGTTGAGCACCGTGGTGACCAATGGCGACTGAGCACCGTGGTGACCAATGGCGACTGAGCACCGTGGTGACCAATGGCGACTGAGCACCGTGGTGACCAATGGCGACTGAGCACCGTGGTGACCAATGGCGGCTGAGCACCGTGGTGACCAATGGCGGCTGAGCACCGTGGTGACCAATGGCAGCTGAGCACCGTGGTGACCAATGGCGGCTGAGCACCGATGGTGACCAATGGTGGCTGAGCACCGTGGTGACCAATGGCGGCTGAGCACTGTGGTGACCTAAAGCACTGTTGTACGATAATTAGGCTAGATCGTTGGACTGAGTGAGAAATGTAAACGAGTTAACAGGAAAGGAATCCACTGTTGGTGTGAGTCATAGACATGAAATTAGAGGAGAAATGCAATAATGTCAAAATGGAACATCTCTGGTGTGAAGAAGAGGAAAAATGCTTTTGAAGTTATTGTTATTTTTAAGTGAACGGAATGACCGAGTGATGGGAATAAGAAAACCTGATTCTGGAGAGAAGATGAACTCAGTTTTGATTTGAATGTTTGGAATCGATGTTAAGCTTCCAAATAAAATACCTCCATACTGTAATCAGCATGTGTGTGTAACACAGGATGGACAGTATAAGGCAGAGGGAGGGCTAAGGCATACACCGTGGAAAATGTCAAGGACATACATGGGAGTCATCTGTAATGGTGCAAAGAGAACCATGTGTGCACTGCCGTGGAAGCACTTGGGAGGAATGGGTTTTCACAAGAAGGCAGAAGCCAGCCATAGTGAATGAGACACTGAGGCCAAAGGCAGTGAGGGCTGAGACTTGAGACTGGATTGAAGTGTATAGATACGGAGCGATCAATGTTCTCACATGATGGGGAGCGCACGGCACTGTCAGGCACTGGGGATGAGAAGGTGAAGGAAGCAGTGTTGTCTTAGGAGCTGGTTCAATTGGCTGCTTTCCTTTCCCTGTGACCTGATGTCTGCCAAGAGGCAACCTAAAGGACGGGCTTAGTTTGGCTCATGTCTGAAGGGATCATAGTGGGACAGCATGGGGCAGCATCCTGAGGCTGCTTCCTCACATCTGGATCTGGACAGAATAGGTTACAGAAATAGGACAGGAAGTGGGTATAGCCATAGCTGCCCGGCCCATCTCCCCAGTGATCCATTTCCCCCAGCCAAGCCCCAGCAGCCTGTGGAGACATTTTTCATTCAAACTGTGACAGTAGGTTCCTAGGAAGTAGTAGATATGACGTCTGTATTTGGTGGGCAGTGAGTACCTATGTTCTACTCGAAGCCATGAGGCTGATGGCAGGATATCAGACAGAGAGTGCAGTGTGTGGGTGCAGACAACCTGCTCAGTGGTTTCAGTTAACTCATGCAACTAACTCTGTCTCTGCGTGATATAGTTACTTCCTCGAATTTTTCAGGGTCTCATACAATCTGCCAAAGCCCCAGGGAGCTTTTATAATCTACTTTCTCTATTGTAAGACTTATCTTTATCATTCAGTTTTGTCTTCTATTTATAAGATTCTTAAAATAAGACTATAAATGCTTCTTGCCTTGTGATACACTCAGACTTTCTTTTGATAAAATTTTATAGTTTCTATTGCCCTTGTTGTCCCAGAATCTTACAGAGAGGTGAGCAAGAGAGAAAACATTCCTTCTTTCAGAGAGCTGTTTGTACAGTGGCAGGAAAGATGGATGCAATCTAAGATCAGATCTTAAGAAGTAAGATTTTCAGACTAGCACCCAGCTTCATTCAGGTGACAAGGAAGCTGGGTTCTGGAAACACGGGAGTAGACGGCTGTGAAGGGCAGAGATGGGGAAGATTATGCAGAGCAGGAAGCTCATGCAAAGGTGTGCAAGGAGGGGGAGCTGAGGGAAAGCTAAGGAGCAAGACAGGAAGTCGCTTCCATGCTAAGTGGGTGGTGTCACAGGTCAAAGAATGTGAATTCTCGGTACAACAGGAAGCCATTGGAGCAGACAGGGAGACGGTTGTGTGTGTTCTGGTGAGGTTTGGAAGTTGGTGGGCTGGAAGAAAAGAACACAAGCAGGAGGGATGTTGTAGGGCTGGGTGGTGTCTTTGTCAGTAAAGTGTTTGCTCCGCAAACATGGTAACCTGAGTTCAAGCCCCAGACCCTGCGTAAAGAGCCAGGCAATGTAACATGCTCCTGTAATCTGGGCAGATAAAGACAGGAATATGTCTGGGGCTTGCTGGCTAGACAGCAAGCTAGCTAATCTATGAGTTCCAGGTGCAGCAAGAGATACTCTCTCAAAAATTAAGGGAGGGCAATGTTGATATTGACCTCTGGCCTCTACGTACACTCAAACGCACATACATGTGGCACACATGTGAACACACACACACACACACACACACACACACACACACACACACACACACACACACACGCTTGTGCCTGCAGTCTCCCATATGTGCACAGGAAGAGGATGGAGGTTGATTGACTTCAGGTAGTTTTCTCTATCACTCTCCACCTCATTTTCTGAGACAGGATTTCCCACTTAGCCTGGAGCTCAGCATTTCAGCCAGGGCTAGCTAGTGAACCCCAGGATTCACCAGGCTCCCTTCCCTGGTGCTAAGGTTGCAGAGGTGTGCTGTGGGGCTTTTGTGTGGAGACCAGGGATCCAAATTCAGGTCCACATGTACAACCAGCAAGCACTTTATTCACTGGGCCATCTCCACAGCCCAAAAAATCTTGGAGGGCAGATTTCTCTTTTGTATTTCTAGTGATAATTCATGCTGCAGTTTTAATGAGCAGGGATGGTAGCCTGTGAGAGCTGAGAATTCTGACAAAGATATCTTGGATTTAACAGCTCTGATTTGATTGAGCTTCATGGGGTAGAGCCATCTCAGGAAGCATGGCAGCTTCTTACATTACATCCTTTGTAGCACATCAGTCCCTTTACAATGAACCTTGTTACCTGCCTACCAGAAACAATTCTTATCTTCAGCGAATAAGTCTAAAGGAAAAAATAAAAACAAACAAACAAACCTAAAAACATTTTTTTTTAAGATCACTAATAGTGGGAACTTGATAAATTTGAGAAAAAAAATTATACTACATTTGGACATGATGAAATAATATGTGGTCATTAAAGATGTTTGGTGAGTGTGATTACATAGAAAATTACTTCTTTGATATACTATAAAGTGAAAAAAATGAGATATGATAGTGTGCATGTATACATGCAATAGTGCTCAACTACATGCAAATTGTTTATCATATATTTATAGATGGTGTGTGCATAATTATAATGCATAAAATATAAATATATATTGTTCGAGACCGCAGAGGTTTCCTAGTGAGATCTGAGTTTGCTTTACCCAGTAGGGCTACATAAGGGGATGACTTGACCATACGTGTGGTTACCAGGTGTGTGGAAGTCTCTGCACTTGGCTGTGTGGTATGCTGTGATCTAGCAAGGGGGGTGTCTTTTGGCCCACCCCTTGGCATTGTTATAAAAAGGCCTTTTGAAGAGACAGAAGAGGCCACTTGATTTTGACCCAGGTCCCCCTGAAGCTATCCTGTGTTTCTGTCTCATCTCTGCTATCTTTCTGTCTAGTATTTCCTTATCTCTCTCCTCCACACAGGAACCCTGTAAAAGGTGGAAGCTGGCCTCCCATAGATGGTGCCCTGAACAGAGACTTAGGTTCAGGGACCCCCACAGATGGTACCAGAACTCGGAACTTGGGTGCAGAGGAAGTTAAGTGAGAGTAGGGAACACCGGAGAAGCAGTTAGACATGTCAAGTTTTGTAGTAAAAGTGAAGGTAGTGGTATTTTATTCTTTGGAAGCAAAAATTGTATATAGAAAGGATTAGGCTGCAGCAAGTATCACTTTCTGTCTAGGTCTCCCTCTGTCTCTCTCTGTCTCTCTCTCTTAATTTCTAGCTATTAAAATTAGGTAAAAATATAGGGTTAATATAGGAATATAATGTGGAGAGAAACAGAGTAAGGTAGAAAAGCAGCAAGCACAGAGGAGCTATGTCCTTGTGTTCTCCAACTATGGGCTCCTGGGGGTGAATCAGAGTTGAAATACAAAAATACTATGAGGAAAATGAACCAGAAAAAGATTCCTGTGGAAGCTTAGATCTAAGCCCTGTGACACTGGGGGGAATTTTCCCTGAGGCAGACATGGGTGAGACAAAACCTTCTGCTCTGCTAGTGCCAGTGCCTGAAAACACTTTTACAGCATCATATAATCAGGGTCAGTTCCCTCTTCTCCATGAAGCCGAGATTTGGGACCAGAAGTCTTGGGATGAGACAAGGGAGGAACTAGAAGGCTTGAAAAACTTAGTAGTTTCTTTTACTCACAAAGGGGAAGCTCTTCAGGTCTCATTTTCCTTCTGTAGAGGTGGAATTAGACTCACCTGAGGGAACATTTATCAGAATGGAAAAGCTACCCATATTTATCATAGCACAAAAGTGTCCTGGAGCATTACAAACCCTCACTGTTAATGCTGTGTCTCCTCTTTAAGCCAGCATTCAGGAAGAAACTAGTGGAGGGCCAGGGAGCAGGCATCTCTGAGTTTGAGTTTGTTCCAGGGACACTGGGGTCCCTGTGGCTGCCAAGCAGCATCCCCAAGGGTGGAACCATGGCAGAGGTGGTACAGGATTGAGGGAAAGCTGATGGTTGACAAAATGCTGGGTGGGATGAGCCCTGGTATGGAGAGAGCAGCAGAAGCTTTGAAATCCTCCCTGTAGTGAAAAGAGCAGGGTCTAAGCCCTAGCAGTAGCTGCAATGGCAGCTTAGAAAATGCTGAGGTAGAAATGAGGCAGAAATAGGGATGCAAGCCACTACCCAAGAACAGAAAGCAGCTAGCAGAGAGCCTGAGCAGTGGAAGCACCATCAGGGATTCTGCAACCAGGGGAAGAAATAAGCAGGGACAAAGAAGATCTGTCAGGGAAGAAATACCTCCGAAAAGGCTCTTGTTTCAAATACCCTCGTTTTTTCACTGACTGGGAGAGCCAAGGGGTGAGCCCTGAGGGGTTCTTAATTCTGATGCCAAGTGCTGGTCCACATGTGTGAGCAGGCACGGCCCACTCTGGGGACAGTGCCAGGTAGGGAATTAAGGAGGTACACCTGTCAAATGGTAACAGTACACCTGTACTAAGGTGAACTCAGGGGGAACAGAAACCTCCCATGGAAAAAGGGTAAAAGCTTGATCTTGATTTCAGTACAAATACAGATCATGAAAAAAGAGCCCTCTTAGGCCAGGGTGAGTCCAGACAACTCCTTGTAATTGAGCAGCAAGATGCCCAGGGAAATAACGTGTACATTCATGTTCCAATTCCTTTTAAACAACTTAAGGAGTTAAAAAGTGCCACTTTTTCAGCCCCAAATATCACTTTTTTCACAAGCATTTTTAGCCTTACCTCCCAGGAACTGAAACAGATGAACAAAGCTTTCCTGTCAGGGGGCAATTAAAATGCTAATGTCACTTATCAAGCCTCCTTGATACCCTTTAGAAAAGCAAGGGAGAGCAGTCCAAACACCTAGAAGTTGCTTTGTGTATGAAAAAAACTTAAGGGCAAATAAGGAACCTGGGCTGTGCCAGAGATGCAAAAGAGGGAACCATTGGGCTAATTGAAATTTATCAAAGACAAGGCATCATTGAAAGAGCTCATGGCAGTCACAAAATGCAGCTTTAAAAAATTAAGAAGAGGGAAATGCACCCTCAGTCACCAAATGAAGCTCGATGGCTGCCTGAGCACGTGGTGTGGTGTGTGGAACAGAGGAATATCAACTTTGATGACACCACAGCTGCTAACAGAACCAATGTTCCTGATATTGATGTCCTATCCTGCAGCTGGGGAAAGCAGGAGACTTAGGAGGCCCTCAGACTGCCGAGAAGGAATTTGGGACAAAGGTTTTGTTGCCATTTAGTAATGAAATGGAGCCCCGAGCCACGTGCTTCTGTGTACTAGCAGTAAATTAATGTGTTGCCCCTTTAAGAGGCAGTTCCTGAATCTTACCAGCTGAGCAGAAAAGAGGCTCAATTACTATGGCAACCACCCTCATGTGGAAGCAAGGTTCTTGGGGAAGACTGTCATAAAGTGCTGCTGTAGCAGGGAGTGAATTTTTATCAAAGTTTGTTTGAATTGTGGCACTCAGGGGTGCTGCAAAGAGTTTGGGTATAGGGATAACTCCCCAGTTGGTGACTGTCTGCTACTGTGTGCACTTTGCCAATTTCAGAATGGCTGGGAGGGCCTGGCAGGAAAGGTGGCTCCAGAGGAGCCTCCTAGCAGCAGTACTCACCAAATTCCTGGGTCTTGAGCCACTGACAAATTAGGCTCTCATTTCAAACTGTTAGTGGAACTTGAAGGATTTTTTCAAAACTGACTCTGAACTTCAAACTTCAGAAATGAAACAGGTTTGAGTTCACCTGCAATGTTAATTATGGTGACTCACGATTCATGTACTCTCTGTCTTGATGGAAGAAAATGTAAATTGTTCTGTTAAGATGTCTGCTAAAATGTGCAAATTAGTCCTATAGAGAATTTGCTCTTGAATGTAAGTTTGAAAGAATTGTAAGTACGTATAGTGATATTCATGCTAGTTGTAAATATGTATAGTAATGTTCGTACTAGAATTATGTAATTTGTTTGTATTAATGAACCATAGTTTGGAGAAATTAAGGGAATCTTTAAGTTTGATGAAGTTTATTTAATGCTTTTGCATCAAGAGTTTATTGATTTAAAAAAAGGCTTGGCATGGCTAAGGCTATTATAGATGTCTTAGACCCATTTAAAAAATAACATTCCATCTTTTTTATCCTCTACTCCTTTTCTAGGGGATGTGGCAGCCCTAAGGATTGCTATGATTGTTCCAACTTCTTGCACGCTCTTAGTAGGGACCTGAGTCAGAGCTGAGTTAAGCTCTGTACCCCCTCCTACTGGTATTCAGAGACAGCAATGTTCTTCTTGCTAGCTTCCAACCTAAGACAGAATATACTTGATGAAAGTATATCTCCCTGGCAGGTAAGGCTTGTCTAGCTGAAGAACATGACCTAAGACAGGCACAATCTATCTGGGGGGCCTGAGGAGCCTTTTAGTATATTAAGAAGGTGGACCTGTGGGAGCCCACAGAGATTTCCTAGTGAGATCTGAGCTTGCTTTACTCAGTAGGGCAACATAAGGGGATGACTTGACCATGTGTGTCAAGTCACAGGTGTGTGGAAGGGTCTGCACTTGGCTGTGTGGTATGCTTTGATCTAGCAAGGGGGAGGTCCTTTGGTCCACCCCTTGGCATTGTTATAAAAAGCCCTTTTGAAGAGATAGAAGGGGCCAACTGATTTTGATCCAGGTCCTCCTGAAGCTATCTTGTGTTTGTTTTTCTGTTTCTCATCTCTCCATCTTTCTATTTACAAATTCCTTATTCCTCTCTCCTCCACATAGGAACCCTGTAAAAGATGGGAACTGGCCTCCCACAATATATATAGAAAATGTGTGTGTACACATGAATTTAGATGTTTATCTGTGTACATATGTAATAAAAGCTTACTTATAGACTATACTTTTTATTAATATATTTCATTTTATACAATATTTTTGCATAGTTTTGTTTATTCATATAGTATAACATACAATATCATTTCCAAATATGTGAATATCCATGGGCAGAAAAATTATGAGTGTATTTTTCACTAGATGGCAAATTTTCAGAATGAACATGTGTTCCTTCTACAATAAAATACCATCGCTAATTTTTAAAATACTTCTATGGCTCCCATGAGAAGTATTGTTGTAATGTCAAGCCCAGAGGTAATGGTCTCAGTCTCAAACTTTCATCTTTGTTGTGGGTTCATCTCTAGGTGTGTGTGTGTGTGTGTGTGTGTGTGTGTGTGTGTGTGTGTGTGTGTGTTTCATGTCAGGATTTAGTGAGGCAGATTGGAACTGTGTCTCTGCAAAGTTAGTTCCACTTGCTCAAGGAGAATATGTCTTGTTTATGCTGCAGGCAAAACAACTATTTTTTTTTTTCAACCTTAGGTCCGTTGTGGAAATGAGCCATCTGTGGCCACCCTGGTGTGTTCCCAGCCTAATAGCACCTTCAGTATCAAATGCCTGGGCTTTTCCAGGCATCTCTGACAGCTGCTGAATTCATAACATTTTTAGATGTAAAAACTGGTAAAAGGCTGTGTGCTGAGAAATCTTGCCTGTGTATGGACTTGTGCGGAGCACAAAATGAGCTCCACGTGAACCTGTTTGGTTTGTAGAGTACCACACAGAGGACGGAGCCTCTGGCCATCACCAGGTTGTGGCAACACTACCTCCTATCATCACTACATCACTCCCAGAGAAAGGCAAAGGTCCTTCCAGCATATTTTAAAATGTGGCAGCACTAGAGAACCTTTTATTTAACTGACTAAAGAATGAATGAATTTTCAGCCAAGTCATTCCTTCCTCAGTGTGACTGGAAAACCAAGCTCTCAATTATCCCCCTGCTGGAGGAGCAAGGAAGTTCTTCCTTATTGGGAGGGAGGGGCAGGATCTCACTGGCCTTCCCACCCCCAAGCAGCACTTGGAGACGTGAGATATACAACCTGCAGTTCTCAGTCTCCCCTGGTGAGTGGAGGCAAGCACTGACCCTCAGCAGGGTTACCTTTAGGGTAGCCTATCTACACTGTTTTCTTCCTTACAATTGTTTCTTCTAAAGACCAAGAAGGTTTGTACCTGCTGCTGTTAGGAAGTAACCTGGAGCAAATCTGATGGCCAGACCGATGCAGACTCACCTGACCGTCTGCAGCCCCCAGGCCTGCCCTCATCTGCCGGCTATGTTTCCCTGCTTGTATGCATCTTTAGAATCTAGGATTTCCGCTGCTTTCCCTGTTGTGGAAGAAGGCTGGAAGTGCCTCTCTCTAGCTTTCCCAGTCTCGTCAGAGGCATTCCGTACATCATTGAACAGGGGAGATGAAGGATCCTGGGCAGTTTGACTCCTCTCCCTCGGGAACGGCTGGAAAAGTCCATACGGTGGTCTCACACAAAGCCCAAGTTGGCTTAACTAGCTAGACACTTCTACCTACGGAGGAAAAGTCTCTTTGTCAGTCCACAAAAGTATCCCTTCCGGGCCTTCTTTGTTTAAACTTAATATTTCCTGCATTAAACCTTCTAAGTCATCACGGGGAAAGTTGAATGCTAAAGAATTCAGAATCAATTAAGACTCCACCAGGAAATCAGAACCTCTGTTAAGCTGAAAAATGCTCTGGGATGAATTGGCGTCACCTGATAATATTGCACCAGAGATGTATTGTAAAGCCAGATACTCAAGGCCAAAAGTCTCTTTCCACAAAAGCTACAATCCCCTCATTGCACAAGACATATCAATGCTGGAAGAATAGAAACAATGAGTGATTAGATATACCTTCAATGGTGCCTGTCTTCACTAATATTTGGAGCAAAGATTCTTCACCCATGTGAATTCTTGCCACACTCTCAGAAACAGATTCTGTGGTCACAAGGAGGAGGCAGGACAGCCTGGTATCAAGCCATGAGTGTCTAATAGCAGAGTTAAAATTCTTTTCTCAAGTGCAATTCCAAGATCAGTAGCTATAGATTAAAGTAACTGTAGGGTCTCAGAGAGTGAAGGGCGGGGAACTCCCAGTGGAGGAACACGAGGTCAGTGTCCTGAGAGGGAGGCGCTCCCATACCTAGCTCCTGGGCATCAGGAAGACATGTCTACCTACATCAGTGAATAAGCAGAACTGTGTAACCGTCACAGGTAAGAGACCACCCAGTGGGGTTCTAGCATGTCATAAAACATGCTAAAAAGTAACAGCACAGTTTGGAAAGAGTCTCCTCACCACAGGAAATTCCACAAAGAAACATTTAGTACAGCAGGTAACACAATTCTGATTGTAGGGAAAGTGGCCATGAGAAAATGCACTCTTATTTCAAAAAAGTCACTCAGAACGCCCACATCCCCCATCAGTGGCACTTGTGGGTTTGGTTCTCTTCTACACAGGCTGTTTGAGATGTGTCTTCCAGGTAAACACATGTTAACTATCTTTTCCATTGCTGTGATGGACGACCTGACAGAGAAGAGCATGAGGGAGGAGGGTTCCTTTAGCTCACGGTCCAGCCTAGTGCGGAGGGCACCCAGCAGCTGGTCACATTGTAGTTAGAGCAGAGAGAAATAAACACTAGTGCTCAGCTTGCTTTCTCATATTATACAGCCCAGGACCTGAGCTCCTTAAGCGTGGGTCTCCCTTCTCCAGTAAGCCTTCCTAGAAACTCCCTTGCAGACACACCCTGAGTTTGTTTCCTAGGTGACTATTAATCCAGGCAAGTTGACATTGAAGACCATCATGGCATATTAGCCCAAAGCATACCAGGTAAAGATAAACGCTTCAAGGCGGAAGTGGCTGAATGCTTCTTTGTGTTTCCTGTGCCTTTTGTAAGCCTGGATTCCGGCTTGGGGGCGGGTGGGGTCTGTCTCTCCCTTTAACAGACCTCCTTTTTTGGTTTCCTGTTCTGGGAAAGACTACTTGGTTTACATGAAACCTTTCTGGCTTTGTTAATGAGGCAACCATGGTATTTGGAACTAGCAAATAATTTTAGCAGGATATAGGTGGCTAATTCCATTGCCAAACATGCTGAACTGTCTACGTGGTCAGTTTTCCATGTGCTCACTCAGAATATATATACAGTTGACTGCAGAAATGCCCAGCTCCTCTCAACACAGCATGCAAGCTGTTAGCAATCTTCTTTACATTACCTGAGGCCCCTCCATCACCCCTTTCACTTAATATGATAGATTGCAGGACGTAATATAGAAAAATGTAGTGTGTGTGGCACATAAACTCATAGTGCATATCGGATTTAATATATAATGCACAGAAGCCACTCTGTAATACATAGTCAAAAAGGCTGCAAGCTGCTGTATTGATGCTGTGCCCAGTTTGGGAGAAAAGGCAGGTTTCCTTTGCCAAAAAATAGCAGAGTATTCAATTTCACATCCAGTATAGGGTATAAATAAAACATGGCCTATGGTAATACCAAACTGCATGAAGTGATTTCCCTGAGTACAGAACATATAGCACCCCCATCTTTGCGTCAAGTTGAATCTCCCCACTTCTCTCAGATGGCTGTAGGGAATAGATGACCTTCTCCAGCAAGTTTCCCACTTACCAGAGTCTGGGGTTCCACTGGGCCCCACTGGGTCTCATGCTAATGGACAGCCATTAACCATCTCAGAGTCCCTGGAGCTTTTCAAACTGAGTTCCTGGATCTCTCCAGAGTCAGAAGTTGACAGGCAGCTGTCAGTCAACTGGAAACTTCTTAAAGCTATACCCTGTAGTAAATAGAAGTCTGCAGTGTTCACAGTAAGAGAAAAACCAGATTTCACCAACATGAATATGATTTAATAAAACTTAACCCAGGAGATGTAGTCCTAAAGTCTAGTTATCTATATAGAAGTCCATGCACGGTATATGCCTCCTCTTATTGATGAAGACCTATTGATTTGTTTTGCCTGGTAATTTTGGAAGAAGGGCCATTTTGCTTGCTGTTGTAACTGTCTTTCAAAATGGTCAGCTCTTAGCTAGAAAATTTAATTGCTGTGAAACTGTAAGAGCTAGAGACCTGGAAGAAGCATATTCCAAAGCAAAACTGAAGACACATTCACAGCTCTGCTTTCAGGGAGTGGCCATCTGATGGAACCAGCTGCCTGTTTCTTTGTAATGTGCTTCTGCTGCCTCTGATGCTTCTTTCTCCTATAACAGCATGGTTGAGGCCTCAGATTTCCTGCAGAGGACCCGTTGGTGAGGAGAGAAGCTGTAGCTAGGTGTTTGAAGGGAAGGAGAGAAGAGTACTTCACTGGACCCTGTGCACGGATGGAAACCTCTGTTCCGAGAACTCCTCGTAGGCAGACTCCAGCCTCCTTGGGAAGCTGTGGTGGAGAGGGACTTCTAAGTGACTGCTGCTGTGACTCCTTAATGGAGGTGACTGGTGCAATGTCTTTCCTTCCTCATGTCACAAACATGTGTCATCCCTGGCTCCACAACATAGGAAGTTAATATTAACCAGGAGGAAAGGGGCTCAGGACTGTTCCTTCAGATCTGGGACTCCCACCAACAGGGCAGATGAAGGACGTCGTGGGCACCATGAGCTGACCGTTATTCTGGCTTGTTGCTGCCAACACTGGCTAACAGACATGTGCCATAAAGTCATAGCCTTGGTATGGCCAACCCTTAGAGTCTAAATGTTTCCAAGTTGAGATTTGCAAATGGTTTCAGGCTCTGAGAATACTTCACAGCCAGTGGGAGGAATTTCTGTACGTTGCCCACCCAGATTGTGCCAATTTATTCTCTACTTTCAAAAGAATTATTATATTTTTATTCATTTAATGTGCATGCATGTGTGTGTGTGTGTGTGTGTGTGTGTGTGTGTGTGTGTGTGTGTGTACTCATACATGCCATAGTGTGCATGAGGAGGTCAGAAACATCTTTGGAGAGTAGATTCTCTCCTCCTATCACAGATCCTGGGATTTGAACTCAGGTCATAGGTCTTGGCAGCAAGCTCTTGGTTGAAGTATTAAGACAACTCCACGTAGTTAAAAGGGAGGATTACTTTGTGGAGTAACTTACAAGTAAAGGGGTAGGTTACAGGGTCCAGGAAAGGTGTAGCACTGTCTGGTGGTGTTCTCTGGAGAACTCTGCTCGGTCTACCTCCAGCGTCCAGGATCCAGGAACCAAGAGAGCCGGCGCATCTGAATCTCAGGTCTTAAGGTCTCCTGTCGGGGCCCAGCCTTGTAGGCGTGACAGTTACCGAAGCCTCAATGGGGTTGGTACCTCCAGGTCAAAGCTGGAATGGCTACCCACTACAGCAAACCCCACTCGCTGCTGAGCCATCTCACGAGACTTGTTTTCTCTAATATATCATTGACAATTTTATACATTCACATAATATATTTTGATTGCCCATGCTGCTATTTCTTACACCCCTTATCACTGTCCCATTTACTCTTACCGGCTTCGTCTCCACCAGCCTCTGAAGTACTTCTGAGTCTCTTTTCCCTTCTATGACCCATTGAGTTATTGAGTTTAATTAGGCTTGCTTGCATGAGCATGCGGCCAGAGCTACTCAGGGGAACATGGACAATGTGCCAATGGCGACACCACTGAGGAAAATTACTCCCAGCAGCCATCAACTGCAGTGCCTTCTCAGTTAGGGGTGGGGCCCCACGAGCCCCTCCCCGATCCTTGATGGAGTGTTGACCCTGGAAGGATGGAATTGTGTATTTTTTGTCATATTTTTATGGTTATGTGTGTGTGTACATACACATACATTATTACATTATCCATATTTATTTCCTAATTCATTTTGAAAACTTACATCTGCAAGAGGAACAATGGCATCCTCTAACAGAATAATGACGGCATTGGCAAAATCAATTAACTGGATTTGGGCCTGGTGATGTAGGCCTGTCATCTTCCCTTCTAAGGAGGCTAGAGCAGGAGGATCAGAAATCCAGTGCCTGCCTAGGGTATAGAATAAATTCTATAGACAAAAGCTCAACCAGGAAACTTAGGGAGATTCTATCTCAAAAATGAAATGAAAAATAAAATAAGGAATTTTTCTACTATGTGAAGGATAACTCTCTAGGCAAATGATAAACACTGGGCTCTGGTCACCCAGATTAAACAGTTACAGCAGACATATGCAAGTTTTTTCCAGTTGTAATAAAGTATCTTCCCATCAAAAGAGAACTAAACCCTGAGGTAGGCATAGTTAATATGTACCTTTAAGAACAGTATCTTCTTCTTTCATTGTTGTTGGCTTTTTCTGAAGATTTTATTGTGTGTGTGTGTGTGTGTGTGTGTGTGTGTGTGTGTGTGTGTGTGTGTGTGTTTGCCATACATGTGCAGGTGTCTGGAGGCCAGAAGAAGGTGTCAGATCCTCCTGAGTTGAGGTTACAGCTGATTTTAAACTCTGCTGTGGGTGCTGGAATGGAACCTGAGAATCCCCCGGCAGAGCAGTGAGTTAAGAAACTGTTGAGCCATCTCCCCAGCTCCTGGTTTTTGTTTGCTTTGTTTTGAAACAGGATCTCACTCTGTAGCCCAGGCTAGCCTGAACCTCCTGGCGATGGCCCCTGCCACACCCCCGAGTGCTGGAATTACAAGTGTGGGCCAGCACTTGTGGTCTCCACCTTCCTGTCTTGGACCCTTTATGGCTGTCACTTTTGTAGACTGTGACTCGGTTTTTCTCACTGTTTCTCCATAAACCAAATACCTCTCCAGTGACATCTTCCAAGGGATGGTTTTGAAAGAAACTGTCCATTTATCTCAGAGCATAATATTGTCAGAATCTAGTGTAGAAGTCCAGGGCTCCAGAGGATGAGCGGACGAAGCCGCCATATCAGCTGGAGTAGTCACCTGTGGAATTCACTGTGGAAGTGGGTCTGCAAGTTCCTACTGGACTCCCTCCCACCCTCAAAGTAGTGTGTGATGCTCTGCACACTGTTGAGACAGCTCCAGAGTGTGTGCCTCCCTGAGCTTGGGATTGGTCTGAAATTCATAACTCACAGATGAGGGCCGATGCTTGTGTGCTTTCTCTTACTTCTAGCACCTTTTATTATCTTAAGACGGAAAAGTTAATAACCCAGTGTGTAATCATGCCATTATCAGTTTACTTTGTAGTAAAGCCCATTCAGTTGATGATTACATATGTTAATGAGCATCGTTATAATGCACTACACAGTACATTACCTTCAATAAATATAATTGTTTATGCGCTTTAATGAGGGGATATAATGCTCCAAAAGTAATGGTATTGACTGAATGGTGATTTATTGCTGTAAAACTTTGCCATTAGGAAAGGAAATCTTACAAAACCTTTTATGTTTACCTAACTTTCATTCGCCCCCTAAAAGCTGCCACTCATGTCTCCCTCCCCCCGGTTTCAAGAAGAAAATAGCTCCAAGAGGCTTCCACACTGTTCCTTGTCAATGCTTTTCTCGACCTGAAGAAACAGGAGGTGGTTCGTTGAAAGGCTTAATGAAGATCATTATGTTTACCCCTAGTAAGGTTTAATGCATTATCTGGCAACCAAACTGATAACCACGTCAGAATTTTGGCTTCAAATCAAATAACAAGGAATGAAAACATTGCTTGTTAAACTACACACTAGGAATGGAAAATAAGGCCCAAGACGGTATTTGGCCCATGGTCTCTTATCGGGCTAGGGAAGAACAGCATGACTAAGTTGTCTGTGATTGCACAGACCTGGAGACCAAAAGAGGGACGGCTGGGCCCCATATTGTTCACTCTACTTCCAACAGCTTCTTCCCCTTTCTCTGGAACTATTCCATGAGGAATCATTTAGTATCCTCTGACAATGACACTAAAAACTCTTTGCATCTGATAAATTTAAAAATATTGATTATTGTGAGATGACAGTTGGTTTTAAAACTTCATACATTGAAATGCTAAAATCAAAGCCTCCAGTCTCCAAAAGGACAGCCTCGTGCCATGCATCTTGGCTTCTGCAGTCTTTGTATGTCGGACAGTTGGCATCTGATCTCCTCAGTAAAGATTTTTGTTATGGTCCTGAGGGTTCCTGGCTAATATGTACAAACTGGAAAGCCACCACTTCTGAACTGAAACCCAACCAAACCCACTTATGCTAGTTAGCAACACAATTTCTTCTTTTCCACCCCAGAAAGGGCCTCTCATCTGGAGCAGTGTCTTGCCTCTGGGTTCTGTGTGAGTATTATTCAGAGGATCCTCCGACTATCTTCCCATGCTTGCTCACCTGAAAGGTAACTGGGTGTGGCCGCTCCACCTGCTGACCATCCTTCAGCCTCCAGGCCAGGCAGACTTGCTCCTGTTGAAAAGCAAGCTTGCTGGAAAACTTTCCCAGAAGTCAGAAGTCAACGGAAATGGAATTCTGTCACCTTTACTTACAAATTTTCATATGAAGTCCTTTCTCTCTCCGCCACCCCCCTTTCTTCCATCTCCACAATATAGTGTCTGAAAGGATTCCAGGAGTCTTTATGAATAAATCAAACCTCAAAACTTAAAGCAGATTAATTCATCCAGACATTCTAAATGCCCAGTAGAAAAGACAACAGGGGATCTGCGCTGGCATCTTAAAAGGACTTTTTGAACAATAGCAGTTTCTTACAGTGGATTCCCCGGTTGGGAAGGCAGTCACTTGAGAAACTTTCCAAGCTTTGCAATGGTGTTCCGAATAGTTTGAAAGTCCGTTGTTTGGGGGAGAAAATGACATTGAAATGCAATTTGTGGTAAGATCTAATTAATTTTTTTGCTCCTAAGAATAATTTATTATTTACACTTCTTATTATATATGTATTTTAGCTTCATTAGTCTGCAATGCTGGAAAAAATTATACCTTCAAGTCCTATTTATCAAATTAATGGTGCAATTTCATAGTGACACATTCCACATTCATTAAGCCAAGTACAGTAAAAATGCATTTAAATTAGATTAGTGTGATGTAATAAAGATTCCAGTGGAGGGGGTGATATTCTAACTGAAGGGAAACACCCAAATCCTGTTGAAAGCAACTTGGAGATAATGCTTCCAAACTGACTTGGTCAGTAGTTTAAGCAGAGGAATAAACAACCACGCCCCATGCCTTAGCATTGGCTTAGCTGTGCTTTCCTGTGATGAGGGAGAAACATCTTTACGCTCAGCACTCGGACTTGGCTTAGCCAAAGGCTACAGCTCAAGTTTGTCCAAAGCTTCTGGGCGGTGACAGATGTGCCCACAACAAAAATCAATAGCATATCCCTTATCATTTGTTAGCTAATTTTCATGGGTAAAGACCAATTGAACCATCAGCAATGCTTTGCTAGGAAAAATCAAGATGTTGCATTCATTTCCCCATGGTGGGCTGGGTTCCTTTTCATGTTAAATATAGTTGTGTGCTTGAGGCTGTTCCCCCTTCAATATACACAAGACACATGCTGAAGTAGATCCCTTAGGAGATGTTTGGGAGGCTCCTGAATTTAATGCAATAACTGATGCAAGTTAGCAATTACTATGTTTAAGGTGATAGGAAGTCTTGGTCAGATGAGGCGGTGCATACCAGTGTCTGATGTATGAAAGACATTCATGATGTCAGCCAAATCTGAATTCAATCCACAAGACTGTAATAGTTGGTGCAGAACTCCTGCTGCAAGTCCCAAGGTGAGAAAGGGTGGCACTGTTCTAAAAACTGCTTTCTAGAAGTAGATCATGAGTTCATCCTAGGCAGTTCTAATAGACATGTTATTATGATTTAGAAGGACATGGTGAGTGCTGGCATGGAATCGCATGGTCAACATCACCCAAAAGCCTGCCTGCCTTTGGAATGAGAGGTAAAAAGAAATGTAGAAGGGTCCTGGCCTTGAATAGGTTTCTCTGAGCTTTGGTCATGGCAAAATTCCATTAGAAGTCATATACAATGTCCTTGACCTCATTCAGTATCATATAACTGGCCATCTTACTACACATGCAAGCACTCATAGAGGATCCACAAGGTGGGGTGTTGAGAAAGACACAAACATTAAGGAAATAGAGATATGAAGGTGACATTTAAAAATCTGTGCACTGGGATGATCCTTCTGTACACTGTGAATGTGTGTTGCTCTCGGTTAATAATAAAGCTGTTTTGGCCAATAGCCAGGCAGGATAAAGTTAGGCAGAAAAATCAAATAAGAAGGGGGATAAAGAAGGGTAGAGTCAGAGGAGTCACCAGCCAGATTGAGAATTAGTCAGACATACAAAATGGGATAGAGGTAAAGGCTATGAGCCTTGAATCAGGACAAGGATTAATGGAAATGGGTTAAGTTGTAAGAACTAGTTAGTAGTAATAAGCTTGAATTATTGGCTGAGCATTTATAGTTTATATTAATCCTCTGAGTGGTTATTTGGGAATTGGCAGGCAGGAAAGAAACATCTGATTACAAATCTGTTCCTAGTTTGGGAGATGATTGTGGTCAAAGTGATCAGGAAGCATAGAATTCATAAACAGAACCAGAGCAGGCCATGTGATAACATACAAATATCCCAAGATAGGCAGGGTCCACTCTATGTGAAATAAAATGGTGCCCAGCAGTCCGTCTGCATAGCAATAAAAAAAATAGTTGTTCAACGCACCTTAGGGATTTGAGGGCAGTGTGCATAAATCAGAAACAAATGTCTCTGGGACACCAAGGATTTACTGGTTGGCCATCAACAGCTAGCTACTCATATAAAGGATTTTGTCTAGGGGCCCAGCAAAATGGTTCAATAGGTAAAAGTACTTGTTACTGACAACTTGAATTTAGAGCCCCAGAACCTACATAGTACGAGAGAACCAACTCTTGCAAGCTGTCCTCTGACCTGTGTGCCATAGCTTGTAAACACACACACAATAAATGAATAAATAAATGTAAAAAAGGATTTTGCCTTTCACTTGACAGTATTCCTAGGTCCAGGTAATCTTGCTGTGGAGCCAGGATTTAGTGAGCTGGTGGCACTGGTCCTTAGCCATTTGATGACTCTAGCTCCTGGACTTGAAGTGAATACTACGGAATAAAGTCCAAAGCCAGCTGTGGTTGCTCACATCTGTAACCCTGGCATTCAAGAGGCTGAGGAAATAGGATCACAAGTTCAGGGGGGATAAGCTATGTAATGAATTCTTATCTCAAAAACCAAAATCTAAAGCAAACTAATAAACAAAAAAAGACAAAACAAAAAAAAAGTTAATAATTTTGCATTTCTTTGAAAAACTATTGTGTAAGTTGTCAGACTAAAAGTGACTCTTGGGGTAAACCATTTCTATGGATTTTAATATATGTATAGGTTAATATAAGCAGCACTACAGTCAAAGAAGAGGAAACAAAGCATTCTGCTTCCTCTAATAAAATCTCCATGCTCTTTTTTAGCACCTACAGTTTTATCTTTGGATCCACCTAAGTGTAATTTTACCAATAACAATAAGAAAGTATAAAAAAGCCATAACAAATAATATTACTGACTATTTTTGAAAAACACGTAATACACAAATTATTTACAAAATTATTGTAAATAAATACACACATTTAGATGAACTTTTCCCATCTGGACTGACAATACCTCCAAGAGCCAAAGGCCCCCTAACCGAAAGCCCAGTACCAGACACGAGAAGCCCTCTAATGGCTTGTTGGTCAGGGCTGCCCAAGAGACTCCCAAACATACAGCCGGTAGCTGTTGCCCTTGGTTACCCCCAAGAAGTAAGTCCCTATTAGTCCCTATTGCTGAAGACACCATGCATTTTGGACCCAGCACGGAGACCTCTGAGCTGGAACCGACCTGGGTGCTCTCCCTGAGGACTAGCTTTCATGGTATCAGAAAGCACCATGCAGGCTTTAAAGGAGAGAGGCAACCGACGGTCCCACCCTGCTATGACACCTATGAACTGCAATGAGCACCATGGCATGATAACCCTACGGGGGCATAGTGACACCCACGCCTCGGCTGACCAATAACTCTCTAGTTGGACTTAAGACATTCTAACAAGAGGAAAACAGCATGCCTGGTACTGAAGACCTAGTTAACCACTCAGTGCGAGTGAAGTCATGGACATTGGAGGAGAGCCTACCATCGCTGCTTTACTAAACCAGCATCATCCCTAACACCAGTCTAAAGAGTTGTCTTTACATCCACAGATCAGTGTCGTCTTCACCCCTCATCAAGGAAACTTCTCTTTGCAACAGACGGAAAGCACCATAGAAAAACACAAGCTACCAAAATGAAGAGTTGTAGAGACCAGCCCCAAGGGATAGAAAACATGCCCACACCTAAGGCTCAGGAAACATTGAGGAAGAGGAAAGTCTGTAAGAGCCAGAGGATCAGGGAGTTTTCTGTGAGACTGTGTCTCCTGGTAATGTCAGACACAACACCCATAAAGCCTCACCAACATGACTGCCCAAACATGAGCTGAACAAGGACCAAGGATGACACCAATAGACATGCCAAAGTGGATGAAGAAAAGCCACAAGGCCTCACCCCTATGAGAAGAGCTATCGACAGTTAAGGAATGCTGTGTGAAAGACATATGCTTCCCCAAGGAAGAGCACACTGACTGGTTATTCAGTATCAAATGGTCAGCTCTGAAATCACACATGCAAGTAGTATGTATGTATATACATACATACATATAGAAAGAAAGAAAGATAGATAGACAGACAGACAGATTGAGATAGAGATACAATAACATGTAAAATTATGCTTAATGAAAAAGAGGCCATGAACTGGAAAGCTGGGAGGGCTATCTGGGAGGGTCTGGAGGAGGAAAGGGAAGGGAGACATGTTGCAATTACATTATAATCTCAAAAACAAAAACAATCAATGTAATTCTATTATGTGCAAACCGTTTGTTTTGTTTTGCGGTTGTGTCTCATTGGGTAGCTCGGGCTGCCCTCCAATTTGCAACCCTCCTGGTCTGTTTCCCAAGTGATGTGTCTATAGGCATGTCTCATCATGCCCATCTGACACGCAACCTTTGAAGCTGGCTTTCTTTTTTTTACACAGAAAAATGTTTTTGCCGTACCCTAGTTTTTACATATATCAAAAGCATGTTCCTGTTGATCGATGAGTCATATTTCTCTAGCTGTCCACACTGCCATCACTTCGTGTGAGTCATTCCACTGTGGGTATTTGAGCAGGTACCACATCATGATTTTAAATTTTATTTCCTTATGATGCAGAATATTTTTCAGGTGCTTATTTGTTCTCTTCAAATCCTCATTGGTGAAGCATATCTTCATGTCTCGTTCTTGGCATGTGTATTACACATACATGTGGTATACATCTTCATATGTATTATACATAATATGGTAATGTCAGAAGCAGACTGGGGGTTCCCGCACTCTCGGAGTCTCAGAGGTCCTGTTTCGTTCTCGGGGTGAGAGCCAGAGGGTTTCTCCTGGACTTTTCTCTGTGTAGCTGGTACTCACCCTAGACTTGAGCTGAATTCTTCTTGAACTTGAGCCTTCTTGAGGGGAACACATAGTAGGCTCACGGCAGGTCCAGTCCTACTGCTGACCTAGTAATGGCCCTGGGTAGCCACTGACCCTTCTCCCCAGGGCCTCACATCTAAATTCCATGTATTTGGATCAAATCTTTTAGTTGTATTAGTAGGTAAGATGAATGTGGGGTGCTTTATCCTCTTAGAATTGTCCTATTTCTCATATGTCACCTCTCTCTAGTTCATTTATGTCACTATCCACACACTATCTACAACCCTTTCCTCAATCTGTCTCCCAGGATATGTCATTACTGATTTAGGTTGGCTTCATTCAGCTCTTTCATTTGTCTGAAAGGTACATACTCCTCATGAGATCTCAGGGGTGTGGGCGTGTATGTGTCTGTGTGTATATTCACATGTGTGTGCATATGTGGAGGCCATAGTTCTGTGTTTGGTATCTTTCTGTATTGCTCTGTGGTGGTTTGAATGTGAATGGCCCCCATGGGCTCATATACTTGAATACTTGGTCACCAGTTGGTGGGACTGTTTGGAAGGGATAAGGTGGTGTCACCTTGTTGGAAGGGGTGTGTCCTTGGAGGAGGGCTTCGCTGAGCCTTGAAAAAGGTCATTCTTAGCTGTCTATGCTTCAGGATTGTGAATAAAGGCATAAGCTTTCCGCTATGTCTCTAGTCCCGTACCTGCCTGCCTGCTGCTGTGATCCCTGTCATGACAGTCATGGACTGAACCCTCTGAAACTGTTAGCCCCCAATAAACTCTTTCTTCTATAAGTTGCTTCCATCATGGTGTCTTAGCACAGTCATAGAAACATAACTAAGATCTAGTGCTTGGAGCTCATTGATCAAGCAAGACTTGCTTTGTGCTCTGGGAGTCCTCTTGTCTCCACTTGCCAGCACTAGGAGTACAGGCACATGCCACCACATGTGGCTTTCTCTGTGAGCTCTGGACTCAAGATCAGCCCACATTCTATACAGCAAGTGCTTTACCAACTGAGCTATCTTGAACCATTCTTCTATTCATGGTCTGTGACCCACAAAGCAATTAATGTCTAAGCAATCTTGCATCTTTCTGTTTTCCTTTGTGTCAACACAAACCCACATACCACAAATAAGTATGGTGTCATGAGGAAGGGTCCTATGGTAATCCCATTGTCTTCTTCAGTCTTACAGGCACTTTGCTCCCACAGGGCCATAGGAAAATGATGTCTTAGCAGGATTCTGGTAACTGAGCTCAGAACAATTTCTATACACCTCTCTATGTGACACTGTTATGGTAAAGGGTCTCTCTCTTTCTCTTTGTATGAGTCTGTGTGTGTGTGTGTGTGTGTGTGTGTGTGTGTGTGTGTGTGTGTAATATGGACTCATACAGACCAGACTGGCCTCAAACTCATTAGGTAGCTAAGGATAACCTTGAACTCTTGACCCCGTCTCTTCCATCCTAGTGTCAGGATTACAAGCCCATGTTCTACTCAATGTTACAACTTCTACTGTATGTTTTGCTCAGGCTGTAGTCCTTGCTAAGACTAAGAGTACAGGCGGTGAATAGTTAAAGTAAAGGACTTTGTTTCAGTCATCTTTTTATTTGTTTAAAACCAAAACTTAAAAAAATGTATTAAAAGCTAATGATTGATCTTGGATGGCTCAAAAGTTCCACTGTGTGCCTGTTTCTGTCAAGCCATAGGATGTAGAACCAGTTACCTCTGCTGTGATTACTCAGACGCGATTTGGTGTGAATGTGCTCTTAGGAAGACACTGATAAACAGAAGACAAACTCAAAGTGAAACCAAGAGTTGGACCTGCAGGGCCTGGAACCAAAGGTGGTTCAACGAGAAGGCTACGGGAACCTCGGTGCCCTGACTGCAGAGGAAGCCCGTGGCTTTGAAGGAAGAGACTCCCTCAGGGAAAATGAAGAAGTGGCTTTTCAGCCCAGCATGAAACTCCGTTTCTTCCACTCTGGCCCTTCTTGGCACTGTTTCTACTAGGACTTGAAGGTGAGAAGGACTGAAGCCGTTCTCCATCTCCCACAGCCTGCCCTGCTCTCGGGCCAACACCACAGAAAGACTGGCAGGGTTCTCCAGAAACCACAAAGATGGTTCATCTGGGTGTAGTTTGGATGTCATGTTCCTAATACATTAAAATGTACTGCTGTAACTGCTCCAATGAGGCTTGATTCCTCCCAGTGGTTCTGGAGAAGAAGGTTCCAGCAGTTTTGCCCTAGTGAAATGTCAGAGCCCGTGCCTAAAATAACTAACACATTAGCTTTTAACATTTTGAGATGGCTTTGCCCTGATCCTAGATAAATGGTGACATCTCCCTGTTTTGGTTCCATCATCCAAACAAGGACAGATGCCACTCTTCTGCCCTGTGCAGTTTACTATAGAGAAAACTGTTAAAAAAAAATTCTGAAATTCTTTATACATGAAAAATGCTAGAAAATGCCAATTAATGACAATACAGTTCTGTCTATCAGAAGAAAAACATGGGTAGAAAGATGAAGGGTCACAATACTATGTCAAGAACAGAGGGATAATTCTAAAATATTTACAGCCGGAAGCTAAAAATGTTTGAGTGGGAGAAAGACAAAGAAATTAAAAACAAGCTATATGCACTTTCTGCTTAGAACACAAGAGATAGAAATATCACTACTCACCCTCTTGACCAACACACACAAAGCTGGACAAGCTTCAAGTTCATAATTTTGTAAAATTCGTGAGCACGCTAAGGTCATTTGGAAACCAACTAGTCTCATAGCTAATGGGATTCAAAGACTTTCAGGAAAGATGGGAACTTGGCATTTGTTTGAGCCCAATGTGGCCAAACACAAATACCAAATTTCATCATGCTTATTAATAAATCAGTGGATACTGAGGAGGATAGACCTGGAGAGAACGTGTAGCTTCTTTGGACAACCAATACAGAGTACATCTGCTCCAACTTTTGGTCTCTTTTCTGTGGATAGAACGAAAATAGATTGGAGAAGCCCCAGAATCTATCCCTGTGGGACGTGACGTGGGGAAAGGAGAGGCATCTGCTATGAGGCAGACACTGAGCAGAAGCCTTGAACTACAACGAGGGAGGAGAGGAACATCATCAGCCTGGGTGCTCTGGCTGGACACTCAGAATGGAGCACGAACTTCTTCCCTTGGGAGAAGAGGAGGGTTTTGGCTGAGAGGAGAGCCGCACCTGCAGGAGGGGCAGGACACTGAGGGGACCACGTTCTTGGACCCCATCTGCGCAGCCTGCACAGGACTGCAATTCAGGAAGCACAGTGGAGGACAGGCCCCTTACCCACTATGGTGGTCACTCTTCTTTGTCAACTGGACTCTGTTTAGAATCACCCAGACATCACGTGTCCAGGTGTGTTCATGAGGGCCTTTCCAGAGATAACTAACTGAAGGATGAGAAACCACTCTGAATGAGTGTGGCGCTGTCCTACTGTCTGGGACTCCAGACTAAATACAAGGGGGGCAAAGTCAGTAGAGATCAGCGTTCCTCTCCCTGCTTCCTGGCCCACCACGACGTAACTACGTTTCTCCATTGTGCTTTCCTCCCCACTGTGACTAAACCCTCCGACACTTCGGGCCAAATGGCCTCCTCTTTAGCCATTTATCCTGGTTATCTTTGTCCATGTGATGAAAATCTAATTAGCACACACCCCCAGCCACATGTCTGAGTAACAGTGATACCTCCAGGAGTGTAGGCAGAACTTAGACGTTGTCTCAACATTGAGGATGGAGCAGACAGTTTCAACCCCCCTGAGAAAGATACAAGGTGTAAGGAGATAAGCTGAAGGCTGGAGCTCCCAGAGTGCCATCAAAGGCTCGCTGAACACCATGACTAGTTCTATTCCTAACCATATTGACTCAGATTCCCTCCCACACTAAAAACCTCATAGAAAGAAACATTGTGCTTGATTCCAATTTTTAAAATGCTATTTACTTTGCCTCAGTATGTACTGCCCTGTACAGAGGGCCAGGTTTTCAACAACAACTTTTGAAAGCTTTTGCATATATAGAAAAAGTTACGATATAAATGCACAATAGAAAAGAGTCCAGATATGATATAAAAAGTTTAACTATGTGATAAGGAGTTTTAAGTAATTATGATCAATACTTGAAAAGTCAGCGGGGAAAGTGTGGGAAAAATGAAGAGTAACTAGGGAACTTCAGTAGAAAAATGGAAATGAAAAGAAGTGGTGAAGTAGAAATGTGTGAAAGAAAATAGTACAGTACACAGATGAGGACAGGCTTTGGTGGCCCCATTGGCAGAGTCACAGAGCCAAGAGGAAAACCAGTCAACAACAGAAGAGACTGAAAACATAGAAATAATAAAAATAAAAATCTGAGAAATTTCCCAAGTTAAGGGTAGCCAGTAAGCCACAGACATGAAAACCTCAATGTATAACTTTTGAAAACAATTACTAGATAAATAGGTCACATTTCAACTTCATAATAACAAAGAAAAATTTTAAATAGCTAGAAGACGTATCAGGAGTCACAGAGTTACAGGGGATTTCTTACAAAAGTGTGCCTAAGTCACCCAGCAATGGAATGCCGTCTTATAAGTCCCGAAAGTTGAAAGAACAAAAGAGGGGAGGGAAAGGGGTATGGAGGGTGGCTTGGCAGGGAGAGGGAGGGAGAGGGCGAGGAAGACAGCCTAGAATTCTACGCTTGAGGAGGATCTTTCAAAAGTAAAGCAGAAACAAAGACATTTTCAGGAAAACAAACTGAAGAAATTAATTTCCAAAGGACCTACACTTTCAGAAGAAATAATAGAAATTCTTTGGGGAAAATGAATACAATTCCAGAAAGAAATCTAAACTTACACAGGAAATGAAGATTGCCAGAAATGAACAAGTGCAGATGATAAAATCCATTTTTTACCACTTTGAATTACTAAGCACATTAGTAATACTAATACAATTTGTATTGTAATATTATTTAAATGCTTCATTATTTCTTATAATGTAGTTTGTATTTTTAGCAAAATGATAATATCTTGGGAACAAGGAATTGAAAATATGTATGTTATTTTAATATTCATACACAAATGTGTACAGTATTATTTGAAAATAAGCTCTGATTTGATCAATTAAACATACCAGTTATGAATCCTGTAGTATCTTCTAGACATACTGAAGTCAGGGAGAGTCCTGCAAACAATCAATTAAACATTATTAGGCAGAAAAGGAAAAAAAATCAAATGGGCAGATCAAAAGAAGGTTCACAATCAAGCAACCCAATTGTCTCTATAGTCTAAACACAAGAACTAAAACAGATTGTCAGGGTGACTTAAAAAGGAAGACCCAATCAGATTTACATGTAAGAGAATTACCCTGAATATGAGACACATTGATGGGTAAAGAATGAAAGACCACAAGACAGTCCCATTCTAATCCTATCAGATGAAAGATGTAGATGCTAATTAGTGTCAACAGAAGTAAAGGTATCATAAAGAGAGGAAGAACATTATGCAATATAAAAAGAAAAAGCCTTCAATAATGCCTAAAATTTTAAAGGTATGCTCACCTCATAAAAGATATTCAAACTACATACACACATACATAAAAAAAAACTGATATAAAGTAAAAAGCAATTCACAACTGCTGGGAATTCTTTCTCACTAATTGGTAAAGTTGGGACAGAAGAAAAAAGGAAAAGAAAGAAGAAAGCACAAGTCATGAAGAAGCAGAAGGCTTAGGCAGTACAAACACCACAGACATACTAACCTATTGTTATTTACTGACTCCTCCATCAACAGCAGAAATATTCCCATTTACTTCGGCCTCACACGAACATTTGCCACAGTAGACCACATTTAGGGCAAAAAATCAAAAGCAAAACAAAATGAGAACAGAAGTCATGCAAATTGAGTTTTGTAGTCAAAACTGAATTAAATTATAAGCTGATAACAGAAAGACATTATAAAATGTACAAATATTTAAAAATTAAAAGACACTGGTCAAAGTAAACTTAATGATCAACACAACATTTATATGTGACTGAAGAAAAATAAAACACAAGATGCTAAAATATATTAACTATAACGAATGCAGTTTTTAGATAATAAGTAGTGTTAATTGCTATATTAGAAAAAAAGAAAGCAGGGCAGTGGTGGCGCACACCTTTAATCCCAGCACTTGGGAGGCACAGCCAGGCGGATCTTTTTGAGTTTGAAACCAGCGTGGTCTACAGAACGAGATCCAGGCAGGCACCAAAACTACACAGAGAAACCCTGTCTTGAAAAACCAAAAAAAAGAAAGAAAGGAAGAAAAAAAGGAAGGAAGGAAGGAAGGAAGGAAGGAAGGAAGGAAGGAAGGAAGGAAGGAAGGAAGGAAGGAAAGAAGAAAGAATTTGAAATCAGCCAATTTTGGGCAAAGATGTAATGGAATTTAATCGAAAAAGGGGCATCCTTTTTAATAAATGGCATACCAACCTGCCAAAATTGAGTCTTCACTCACTCTCACACTTTATCTAAAAATACTAAAATTGATCATATTTTTAAAAATAAAACCCAATTATTCCATTTTTCTCTCCTCTCTCTCATAAATGTGTACATATATATCATATATAATTAAATTATTGTTCAAAAAAAGTTCTTAGAAAAGATGCCAAAAGCTTGATCCAGAAGAAAAAATTAACACATTAAATTTTACCAGAGTTAAAAATGCATGATTGTGGGGCCTGGGGCAATGGCAGCTGGTCAAGTGCCTGTTGTGCATGAAGACCTGTGTTCAAATCCCCGCGGTCACATGAGTTCTGTGTGGATAGCTTCGGTACTAGCAATGGTGGGAGGGACGACAGAGGTGGTGGATCTGGAGCTTTCTGTCAGTCTGGTAAATGATGTCCTGCTTCAACAAGCAAGCCTGCCTCCAGATGTAAGGTAGAGAGTCTGAGGAAGACATGCGACGATGCTGGACCCTGGACTCCATCACCCAAGTCACAAAACAGACACACACATACACATTTTAAAAATTATCACTCTACAAAGAACAATGTTAAGAAAATAAAAATACCCGATAGATTTATTTTATATAAATCTCACATCTACCTTACAAAAATTTAAATCCAAACTCTACTTTTCAAAAATCTTAAAGTTCAGGAAGACAAGCAACCCAATAAAAACTGACAAAATATTTGAATACCCCTGGATCTGAAAACATGGTTAGGTGATACAGAAAACCAGTGTTATTTAACTAACAGAAGCCAAATGAAAAACACAGTGAACTACCACAGTGTATCTATTAAAACAATAAACAAATGACACAAAGCCCCGGATGCATGTGCCAAGTGCTGGCAGAGGAGAGGGAAGTTAGAGCCCTCCTACCAGCATGAAGGCAAAGGTGGTGTGGGCAGTTTGGAAATAAATTGGCGTTTTATTATAAAATAAAATATGCACATATACACTTTGTGATGTGGAATGCCACATTCAGCTAGTCACCCATGAGCAATGATCATTTATGGCTTCATAAAAACTCATTGAAATGTTTAGAGCAAGTCTATTCATAGTCAATCAGAACTGGGAAGAGGATCTAGCTGTCCTCCACCTGGTGAGTGGACAGCGATCAGTCCATACAGCAGACTGTTATTCCTCGGTTAATAAAAACGATGGGCTATTGATAAATGTAACAGCATTGATAAATCTCAAATTTGTCACATGAGAGATAGCCAGACATAAATGTCTAGATGATGTATGATACCATTCATCTGACATTTGGGGATGGATGGGGAAAAATATTGAAAGGACAGAGGGAAAACTAGAAGATTGGGCTGGAAGTTGGTGCTGCCCTAAAGGAACAGTGCTGGGAAGCTTCCTGGGGCAATGTGTGTGTTTTGTGTTGTGAGTGCGCTGATGGACTTCCGGCCCAATGCGTTCATTAACTAGCATGGAATTGGATAAAATAAAGAACGGATTTTAGTGTGTGTGAATTAAAAGAAAAAAAAATGAAAGAAATGAGTTGTGACGAACATAGGGAGCATATGGCTGTGTCTGTACACAAAGAACACAGAATAAACTTGGTAGGGCAGCAGGCATATGCTCTCCATGTGATACTTCTGATAAGTACAAGGACAACTTACCAACAGCCTGCCAACGCAGTTGCATTTGAGGAAGAGACAAACGGGGCAAGAAACTTGTAATGAGTAGCCTTTCTATCTCATGCACTTTGCTAACTGACTCACAGCTCAGTGTGACACTAAGAATCAGCTTTCTCACTTTACAAAGAAGAACCTGAGGCATTGAGAGGTTGAAGCTTATTAGCATCACTAACAGCAGAATGTGGATTCCACTCAGGTTGTTTGGTGGTGGCTTTCCCCTTTATTGCCAGGGCCACAGTCCACTGGTGTGTGATAGAATAGTCAAAGCCAGGCATTCTATCCTTCTGCTCTGTTAGCTCTCTCTCCGGGTGTGATAGAGTTTGTTCTGGATCTCTGGGTGTTTAAGACTGCGGGGAATAGATTCTAGTGTATACAACAGCTCTTTCTATTAAACACTTTTTTTTTTTTAATGAATGAAGGATATAGCTCAGTGGTAGATCACTTACCTAACATGCCCAAGACCCCAGTTTCACTCTTAAGCATTGAATAATTTAAAAAAAAAAAACACTGGAATATTTATAAATAAAAAGAGAAATATTGAATTATTACAAAATTTATAAAATCAATGTATTAGGATTTGCTTCTAAAAGCATTCAGAGGTTTAGAAATGCTGTACTTATAATTTAAGGCTAGCTTTAAGAAATTGCATTCTTAAAAATGGAGGAAAGAATTCAATGTGAATACATGGATGGTTAAAAAAAAATTTAACTGCCAGCCAGATGAAGCGACATACACCCTTAATCTCAGCATTGAGGATGCAGATGCTGTGCCTCTGTGAGGTCCAGGCCAGCCTGGTCTACATAGCCAGTCTAGGCCAGCCATTTCCAAAAACAAAACAACAACAAAAACAAAGAAAATTTAACTAAAACTGATTTCTATGGGCCAAGATATGATTCATATTTATCTTTTTACATATATCTGGAATGTAGTCACTTTATGTAAGAACTTTTAATGTATCTGAAACCAGAAAGCACTTAAAAATAAATGTGGCATCGCCTGTTGGGAAGATAAGAAATATAAAAATTTGAAATGTAATAATCTCAATATTCCTAAATCCTCTATAAAATATTAATTGTTCAGATAGCTGTGTTTTAGAAAGTTTGGTAAACAAAAAAATGTTGAGCATTAGAGCATTGCTCAACATGCCAAATAGCTTTTGAAAGAACTAAAATATTCTACAATAAAAAGGAAGCAAAGGGAGAATACTGGCAAATAAGAGATTTATTTTAAAACAAAATGTAAATGTGACATAAACAGCAAAATTTGGAAAGATAAGATGATTTTGTTAATAACACATAAAGATAAAACTACTATAAATAAAACTTTTATTAACTAAATTGTAATAAAAAGTAACTAACAGAGGAAAAAAATACTTACAAAACCTGTGTTAAGAGAACTGCTATCCTGGAGTTAATATCCAAAACAATATAAACAATCTGCTGAGAGGAAAATGATGGAGGAATTGAGCAAAATTCACACAAAAGACTATGATCTGTTAATTGATCCATAAAAAGACTTTCTAGAGACAAAATAATCAAGTGAATGAAATTCTTACCATGATCAAAGGCCTTTTGGATCTTATCATGATCGTGAATGGTAATCTCAACCCCAAGTGGTCAAAACTATCTCTCCTTTTGTTATCAAAGAGAATAAGGATTGGTAGTGCTTTTACTTATGCATTTGAAAATAAATTTTAAAACATTAAAATGCTGCACAAATCTTGATCAGACACTTGAGTTTTAGGCCAATCTGAAGAAAGACTTTTCCATGTTCACTGCCTACAGAGGTAAAGATAACCTGCATGTGTCTTAGAGTGACCTATTGTTGGAGGTTTTTGCTCTTTTGGGGGGGCCTGCCACCCAGCTCCCAAATAAATTCACACACACTCTTATTATTACTTATGAATGTCCAGCCTTAGCTTGGCTTAGTTTCTAGCCACCTTTCCTTTCTTAACTTATCCGGTCTACCTTTTGCCTCTGGGCTTTTCCCGTTCTCTTACTTCTGTAAATCTCACTCTTACTCCGTGGCTTGCTGGTTGTGTAGCTGGGTGGTTGGCCCCTGATGTCCTCCCCTCCTCTGGCTCCCTCTTGATCCTAGCTAGCTCTCCTCTCCCAGATGTCTCCCTCCATATGTACTCTCTGCTTGCCAGCCCCACCTATCCTTTCTCCTGCCTTGCTATTGGTCAGTTCTTTATTAGACTGTCGGGTGTTTTACATGGGCACAGAAACTCAGCTTCACAGAGTTAAACAAATACAACATAAGCAAAAGTAACACACCTTAAAATATTCTACTATAGTGACCCAAACTTTACTGTGTTCACATTCAATAATATGATAGAGACGATTCCTATAGGCCTGCAAGTGTCAGGTGTTAAAACTTGAATTTTAAAAGGCTGTGGTGGGCTGAAATCAACCATGGTGGGAACATGTACACCATGAAAATCAAAAAAGCACTTTAAATCCAGGCTGCTTTAATGTGTGTGTGTGTGTGTGTGTGTGTGTGTGTGTGTGTGTGTGTGTGTCTCACAGAGAGCAGGCTAAGCAGTTGCCAGCATATTGCTGCCTCACATTTGATATTAGTGGTATCTGTGTCATGGTAAATGACAAGAGAAAATGTGAAGTTTTTTGTTGTTGTTGTATGTTGTAATATAAGGAAAACCATAGGCAAAGAAAAAACTAAACTCTGGACCATATTTTATTTCCTTAGTATCAGAGTAAATGTGTTTGTTTTCTGGCTCTAACTTATATGAATATTCTATATGGAGTTGTGATACTTTAGTAACAAAAAGTGTTTGTTTGGAAGTGTTTTTACAAGTTTCATGACTCTGAAATATCATGGTTAATAATCCCTATGGTAACCTGAAGATGGAATGGTAGCTTCAGTCTGTGAGGCCTGTGCTCCAAGAGGTTGTTGTTTTTTAACATGACCATGCTCATTCACTTACATGTTGATGTTGGACAGAGTATACTGCTGATGGAATTTAGTAGATGTATAGAGATCTTGTGTCTAAAGGTACTTGATTGGCCCTTAAAGAGAATTCCCTAGCTCTTGCTGTCCACATATTTAGAGTTACCCTCACACCCCAGTTCTTGAAGAACCTGTTCTGCCTTACAAACCCTCCTGAATGGGGTTTTCCAAATTCTGTTCCATTCCTCAGCCCATGATGATATGACTGATGATAGAAAAAGATGGAACTTTGTTCTGATTGTTCATTAGTTGACTTATGTTCTACAATTAATGGATGCATCAGATTTGTTTTGGGGGAATTTTGTTTTGGGAAACCATTAGATGGTTGAAATTGCTTGTGGATATTTCAGCTAGAACCTCAAAGCCACTTCAGCTTACACTGTGTGAAAACAATGAATATAGGTAGTTAGTCAAAAAACTGAGAAAGAGTGTGGCTAGAGATGCCGTCTGGGTAAGCCTCCAATTCTTACCCCTGCTGGTAAGAATTGTATGAAAATTGTTTGCATAACTCTTAAAGTACTTGGTTGGAGTGGAGTACAGTCAGATGGGCCTTGAATAAGAGAACATATTCTGAGAGGGATGTCAGGACTCAAAGGAGAAGTTGGTGCTTACTGAGCAGTAAAATAATTTGTCAGCCATGATTAGGAGCAGTTGGCAATTTTCCTTCAGGACAATGACTTGTATGTCATAGCAATGAAAAAGTCATAATAAAAAATGATAAAGTCTATTTATTGCAGCCAATATGCCACTCATATTTATATTTAAATGGTTACACTAAAGTGAATGCTTTAGTGTGTGTGTGTGTGTGTGTGTGTGTGTGTGTGTGTGTGTGTGCGTGTGCGTGTGTGTGTGTTTGTGTGTGTGTGTGTGTGAAGGACATGCACTCCTGGATGGCATTGCTGCCGAAACAGTTGGTCCAGAGAAGTTGACGCTCACCTCAGTGAAAAGTCAGCACTGTCCCAAATTCCATTTCATTCCATTTCCTCCTCTTCCTCTTCTTCTACTCTTTTTATTTTACAACATCATCTCACAGAGCACAGGTTGGCCTTGGGCCATCCTCATCTCTGAGGATAACCTTGAACTCCTGATCTCCCTGCCTCTGCCTCTGGCCTGAGCCACCACGCCCTATTTCAAGTTCTCATTTCCTGTCTCTTGCTATGCGGAGTGATCTAGCCTAACAGTTGAAAATCATTGGTCTGTCTGGACTTCTAACAGCTTTTCATTTGTGCCTTCCAATGTCCCACCCTAGTCCTTCTGAGCTGCCATGACATCACTGACATCACACCTACCATGAACCACAGAGTGGTTCCGGACAACAGAAACCCATTTCCCACAATCCTGGAAGCTGGGAGCAGATTGTATATTCAGTCAGGTCTATTTCCTGGTTCCTAGGCAGCTGAAAGCCAGTTCCTAATTCATAAGCAATTGTCTTCTCATGTGGTAGAAGGGCAAAGCTTTCCCGGTCTCTTCGATAAGGCCACAACCCTGTTCATGAGTTCTCTGCCAGAGGCTCTGACTCTTGATTCTCCCATTGGTGATGAGGATCCAACATCAACATATGCATTTGGGGAGAAAGGTAAATGGACAGTGGGTGCCAAATGAAATCCCTTAACAGACCACTCTGTCTGTTTCTTCTAGAACACAACTAAAAAGAAGGAAGTGGAATTTAGAGGGGATGAAGATGCAGCTGTTCTCATTGTGAAAAGCAGAGGTGAAAACAGCCACTCCCCATATATATAAATACTCACCTGGGAGGACAAGGTTGGGCTTGTAATGTTCTGGGTGTGTGCAGTGGCATGGTCAGCCATTTATACACTAAGCATTTCAAGGCATGCTCCTATTTGTGTGTGTTTGTGTGTGTATGTCTGTGTGTGTTCTGTCATTATGTAGACAGCAGAGGGGGAAGAGATGAACATGAATCAGATGTTTATGTTGGACAAATGTGTTTGTATTCCCACAGTTATAGGGTATCTCTTATGTGCAGTGGTATGGAATGAAAGGTACTCCATGGCCTTGAGGAGCGAACACTCTGACAAAGGAAACAGACACAAAAGTAATTAAGAGACAGCTAGCAGGGCACTGGCCAAATGAACAAACAACCCTGGGAATTCTGGGGGATCTGTTACTGTCCCAGTGGGAATGAGAGGTGAAGAGAATTCCAGAGAGTTCTGTCTCGGTCAGCATTCAAAGGCAAATGCTCAGCCACGCTGCAGTAGGGTTCTGGATGCTCACGTGAGGGCCCATGTAGATCTCTGTTCTGCTTTGGTTGTCAGGAGGTGGGAAGGGTTGAGTAAGGAGGTCAGATCAAAAGTACCCGTGAAGCAGGGGTGCTGCAGGATCAAAATGGAAGCCAATAAAAACAGAAGAAAGAGACGCAGAAAGCTAACATCCTTAGCCACATGCACTACTTTTTAACATCAAGGACAAAGTCAGACATGTATCTTTATTTAAAATATTTACTTTATCATTTTAAAATATATGCATATGTGTGCCTGGGTGGGTATGTGCATGTGAGTATAGGTAAGGGCATGAGATTCTCTGGAGGTGATGCTACATGTAGTTGTGAGATGCCTGACATGGGTGAGGGGAACTGAAATCAAGCCCTCTGCAGGAACAGAACATGCTGTTAACCACCGAGTCAGCTTCCGGGTCCCATAGGAGACTTTCCTAAAGTCCAAGTATGCAAAACAGTTTCTTTGAACTTGTGGTGCCGGAGTAGTCTGGTACTACTGCCTGGTTCCTATCATCTGTTCCTAGTCGCTTGTTGCCCTTGGGGAGGCATCAAGGACAGCCGGTAACCACCTTCACTGCATCTTCCACAGATACCCACCATCACCGGGGGAAGAAAGGGGAGAGACGGTGCTCAGATCACATGGACTGTGGAGTGGCTGAGCTGGCATGCAGGAAGGAGCCTCCTGTCTGGGTACAGGCCAGAGAACAGAGGCCACTTGTTAAGGTTGAATGCAGTAGAAAGGGAGACAGCAGCCTTGCTGCTCAGCCACTAACAGAAGGGAAAGCGAATGTAAGCAGAGTCCATGCAAAAGTCTGCAGCATTGATCCCACACACCGAAAAATGACATTGGCAAGAACTTGGCCACGACTCAGCATCAGAACCATTTTTGTATTGATTCTTGGGAAATTTCACATCATGCACCCCAATCCCACTCATTTCCCGGTCCCTCCATGTCTGCCCTCCACCCTTGCAGCCTGCCCTACAAAAGAAAAAAAATCACTTCGCTCCTCCGTCTTGCTGGCCTCCATCACATACTCATTTGTTGTAGTGGCCTTGGGAGCTTCCGTGTGTCGTGCAGTGTATATATACCTTTTTGTCGGAACAGCTTTACTTGTAAATGTTCATTGCAATGAGTCATTGATCTATTTTTTATTACTAGTGATAGAACCTAGAGCTTTGTGTGAGGCAAGTGATCTACCACAGAGCCACATCTGCAACTCTGTTTTAACCTTTTATTTTGAGGCAGGGTCTCACTAACTTGCCTAGGTTCAGTTTGAACTCACTGTGAAGTTGAAGCGGGTCTTGAACTTTCTACCCTTACGCTTCAGGCCCTGCATAGTGAGAACTACAGATCTAAACCACCATGCCCAGCCAGCACCCTTGATAACTGCTTAGCTATATCATGATCATGTATGTGCACTCACATGTGTGTACATGCCTGTGAGGGGGGCATGGGCGCATTCTTCTGTGTGTACAGGCGTGTGTGTGTGTGTGTGTGTGTGTGTGTACCTGTGCATGTGACAGACACACTAATGTCTTCAAGTGGTAATCAGTAGCACTTAGAGACATGGACCTTTGCCACCAGCACCATGAGGAAAGGGAAAAGATGGTGGGTACCAGAGAGATTCCAAGACGTCATGATGCAAGTGTGTCACCTGGGTGGGCTTCCGAATTACTTTTGGAGGTGTTTGAGAGTGCTAGGTCTCTGCAGTGAGAAAAGAGAGCCAGCAAATGGTGATTTATGACCATCCTTGTGGTTCCATTTTTATGACCCCAGCCGCCCTGTAAGTTAAGGAGATTTAAGACTTTAACCCCAAGTCAGAGAAGGGATGGGGATTCAGACTCAGGCCCGTGGAGCTGATCCTGCAGGACTGGAGCCCAAGTCCCTTCCAGTGGCCTTCGCCCTTTATGGTGTTTTTCACGCATGCTCACCTTCTCAGCACCACCTGTCACCTGATATGAACAAATAAAGCCTGGAAAGCCACCTTGGATGCCAAAGATCCCAGGTACACCATGGAGTGGTTCCTCTGGTGTCACACCCAGTGGGTATTTTAAAGAATCCAGTCATGGTCAGCCCCGTCACACTGCTGAGGACAGGGGCTGTAACTCACTTGCTCTCTTCCGGGAAGCAAGACTAGCAGGAGACTTTTGGGAAGTTAATCCCCGCATGGGTCAGTGAACTTTAGACGCTTCCCCCATTCATTCCCTGTGCCTTGTGAGTTTGACCTTGCAGAGTCAGAGAGAATTTAAAGTCACATACTTCTATAGCCAGTCAGATATGAGATAAAGGTTTTTTTTATATAGACAAAGGCGTCGATATTATTGCTGGTAACTATAGATTTTAAAATGGTTTTCAGAGTCAATAATACTCATTTCAAGTGCTGCTGGACCATAATGCTTTCTCTAAGAACTGCTGGACATTACCAGAAGGAGCAGGCCTTCCTGGCTCTCAGGGTCTCTTCCCCTCTGCTCACATGGGCAGGCCCTAAGCAGCACTGGGCTCAGGAAGGCAATCTGATCATCAAGGCCTCCCCCTTGTACTCACACAGGCCTGCTTTCCCAGGGCTCCATCTTCCTCCTGCCCTCAAAGAGAAAAGGTAAAGGAGGGCTTTCTTTGAACTCAGCTTTATGTAGGAAGGGCTTAGTAACAAAAAGGGGGTGAGCAGGGTGATCACCAGCTTTTGGAGGATGTCAAGAATGTTGTAGACAGAATAAGGGAATGTGATTTCAGATCAAGGTCACGGAGTTCTGGAGATAACAGCACAAGCCAGCCCTCTTTCAAATGTTGTACTTTTAATATTTGGTGAGGTGGCCCATATAGACCAGCACAGAACCTAGTCAGAGCCCAGGTGATTTCTTCTAGAAGAAAAGGATGTGAAGTAGCCAGGAGCAAGCAGTGGTGTTTGATCATCAAGTTTATGGCTACCTGAAGTCTGTGGTCTCCTAGTATGTGTGTGCTGGAGGGGAGGGGAGCTACTCTATGCCAGCGTCTCCTAAAGTGCATCAGTGGTACAAGATGGCATGTGTCCCCCTAATTATGTGACTGTGTGATTGCAGGGGCCACCAAAGCTCAGGTTCACAGTGGTGGTGGGAAGGGGACAGAAGATGACGTCATTGAAACGGAGGGTGGGGGGTACTGACAGCAGGTGTCCCTAGCTCTTCCAGCGTGGGTGGTCATCCTCTCCCTCCCTTCTGTTCAGACAATCATCCCTTGAGCTATCCACCCCGAAATCACTCTGATTCTTTTAAATTGTGATTATCCGAGAGCTAATTATTGGCTTTTGCACCATCGGTGCCTTTCTTGTGCCTTCCCGGTCCCTCCTGCTGGTAGCCATTTCCCTGTCATTAGCACTTCCACCGGAGACCAGGGACAGAGCAGCAGAGGAGGCTGGGCTCCAGTCAGCTCTGACGGTTGGCAGACGTTCCGTGCACAGGTTCCTGGTTGGAGGGACTACAGTCTGAGGTGCACTGTGACCCCTGTGCCACCATTGCAGAGGCCACTGAGAATGGCGGGGGCGGAGCCTCATGTCAGTAGTTTCCCTTCATCATGCTGGTGGTTGGTAGAGTGAGGCGGGTCTCATCCCTATCTGGTCAGTCCTGGGTCTCCTGGTGTCTCTGCTGTTGCCAGGCATAAGGTAACATTTGTACAGATTCAGGTTATTTATAGACCCCATTTTGAGAACAGCATTCTGCATTAAAATTGACAGACACCAGCTGGGCGGTGGAGGCGCACGCCTTTAATCCCAGCACTTGGGAGGCAGAGCCAGGCGGATCTCTGTGAGTTCAAGGCCAGCCTGGGCTACCAAGTGAGTTCCAGGAAAGGCGCAAAGCTACACAAAGAAACCCTGTCTCGAAAAACCAAAAAAAGAAAAAGAAAAAAAGAAAGACAAAATTGACAGGTACCCTTTTCTAGCTGCTTGAACTTGGGTATTTTAATATGGAGGATGGTTTGCGTCTGCCACATCAGCATTCCTTCCTGCTTCAGTCATGGAAACTGCGTTTGAGTTGGGGAGAAACAGAAATAATCTCCAAGTCTATCTGGCTCATGAGGTTCAAAACCTCAGCCTTTAGAAGGGGATTTCTGGGCATCGAAGAGTTAGACAAACAGCGAGAGCCATGGGAAGGAGATGTAGGCATGCCTTCCAGTAGGTTGGAAGTCAGTAGATCTCAGAAATGTCTATGTGGTGTGTTTTGGCAAAACAACATGAGCTCCAAGCATGACCCATAGGAAGTCCTGGTACTAGACCTGGAGAGCTGTGTGGCCCAGGGAAATAGCAGTGAGTTGTACACTCAGCATTCCCACTTTGTCTTTACATAAGGTCCTCAGGGGAAACCTCCTGAAAGACCTAGGCTGATTGTCATACCATTGTATGACATACAACAGTAGCATTCATCGTTCTCAAGAAAGCTGTTTTCTACTGCATTTCAGAGTAAATTATACTATTGATATTTATATAAATAATAGACGAATCTGCAATAGATATGGTTTTGAAGTATATTCTCAAGTACTTTAACAGTATGTTGTGACTTAAATAGTACCTATCTCCCAGAAGCTCATAGGTTGAAAGCTTTGTCCTCAATGTTCAGTGGTAGACCTTCAGAAGCTGACTAAATCACTAAGGCATTAGACTCAGGAACTGGTTAATCTGCTCATAGCCTCACAGCTTAGTGAGTTGGAGGGAGAAGCTTTGTTAGAAATGTGAACTCTCTCTCTGCTTCCTGGCTGCTATGGAGTGAATAGTAAGTAGCTTTCCCTATCAAATGCTCCTCTATGACAGACTCAAACTCCTGAAGCCAGGAACCTTCCCACAATCTCCTTCTCCCCTTCCAGGGGGTGACTCCCTTATCTTGGGTGTTTTGACAGTGATAGAAAGTTAAGTAGCACAAATTATAAAAGGAAATGGTTCAATGTGAGGACAAGTGTGAGGACCAGAGTGTAGATTTCCAGAACCTATATTAAAGCTGGGCAGGTCCTGGATCCTACCTATAATCCTAGCACTTGGGAGACAAAGTCTGGGGATCTCGAGGCAAACTGGCTAGCCAGAATAGCAGAACTGGGAAGCTTAAGGTCCAGGAAGACCCTGCCTCAATTAACACAGTGAGGAGTGATTGCAGCAGTCACCAACATCAAATTCAGGCCTCTGCATGCATGAATGCCCACACACATGCAGACATGCACACACACACACATGCATGCACACCACACATAAATAGACATGTAAAAGCCTGAGAATGTGCCTTTACAAAAGACAAATTTCAAAGTGTATCAAAAACCCTATAGACATGTGTATATACATATATATTTACATATACAAATGTGTATGTATTCCTCAAATTCCACTTTAGGAATGTTTATCATAATGTAATAATTATGAACACATTCAAAGATTTAATTAAATTAAAGGATGCTTATGAGGGTAACATTGTTAATTTATTTTCCTTTTTCTAAATGTTGCTTAGTGTGTCATGATTTGGTTATAGTAAAATATGTAAATCGTTGCTTATAGTAAAATATAAAAATCTTAAGCATACAGTTTTCTGAGTTTTAAAAAATGCACATATCTGTGTAACTTACATGCTTATGACATATAGGTTATTTTTGCCATCCCAGAATATTCATTAATACCCCTTCCCACTCATCTTGCCCATAAATAACCACTGTTCTGATTTTATCATCATAGTTTAGTTTTGCTTATAAAAATAGTTTGTGACAGTACTAAATTTAATTTTTTAAAAATCCTCATTCTTTGGGGTCTTGGGGCTGGGAAGATGGCTCAATGGATAGAGTCCTTGCTGTGCAAACTTGAGGACCAGTATTCAGAGCCCCAGAACTCATGAAAAAAGCCTGGTGTGGTGGCAGACATCTATAAACCCACCCTGGGAAAACAGAGATAGGACGACCCCTGGACCCACTAGCCAGATTGCCCAGTCAATCAGAAAGCTCTGAGTTCTATGAAAGGCCTGTCCCAAAAAGTAAAAACAGACAGAGAAAACTGTAGAGGGAGTTACCTGACATCGACCTCTGGAACACACACACACACACACACACACACACACACACACACACACCATTTTCCGTGAACCGTGACTCTGAACTGCTGTAGGGTTACACTTCCAGGCTCTAAAGTCTAGGAAAGACAAACTCCAAATGCTGCCTCAGGACAGAGGAAGTGACAGGATTCCATCCTAGACAGAAACAGTCCAGGTTTCTTTGTCTTGCCATCTTCTAGGAGCTCACCTTTCCAGATGTTGCCATCTTCTAGGTGCTCACCTTTCCAGATGTCACTTAATCAGAAATGATTCTGCCTGGACCCACAAGAACAGAGGCACAGCATTCTCTTTACTCAAGGTCAAGGCCAGACGACCCTGTGTGTATATTCATCAGCTCACCTTAGTCTATTTACCTCAACTCACCCCAATTTTCCCAAATCTTTCAAAGCTTTAGAATGTGGGGAACCCTCCAGTCCTGAGCGGCATGGATGGGTGCTTGACCATCTCTCCACCCAGCACTTCCCTCCCTCTGCCACTGTCAGATTTGGAAGTCCTCATGCCCCATAAGAGCACAGGCCTCTGCTTCCATATTTGCTTTCCCAAAGTGAACACCAAATGACCTATCAATCACTGACAATCAGGACGCATCACTGTGGCCATATGGGTGATGTTTTCCTGATGTCATTTCTGCTATTGGTCTTGAGAATGAGTTTTTTAAGAGAAAGAAAGAAATTATACTTACTTCAATAAATGGCACAGGCTGAGAATGCTATGTGGGTCTCTTGTGCCTTCTCTCCCAACAGAGACAGAGCACAAAGTATATCTACCAAAAGTCAACAAATAGAATGGATTGTACCACAGGCAGCCAAGAGGGCCTACCTCCTGTATGCCACTCCGCTTACTTTAGGATGGTGGCTGTCCGTCCACTTTGTCCACGGTCTTGCTGCAACCCTACTTCCCAAAGCCACACAGAGAGAGGTGGCAGCTTTTTGGTGCTGGCAGCTTGCTAACAAATTCTGAGACTGCTAATTCCCAGGGAGCATTGGATCACACTAAGTAGTCGGCTTAATGAAACTCCCTCAAACACAATAGAAAAAGCAATATTTTTCTTTTGTTCTTTTTATCCATTTTCACATTTTAACAAATGTTATTTCCTGAAATGGATATTTAGGTACACTCACTGCTGAAATATTCCATTATTACTCTGCATTCTATTAGCCAGCTTGCTTATTGTATTAATGTTCAGTACAGGGATCACTGGAAATGACATTTATTTGAGAAAATTAGGAGAGAACTCTTCAGAATTAAACAACTTAATCCTTGTTTCTGATTGCAATTCACTCTAGTCTGCATAGTTCCTAACTCCCTTGGCGACCTGCATTTATTCTGTCTGTGGCAGCTCTTTGCCTAGGTGGTGTGTGTGGTGAGGGGGGGCTGCATTCAGGAGTCAGAACTTGCTCTAGCCATGTGCCTCAGACATTAAACTCTTATATTCTGTTCTCACTACCTCAGGAAGTCCTGCGCCCTCCCTCCAGAGTGCTTGATTTTATACACTGGTGTGTGGCAAGAGGTCAGGAACAGGTGTTGTGAGGTTTCTTCACTGCTCTTGAGCACCAGAAATGATTTATTCCTACAAGCACTCTTCTGTGATATCGGTTGAAATGTGTGGCCTTTGTTCTCACAGCATCCCTCTTCCTTACACTACTCCTTTTTCCATTCCCAGGCAGAGTGAGCAGAGACTCCAGCTGATCAGACACTACAGAACATTGTTTCTATACCAGTGAGTGATCCAGCTATGAGCTGAGTATTACCTAGTTTTAAATTGTTTCTGTGTGTGCATGCCACCACAGGACTTTTAGGCAACTCAACGAGTTATTCTGTTTCTATTCCCAACTGTTCTCCTAGGTGTCTACATTCAGTTTTCACCTACCAGGGACTGACCCTTCACAGGCTAGCAAGGTTAAACGACCTCAACAAAATCAAGGAAGAAAACTAAGCAGTTGGCGAGTTCCTACAGATCTAGGGTTCAGAGTGGCCCACAAGGCAGGAGCAGGAGGCTCACAAAGCTGATTCTAAAACAGCCCATCCTCTTTGTCTGGAGAACTGACATCTTAAGGAAAGGCAAACAGTTAAAACCCTGGGAGCAGGAACTCAAATTTAAAACGGAGTGACGTCTTTGTGCATGAGAAATTGAGTAATGAATGACATAGTATCACAAGATTTGGAGTCAAGTCCAACCAGGAGCCAAGTACACTCCCACCTTCAGGAAGTTGGCATCAACTGCTTCTTCTGTTGGCAAATCCCTGCCTTCCTCTCCAGCTCACTCTCCCAAACCGCTTCCTCAGAGGGCTTCTCCTACTCACCTCGGCTGAAAGGCTTCACATCACAGAGCCTCTTCAACCCTCTCTTGCTGTCACTTACGTGACTAACCTGTTTGCTCCAGGACACCTGCAGTTAAGCCAATTGGGGTTGTGTATTAGTGTTTCTTAAGATGAAGCTAGTGTTCTATGCTCTGCACACAGTATCTAGTTTAGATATCCTAGCAACCTTTTTGACAGGTTGGTTTTCAGAGATAAGACTGAAATGTTGGGATGTTAGAAACCTACCCAGTTAATGAGATCCCACCTGTTTTTGAAGAGCTATAGGCTGCTATTGGACGAGGGGGTGGGGGTGCAGGAGAACAAGACATTTTCTTCCATGGTGTAGCCACTAGGAAGTTGCCCGTTGCTGTGGGATGTTCTGTATGTCCTGTGGGAGCCCGTTCTCAGGTTCCTCGCGGCTTTACCCAGCAGGTCCGCATAGAGGATGATTAGGACCACGGGCCTAAGTGCAAGTGTCTGAGATGGTCTGCACTTGGCTGTGCTGTGGGATGGTCTGTATGTCAAGTTGCTCTGATTGGTCAATAAATAAAACACTGATTGGCCAGTGGCTAGGCAGGAAGTATAGGTGGAATTAACAGAGAGGAGAAAAGAAAGACCAGGAAGGCAGAAGGAGTCACTGCCAGCCACCGCCAGGACAAGCAGCCTATAAAGATGCCGGTAAGCCACAAGCCACGTGGCAGGGTATAGATTTGTGGAAATGGACTAATTTAAGCTATAAGAACAGTTAGCAAGAAGCCTGCCGCAGCCATACAGTTTGTAAGCAATATAAGTCTCTGTGTTTACTTGCTTGGGTCTGAGAGGCTGTGGGACTGGTGGGTGACAAAGATTTGTCCTTACTGTGGGCAAGGCAGGAAAACTCTAGCTACAGCCCGTGCTCCATTAAATAATCCTGCACCACTATCCTTTGCTCATGCAGGCATCCCTAATTAAACTCAGTGACACACGCGCGCATGCGCGCGCACGCACACACACACACACACACACACACACACACACACACACACACACATCAAAGGGGGACCAGTTGTGAAGATGAAGGGATTCAGATTGAGTAGAAAGAGGACAGTAGAACATAACGAAGTGAATATGATCAAAATACATTATACACATGATGTAATTGTCAAAACGTTAATTAATTAATATTGTTAAAAGTTTGGGATCCAGAACCTGTGCTCTCTACCATCACACAATTACAATAGCCTAGATCTCTGTTCTGAACGTCAAGGACATAGATGCCCAAAGGCAACACAATACATTATGTCCTCCACTCAGAGGTATTTCCAAGAATTTAATATCTTAATCACTACATTGGTTGATTAAAATACTGCATATGTGAGTGTGCAGGGTGGTGTGCATGCATGCAAGTATGTGTACAAATTCACCTGACGCCCCTTTGCCCTCATATTGTTTGTCAGGACAATCTTAGTGTTTTCTTGTGTGGTCATTCTTTATACTTGACTCGGAGTTAAACCTAATCTTCAGAGTTTCTATGCTGGTTTCTTCCTCATGATCAATAAGGAAAATATAAGCAGGTTTCAGAAATGACTCCTTGGGTCTATAACAAATCACATCTCAATTTCCTTCCATTTGGCATCAATTCCCCCAACTAAATGCCTCCTGTGTAGCTCAGATAACCAGAGCTCATGGCTCCCTCCCACACCTATGGTACAGAGACATCATTAAAGACTCAGGCTAGGCTGGCTCCTAAGCCAGGGAGGCATTACTAATTAGGTAGCCTTGGCACATTATATAAAATGTAGCTGCCACCCTCCTTTGGTTCTGTCCTTTTCTCGTGCCTTTCTCTCCACATTAAAGACATTAAAATGGGAGTATTCTTTCAATTAGAGGAAGAAAACAGCCAGCATTTCATACGAAAACTTAGTTTTCAATAGACTTTGAGAAAAGCTTTGACATACAAAAGTATTCTTCAATCTTAGAAACAAATTTGAACTAAAACTGTTTACTTATACATAATTTTGAGATGGTTTCTGATTCTCTCATGGATTTTATAATTAATATAAATTTTATTACCTCTTCTCCTTAAGAAAGCATCTAAGAAATGTCGTTTATGTATGGGCCCATACTAAGCACCAGATAATTCTGATTATTTGATAAATTTCAGATTATTCTGAAACAGCTTTGGAGGTCATAGACACATTATTTTAGTTCCCTATTTGCAGAAGTTATAAGAAGCTTGGTTACAACTCAAGACATTGTTTTTAAGGTACTATTCCTTATTAAGTTTATGTGTCAAGAATTCAAAGGGCCGTTACTTTCTGAGATTGTGTTTATGATATCTGGGTACTGCTGGAATCCAAAGGAGAATGGCCCACTCAGCCCAGGTCCACAGAAGCAGTTTAACTGTCAATTGCCCCCTCCCCCTCCACCATTTCAGAAAAAGTGTTAGATTACTGCCCAGCTGCTGGGAAAACTAATGATCAAAAGTCAGGACAATTCTATACTTTAGAAGGTTTCTGACAGGGAAACCTATACTCTGGAGGGAAGGATACTTTGGTGAAAATGACCATGTTTACACCAAAGCCACCAATAGATATTCATTGGATTCCTGCCTGTCATGGTATACCCAGAACATACTGGCTGAAGTTAGCATAATGGAATACCTCCCTGCTCTCTCTAGGGGGAGAAACTTCTCCTTTGTGATATGTTCTTAACAGTAATGATCTTCACAGCTTTGTAGTCTACTCTCAATAAACAACCTCAGAAATGGAGTAAATAATTTCTATTGGCTTTAACTCTTAGTCTATCGTGGAAACAATTTTCTACCTCATGTGCTGTATACTGATAGTGATTCTGTTTCTAAGGACCATTACCAGGGATTCAATGACAACATAAATAGCAGGATGCTCCTGAGTAGCATAATAATGACTTTCTAAGCAGTTATTCAACTTCATATTTCTTTGAGGTTTGAGGTGGTGAGCCGAGGGAGAGGTGGGCATAGAACGTTCTCCTCTTGAGAACGCTGTCTCATTTGCCCTTAAGAGTCAGCCATCGAGAGTCTACACGGACCAAAAACCCGAAACAGAAGCACAAATGCATTTTAGATCTTGGCAGACACTCACATGCCACCTCAACACCAACGTAATAATGGCATTCTCTCAGGACTGTGACCCACCACAGGAAAATCAGGAGGGTCACACAATAGCCAGAGATTAACTCTTGACATACTTGTCGTTTTTCCAGCAAGCATCAAGGCTTAATATTCCAGCTCCAGAAGAGTTGATCTCCCCTGGTGATAGCAATCTGCCTTTCAATTTCACTGTCTTGAACAGCCAGCTGTGAGCCTTTATACAACATTTCACAGTCTCTTAATTACCGCATGACAACCTTGGGGTTGCTAATCCGAATACTGTTCTGAAGCAAGGGGCTGTGGCAGAGCAGTGGCTGAACACAACTCTTTCTGGGGTAACCGTGTTTGGTGGGAAATAAAGCTCTTTCCCAAACATGGTGCATGGCGATCTTAAAAATGTTAAGATAAACTTGTAGTGTTTTCCTTTATCACTGGAGAGAAATGACCTCTTATGTCCTAGGCGGCAGGTGTACCAGGGGTGTTAAATATATCATGAAAAGTCAAATGAGAGTGACTTGGAGGGAGAAAGTGGAGCTAAACTGGCGGGGGAATTCCGTGGATGGTTTGTTTCATTGCTCTAGCAGAGCACGCTGGTCTTCTTTCTTTTCTTGGTAGAAATTAGGTCATAGATGTAACATTCTGGAGCCATGAATGACACAAGAGGGCTGTAGGCTTTGATTGTCTTAACAGGGCAAACAGGATGGGTTTTATTACTTATGGGCATATCACAGAGACCAAATGGCCAGTTCTAATCGTTCAACACTGATATTTCTTGAGACTCAGGCTAGTTGGTTTGCTCAGCCTCTGCTCATGATTTGCTCATGGTGTTATACTACCAATAGCTAGAAAGAGGCAAATCAAGTCTACACTTCAGATATAGCTGTGGAAATCTAATGCAAGGTGTGAAGTTTGGTGAATTTCCTGATATCTCACAGTATGTTGACCTATTGGCAAACACTGATGCTCTGCCATGCAGAATTTTGTTAATGAATTCTGTTGCCATCCTCCAAACAAATGCAGCAAGATGGTTGGAAGTCCAGAGGGCTTGGCGTTGGATCTTAACTGATTGGCTTACTAGGTTGGTGACATGGAACTTTATTACTGCATGAGATTTTAGATGAGTTTTTTGGGGAGATGGCTCAGTCATCTCTGCAAGCATGAGGACCTGAGTTCAAACCCCCAACACCCATATAAAATTTAGAGGCAGTGACCCGTGCCTGTGATACCACTACTGAGAAGGAAGAGACCAGAGGATACTCAGCATTTGTTGGCCAGCCACACTAACAGAATCACAAGCTCCATGTCTAGTGGGAGACTCTGCTCATCTCAAAAAATGAGGAAAGTCATTGAATAAAACATTGGACTTTCATCTCTGGCCTCTATGTATGTGTGAACACACACACACACACACACACACACACACACACACACACACACTTTATGAGGTTGGAATTTACAGCTCATGCAGGTTCTGTGAGCTTCACACTTGGGTGTACAACAGTTTGCTTGCTGTCTCCTCTCAGATGTGAAACTCAGTCACAGAGCAAGCATACCCAGATGCTCCCTGGTACAAAGAGTTTCCTCTCTCCTGAAATGGCATCACAGGTGCCCTGCAGGTCCTTCATTTCTTAGGTAATTCATCAGCAGGTCCTGTTGGTTTTCCTCTGAAAAAACTTGGTCTGTTTTCTTTTTCACCTTCCAGGTGTCATTCAATAGGACTGGCTGCTCTAGGAAGGGGCAGCGGCGCTCTCTCTGACTCAGAATTAACCTTTCAGGACAACCACAACAGTGAAAGTTATTGCTTTTGTTATTGTTAGTATTAATATTATTTTAATTACATTTACTTACTTTGTGCACATGTGTGTATGTGTGTGTGGTGTGTATGAAGGCATGTGTGCCATGCCATGCATGCAGAGGACCATATGCACACAGTTATCTCCTATCTTGTGGATCCTGGAGATCAAACTGAGGTCATTAGTCTTGGTGGCAGGTGCCTTTACCTGCTGAACTATCTTGCCCACCAGGTAGTGAAAGTACTTTTAGTACCTAAATGTGGACCTTTGGTTCTGGTGAAGATAGAGAATTCTAAATTTCTAGTTTTTAAAAGTTCACAATTTATCACCCTCCTCACTTTGACAATTTATCCACACTTGACCAAGGACAGGTCCTTCAAAGGACTGTCACATCTCAGTGGCAGACCTCATTACTTGTTAGAGCCCTTTCTAACTCTTGCTATAAGAAGGCTTTCACACTCTCTGTGTGCGTGGTATCCTAGGTCTAGAAGAAACCATTCTTGGGCTCCCTGGTTCCTCATGGTGATATATTGTGTACCCTAATAAACTTGCTTGAGGATCAGAGGCCAGTCACTAGATTAAATATAGAGGCCAGGCAGTGGTGGCACACAACTTTAATCCCAGCACTTGAGATCTCATGCCTTTGCTTGGGAAGCACATATGCCTTTAATCTCAGGAAATAATATGGCAGGGTAGAGAAAAGTATGTAAGACGTGAGGAAACAGGAACTCTCTCTCTTTAGACTGAGGATTTCATAGAGGTAAGAACTAGTGGCTGGCTGTTTTGCTTCTCTGATATTTCAGCTTTCACTGTGATATCTGGCTCTGGGTTTTTATTAAAAGATCATCTGAGATTTGAACAACAGTTACTTTTGCTGGTTAACACTATTAGTAAGTGCTGGGAGCTAATTATTCTCTGTACTCCTGGAAGAAATGGCTTCTTGGTCATTGGAGAGGGCAAAGCTATAAACATGTATTTCAATATGTGTGCATACATGCACATGAAAATCTAACACACACACACACATATATATATGTATATATATGTATATATATATATAATCACTGCAATAGAAATTTGTAGCTTGGATATTGGCAGTTTGTATTGTGACCTCCAATGGCTGGCTGGCTGTCCTCTCAAGCCTCACCGTTGCTCACTTTATATCTGCACATCCTTTATTTTGCAATGAAAACCCTCACCTTTTATTTGCTCAATCCTTTAGCATGTTTAATTTTTTCATTCTTACCTCTTTGAGTACAAGAGAAGCCAAAGGGTCTTGGGTGCTTGCGATCCTCTTCCCACATCACATCCCACCCGTCAATGAGGGCTTGACACTCAAGTTCTCTGTTTGGAAGTCATCTGCTCATTTTCTGTTTCCTTCTTGCCTGAAGTGTGATGATGGTGTTTTCTGAAATGCCATTGAATCCACTGGCGTCATGATTAAGTTAATCTTAGTTTTTTAATATTTAGAAAATTAATATGATCCCAAAGGCTGAACTGTAGGAGAAAAACCATCCTGAGAAGTGACACTCCCCCGTGAGTCCCCTTCCCTTTAGTTCTTCCCTCCTTTCTTCAAGGATGATGGATGTTTTCTTTCTGGTTCATTTTCTCACATTCTTTAGTTAGAAAGAAAGAAGGTATATTCATGAGTTTGTGTCTCTCCTGTGCAAAGGGTGGCAGTGGCGGTGGCGGCGGCGGCAGCAGCAGCAGCAGCATCACATGTCACTGTGACAGAATATCTTTGCTTCAGCTCATGGCTGCAGACAGGATGCTCAGGCCGGAGTGAGTGTCCCAAGAACTTGGGCAGAATATCCAGGCAGCAGAAGTTTCTTTGCCTAGAAGAAAGGAAGCAAAGAAGAAGGAAGCGACTGGTAACCAGGTATAAGTACAACCTTAAGGCACCCCCTCAGTACCCTACTTCCTCCAATCAGGGTCCACTTTCTAAAATCTCTAGAACCTTCCAAAGTAGCATTACTACCTAGTGGCCAGTTGTTCAGTACAAGAGGTAGTGGGGGACTTTTTTTTTTTTTCATAACAATCCCTTGTGTCATCTTCTATACTTTATTTCTTGGAGTTCTTTCTCCAGTCTGTGACATGTTTGACACCATTGGCCGTAGGGGCCATGTACATCAACCCTTGGACATTTAAGGAAAGACCTATAGTTTGCAATTACATACATATCCTGTTGCGGTGAATGGATCTGTACCTAGGTCTTTCCACATTATTAGAAATGCGTCTTCAGTGGGAAGTCCAGAAGCCAGGTTGTTGAGTCAAGGAGTCCATGGAATTCTGTTTCGTGTGACAAGTTTGTGTTGCACATTGAGCATCTTCTCCCCATGTCTCTCCTCCTCCACTGCCCACCCTATTCCCATTACTCCTCTTTCTGTTCCTCTCAAAAGTTTTACTTCTCAGTTTATGTCATATGTACATACATGATGCCATGTATCTATATAAAATCCAGGAATCATAAATGAGAGAAAACAAGCAATATTTGTCTTTCTGAGACTGGCTCAGTTATTGTGTGTATGCGTGTGTGTGCTCTTGAGTGTGTTTCTGTACTGTATCTGGATTTGGAGTCATGGTTAGAAAATCTTCCCTCCACTCAGATATGTAGGAATCCCTATATTTAGTTTTATTCTTTTACATTTAAGATTTCTAATATACTTCAAGTTTACTTTCTGTATATGAGCAAATGAGGAAATACCTCATTTTCTCAACACTCTTCAGAGTGAAAAATACAAGCTTTAGGTATAAATGTCCTTGGAATACCATCTTTACCATGCAGTAAATTTCCGTTTATAAATGAGTTCACTTAATCCAGTTAGTTGCTTTTAAAAACAACCTTTTAGCAAGCCTTTACCTGATTCATTGTAGTTTGATATCTAAAGGTGAATGTTTCATGTATTTAATGGAAATGTAAAATGTATTTAACACTGGCATCTGAGCTGCTAGGAAGGTGGCAGACAGTTCAGGAGTGCCCCAGGCACTGAACATGTCCCTGCTGACTTGCCAGCTCCTTCCCAGGAGCCCTTGCTGAGTGCACAGGGATGACATCCTAATATCTGGGGACAGGGCTAGAGATCTTTAGAGGACCGTACTACACCCGAAACACAGCTTATCTCCTACATACAAAACAGTGGCGTGGTGAAGCCACCCCCTGAGCTCTATGCGTTATTCATAGTGTACAAAGCTACTAAGCTTTAGCATATAGGCAGCAAAATATTACTGACGTACCAGTTCTGTTAAGCATTGTTCTGAAAGTCGTGGTCAATAAACTAAAGCAAGAAAGATAAATAAGACATAAAGCTTTCGCGGTTTGCAGATGGCATGATTATACACACAGCAAACATGACGGGAATTCAGCATCAAAAAAAAAAGACTGTAATAAGTACTCGATGTAGCATGGTTGCCAAACACATGCTTAATGTGTAACTTGAAAAAAAAAAGAATGAAAATAAAACATTCATAGTATCAGCAAAAAATAATCAAATACCAGAATGAAATCCAATGAGACACAAGTGTTTAAACACAGTGCAAGTGCTCAGCACTGGAGATGATAAAGCATTACCGAGAAGCAGCACATGCTTAAAAATAGACCACTTCCACACTGGTGGACCTGAGACTCCACGCTATCGAGATGCCATTTTTCCCAAACTGGTGATGAGATTCAGCACAATCCTAAACACTATCATGGAAAGGGGAGCTGCAGTTCTTGCACATATGGTTATCTAGGATAGCCATAACTAATTTTTAAAAGAACAAATTTAGAAATTCACAATACTTGCTTCATGTCCTAAACAGTGTAGTTAAGGTAGTGTGGTGCTGGTATGAGGACAGCAAATCGATGAGTGGAAAGGAACAGAGACTCTAGAAGGCAACCAGAAAACATGGTGGATCGGTTTTCACATAGCCTTCAGTCAGCCCAATAACAGAAAGTTTTCCTAACAAACTCTGCTGGAACAACTGACGTCCATCTGGATGGATACAAACTCTACACATTCATAAACTCATACCTGTTCACCTGCAAGTAGAAATGTGCATTTAAAATCAATGTGAGATAATCACAAGTCTAAAAAGCTAAAGCAATAATGAAAACATGAAAAAGTAAGTACCATACAATGAGGACCCTGGCAACAACTCCTTAGAAAATTAACAAAATACAACTGATAAATTTAGCTACATAAAACATTAAGAAAATGAACAGGTAAGTCACAGACTGGGGAAATGCATTTGTAAAATATATCTGACAAAACATTTGTGTCTATATACCTAAACAACTCCTACATCAACATTGACAAAGACATGAAGAGGTTAGAGAGGATACCCGTGTGTCCAACATGCACAGGAAAGATGCTAAGTATCACTGCAAATGAGAAGAGTGGGATATCATTTCCTTCTCAGTAGAGCAGCTCATCTTAAAAAACAAAAAACAAAAAACAAACCTGACACTGTCTTTTAAATGTTAAAGAGAATGTCTGCCTATTTCCACACTTGGATAGTAGCAAAACTCTCTGAAAAGCTGAGGGCCCTTCTAAAGCTTCAGCTACTTCCCCAAGGGTGTGCATGCCTTTATGTTTACCCAATAGAAATAAAAACAGATGTCTGAACACAAATGTGGAGACACCTTTTTTTCTCATGGCTAGACCACACCCAGAGCCACTGCTATTCAGTAGTTGGAAAGTTCAACAGGGACCCATGCATGCAGTAAAGTGTCCTCCAGCAAAAATACCGAATGTGCTATCTACATATACAAGGGTAAATCCAATAACCATCGTGTTGAACAGCAGAACCCAGACGTACAAGCAAGCACACAGTACTGTTTCGTTCTATTTAGATGAAGTCCAAGTGTGAGCACAATGATAGAAATCTAATCCCCGTGAAATCAAAAGGGCAGACTTGTAATTGTTGACTGCCAAGGAATGAGAAAAAGGCTGTTCGTGGTTTAAGGTGGTAGTCACCAGGCTACACAAACTGACATTAGATCATTCCACTCTCTTTGATGCTTTGCTGCCATTGGACATAAAACAAATGTCTTAAGTGTGTCTTTCATTTGCATTTACAGCAACTTGAAAGTAGTTTATATTTCCTACAACAAAGTTTCATTTCTTTGATTTGAGGGGCCTTGGGTCACCACAATGTCTGATACCACTGTGGTTTCCTTTGCATTCAGTGTTAGAAGCTTTGGGAGCATCTATCACTTCATTGCTGTCTCTTTTCTCCCTATTCCTTCCTACAAGGATCTGGAATTAAAGGGTCTCAGAATTAGGGCTATGAGATGTTGTCCTTTGTGGATGTAGCTTAACTATTTTTATCTGACTTTTATCACAGACATGCTGTACATACTGACGGGACATGCACTCCAGATGAGGGCATAACAGCAGCTACCAACCTGGAAACACGTATTGTATAGAAGTTCTCACGTTGGTGCTTTGGCAGACCTCTTGTATTATAGGTTAAGATCTGATTTTGACTCCATGTGATGAAAAATTAGTACTTTCTACTGAATACAGTGATTAGAAATGGTAGAGCTGTTTATGCTGTCCATTCACTGGGGTGAATTCATTTAATCATTTCCACAATTGGCATCTTACAGAGCAAGAGTAATTATCTTGAAGCTCCACCACCTGTACTGGGTATCAGTGCCTAGGCTATCGATCAATTTGTCAACCACGCTCACTGTGGTGACTTGGATGAGAACAGCTCGGTCCCCGGTTGGTGGAAAGGTTTGGGAACTACTAGGAGGTGGCCCAGTTGGAGGAGCTATGTCATAGGGAAGTGGCTTTGAGCTTTCAAAAGTCCACACTAGGCCCAGTTATCGCTCTGTCTTGTGCTTGTGGATCAGGATATAAATGCTCCGCTCTGCTCCTGCGACATACCTGCCTGTCTGCTGCCTTGTGCCCTGCCATGACAACAGTGGACTCTAAACCCTCTGAAACTGAAATCCCAATACAGTTTCCTTCAATAAGCTGCCTTGGTCATGGAGTCTGCATGACAGAAAAATAACTAAGTCATACATCAAAAAAAAAAAAAAAACTTATGCTACTACAAAGCCATTTAAGAACAAGTGCCCAAGTACTATTTCTGTATTTTGTACAAAATAAGTATTTAGTGAACCATTGTTGAGAAACATCTTAAAATATCAAGTTAATAATTTCTTTGTGGAAATGGTCCCATTGATATGGTAAGCAAGGGCCAGGATATAGCTCTGAGTTAAAGATTTCATTCAAACCCAAACCAGCAGTTCAGAGAAGTATTGACACAAAGCCAGTCAGTCACGTCAGCCAGGATGGTACAGCAACAGCAATCTTCAAGTGTCAATGGAAAAGAAAACCAAAATTCATTTCTACTCATTGCCACCACAGATCCTGTGAACTAGGAAATCATGTCTGCTCTGTGATCAAGGAGGAAGAAATAGCTACGACTGGGAATATTGTTTCTTGTCATGACGTGGGCAAAAGGGTGAGCGCAGAACATTCGATGGTTCCTCAGAAAGCACGGGGGTTCTTGCATTTGTATTTTATCAGCCAAAATGAATCACAAGGCTAATTGCCTTTGTCACCCCACCCAGAGCCCAGAGTTCCTGATGACCCTGGCTCTCCCAACTATTGAAAGGGTGACTCTGAGTCGTTTCCAATCACATACAGTTACTGGAAGAAAAACAACATGTTTTTTCCCTGTCTCCCTGCCCTTCCCCCTCTCCCCTCCTTACTCACTTTATGTGTCTCCATCTCCACAGTACACTGCTTGCTTGCTCTTCCTGGTCCTAGGATTTTGGAGGGACACTAAGAGATGCACTACACCTGAAACCAAGTGTTATGGAGAAACTCATGAAAAATGTACTTCAAACCTGTGAGCGAAGACAGGTTGAACATTTTGTAAGTTCAAGTTTCTTAAAAAAAAAAAAAATCAAAACCAATAACAACTGATGACATAGATGTCTGAAGCAGTAACCCAGGGTTCAAAGATGGCTAGTGAGACTGTACCTGGTTCTTCCCAAAGTTGGAGCGACTCAGAAACTGATGCCATGCTGAGCCAAGAGGAGAGGTGGAAAGGAAGCAAGAGCCATATGTGCTAGGCCACACGGCACTATTTTTGTGTGTGTAACTGTTAATGCTTTGGGGCAGTTCTGAAGCTTCCATTCATCATTTGCTCCCATCTGGTGAGAAGGGCCACTGCTGTTTGGCTTTGGAGCGCTTTATGACACTCACAGGTGAGCCTGGTTTCATGCATGGCTCTGTCTACTCTCTGGGCCCAATTGCAAACGCATCACTCACAAGCACCCCGTGTATTCGTCACTCACCCAGAGCGTTTGCCGCCACAGGCGTTCTGCTTGGGGAATGCTCTTCCAACTCTCCCAGCTCCATCTGCTCAAAGATTTGCTTCAGAATGCAAGTTTCAGTCTACAAAATTTGCATTTCCTTCAAAAATCTGTTTAAATTATTTGTCTCCATTTTTCATTCTTTTCCCCATGTGCTAGGAGGGCTGTATAATGGACTTTTGATTTTTTGCAATTTTGAGGGTAGGCGTACTGTTCTCTTCTAGTGTCTTACACGCAATACATGCACATTATTACCATACCTAGGTCCAGATAGTCTTGTCCTCTGTCTGCCTCTTTTCATGTGTTCAATGACATGAAAAGCCTTGAGACCCCCCCTTCCTGTTTACCATATTTAGACAGTTAACAAGGTCTGTTTTCACCTGATTCCACCTTGTAGAGCTCTCATATCTCTTCCTCGCCCCTCGCCTTTACAACCTCTCTCTCCCAATGACCCAACAGGCCTTTTGCCTCAACTTTCCCCCTTCAGTTTTCCACAACCCAGCCCAGACTGATCACACCATAGTGCAAACATGGTTGTTTTCTTCTTTGCACAATTCACCCCCTTGATTTCCTGTCTTCTCTCTCTCTCTCTCTCTCTCTCTCTCTCTCTCTCTCTCTCTCTCTCTCTCTCTCTCTCTGTCTCTCATTCTCTTGGGCTTTAGTTCTTGTTTAAGAGGCCTGTCTTGTCTTCAGGCTTCAACTTGACATTTCCTTCAGTGTTCTTCCCTGGATGTCCAATGCAAACTGGACAAAGTGTCCATGTTTTGATTTAATTGTCTTCCCAGCCACGCTTCAGAGTATGAAGGACAATTTTGCTGATCTTGCTGTCTTTCTGATCATGCACTTCTTTGTCTAACAAGATGACTGGATTTAGAGTTGATCAGATAAAGGCTTCAGATATTTCCCCTGTATAATTAAGAGAAAAGGCATTATACAAAGTTACAATTGGACATTTCTGGTCCAAAATCCAGTAGCATCCTGGAGGTGTTAATTTAACTCAGTCAATATAGGCTAAGGAATCATCTATAAGGAAGCCTCATAAGTGCTTTTATGTTTCTCAATGTGGGCTATTATAACATTACTGTGTATAGAATTCAAGAGTATGGATTTGGATACTTATTTAATTGTGATTTCTAATGTCATGACTACCTTTTCTTTTTATTGACTCCCATCTATGTATAGTTGATTTTTTTTCCCCAGTGAATATGGACAAGCTATAAAGGTGATTTCTGGCACATTCATGGAGCATGTCTCCTTTATGCTCTTCTTCTGAAGTTGTTGGGTTGTTGATAGACAAGCAGCCAGACAGCGCACTGCTGGAGAGTTTGTCCTTACAGTTAGCCTGCAAATGTGCTGACACCCTCTACTGTCACCCAAGTCTCCCTTTGTGTTTTTCCTTAAATATGATGGAGGTATCAGCCTCAAGTTCTTTGCAGAAATTCATACATACACATACACTTCTTGTATTTACATAGTGACTAGATGGATGATTCTGGAATTTAAACAGTAGAGTACTGCAAATGACAACATGTTTCAAAAGTGTGATTGTGAAGATTTGCAGAGAAAACATTGAGGAAATACTTACATGGGCTCAGGAATTGGATGTGCATGTGTTCAACATACTGACAAAAGAATGTTCTCCCATTTTCTTCCTAAGAAAGCTGAGTGCCAGCAATGTCTCACATGTAGCACTTAGTGGATCAGGGATCCAAGGGATAGTGGAGTTGGAATTTATTTCTCCAAACTGTGGTGATATTTTATTTGTGCTGAAATGTGATATTTTATTTGTATGTTAATAAATAAAGTTTGCCTGGAGATCAGAGGTCATAGTCAGCCATAAACAGAAGTCAGGTGGTGGTAGCACATGCCCTTAATACTATCACATAGCAGGCAGAGTATCTGTGTGTTCAAGGACGCAGCCAAGTGTGGTGACACACACCTTTAATCCCAATACCAACCATAAAGAACTGGAGTTCTGTATAGACAGGCAGTGATGAGGAAGTGATGTGGCTGGGCTTAGAGCCAACAAGAAGGCAAAACTGCAAGGCAAGAAAGGTGCAGGTTGGACAGGAAGAGGCTCTCTTGGGAAGCTATGGCGATGTGGTGAGCTAAGGTTAGTTGGCAGCTAGTGCTCTGATCTCTACAGCTTGCACCTCTGTATTTGGCTCTGTGTTTCTTATTTAATAAGGCTGTTTAGAAATTCGTCTACACCAAACAGCAACCTCTGTTTTGCTTTTGACTGTGTTTAAATTCCCAACCAATAGTTACCAATGGCTGAGTGAGTGTGCAAGCACCAATTGGCAAGCAGCTAATGTTTTCCTTGTCATGGGATGCGAAGTCAGCAGTAAGAAGCAAGAAGAAACAGCATCCATTTTTCTTGGTTCCTCCCAGGTTTCTGCCCTTCAAATTCCAGTAGTCAATATAGATCTCAACATTTCTTTTCAGCTGGTCTTAACACACATAGGGCTTCAGCTCCCCAGAGACATGAATCTAGCACGTGGGAATAACTAAATGAGAACCCAAGCTAGGTTGTATCTTTGAAAGGGGCATGTCCACTTCAAATGACAAGAGCAAGCTGGCCATCTTCTTGTCTAAGAAAGGACTGTTCCTAGAGTGTGCTAAGTCATTTATACTCAGAGATTCCAGTGGCTGGAGCTGCAGACAAGAGATGGGTGGGGCAGTGAGGATGCAAAATGCCCCTTCTCAAGCCGAAGACTTCAATTTACATGGTGGCAAATGAGTTCTCGATGGCGACAGTCTTCCCCATACAACATTCAAATTGTGCCATCCATCTGGACACATCTCTCCACCTTATTTTGCCTTTCAAGAGGGCAATGTCCTTGATGACATTTATAATTCTATTTAAAATATCGGGGAACAAGAACACACTATGATGTACTGCAGGCCCTGAGAGCTATGGTACCTTGTGTTTATAACATCCATTCTGCACTAATATTGGATAGGATGCCGTTAGTTTTCTATTTCTCCATTTGAAAAGATCCTGGAAGATTCACTAAGGAGTATTTACAGGGTAATAATGTCACAGTCTTCACTTCTTAATTTATTGATTCTCTGCAAGCCTTCTTTTACTTTAATGGATGCTTCCCACTTTCTGCTTCCATGAGAATTAAGTCATTTGGTTTGTTGTTGGCCTTAATACGGTTTATTATTAGCAAGGTTATTATCTGAAGTCTAAGGGATGGATAAGATCCTAAAAGCCACTTTGAACAAACAGTGGACACAATCTCTCTTCGTTATTTTTAGTCAACCCTCACATGCTCTTTTCTTGGCACTCCTGAGGATTCTTTTCTATGGATATCAACGATTATTTAAAATGTAATCCAAGGTTATTGAGAGAGAGATTCATACTGTAAAACCCTGACAGGCTTTATCCCATAGAATAAAATAGTAAGTACATTTATTTCTACTTCACTAATGCTGGTGGAGCCTTTAAAAAATGATTGTAAGAAGCACTCTTCCTATTTGAATTATTTGGCTTTGTTACTGAAATGTCAGCTAGTTACCTAAGAAAAAGAGCACAATTTAACTAACAAACCTATTTCCAGAACAGTATGGATGCTGCTCACACCTTTCCCAGGAGAGGTCACTCTGTAATCCAGTCAGGAATTTTTTCTTGACACCTAAACTAAAACTTTCTTTACCTGAGATCATCTTATTAGTGAAGAGAGAAAAGGGGGAAAAATCCCTCCCTGGCAGCCAGTTTTAAGAATTAGCATCTGGGGCTGAGAAGACAGCTCAAGAGGTAAAAAAAAAAAACCTTACTATGAAAGCAAGAAGTCCTCAGTTCAAGTACCCAGCACTTATGGAACATCTAGTAGGTGTGGCCATATGTGTAATGGGGAGCAAAGAGAGGTGGATCCTGGCATCTCACTGGTCAACTCAGCCAAAATGATGGCTTCTGGCTTAGTGACAGACCCCCTATCAAAACTAAAATAGAAATAGAATATGCATCCCAGTATCCTCCTCCTCTGGCCTCTGTATGCACACTCATGGGCACAAACATCTGTATTCACACATGCATGGACACACACACACACACACACACACACCAGCATTACAGTATAAACATCTATTTCAGTCCATTTCTTTGGAATAATGGACTTATGTATCTGCTGTTGGCTGCTGTCTGGGACTCATTCCTCATTGCTACTTTTATGAATGTTATGGTTTGATTCTTTTGAATACTTAGTCTGCTTTTTCCTAAGTGTAAGTAGAATTCTAGATGCCCATTTCTCTGACTGATTTGTAATAAAAATTTGTTTATTATATCATGTTCAACTTGTCTGAGGCTATGTTGTGAGTGGCCAGGCCAGGATTGACTCTGTCATCCTGGACTCCAGCATCACTGCCTCCTATGGACAACTTGATTCCATGGCCCCATCTGCCAACTGCCCAAGAGCTGGGCAGATCCCAGAATGATCATGCCTGTGGCAATTATTTCAACAGGGCTTGCTTTCTTCCCGCATCTTTGAACCTCTCCTCCTCTTTCTCTTCTCCTCTCCTCCTCTTCCTGTTCCTACTCATCCTTGTCATCTTACTCCTCATCTTCATCTTCCTCATTATTTTCCCCTCTTTTTCTCTTCCTCCTCCACCTTCTCTCTCTCTTTCTTGTTTTCTTTTCTTTTCTCTTTATTTGAAGGGGGTGCGTGTGGTGGTTTTTTTTCTTCTTCTCTTTCGAGACACCGTTTCTCTGTGTAGCCCTGGCTGTCCTGGATCTCACTCTGTAGACCAGGCTGGTCTCAAACTCACAGAGATACACCTGCCTCTGCCCCTTGAGTGCTGGGATTAAAGATGCCATCATGCCCAGCTTCTTTATTCTTCTTTAAGATTACTTTTTAGGGCTGAGGATAGACCTTAGTGACAAAGTATGTCTATCAAGCACTGAGGTATTTGGAACATTTTTTTTTAAATTTTTTAATTTTATGTAAGAGATTTTCTAGTTGTTTTACATATCAGCCATGGATTCCCCTGTCCTCTCCTCCCAACCCCCAGCCTTCCCCTGCAATACACCCCACATTCCCACCTCCTCCAAGGCAAGATCTCTCCTGGGGAGCCAGCCCAGCCTGGTAGATTCAGTTGAGGCAGGTCCAATCCCCTCCTCCCTACACCAAGGCTGAGCAAAGTGTCTCAGCATAGGCCCTAGGTTCCAAAAAGCTGGCTCATGTACCAAGGACAGGTCCTGGTCCCACTGCCTGGGGGCTTCCTAAACAGTTCAAGCTAATCAACTGTCTCACTTATCCAGAGAACCTAGTCCAGTTCCATGGGAGCTGCTTAACTGTTGGTTCACAGTTCATGTGTTTCCGCTAGTTTGGCAATTTGTCCCTGTGCTATTTCCAATCATGGTCTTGATATCTCTTGCTCATATAATCCCTCCTCTCTCTTGCTGATTGGATTCCCAGGGCTCCACCTGGGGCTTGGCCATGGATCTCTGCATCTGCTTCCATCAGTCACTGGATAAAAGTTCTATCATGGCAGTTAGGGTGTTCAGCCATCTGATCACCAGAGCAGGTCAGCTCAGTCACTCTCTCAACTATTGTCAATAGTCTATAGTGGAGGTATCTTTGTGGATTTCTGGGGACCTCTCTAGCACTCTGCTTCTTCCTATTCCCATGAGGTCTTCATTTATCATGGTATCTCTTTCCTTGTTCTCCCTCTCTGTTCCTGATCCAGCTGGGATCTCCCACTCCCCTAAGCTCTTTTTTGCTTTACATCTAGTATCCACTTATGAGTGAGTACATACCATGTTTGTCTTTCTGAGTCTGGGTTACCTCATTCAGGATGATATTTTCTAGTTCCATCCATTTGCCTGCAAACCTCATGATGTCATTTTTTTTTCTGCTCAGTAGTACTCCATTGTGTATATGTTCCACATTTTATTTATCCATTCTTCAGTTGAAGGGCATCTAGGTTGTTTCCAGGTTCTGGCTATTACAAATAACACTGCTATGAACATAGTTGAGCATGTGTCCTTGTGGTATGATTGAGTATTCCTTGGGTATATACCCAAGAGTGGTATAGCTGGGTCTTGAGGAAGATTTATTCCCAATTTTCTGAGAAACTGCCACACTGACTTCCAAGGGGTGGCTGTATGAGTTTGCATTCCCACCAACAGTGTAAGAGTGTTCCCGTTGCTCCACATCCTCTCCAACATAAGCTGTCTTTGGGTGTTTTTGATCTTAGCCATTCTGACGGGTGTAAGATGGTATCTCAGAGTCATTTTAGAAAGCTTATTTTAATTAATTAATTAAATGTATTGTGTGGGGGAAGGTATGAACACACAAGTGACAGTGAGCTGCCCTAATGTAAGCGCTGGGAAGAAACTTGTATCCTCTACAAGGGCTGTGTGTACTCTTAAACACTAAGCCATCTCTCCAGCCCCAGTATTACCTTTCTAGTCCACGAGTCTGAGAAGCAGGATTTGTTGCTTCTCTTCTTTTGGTGGATTGTTGAGCTACCAATACTATATTACTTATTTCTCATCACTCTTCTTAGTTCAGGAACCTCTCATCAAATAGGAAATGGTTTCTAACCTGATGTGAGTGTAGGTGTGGATATATGTATGCATGTATATAAAATAAAATGCAAATAGTATTAGAAATATGCCTGTATATATTAGCTTAATTAATAGATTCAAGTAGTTAGGTTCACAGTGAATTTAAGATAAATGTACGGAGCTCCCACAGTCCCCTCTCTGCCATAACCACAGTCTCATCTCCATTCATGTCTCATTTCCACATGACATGTTTGCTATAATCCATGAACAAACTATCACATTTATCCTTATAGATTAAAACTGTAAGGATTTCCAAATATCTAATGATTTATGCCTACCAATAATAATGTCATTCAGAACAGTTTCATGGCACAACAATAAAACCCCTGATATATTCTTATAGTCTCCAAATCTTATTTATTGATCCAGTTTCCCTGGTTTTGTGCAAGAAAATCATTAGGAGACAGTTGTGAAAAGCTGTGTTGTCTGACATTCATAATTGTGGATGCTGAGGCAGCAGCCTGACTGCTACATCCTGGGTTCCACATGCTTCAAAGACCTTGAGGTGACTTGGTGGTATGATGACTGCTTCATTTAATTACAGTACCAAATACTGTAGTTTGGAGACACTGACCTGACTCTCAGTATTTCTAAAATAATATATTGTATCATAACTAGCTCTCCAGGTCCACACTATGATCTGAGTGCTGAACTAGGAGTTGGCTCCATGGGAAAAGCTCTCACTATACAAGCAAGAGGACCTGAGTTTGGATCCCCAACACCCACAAAAAAGCGAAGCATAACTGTGGGTATCTGTAACCCTAGCACTGGGGGTGTGGAAAGAGACAAGAGGGTCCTGAGTACTCACTAGCTAATTAGCAAGCTCCAGGTTTAGTAAGAGATCCCATGTTCAAACAATAATGGTGGTGGTGATGATAACGACGATGATGATGGTGTTGTTGGTGGTGAGATGATGATGATGATGATGATGATGATGATGATGATGATGATGATGATGCTAAAAATAAGAAAAACAGCTGACAAAAGATACCCGACATCAACTTCTGGTCTCTACACCTGCATGCCTGGACACACACATGCATGTAACACACACACACACACACACACACACACACACACACACACACGCACGCACCAAAATATTTAAAAAGAAAAATCTAAATTTTACTGAATTATGATGTCCACTTTCATATTGAATCTATGCTTTTTAACTGAGCCGTAGGGGAACAGCAAACACAATAAGGCTTTTATTTGTCTCATGATTATGCCCTGCTTTTACTCAGATACAAGAAAACATCCCCTCCAAGCAAGCACCCTGCTTTTGCCCAGCGTTTGCTGGTGACAAAAGTACATGTCTGACCTGTTACAGGGTCAGCAGCTGTATTTTTCTTTATTTTGTTTTTAGAAAATGTCTGTTTAATCAGCATTTGTTGAACAAAGTTGTACTTCATTTAATCCATTTTCCCCTGAATTTCAGTAAGGATTATTCTGCAAGCTTAGACAGAATGAAGAGAAAATGAGAGAAAAGGTGTAAGCTGTTGTAAGGGTTTAGGAAAATGCTCCATTTAGCCTGGACTGACTGGTCTCTGCTGGTTTGTGGGTGCCCCTTAAATTCCAAAGTGCCCAAGTTTTCTTTCTCTGTAGCTGAGGGACTCTCAGATAGTCTTAAAGCTCGGTTCTGTCCTGCACCTGCTCAACTGCTTCATGAACATATATACCATAGATTCATTTCTTACTATGCAAATTCCAACCTGGAGGATGTACTCCAGACATTAAATGTTGGACTAAATTTCACATTTAATAATTAAATAAGATACCACTTGAATGATGGTATGACCAAGTGTTCACCGTGTTGTGTTTGTGTCTTGCCAAACTAAATACTCCCAGATGCTGTGGCCCTTCATCACGCTCCTGTGTCTTGCTCCAAGGTGCTCTCCTTCAGCAAATGCTGACTGATCCCTGTGCATAAGGCACCATACAGTGAAGAGAAGTGAATTGCAAAACACAAATCTTGCCACCACAGTGCTTGTAAGCTAAGTAGATAATTTACATTCATTCATCAAATTCTGCAAAATGCTATGCAATATCATAATATGAGAGCTGTATCAAATAAAGAAGGAAGAATTATGCTTGGTGTGTAGTCTCGTCTGATGGTGCTGGTATTGCATCTCCTGCTAAGCAAGAGCTGAGGACCACAGCCTTTGATATTTGCCATAAAAAGATAAGTTTATAGTAGAGTTTTCTCTGCTTCTTCTGCAAGTGAAAATGACTTTTTAATCCATTGACTTTTTGAAAAAGCCAGCCTCACTTGTCTGCCTCATGTCCATTTGTTTAGTTCTTCCTAGGATTTACAGCAGAGTTGTCTAAAGAAATGTAAAACTAGCATGTGTGTGCATACTGTTAAATTCACTTGTAAGTGCAATAAAAATAGAAAGCAATCAAATTTATTGCAATAGACAACTCACTTAACCCAGTATATCTCAGATGTTATCATTTCAAAGTAATCAATATAAAATTATTAATGAAATACTTTATATTCTTTCTGTCATATGAAAATTTCAAAATTCAAATATGTTTTACACTTCTGGCACAACTCAATTTGAATGCTTTTTATGTACTTAGGAAACTCACGGGGCAGCAAAGATCTGGGGTGTTTAAATCTTCCGTTTGAACCACTATGGATTACGTTTAAGTTCCCTGTGTGATGATAAAGAGAATATTTCATTCATTCCAAGAAACTGATAGGAACATTTCTTTGTAGGGAGACCATTCTGAAAGAGAAAAAAAGAGTTTTTCTAACCCAGTGGAATAAAGTCAGTGTCCAGTATCTGTGGACACCTGGATCATGTCCAGTTTTCAGGACAGAAACAAACCCAACATATGCACGGGCACACAATTTACAAACTGGACAAGAGATGAAGAGCAGATGAAATCAGAAGAGAAGAGCAAGCAGGTCTAAGGGGTCAACCGAGCAAATGCAGGAACAGGCTGGGTGAGCCATCCCTGCCATCTCTTATGAAACATGCATCATCTGACCATCGTGTTGTCTCCAGACATTTTTGTTTCTGATCATGCCAAGAGTTAGGAGAAGCTCGGAAAGGAGACTGGTAGATAGCTGATATTCGGGTCCCTGCATCATCTCGAAAAACATGGCTCTCCTACCGAAGTGAAGCCCTAATACTGCAGCACCAGTAGGAAACGACCTGCTTTCAAGTTGTGTGCTTGTACACACCCCCCACCCCCGATTTTCTGTGGTTTGTAATGTGGCACTATTTGTTATAGATTTGTCACATCCCTGCTCCTACTTGGCTATGGTGGTTTGAGTGAGAATGGTTTCCCATAAGCCTCATTCCTGTGTTTATGCTTGGTCACTAGTTGGTAGAACAGTTTAGGAAGGATTAAGAGGTATGGCCATGTTGGAGGAAGTGTGTCACTGAGGGTAGGCTTTGGCATTTCAAAAGCCCACACCATTCTCAATCTCTTGCTTCCTGTCATCTGCTTGTGGATCAGATGTGAACTCTCAGATACTGCTCCAGCACCACGTCTGCCTGTATGCTGCCATGCTCCCTGCCATGGTGGTCATGGACTAAACCTCTGAAACTATAGCAAACCCCCAATTAAATGCTTTCCTTTATAAGTTGCCTTGGTCATGGTGTCTCCTCACAGCAATAGAAGAGTAGTAACTAAGACACCAGTACAATTTAATGTAAAATGAAAGACTGAATTCCTAATGAGTTGTTTGAGTGTGCCTGCTGACTTTCCTTGCTGAGTGACTTGGATGACAAGTCTAAAGGTCTCACCTTCAGTTTTGCTCCAGAGTAATAAGGATGAAAGTAGTGTCTTTCTGAGACAGTGTGAACAGTTGGATCTCAATACACAATTTTCAATGCAGTCCCTGGATCTACCATATCAACCTTTCTCAGAACTTTCTGGAAATGTAAGGTTTCTAGTCAACCCTAATAGCTGCACTTACAGAATCAGAAACTCTGATGTGGACGTGGAAATCTAGGTTTTTAGTAAGCCCTCCAATAGCTTAAAAACTACTGGATCCCAACAATTTAAGATAAATAATATGCCACCCTGTGTTAAAGATCTTTAAAACCCATACCTCAAGCTTCCTCCAGGCAATTTGTTCAAATACTTAACAGTTGCTGTTGTTGTGAACATCTTATTGTCAGTGTGATGCAAGGCATTTGAGAGCCTCAGTGAAAAGATGCATTTTGAAGATAAATGCCATTACCGTAATACCTATTTCTCGCCATATCAAAGCCAGCTGGTGATATTGAGCTCTTCAGAGCCTATCTCGGAGAAATGCACTTAGAGCATGTGTAAGTCAGCTCTTCTATATCTGCTGTTTCTGCTTCCTCTGTTTATTACACGAGTCTAATTCCCACGTCTTGAATCTTTTCTGGAACTGCGCTTCTGGGTTGAGCTTCCTCATAGGCCCATTCACTTGCTGGCTTTCCTTCAGTGGCGGTGCCTCTACGTCCTTGTGATTAAATATCACAAATGGCTTGTGTCCCAAATAAATCTGATAAGCATTGAATAATGGTTGGTAGAGCCAAATGCACTTAAAAAAATAACTATAAGAGGAAAATAAGTTAAATTTTCACCTCCATCCTGCCATTCAAAGTGCCATGCTGGTCTAGTCTCATGCCACAAAAAGACAATTATTTGCCCTTGAAATAATGTTTTTCGGGTACAAAGAAAAGCCATGGGGAGGAGAATCCCTAAGGAATATCATTCTCTGTGTCTTTCTCTTTAACGGGTGTCCATAGTTTTCTCGCACAGCACAAAACCATTGGCCTCTTCCTGTTGCTTCTCTTTACAGAAAACATTGACCTGCTGCAGAAAAAACAGCCCCTAAAATACTCTTGCTCATCATAGGAGGTAATGGAGCAAGACAGCGCTGCATGCAGTCAGAAATCTTGATTTTTTTCCCCCAGTGCCATCTGCTCGTCACTCTTCCATTTTAGCCTCCCTGCCCCACCTCTCCAGCCATGGTATATAATTTTTAAAAAATAAACTTTTCTCCAAGAACATCACTCATATATTTCAATTAAGACTTGATAAATGATGTCAATGTACCCCTCCTGCAGATTGCCAAGCACGTTCCGTAGAACGCTCTATGCCAGGCTGGAGCGGCAGGCCCGGCAAGGCGCTACAGCTGGTCCTGCACAAACCGAGGGTGTGAGGGGCGTTGCGCAGCGCAGACTCGCCCCTCTGCCCTGTGCACACTCCCTACCCCGAGCACCAGGAGGAAACTGGAAGCGGTTCCGATTCATCATGCTAATCCGTTCTTCAGACCCTAAGATCAGCTCTAAGTTGATTTGCGCAGCAGCCACCACGCATTTGTTCATGAAGCCTGCCGTTTCCATTAATATTTACAAACGTGGGGGCTTCCGTCCTAATATCCAATTGACAATATTATGATCTGTTTTATGCAGCCTGGCATATACTATCTCAAGTCACTGTTCCTGTCACCGTCGTTAAAGGCAGTTTATTCCCCTGTCACCAGCCCTGGGATTCATGGGTTTATAACAGTCATAAAAGCATTCATATCTTCTGCCTTGACAGAGCTGCATCTGGGGAGTCAATCGGGGTGGAAGAGTGGAGAGTCCTTGCTTCCTGTTTCCAAAACCCCAAAACATTCGTGTTTTCCGGGCATTTTCCATTTTCACTCTCTCCATCAAAATGAAAAACGATTTAATTTAATTTCTTAAAAGAAATATGAGAATCTCTGTAGTCATTATTGGCTCCTTTGCTAGATTTTTGAAGTCATTTCATTTTCAGAAGGAATTGTTGTTTATCTGGAATAAAATTATACTTGCATAAAAAATTGTCACATCATTCCTGTTCATTTTACTGGCTTTTTAATCTGCGTGGATGCTGCAGCCACAGTCGGCTGTGTGCTAGGCTCATGCTTTGAAGGAAGGTCTCTTCCTGAGTTCTCCCGATTGTTGTGGTCACAGAGAGTTAATGTTTCTATTTTTTAATCTCTGTTAATTTTAGCATAATTAGCATGAGGAATTTATTAATATATCTGTGGAAGCAAATTTCACTCCCAAAGTTAATAATTAAAAAGCCTCTGAGGCTGCATATTCAGCTCTATCAAATGACAAAATAATAGACGATTAAGGATCACAGAGATTGTGGGGTTCATTTGGTCATTTCGCCCACCCTCATCTTTGGGGCTCTGGATTCTCACCTTCATTATTCTCTAATCTATTCACTCATGCCCCTTGTCCCTATTCAGCAATCAATAGTCATATTTATCTAATAAATTATGTCTCAGAGGGCTGTACAGACTAGGTATTGTTCCTGTAGGAAATGGATTTTGCAGGGCATATAAGATCTGTGGTCACTACTTTCCACCAATAGCTTCTTTAAAAGGCTTGGGAGGAGGCCAGCATCCTGGACCCCAGGTAAGGCTGCCCCCCACCTGGCTCACGCTCACCCATATAACTCCAACCACCTCTCCTCTCCTTGTCACTTTATCCCTACCCATATCTCTGACAGAGGTCCCCTACCCCTCCATAGGCCAGGCCGGCTCCCTAAAAACTGAGGTAAGCCAAACACCTTCTGTCCTGATCACGACTGCCCAGCATAACCCCTACCACCCCTCCCTTCCTTATTACCATATCCCAGCCCACACCTCTGGCAGAGACCTTCTACACCACCAGAGGCCAGGTCAAAGCCCTGAATGCCAGGTAAGACTGTACCCCACCCTGCCTGCACCCACCCAGCATAATCCCAAGCACCTCTTCACTCCTCATCACCATATCCTGGACTACACACATCTGGCAGAAGCCTCCTACTCCATCAGAGGCAAGACTAGCATCCTGAATCCCAAATACCAGGCCAGCTCTCTAAAAACCAGGCAGAAATCTGTCACCCCACCAGAAGCCAGACAAGTATCCTGAACCCCAGAGGACCACTGGCCAGATCAGAGGCTACACACATCACCAGTACTCTAGCCCCAAGTTTGGGAAGAAACTTCCTGCTGGACCATAGGCCATCCAGGCTATCAGTAGTCTAGCCCCCAACTTGAGCAGAGACTGTCTACTCAACCACAGTTCACTCTAGCCAGAAGACCAGAGTGGAAACAAAAATCAAGGAAGAAAATACTCACCCAATGAGGACAAACCCAGTAATTGTCACCTAGACCTATAATCACTCCAAATCCAAATACCATCAGTGTAAGAACACAGTCAATATGTCACCACCAGAGCCCAGCCATCCTACTAAAGCAAGTCCTGAATATTCCAGCACAACTGGAATATAAGAAAATGACCTTAAAGTCAACTTTGTGAAGATGATTGAGGTCCTTAAAGAGGAAATGAATAAATTCCTTAAAGAAATCAAGAAAAAGACAATCAAAAAATTGGAGGAAATCAAGAAACCCCTTAAAGAACATTAAGAAAGCTGGGGGGGGCAGTTGAAGCAAACGAATAAAACTGTTTGAGATCTAAGAATGGAAATAGAAGCAACAAAGAAAACACAAACTGGGGAAATCCTGGAAATGGAAAGTCTAGGAGAGTGAACAGGAACTACAGATGCAAGTATCACCAACAAAATATAGGAGATGGAAGAGAGGCTCTCAGGTGCTGAAGACATGATAGAAGAAATACTCTGTCAAAGAAGATGTAAATCTAAAGAGTTCCTAACACAAAATATCCAGAAAGTCTGGAACACTATGAAAAGACCAAATCTGAGAATAATAAGAATAGAAGAAGGAGAAAAATCCCAGCTAAAAGGCACAGAAAATATTTTTAACAAAGTCATACAAGAAAAATTTCCTAACCGAGAAAGGACATGCCTATGAAGATACAAGACACTTACAGAACACTAAATAGATTGGACCAGAAAAGAAAGTCTCCTAGTCTCATAATTATCAAAACACTAAACACACAGAACAAAGAAAGAATATTAATAGTGGCAAGGGAAAAGGCCAAGTAACATATAAAGGCAGACCTAATAGAATCACACCCAACTTCTCACTGGAGACTAAAAACTGAAGGGCGTAGACAGATGTGCTGCAGACTCTAAGAGACCATGGATACCAGCCAAGACTTCTATACCCAGCAAAACATTCAGTCACCATAGACAGAGAATACAAGACAGTTCATGACAAAGTCAAATTTAAACAATATATATCCACAAATCAAGCCCTATAGAAGGTACTAGAAGGAAAATTGGAACTCAAGGAGGTTTAACTACACCCATGAAAATATAGGAAATTAATAATCTCACACCAGCATACCCCAAAGAAGGAACACACACACACACACACACACACACACACACCACCACCACCACCACCACCACCACCACCACCACCACAAATAACAACAAAACAACATGAATCCACAATCATTGGTCATTGATATGTCTCAATATCAATGGACTCAACTCCCCAATAAAAAGACACAAACTGACAGAATGGATATGAAAACAGGATCCATCATTCTGCTGCTGCATACACATCTCAATCCCAAAGCTAGATGTTACCTCAGAGTAAATGATGGAAAAAGATTTTCCAAGCAAATGCCTCCCTCCAAGAAGCAAGCTGATATAGCTATACTAATAGCTAAACAAAATAGACTTCAAACCAAAATTAATCAAAAGAGATAAGGAGGGATACTTCATCCTCATCAAAGGAAAAAAATCCATGAAAAAGACATTTCAATCTCAATATATATGTGCCAAATGCAAGGACATCCCAATTTGTAAAAGAAGCATTACTAAATTGAATCACACATAGACCCTCACATACTGATAGTGGGAGACTTCAGTATCCCAATCTCACCAATGGACAGACCATCTAGACAGAAACTAAACAGAGAAATAATGGAGCTAAAAGATTGTTATGAAGCAAATGAACCTAACAGATATCTACAGAACATTTTACCCAAACACAAAGGAATATACCTTCTCAGTACCTCACAAAATATTCTCCAAAATAGACCACAGACTTGGTCACAAAGCAACTTTCAACAGATAGAAGAAAATTGACATAATTTCCTATATCTTGTCAGACCACCATGAATTAAAGCTGGATTCAACAACAACAGAAACTACAGAAAGCCTACAAACTCATGGAAACTGAACAGCTCTCTACTGACTTATCACTGGATCAAGTAAGAATTAAAAAAAGAAATGAAAGACTTTCTAGACTTCAGTGAAGATGAATGGACAGCAAACATGAGATTTGATGAAAGCTGTGCTAAGAGGAAAGCTCAAAGCACTAAGTGCCTGCACAAAGAATTTGGAGAGATCTCACACTAACAACTTATGGCACACCTGAAAGTTCTAGAACAAAAAAGAAGCAAATGCACCCAACAGTAGATGGCAGGAAATAATCAAAGTGAGGGCTGAAATCAATAAAATAGAAACAAAGAGAACAATACAAAGAATCAATGAAATAAAGATTTGGCTTTTTGAAAGAAAATCAACAAGATAGACAAATCCTTTCCAAACTAACTAAAAGACACAGAGAATATCCAAATTAACAAAATCAGAAATGAAAAGGGGGGTGTAACAACAGACACCAAGAAAACCCAAAGAATCATTAGGTCAAACTTTTATGAGGCCGCAGTAATCTTGATAATCAAACACATAAGAGCTCAACAACAAAAGAGAATTACAGACCAATCTCCCTCATGGACACTGATGCAAAAATACTCAATAATATATTTGCAAACTGAATCCATGTCCTAAAGATCATCCACCATGATCAAGTAGGCTTCATCCCAGACATGCAGAGATGGTTCAACATACAAATATCTGTCCATGTAATCCACCATATAAACAAACTGAAGGGAAAAAAACACATGATCATCTCATTAGATGCTGAAAAAGCCTTTGACAAATCCAATACCCCTTCATGATAAGTCTTGGAGAGATCAAGGATATAAGGGACATACCTAAACATAATAAAGACAATGTACAGCAAGCTCATAGCCAACACCAAATTAAATGGAGAGAAACTTAATCAATTCCATTAAAATTAGGAACAAGACCAGGCTGTCCACTCTCTCCATAACTATTCAACATAGTACTTGAAGTTCTAACTAATGCAAGAAGACAACTAAAGGAAATCAAGGGGATACAAATTGGAAAAGAAGTCAAACTTTTGTTATTTGCAGATGACAAGATAGTATATATAAGTGACCCCAAAAATTCTATTAGGAAACTCCTACAGCTGATAAACACATTCAGCAAAGTGACTGAATACAAGATTAATTTAAAAAAATCAGTAGTCCTCCTATATAAAAATGATAAATGGGTTGAGAAAGAAATCAGAGAAACATCACCTTTCACAATAGTCACTAGTAATATAAAATTTCTTGGTGTAACTCTAACCAAGCAAGTGAAAGACCTGTAATGACAAGATGTGGTGGTATTGTGTTCCCCAAAATATTGTGCACCCTAATGAACTTATCTGGGTCAGAGGACAGAACAGCCACTAGATAGACATAGAGGCCAGAAAATGGTGGCACACACGCCTTTAATCCTATCACTTGGGAGGCTTGGCCAATCAGAATAAGGCATGAAGACCAGAAACTAGAATCATTTGGCTGGTTAAGCTTTTAGGCTTCTAGCAGCAGTTCAGCTGAAATCCATCCATTTGGATATGAGGACTCAGAGGCTTTCAGTCTGAAGAAACAGGATCAGCTGGTGAGGTGAGGTAGCTGTGGATTGTTCTGCTTCTCTGATCTTCCAGCATTCACCCCAATAACTGGCCTCAGGTTTGATTTTATTAATAAGACCTTCAGGCTGGAGAGATGGCTGAGATGTTAAGAGCACCGACTATTCTTCCAGAGGTCCTGAGTTCAGTTCCCAGCACCCACATGGTGGCTCATAACCATCTGCAATGAGATCTGTCACCCTCTTCTGTATACATAATAAATAAATAAATTTTTTTAAAAAAAAAAAAAAAAAGATCTTCTAAGATTCCTGCTACATCTGGCACCCAACGTTCGTGTTATAAATTCACGAAAAAGCTACTTGCCTGTGGCCTTGCAGGCCCCAGCTCAGACCTGAGCTACACATTGCCAGTTGTGGTGGCACATGATGGTTGGATTTGCTGAAGGAGGCAGGAGGATCCCGAGTTGAAAGCCAGCCTAGGAGGCTTGCTAAGGAGAAGCTTCAGCCGGAGCTCAGCCACAAATGGCCGCCGTGGGACCATAGAGGCAGTGGCTGCTGCTCTGAGCTACAAGCTGCTTCTCATCATGTTGGTGACTGTGGTGATGCTGCTACCTGGGATGAAGAGTTTACTGCTATTTGTTCAGAGAACAATTGCCAAGACCATCATGTTACAAGAAAGCATCAGCAAAGGTCAGTTTGGAAAAGTTTGGTAAGACAAATGGTGGAGAGAAATTACTGTAAGGTTTTCTTTTCTAGGGAAGAACATTCATGGTTCCAAGAGACAGACATTTATCAGACTATGTTTGCTCCAACCTAGAGAGGAGGCACAAAAAAAAAAAAAATTCTAAAGGGAACCATGACCACGCCTAACAGCGACTTTGGAATCTTCAAAAGGATGACAGGATCTCATAATGATGATTCCATGTGGACTATGGTAAAGCCATTAAGCTGATTAACACCACAGAAAGATCGACTTTGGACTACAAACTACTCAGTGACAATTTGAGATGGCTAGCTGAGATGATCCAGCCTGACAGACTACTTGAACAAGGACTTGAAAAAAGCCCTGCACTTTCTCATTATGCAGCGACTGGACAAATGATACAAGACTTGACAATTAACCCCAAAATTTTCTTTTCAGGATCCCCTAAAGATGTCTTCACCCCCAGAAAGCAGGAAGTAATTTTAAGAGAACAACGCCCACATTCCCAAGAGGTGGGATGGGAGGTTTTTGGTCATTTAATGAGTTTTGGATATTGTCATTGTTTATGACAGTTGGTTACAAGTTGTTAATTGTTAATGGTCAGGAAAAAAGCTGAACAAGGAGATTAGATTCAGAGTTTTTGTTTTAAAAAAAAGAAAAAAGAAAGAAGAGAATATAGATATGAGGTAGAACATTGACTCTACTCTGAGAAAAAAGATAAAGAAATAATAGGATAAATGGATAGATCACTGAATCTACTCTAAAAAGAAAAAGGGGAAGATATAAAAATGACAAAAAGGAAGATTACTGAATCTATTGTGAAAAGAAAAAAGAGAGAATATGAATATGATAAGACAAAAAGGCCAATTATTAAATCTACTTTTAAAAAGGAACTACTTGTTTTAAATAGGATAACTAATGAAATTTTTTGTCTGAGTTAATCAAATGTTACTGGACTGGACATTGTTAATATATATAATAGAGTTTTTTGTCTGAATCTGTCAAATGTTAATGGACTAGATATTGTTAATGTAATTCTTGACTGTATGTATATATTATATATACTTATTGGATAGTTTTTCTTGTATTACTTATAACCATTTTTAAATTTTAGACAAAAAGGGGAAATGTGGTGGTATTGTGTTCCCCAAAATATTGTGCACCCTAATAAACTTATCTGGGGTCAGAGGACAGAACAGCCACTAGATAGACATAGAGGCCAGAAAATGGTAGCACACACGCCTTTAATCCTATCACTTGGGAGGCAGAGATCCATCTGGATCTCTGTGAGTTCAAGGCCACATGGAAAACAGCCAGGCATAGTGACTCACACCTTTAATCTCAGAAAGTGAGCCTTTAATCCCAAGGAGTGATGGTAGAAACTACAAAGTTATATAAGGCATGAAGACCAGAAACTAGAATCATTTGGCTGGTTAAGCTTTTAGGCTTCTAGCAACAGTTCAGCTGAGATCCATTCAGATATGAGGACTCAGAGGCTTCCAGTCTGAAGAAACAGAATCAGCTGAGGAACTGATGAGGTGAGGTAGCTGTGGCTTGTTCTGCTTCTCTGATCTTCCAGAATTCACTCCAATAACTGGCCTCAAGTTTGATTTTATTAATAAGACCTTCTAAGATTCTTGCTACAACAAGAACTTCAAGTTTTTAAAGAAAGGAATTGGAGAAGATATCAGAAGATGGAAGTATCTCCCATGCTCATGGATCAGTAGGATTAACATAGTAAAACTTGCCATCTTACCAAAAGCAATCTACAGACCCAATGCAACCCTCATCAAAATCCCAATACAATTCTTTACAAACCTTAAAAGAACAATATTCAAGTTTATATGGAAAAAAAATTTTAAAAACCCAGGATATCTAAAACAATCCTGAACAATAAAAGAACTGCTGGAAGATCACCATCCCTGATTTCAAGCATACTATAGAACTATACAAATAAAATCTGCATGATATTGGCATTAAAGCAGACAGTAGATCAATGGAATCAAATCAAAGACCCAGATATAAATCTGTATGCCTATGGATAACTGATTTTGACAAAGAAGCCAAAGTCATACAATGGAAAAAGAAAACATGTTCAACAAATGGTGCTGGTCTAGCTGGATGTCTACCCATAGAAGGATGCAAATAGGTCCACATCTATTACACTGCACAATAGTCACACCCAAGTGAATCAAAACCTCAACATAAATCCAGACACACTGAACATGATAGAAGAGAAAATGGAGAATAGCATGGAGTGCATTGGCACAGGAAACAACTTCCTGAGCAGAACACCAATAGCACAGGCACTAAGATCAACAGTTAATAAATGGGACGTCATGAAATGAAAAAGGTTCTGTAAGGCAAAGGACACCATCAGTAAGACAGAACAGCAGCCTACAGAATGGGAAGAGATCTTCACCAACCTGACATCTGACAGAGGGCTGATTTCTAAAATAAATAAAGAACTCGAGAAACTAGATATCAACACACCAAATAATCGAAACTAAAAAATGGGGCAGATATCTAAACAGAGAATTCTCAACAGAGGAATTTAGAATGGCTGAGAAGCACTTAAAGAAATGTTCAACATCCTTAGCCATCAGGGAACTGCAGATCAAAACAACTCTGAGATTGCATCTTATACCTGTCAGAATGGCTAAGATCAAAAACACAAGTGACATCTCATGCTGGAGAGGATGTGGAGCAAGGGGAACACTCCTCCATTGCTGGTGGGAGTGCAAACTTGTACAGCCACTTTGGAAATCAATATGGTGGTTTCTCAGAAAATTGGGAATCTATCTACCACAACACCCAGATATACCACTCTTTGATATACCCAAAGGATGCTCATTCATAGCATAGAGACACTTTCTCAACTACGTTCATAGCAGCATTATTCTTAATAGCTAGAACCTGGAAACAGCCTAGATAGCAGCAACTGGAAAATGGATAAAGAAAATGTTACATTTACAAAATGGAGTATTACTCAGCTGTTACAATCAATGACATTATGAAATTTGCAGGCAAATGGATGGAACTAGAAAAAAATCATCCTGAGTGAGGTAACCCAGACCCAGAAAGAGGAACATGGTATATACTCACTTGTAAGTGAATATCAGCTGTAAAGTAAGGATAACATGCTACAATCCACAGCCCCAGAGAAGCTAAGCTACAAGGAGGAATCAAGGAGGGACCTTGGATCTCCCTTGGTGGGAGAAATAGAAAATATTTTGCAGGTGGACTGGGGGTTGGTGGAGATGAGAACAGGTAGTACCAGGCAGTGGGGGTGGAGAGAGTACCACAAAAGACAATTGGAAAATGGGGGCATTTCAGGGTGAGGTGGAAACCTAGTACAATGGAAACTCCCAGTATCCACAAGGATAAGATGCCCAGCAATAGGGGACACATAGCCTAACTGGCCATCTCCTATAACCAGGCAAGACTTGTAGTGGAGAGACTGGGATACCATCCAAGCCATATAACCTTTGACTAAACTTGGTCCTTCCTACAAGATGTGCTAGGGTAAAAGGTGGCACAGAAATTGTGGGAATGGCCAGCCAATGAATGGTCCAGCCTGAGACACGTGCCACAAGAGGGAACCCACACCTGACACTGCCTGGTGTGCCAGAATGCCAGGATAGACAGTTTATAGACCTAGGATAGAATCAAACAGGACTAGCATTAAATTAAAAAGAAAGAAAAAAAAAAAAAAAAAAAAAAAAAAAAAAGAAGAAAAGATAGATAGATAGATAGATAGATAGATAGATAGATAGATAGATAGATAGATAAAGTTAATGTAATGGTGCCTAATGATATTCTGCTGTACTCATAGACTGATGCCTAGGCCAATTGTCATCAGAGAAGTTTTACCTAGCAACTGATGGAAACAGATGCAGAGCCTCACAGCCAAACATCAGGTGGCGCTGGGGGAATCCTGAGGAAGAGGGAAAGGAAGGATAGTAGGAGCCTGAGGGGTCAAGGACACCACAAGAAAACCCACGGAATCAACTAACCTGGGCTCACAGGGGCTCACAGAGACTGAACCGATAACCAGGGAGCCTGCATGGGACTGACCCAGGCCCTCTGCATGTATGTTACAGTTGTGTAGCTTGGTCTTCTTGTGGGACTGTAAATGTAATCAATAGTCTTATTAAATAAGAAACATGTAGCCGGAGGGATAGATGCTGGGAACTGAACTCTTATATTTTTGGTTGTGAGCCTAGCCTTTAACGGCTGAGACGGCTAGCTCAGTCTAAGAAGCTGACCGGCGCCTGCCCCGCCTGCCGCTGCCGCCGCCTTCCGCCGCCCCGCCTTCCCCCTTGCGGAAAGCGACCTGCCGCCAAGCGGTTTTTAATGATTCTTGTCACGTTGGCGCCAGATGTAAATGTAATCAACAGTCTTATTAATAAGAAACATCTCTTATATTTTTGGTTGTGAGCCTGCTTTAACGCTGAGCTATCCCTCCAGCCCTTTTATAGTATGTTGTTCTGCCTTCTCATTGGTTGTAAACCCAAACACATGACTGCTCGTCACTGTCTGAATGTACAGCCCTAGGTCTTAAGGCATATGTCTCCAATGCTGGCTATATTCCTGAACACACAGAGATCTATGGGATTAAAGGCGTGTGCCACCACCGCCACACTCTGTCTATGGCTCTAATAGCTCTGACCCCCGGGCAACTTTATTTATTAACATACAATCAAAATCACATTTCAGTACAATTAGAATACCACCACATGGGACTCCTAACAGTAGGATCAGGGGCTGTCTCTGACTCTTTTGCTGGCTTTTAGGGCCCTATTCTTCATACTGGGTTGCCTTGTCCAGCCTTAAGAAGTGGGGAGGTGCCTAGTTTTACTGCAACGTTATATGCCATGTTTGGTCGATATCAGTTGGAGGCCTGCCCTTTTCTGAATAAAAACAGAGGAGTGGATTGTGGGGGTGGGGCACAGAGGGGAGATGGAGGGAGGGACTGAGAGGAGAAGATGGAGAGGAAACTGTGGCCAGGATACAAATAATAATAATAAAATCACTAAAAAGGTTTAGGTGGACTGAAGTAGGTGAGTAGATTAAACTTTTAAATGAAATATATATATATATGTATATATATATATATATATATTAATATATATGATATATATGTGATATATATACCACATCTGGCAAGTCTTGGCAAACAAGCATAGTTGTATAATTGCTGCTACAATTATTTCCCATCCGTTATATTGATGAGTAGCATTCCTTTTTTATATAAAGAAGGTGGTTCTGAGCATTTATGCATATATCTTTGGTTCATTTGCATCCTCTGGATAGCAAAGTCCTGGGGAATAGAGTTGCATTATCAAATGCTAAGAGCACGTTGATGTTCCAAGGCCATCTTGCATTCCCGTGAGCTCCGTATGGGCCTCCCAGTTTTTATCTTGAACCCCACAAACACTGGGTCTTGTCCAACTTGTCCGTTTCCAATGGGAGTCCGTGCCACTACTACATGCAGATGAAATTTGTATTTCATCACTCCTTATTAGTCATGTTAAACATCTTCTCCTTGGCTTGTTTACCAATGTGTAACATTTTATCAATGTAATAACCAAACGTTTCCATATTTGTTTTCTGTTAAGTTTCTTTTCTTATGTGTATTGGGTTGTAAATAATTGTACTTTGTGTATTTGTATGCTGGACTTGTGTTCTGAGATCTAAATTTCTCAGAATATTCTATATAGCAGTCATACATTCTATTAATTTTTTTTTTTACTTGTTCTTTTCCATTTGAATGCTTTCTACTTATTTCCTTTACAGAGAGATTGAAAGCAACACACTACTAAAGGAAAATGATATGTGAGTGTTGTGAGGGGCTCATTCCTCTGTTCTCTATCCCGGGTAGTGTTACCTTAAAATGTGATGCTAGCTGGTGCTCTTGGAAAAGATCCCTACTGGCTTTCTATTCATGCTTCACTGAAAGCTTCTATCATAAATGGGTATTTCACTGTTTAAATGCTTTTCAAAAGGCTGGAGGGATGGCTCAGTGGTTAATTACTAAAAAGTCCTAAGTTCAGTTCCCAGCACCACGTTGGCAATTTACAATCTCCTGTACTATAGCTCCAGAGGGCCTGATGTCCGGTCTGCCCTTGGCCACACATGTGGTATTCACTCACATAACACACATGCACATATACATAAATAAAACATAAAATGAAAAAGGAACAGTTTTAAAAAATGAAACTCTTTTCAGTATGTATGGGTGCTGTTAATAATTAAATTATATTAATTGATTCTTGAGTTATAAGCCAACCTTGCATTCCTGCAATGAAAGTCACTTTATTATATTTATCACATTTCTGATATCAATTATTTTTATTGTTTTCTTATTTTTACTTGATTAGACCAAAAATTTGTCGATGTTAAATCGCTTTGGGTTTGTGGCCTTTTTCCTATCACTCTTGAGTTTTTCCATTTCATTGAATTTGTGATTATTATCTTTTTTAAGAGATTTATTTATTTTTATTTTATATGTATGTGAATGCCTATCTGTATGTGTGTCCACCTTGTGGGTACTTTTTGTGGTGCCAACAAAGACTTGAAGAGGGTGTCAGACCCCCTAGAGCTGGGGTTAGTTTGTGGGCTGCCACAGGGGTGCTGGGAACTGAAGCTGAGTCCTCTGCAGAAGGATCAGGTGCTCTTAACCTCAGAGCCGTCTTGTCCTCCAGTCCCCTTTGTGTTCATCTGATAACAGCTCCGCCTTCATGCACACATCGTTCCTTCGTTCTTCTCCATGCATTGCATGGACAAAGCTCAGGTCACTTTATTTTGGATGTTTCACCTGTTCCAATTTGAGCGTTTGTTGCTATAAATTTTGCCTGAGTTCTTTTGAAGGTGGATCTGATATACTTTGATACACATAGTTTTAGTCGTTGATCGTGTAAAAGTTATTTCCAGTACCCTTTGAACAGTGTTGGTTGTTTATAATTGTTTCATTTAGATTCAAAATATTTGGGGAATTTGCAACTGTATTTCTGTAATTAATATCTGAGTTTCATAACTGAATGCAAACTTAATATGTAAATGATCAACATTCAACTATGAAGACTGTAACATAGTCTATCTTGTGCACTTGAAGACATTTTTATATTCTGTTGTCACTGCAGACAAACATTCTGTGAAAGTCTGTTATGTCGAGTTAGTTGACAGTGTTTGTCACTTCTACACCTTTCCTGCGTTCTGTCTGCTTCGTCTATAAATTACCACAGAAGGAGTCTGAAACTCCCCTGTAATTATTTCTCTATTTCTAGTCACTATTTTTGCCTTACACATTATGAAACTGTTATTAGATACATAAACTTCAGTTTTTCTATTCCTGAGTGATGAATTGTCTCCTTTATTGTTCTTTTGCCCTCCTTTATGGCTCACAATATTCATAGTTTTCAAATTTATTTGCAGGTGCTTCAGCTGGGTTGGTAAATCTGAGTTCTACTGCTCTGTGTTGCTTAGAAGCACACAGTTCTCATTTCCATTCTGTAAGGTGCTTGTGTGAGGATGGAGTCTGGATGGGCTCTTGCTTCCTTCTGTCCTGTAGACAGATTGCTGCCTTCTCTTCTGGATTGTGCAGTTTCTGACAAGAAATCCACTTTTCATTGTTTGGCTGTGCTCTGAATCTTTTTTTTTAACATCTGGTTGTTTTTAATTTATAATTTTGTTAATTCTTTCACAGTTCCATATATGAATATAATGTACTTTTATTATATTCACTCCTCACTATACCTCCTCCCAAGTCTTCCCATATATACTCCTTATCTCCTCCAAGCTTCTTGTCTTATTTATAACTCACCAAGTCCATTTATTCATAGGCATGGGATACCTAGTGGAGTGTGGTCAATCTACCAGGAGCTGCATCCTTAAAGAGAACTGACTCTCCCTCCTCTATAATCCATCACCTGTCAGTAGCTCCATAGCTAGTGCTGACACTCATAACCCCCAACTGGCTTGGTCTTTGACAGGTCTTGTGAAGCAGCAACAGCTGCCATGAGTTCATAAGAGTGGCGGTCCCATCCTGTCCAGAGATGCTGTTCCTGAAAGGATGATAAGCGGTGCTGGTGGCAGTGCTGGTTACTGGGGAAAGGTCACGGTCACCACAGAACCCAGTTGCTTAGTCGCAGAGAGTTTTATGAGGAGGAAGAGGGGTGGGGGAGAACCAGGCCTGGGAAAGAGCACGTGCAGAGGACAGAGAGAGAAAGATAGGGGGAGCAGAGCAGAGAGAGAGAGAGAGCAGAGAGAGAGGGTGGGTCTGCATCTGGCTTTTTAAGGCACAGATTGTTTGACCACACGTATATAGTCACCAGCGCACACTGATGACATAAGACACAAGACCCTGGAATGGTGGGCTGTCCTGCTGCCTTGGTTGTCCATCTTTTTCTGGTTTGGAACTCTTTGGATGACAGGATACTGGTGAGACAGAAAAGGCTTAGGAAAAAAAGAATCATTATTATTTTTATTTTCTGTGGAGTGTCCCCAGACCAGAGGAGTTGGCATTTATCTGAAGTATATCCAGCCTGTCCAGATGGATTTAAGCTGGTTTTTGGAGCTTGGGAAAAATTTTGAACATGCTAAGAAGCAGCCATGAGAAAATTAGTGACCATTGTAGTGTTCAGTACTCTGCTTGTATTGGTTAGTGTTAATGAGAGAGACGGAGACGGAGAGATTGGAACATGTTTTGTTTTGTTTTGTTTTGTTTTTTAACCTGAGATAAACTTTATCAGAGACAGATTATTTTAAGGCACCGGTTTCCTTTACTAGTTTAGCATCCAGGAGACAGGTGATCAATTGTTGCCAGCATTTAACAGTAATAGATGGATAGATGGTTATATTAAAGTCTGGTTTTGTAGAGCGCAGACACTTTTGGGTCTGGGGGTGTAAATACCTTTTAGCTGTTACAGTTTCTTACTTGATGATCCCTGGACTCCAGTTCTGTGGTGGTTCAAAGTAGCCATTAGCTGAGCAGTGAGTTAGAAGAGGGAACCAGGAAGAGAAAAATGCTTGTGGGGTGAGAACTCATTCTCTTGGATTTAGGGACAAGGCAGAGAGCAGGGCTCTGTCTGTGTCCCTGTGCATGAGGAGGAGAAGCCACTTCTGACAGGTCTGGAGTGAGGCACATGGAGGGAGCAGTGAAATGAAAGCTCCTATCTTCTTTGGAAAATCTTTTCCCATTACTTAACCCTGAAAGTAAAATTAAGTCTGGTAAGGTGGGTAAGGCTGTCCTCCCTACCCTGACAATAAGGAAATGAGGAAAGGTGAGACCCCAAAACTCCCAGGACTGGGTTAGCGGCTCTGGTGTCCAGAAAGAAGGAAATATATTGCTTTCATGCTGTGTTCTGGGTTCCCTGCAAACCAGCCTGTGGCCAAGCCTAGGTCTGCTAGAGGTCTTAGTTAATGCTCCCATGCCCCTTGATGCTTGGGTGGAGTCAGCTGACCAATTGTCTTTATAGATGGCACTTTGAACAAGGCTTAACTGATGGTGTGGCAGGGCATGCACTAGCCCACGTGGCCTTTTTTATTTTCTCACTTCATACAGGGACCTAGCGGCTTTGTGCCAGCACTTGGCAATTCTGTTCTTGGGATTTTTCATCTCTCCCCTGGTACACCTTAAAATGCCACAGCTGAAACTTCTGCCTGTGGGGTCAGGAGTCTTGCTCTCCAGATGCTTAAGATTTAGCCCTAATGTCAGGGAGGTCTGAGGGACAAGAGACGGATTTTATTCCATGTCTTGAATTTTTTTTTCTTGATGTCTGCTGGCTTGAGGACAGTTTTAGGAAGACCTGCCAGGAGGCAGGGTATGAACTCATCTATGGCTAAAGAGCCATCCGGATGACTGTGGTCCCCATGTGGGTCCTGATCATAAATTTATTTGCATGCATCCTAGCCCACTTTCAGACCCATCTGTGCTTCTCAGGGCATCTTGAGAATGAGTGGGAGGAGTTAAGGTGAGAGCCCGACACTGGGGAGCAGAGAGCAGAGCACAGAGTGGAGAACAGATAGGATAAGGAATCACTGACTCCAAACCTTTTCCTATCTGGTCAGGAGAGAGAGAGTCAGAAAGGGAGAGGGACTTCGCTTAGGTAAAAGCATGGGGATAAGGTAACTCTTTTCATTTGCCCGTTTGCTGGCAGAAGTTAGATAATTCCCGTGAAATATCAGGGTTGAAACAGCCAAATTTACTGGTATCTGGGAGTATTTAAGGCATTTGTCAGAGGAGGAGTGGAACCACAAGAAGGAAGCCCCTGTCCCATGGCTGCAGTGTCAAGAGAGAAAAATAAAAAATTAAAATAAAGAAGCAGGATCAGACCCCAGTCCCAGGCATCGCCGAGGTTGGAGAAGGAACTATGAATCAGCACAGGTTACTCCCCCGCTTCATCAAGAGAGGAGTAAGGGCTGGGAGCATACGGAGCATGAGGACCCCCCAGGGGTCCGACAGCATTGACCTCTTCATCAAGAGAGAGAATGAGTCAGTACCAGCACAGTCTGAGGACACCCCGGGGGTCTGGCACAAGGGATATATCTCAGGCTAAAGTAGCAGGAAACAGCAGGGGTTGAAAGGGGAAAAAACTCACCAATCTGGTTGGTGGGTGTGGTGTGTGGGTCCAGTGGCTGGACAAATGAAAAAGCAGTCTCAGGTCCTGGTATAGGTTTCCAACAACCTCAGTCCCGGATGCAGAGCAGGCGGAACATCCTCTCGGAGTCACGGCACCAGCGAAAGGATGATCAGTGGCACTGGTAGTGGTGCTGGTTGCCGGTGGGAAGGTCACAGTCATGACAGAACCCGGTTGCTTAGTAGTGAAGAGTTTTATTAGGAGGAAGAGGGGTGAGGGAGAACCAGGCCTGGGAAAGAGCATGTACGGAGGGAGGGCAGAGAGAGAAAGATGGGCGAGCAGAGCAGAGCAGAGAGAGGGAGCAGAGAGAGGGGGTGGGATATGCAACTGCCTTCTTAAGGTGCAGATTGTGTGACCACATGTACGTAGTCACCAGCGCACACTGATGATGTAAGACGCAACATCCTGAACTGCGCATGTGCAGTCATGCAGCCAGAGTGAGGGCAGAGTTCTAACAGTTCCTCTCTGGTCCTCCCTGGCCGCTAGCTCTTAACATCTTGTCATCCCTTCTCCCTCCATAGTCCCTGAGACTGTTATGCCCGGATCACAGGGACCCCCAAAAGACCACCACGGAGATGGAGTCCCACATGTAAAAGCAAAGAGCCTTTGTTCTCAAGCTCTGAGCGTGGTCCCTCTGTCTGTCTGACACAGAGGTGAGAGCAGAGAGCCCTGCGCTCAGGTGGGGTGGGGTTTTTATCATAGCAGTGGTTGGGATGAGGGGATTTCTGGGGTTCAGGACCCTGATTGGCTGACAGTTGTCTAGGGATATCTGGAAAACAAAGATAAGTGTATGCTAGACTCAAGGACATCTGACCACCTTATCTAACAGTTGAAATTCTTGGAATGTTAGGTACTTCTCCATCCCTGGGTGGATCCCGGGGTGGTGTCAGCTTATGGCTTTTCCTGGATCTGGGTGTCACCTGCCAGTAATCCTGTCACAGAAGCTGCGCCTGGGCCCCTAAGCCTGTCATGGCAGCTGTGTGGTTCAAGCCATTTTGGGGCCCCTTCACAAGACTAGGGTGAGTGGCTATGACATAATTGTCCATTTGTAGCCCAGCACTCCACAATGCTTATTCTCTGCAGTGTGACCAGTTGTGAACTGCCCCTTGAATAATATCCACTGTACGAATAAAGCTCTCTAACAGATTTGAGAGCTGCACTAACCTACAGGTAGAGAGATACAAACTTAGAGAGCAGTTTGATCTATGTCCATTTAGTAAAATAATAGTAGTAGGCTCACCACCGTGGTCAAGGAACTCCCAGCCATGGAGAGGCTAGAACTTTGAGAGTGTCACCAAAGAAGCCTCAGAAAGAGGACAGATTTGAAGAGTCATTAGTAACATTGAGAACTTGTTCATTAAACCATGCTCTATCTCTGTCTACGTAGTTTCCCCTGTGTATGGATTTTGTGGTGTACCCCTTACAGCTGATAAGGAAGCAGCTCATGCTGTCCTTAGGCAAACCATCAAGAGGCCGTATGTGAAGACAGACCTGATGACAAACAGGAAGAAGAAGGTATAAGTTCTCCAGGTCATGGGATGATGCTCAGCATTCAGCTAAGCTTTCTCCAGGAAGGCCTGCTTCTTGCCATCAGCAGAGACCATGTACAAATACTTGGAGAGGTATTTTGGGAGCCAGCAGAATTTCACCTTTCTGGAGTAGATAAACTAAGCCATAAAAAATGAAATATTCTATAATAGAGTATTTGGTCCCCTGAAAAACTCCTCTTCCCAAGGTCAGACATTTAAACAAAAGCCCCCATTTCCTCAGGGGCTTGAAGAAAGTTCCTGCTTGCTACAAAGGGAGTCATTCTCCTCATCTCTGGCAAGAGGAACTTGTGGCTTTTCCATTAACGTATGACTATGGGGCCAATTAACTTGTCAATGCCAGCTCCCTCAATCTCTGCTCGCAGCCCCCCCCAACTCTCAAGCCCCCTTCTTCCCACTCACATTTAATCCTTTGTGCAATTATAGAGTATAGATGGTGTAGCCTTTTCTCAATAAATGGGCTATCCTGATTCATCCTCAGATTACATCAGTCTCCGTCCCTTGTGGACTCCACACCTCCTCTTTGGGACTTGAACCCTAGTAGAGCTGGGCTCCAATACAGGAGTAGACTTTAGTTTACAGAGTAACCAAGGGTCACTTTTGACAGTGAGGTAGGGGCAAGGTTGGAGATGGTGACTTTAGTGAGCCCAATCAGAAGTATGAACTGGTAGACTCCTGAATAAACTGAGACATACAGTCCCCAAAAGAATTGTGCCCCCAAACAAACACATGTTTGACTTTTAACTCCTCAGTGTTACAGTTTTTATTCTATAGATGAGGAAATGGAGGCATAAAGAGGCCCTTTGTCCCGGATCACATAGACAGAACCAGATCCCCTACAGCCAACGATTGCAGAGTCCAGGTTCTTGGTTATCATCCTATACTGGAGATGGCTTCCAGAGCAATACAGAGTAGCAAATGCCTCTTAGTAGCTAAACTAATGCACCTGCACCATGTGGAGGAGGTAGAATCCCTACATCTGATTGCAGGTGGGCCTTGGCTCATCTGCTATGGTGTTCACTCCCAGGCCTGGCCACATACACCCTTTGCCCTGACCAGACACACAGACACACACTGAAAGACAGAAAGAAGAAAAGGGCCAGTTATGACTGGACTGGGGCCAGATCTAGAATGAGTACCTGGGAGCCAGGATCAGGCTAGAGAGTGATGGGCTGGACAGCAGAGCCTTTGGGGGAAAGTAGGGATAAAAGTCGGAGAGAATGACGGCAAAGGACCACCAAGTCAGGTGCAGCATCGGGAAGCGCTGCAGTGTTGGTTGCAAGGGCTTCCCCAACAAGGTCTAGTCCTGAAACAGCAGGGATTGGCTGTCTCACAGTTCTATAGGATAGGTCTGAAGTAAAGATGAGAGTAGGATGGGGTGTGTGTGTGTGTGTGCGCGCGCGCGCGTGCGTGCACGTGTGTGTGTGTGTGTGTGTGTGTGTGTGTGTGTGTGTGTGTGTGTGTGTGTTTAGGGTGTAGTTGTGGAGGGCGCCCAAAACAGCTTGACCACACAGCTGCCATGATAGGCTTAGAGGCCCAGACACAGCTTCTGTGACAGGCTTACTGGGAGGCAACACCCTGATCCAGGGGAAACCATGAGCTGACCCCACCCAGGGAGGACCTGCATCTGAGAAGAAATACCTGATATTCCAAACATTCCCTATATCCCTAGACAAATGTCAAGCCAATCAGAGTCCTGAACCCTGGAAATCCCCTCACCCCAACCTCTGCTATGATAAAAACCCCACCCTGCCTAGGCTCAGGGCTCTCTGTTCTCACTGCTGTGTCAGACAGAGAGTCCAATCTCCGAGTTTGGTTTTTTGTTTTTACATATGGGATTTGGTCTCCATGGTGGTCTTTTAGGGTTCCCCACAAGTGATCTGGGCATAACATTTGGGGGCTCGTCTGAGATACCCCCAAGCCCACTGGAATTCCTGCCCATAGAGCCTGAAGCTGGCCGGTATGTTTTCTGTGTGCTTGTGTTTACGTTTGTGTTTTCTACGTTTGCTTTTGTTTGTCTATCCTTTGATAAGTGAGCCCAAACTATGTAAGTACCTGCAGAAGGTCCTTTGGATAGGTTTGGATCCCTTCGGTTGATTTGTATTTGAATTTGATTTGAGTAGATGACACAGGTTACTTCCATGGGACTGGCATGAAGCTGGGATCTTCCTTTTGGTTTTACCTCTAGGTGCCAGGAGACCTGTCTTGTTGTCTTGTGTGTTGTAATTTTGTTCTTTTCCTGACTTACAAATACTGCAGACTCTCATGTTAGGATTTTTGAGCGGGTCAGCTGAGAAAATGGTTTGCCTTTCTGTTGGAATGTCCTGCCTATATGAATGTGTGAATGTGTGAAAAATGCGGCCACAAATATGCATGCTTTAATCCTGGGCTTATGTGTATGTGTTATATCTCCTGGCAGAAGCTGTACATGGACAGCCTTTGGGGTTGGGTGGTCAGCAGAATAGACAGAGGATCCCTTTGGTTGAACTGGGACAGACTAAGGGTACTCCTACCCCTATTGCTTTCTTGCTCTCTGACCCCGAGCACATGCAGCAGTGGGCAGAGGAGCACACTGTTGCAGTGCTACATGTTGGGTGAGCAGTGGCCAGGGCAGGGTCACCACTGAGCAGCTGGGTGCTGGGGAAGGCCATTAGCACTTTGGGGTTGGACACAGCAGGTTTGAGGCCAGGCCCCCGTGCAGGGAGCCTCTGGGTGGGGACTTTGTAGTGCAGAGCAGGCAGAAGCCTGCAGAGGGTCTTAAAGAGCTCAGAGTGCCTGACCACGGGACTTGGGGCTGGTGGAGAACTGTCCTCTGGGGTCACAACAGAGGAGTGGCCTACAGGGGCCCTGGAGGGGCCTGCTCTGGGCAGGGAATCACTTCTAATCTGCTGTTCTGGTGCATTTGATTGTTATTTATGTCTTTGCCAAGTGTTCAACAGCAAGCTTCTAGAAAATTTAAATAGATGGCTACATACTGTAGCTTGAGTTTTCCTGCCTGGCCCACAGTCAGGACAAATCTCTGTCACCCACCAGTCCCACAGCTGCTCAGACCCAACCAAGTAAACATAGAGACTTATATTGCTGACAAACTGTATGGCCATGGCAGGCTTCTTGCTAACTGTTCTTACATCTTAGATTAATCCATTTTTATAAATCTATACCTTGCCACGTGGCTCATGGCTTACCGGCATCTTCACATGCTGCTTGTCATGGCAGCAGCTGGCAGTGTCTCTCTGACTCAGCCTTCCTGTTCTCTCAATTCTCCTCTCTGTTAGTCCTGCCTATACTTCCTGCCTGACTACTGGCTTGGAACAGTTTCTGACTTCATGAGTTTTGGGGGTTGAAAAACCTTTTTACAGGGTTAGCCTAGGTTCACCTGTGTGTCAGATGTTTGCATTGAGATTCATAACAATGGCAAACTGCGCTTTTGAAATAGCAATGGAAAAATTTTGTAATGTTAGGCTTTCACATGGTGAACTCTGTGGAAAGGTCAAAGCATCAGGAAAGTTGAGAACCAGTGACTTGGAGGGTATGTCTCATTACTCAAGGTCTTTCAGGCTTAAAATGTACATCTAGCTTCTTTGTCTTTGCTAAATTTGTTAGGCTTAAGCTATTTGGATAAACTGAGTCATATAAATGTTTTATATTGATACTAAAAGGAGCTTCAGGTTAGAAATTTTTTTAAGGCTCAAACTTAACAGAGATAAAACTACAAAGTCATTTTCCCAAGGTCAAGCATTTAGATAAAGCTCCCACTCCCTCAGGGGCTTGGAGAAAGTTTCTGCTTGCTAAAAAGGGGGTCACCCGCCTTATCTCTGGTAAAAGGAACTTAAGGTCCTTCCATTAACATATGGCTATTCTGTTTTGGTTCCTTTACTGAACCAGTATTTGATACTAGAAGAGCTTCAATTCAAAATCACCCCAATACCTGGCTCCAGGTTTGTTTTTATTAATAAGACCTTTTAAGATTCATGCTACATGGTATTTTTCTCTCTCATGGTCTTAGGACTTCTACCCTTCCCAATTATTAAGACTATGGGCCTAAAAGTTCCAAATAAGTTCATAAATTTTAGCTTCTATTCCTAGTTTAAATTTGTCTCAACAGGTTTCCACTTGGCTGACAGACACTGCCAAGCTTCAGTTGTTGACTACATTGCTCCAAACAACTATGAGCTCTGGACTTGCTAAAAGCTGATGTGGACTAGCCCCATCAATGTGATTATTTCCTGCCTTTACTGCTGGGTCAGATAACCACATGATTCTGACAAATGCCCCATTGCCCAGCCTTTGACTAGTCTTTCAGTCTTTGACTAGCCTTTCAGCCTTTGACTAGCCTTTCATCATTTTGGGGCCCTGACAAAAAACCCCAGTGTCAGCTCAAAGCAGTTCCATGCTCCCTGCCCAAAATAGGTTGAAATGTTGAGTCAAAAACAAACAAACAAACAAAAAAAACTCCCTGGCACAGGGAACAAATGGCTAACTATAATGCCCATTAACATACCAGGAAAATAGGTTCAGATTTTCAGATTTGTCAATTGATACATTCATTAACTAAAATGGTTCTGCAATAAGATAAGACAATTGACTTTCTTTGTGCAGAACCAAAGAGGTATTTAAAAATTATTATTCAGAATTATTATCCAGTTGTACTCAGAGATAAAAACTACAAGTCCTTAAGAATGACAAAAGACATAGATGTTGCTGCCCTAGAAAAATCTGTTAGCTGATAGTTCTTGGGTCTCAATACCCTTGAACCTCAGGACAGATAGGACTCATGATTGAGTCCTGTGATTGGTACTTGTGAAGGGAGTAATGTGTGGGGGAGCAAAACAGCTTGACTACACAGCTGCCATGACAGGCTTAGAGGCCCAGAAACAGCTTCTGTGACAAGCTTACTGACAGGCAGCACCCTGATCCAGGAGAAGCCATGAGCTGACCCCACCCAGGGACCTGGGTGAAATATCTAAGGGGAAATACCTGACATTCCAAACATTCCCTATACCCCTAGAGAAATGTCAGCCAATCAGCGTCCTGAACCCTGGAAATCCCCTCACATGGTCATGTAGGTGCACATGTGTGGAGTCCAGAGGTCAAGCTTAGGCATTACTCAGGAGCTACCCACCTTGGTTTTGGATCCAGGCTCTCTCACTATGTCCCGAGACTCCCTGATCCAGGTGACTCCCTGATCCAGGTGACTCCCTGATCCAGGTGACTCCCTGATCCCGGTGACTCCCTGATCCAGGTATGCTGGTCAGTGAGCACAAGTGCCCACTGGTCCCTGCTTCTTCATCAGTGGTGTCACAAGTAAATACCAATATGCCCTGCTTTCTGTGTGGGTGCTGAGGACTGAACCTACTCTGCTGACCAAGGCATGTTCCCAGTCCCCAAGGTTGCCTTTTTCTGAGGACAAGCAGAAGAACCTATTTCCTGACTCTCCTAGATTTAGATAGTTTATGAGCAGTCTCCCATGATTCTTTGCTTGTAGCTGCATCCCAATCAGCCATCTTTACATTCACATGGCCTTCTTCCTGAGTGCATCTGTGTCTAAGTGTCTCATTTTAAGCAGGATTCATAATTCCAAGTCACATTTTGTGTTGGCTCACTCTGACAATTTCATCTTAATATGATCATATTCAAATAATTTATTTCTAGATAATTTAGACACACAGTATTGAAGGTTGAGACTTTAGCATCTTTTGAGGAAGGAACAATGCCACTCACAACAACTAAGAATAAATCCTAGTAGAAACAAATACAGAAGGAAGGTCCAGGGAAGCAGTGTGAAGGGTTTGCTGCTGCCACTGTTGGTCTGGCTTAATGGCCAAAGCAAGGTAACAGACAACTGGTTGGGACCACTCTGGTGTGTGTGTGTATGTGTGTGTGTGTGTGTGTGTGTGTGTGTGTGTGTGTGTGTGAGAGAGAGAGAGAGAGAGAGAGAGAGAGAGAGAGAGAGAGAGAGAGAGAGAGACCATGGCTCCCAATGAGATGAGATTAAGCCCCTAGTGCCTCATCTCACCTCATACTTCCATAGCTCTCACCTCAGTCCCCTGCAGAAGAACTCACAACTCAACACCATCTTCCTTTAAAGATTACAAATGACTGTGTATGCCTGTAGCTTAATTTTGTACCTGCTTTTATTCATGAATCACATTTCTGCAAAGACATTAATCCTCACTCATTACTGAATGCACTGTCAGCTTGATAATTCACCGATGTGCTTCTGTGTGTTGTATTAAAAACAAATAAGGCTCTTAGTAGACTTCAGTGGCACTCATCCTGTGAAACCTGCTCACTGATAAAAATGAAGAGACGGAGAGAATTTTTAAAGGTATATTTGATCATCTCTTCATTCTCTCTTGTTCTTTGGAAAACTGATCTGTAGGTGGCTTGCAGTTGTGCATATTAGTCACATAAAGAGGACTCCCAAACTCAAGAGACTTCCAAGGAAAAGGCCACATTAATCTCCTATTTGTATTCAGCTATGTTTACATCCATGGCTTCTGTATTTGTTGATACTTTTAGAATTTGATGAGAGATGATCCCCAGTTCCCTTCTGCTTTGTTCCAAATGTAGTTGCTATCCAGTCTTTCACCCACCAGTCAGATCTGTAGTTGGACAGTGAGGCATATCCTTAAAAGGAGGTAAAAATGGAGACACATTCTTCCCTACTGTCATAAGCCCAGACTTACTGAAGATTTTCACTTTATTTTTTCTTTGATTTCACATTTAGAAATGCCTCAAAATCTACATTTGTTTTGATAATAAATACACTTTTTCTAATACATTATTCTATGGAATACTCAGAGGTATTCATAAATAAATATGTCTCTAGTATTACAAGAATGGCCATTTTATAAGAACTGCCTACACAAAATTGGAGGTACCCTAAATGGCAAAGAAAATAAGAACTTAGAAATATACAATAAAATTTATTATTTATTCAAGAGAAATTCAGAGGGAAATGAGGTAAAATCGCATGTGTAATTTCTTTTCACCAAAAGTATTATCTGAATAGATGAGCTCATGGTGCACTGTCATAATCAAGCTTAGTGCTTGGGTACATGTTATTCTTAGTTTCTTCTTTCTGCATTTCTGAATCCCACAACTGACATATATTAACTCTAATATAAGAGTAACTCTGATGCAACCAGCAGGGAGAAGGCACCCTGCAGGCCAGGTTTGCTGACCCTGACTTGGGCTCTCTCCACTTATTCCTCAAGCTACTGTGCCCTCCACCATCTGAATTCCTTGAGCAGAATATCTGAGGCTTGGATTCAGAGACGATTTTACTGCAAACCAGCCAGTTGAAGTAGCAGGGGCTCATCGTAAGGTTCCCTTTAGGATCCACTGACAAGAGTCTTTGGACCATCCTTTCAATAACTTGAGTCAGCATGCAGCTTCCTTGGTGTCTGTTCTGTTCACTTCGTGAACAAGCTCTCTGACTGGCTATGCAATGGATTGGCTGCACCTGTGCTGGTGCCCTACCTGGACCACTGTCTGGGGCTGCTTGGGTGGGATTTGGGAGGTGGGTGTTTTAGGGTCTAGCACACTAAAGAAGCCTCTATATTCTGTGCTGGCCTGTGCAGAGACTCATTTCCTCTACCTCAGTGTGAAGAGCATCAAAGTCGAACACAGACTGCACAGGTAACCACACACATTCAACACAGACTGCACAGGTGACCACACACACTGAACACAGGATACACAGGTGACCACACACTGAACACAGGGGCACAGTTGACCACATGCACTGAACACAGGGGCACAGGTGACCACACACTGAACACACGATGCACAGGTGACCACACACTAAACACACAATGCACAGGTAACCACACACTGAACACAGGGGCACAGGTGACCACACACTGAACACAGGGGCACAGGTGACCACACACTGAACACAGGGGCACAGGTAACCACACACTGAACACAGACTGCACAGGTGACCACACACTGAACACACAATGCACAGGTAACCACACACTGAACACAGGGTGCACAGGTGACCACACACACTGAACACAGGATGCACGGGTGACCACACACACTGAACACAGGGTGCACAGGTGACCACATGCACTGAACACACAATGCACAGGTGACCACACGCACTGAACACACAATGCACAGGTGACCACACACACTGAACACACAATTCACAGGTGACCACACACTGAACACAGGATGTACAGGTGACCATGCACTGAACACAGGATGCACAGGTGACCACACACTGAACACACGATGCACAGGTAACCACATGCACTGAACACACAATGCACAGGTGACCACACGCACTGAACACGCAATGCAAAGGTAACCACACACACTGAACACAGGATACACAGGTGACCACACACTGAACACAGGATGCACAGGTGACCACACACTGAACACAGGATACACAGGTGACCACACACTGAACACAGGATGCACAGGTGACCACACACTGAACACAGGGGCACAGTTGACCAAACACTGAACACAGGATGCACAGGTGACCACACACACTGAACACAGGATGCACAGGTGACCACACACTGAACACATGATGCACAGGTGACCACACGCACTGAACACAGGATGTACAGGTGACCACACATTGAACACAGGATGCACAGGTGACCACACGCACTGAACACAGGGTGCACAGGTGACCACATGCACTGAACACACAATGCACAGGTGACCACACGCACTGAACACACAATGCACAGGTGACCACACACTGAACACAGGATGTACAGGTGACCGCATGCACTGAACACAGGATGCACAGGTGACCACACACACTGAACACACGATGCACAGGTAACCACATGCACTGAACACAGGATGCACAGGTGACCACACACACTGAACACACGATGCAAAGGTAACCACACACACACTGAACACAGGATACACAGGTGACCACACATTGAACACAGGATGCACAGGTGACCACACACTGAACACACGATGCACATGTGACCACACGCACTGAACACAGGATGCACATGTGACCACACACACTGAACACAGGATACACAGGTGACCACGCAGTGAACACAGGATACACAGGTGACCACACACTGAAGACAGGGGCACAGGTGACCACACACTGAACACAGGATGCACAGGTGACCACATGCACTGTGTTTAGTTGGTGAGTGGCAACCCCCAAGCTCTGCCTAGAAGTTATCCTCTTGCTGTGAACTCTCCTCCTGAAGGTGGGGATGTCTGTCTGTCCTTGGGCCTGGACAGCAGAAAGGCTGCCTGGGCACTAGAGGTGAAATTCTGCACTTACACTAGAGTGTCCCATTCTAACAACGGGGAGGAGAATGGTGCTACTCTTCATGCTATCTTCTAAGTTCAAAATCTGTGAAATGACGTGAATGGACTCCCAGCCTCCTCACAGCATGAAAACCCACTATGATGTTATTTTATTTATTGGGAATGGAAAGGTTTCTTTCTAATCATATTAGAGACTCACATCCAAGAAGAAACAGGAGAAATCAGGGAGGAGAAAGGAAAGGGGCAGAAACAAGAAAGAAAGAAGGGCAGGAAGAAAGAAGGAAGGAGGAACGAGCAAAGGAAGGAAGAGACAATGAATGTGACGGGGGAAAGCGGTGGCGGAGGCCAAAGGAAGTGTCTGTCATGTGTCCTCTGTCACTAAGTACAGTGCACTGGGTCCTCTGCACGAGGGAACAGTCACCTTTCCTGTCTATGAAACAAGAAGTCTTGGGTTCTGGAAATAGTTCAGCAGTCGAGTGCTTGCCGTTCCTGCAGAGGCCAGGAGTCTAATTCCCAGCACCCTGTTCACAACCTCTAGTCACTCCAGTTCCAGATCTTCTGATCTCCAGGGATACACAGACACAGACACAGACAGACAGACACACACACATACACATACACACACACACACACACACACCACGAAGAAATGTGTTAATTTGGCTCTAACTATAAGGAAAAATGCTTGTTACAGGTTTGTTTTTCAGAGACCCTACCCTCCTCCGGAAGCTCCTACGCACCCTCCTGTGACAACAGGGATTCCCTTCCAGACTGAGTGTGGAGCAGGCAGGTTAGAGAAGAGGCTATTCCTCTTGTCTGGCTGTTGTGGCCAACTGTCATCCCCCAGCTCCTGTAGTTTTGACAGTTACAAAATACTATGTAGCATTGAATTATATTTTGTCTTGTGTTATTTCTAAATGTGTCTGGGAGACATTTAACATCTGCTAGATTTTTAACGCCTTATAGCAGGAACCGTGTTGTATCATTTACAGAAAAAAAAAATACACTGTATAGTTTCTTGCCAAGTACTGAACACAGAGCTGGTCCTCAGTTAAACAGGATATCAGGGAAATTCAGCTCTCCACCAGTAGGTTAAAGCAGTTACTGAGCAGCAGGAAGCAGGCAGAGGAACATCTCTTTCAACTCTGGAGGAGCTCATATGTGTACTAACTTGTGTTTCCATAACTTAGACAAGGCAGGATAACCTGGCCTTTGCTGTGTGGTCATATATCAACTTGTGAAAGTTTGAGCCCATTGTTTAGGTGAATAAAAATGAGCCCACTAAGTCATGAGTAAAGTAAAACAACAAGTGACCCCCATATCTGGCATTCCCTCTGTTTTATTATCATTATAATAGTTCATATTTATGGAGCATAATGAGATAGTCTGATGCAAGCAGACTACCTGTAATGATCACATCGAGAGCATTACCATTTGGAACTGAGCAGACTTCTTGCTACACATTTTTAGTTGAATAGTAAGTGTATGTATTTAGGATATACAGTGTAACATTCCAATGCATGTATTTGATGGGACTCTCTAAGTTGGGTGACTTTACTGTTGTATTACTCTTTGTTTGGAACCTTTGTACATTTCTCTTATTTGCTCATGAAGCATATAGGCTATTGGGAGCTCTACTCGTCCCTCTGTGCTTTAGAACATTAGAACATTAGAATTTATTATCTCTGTCTAGCAGTGCTTTTGTATTAATTATCCTGCCTTCCTTTCTTCTTCCAGCCCCCACTCTTCCCAACCTCTGGTGACTGCCATTCTACATTCAATTGACTTTTTTTTGTTTTGTTTTGTTGTTTTGTTTTGTTTCCAAGACAGGGTCTCACTACGTAGCTCTGGCTGTCCTGAAATTCACTATGTAGACCAGGCTGACTTTGAACTCACAGAGTTCTTCCTGCCTCTGCTTCCTGGGTGCTGGGACTAAAGGCATGCACCACTATACCTGGCTCAATTGACTTTTAAAAGGTCGTTCACGTATGGTTTAATTCATGTCCTTGTTGCTGTGATAAAATACTCTGAGAAAAAGAACTTGGGGAAGCAAGTTTATCCAAGCTCACAGTCCCAGATCACACTGCATTATCGTGGGAAGTGACAGATTCAAGAGCTTGAGGGACCTGGCTGCCTCATGTCCCAAGTCAGAAGAAGTGAGCAATAAACTCACACACACTGGTGTTTAGGATTCCCTGCCAAGGGAATGGTGCCACTCACAGTGGACAGGTCTTCCCACTCCAACATACCAACATACCCCATTAAAGACACGCTTACAGGCCACTCTGGTACAAGCAACCCCTGTCTTCAAGATGCTCTTCCCAGGTGATTTCAGATCCTGTCAAGTTGACAATTAAAATCACCCAGTGCAACATATGAGAGAACATACAGTGTTTGTCTTCGTGTGTCTACCTTATGTGACTTAACAGAATGCCATTCAGTTCCATTCTTTGCAGCAAAGGATTGGAAAACATTATTTTTGCTGGTCAAATAGTATTCCATTGTGTATATATACCACATTTTTATATAGTCATAATCCATTCATCAGGGTTTGGGTTAATTCCATATCTTGACTTCTGTGAATAGTGTCATAATAAACATGGTGTACAGCTATCTTTTGATAACTAACATACCATGTATTAAATTGTTGCAGCTTTTAGAACTTCAATGATACAGGGGAAAACCCACAGACTCTAAATGATGTTTCTTGGTTGTCATGGAAATGTCTACTGAGCACAGCAGAGGAGACCCTGCATGACCCTCCTATTTGATTATCAGCAATAGAGAATCAATTTAGAATTCCCAGTGAGGGCAGTCACTTCATCCCCGCTGCGCTGAGACAGCAAAGGACCTCCCGAGGTAAGCCCACGCTCAGCCCGGTCTACCTGCCCGGACAATGTCTGATCTGGAATACGTGACTTGCAGCGTTTGTACCTTAGCTTGCAGTGGATCAAGAGAGACAATAATGCACTATTTGAACAATAGGTGCAAGGATTAGACAATAGCAAGGACATTTGTGAACGAGTGAGGACACAGCATAGCAATAGTCCCACACAGCTGTCTTGCGTGTTTTCTCGTGGGGCAGCACAAAGCACCTTTGATCACAAGCTCTAGTCAGTCATGGAGCTTCTGTAAGAAGGAAAGTTCATGGCACAGAGTGAGTGGCAGGCCCGTCCTGGTGTCTGTTTCCTTCTCTAACAACTGCCTCAGGTATGTGCTATTGTTTGTCACCATTTTACAGATCAGGAAACTGAGGTCACATGGCTGACAGATGAAACATATAAGACCCAGGTCTCTTAGTGAGCGCCAAGGCTCCAATCTGGGTTCTTTAGCACAAACAAGTTTTGTGACAAATTCTCAGACTGTGACTGAATGAGTGAGAGATGCCAGTCCTTAAGCAAACACTTGGGAGAAGGCGCCAGGGAATTGGGATTACGAAGGAAGAGTTCCTTGCTCTCCTGGGTGTTTACGCTGGTGTTTTGTCCATTCATGATTAGCAAAACACAGGAAGCCTGGGCTCCGAGTCGCCGAGATCTGAGGCAGCCCGTGACTGACTCATGTGTCGTTCCTATGGTAGTCTTGCCAATTATATTTTTAAGCAGCGGCTACTGTTGTATACTTTTTTCTCTCTCAGGAGTTCACAAACAAGTTTTTAATTTTAAGGTCAAATCAGAGGTCACTCTCAAGGTATGGGAAATTCCATTCCCATGGCTGCGTCTGGACACAATTTCCTTCTCCCCCAGGGCATTCTGGAATGTAGGCTCACAGGCTGACAGGCAATGTGAGCAGGCCAAAGAGGGCTGCAGAAATGTGCTTGCTGGGGAGTGCTTCTCTTCTCTTTCCACACAAACATGGGAAAACAGAAGACATGGAGAATGCAGGTTTCGTAAGTATCTGGAGTAGAAGGAGGGCTGTTGCAGAATTACCTCCTGCCCTCCTATTATGTCATTAGCTAAGGTACACCCTCCCAGCAGCAGACATCACAGGGGACTCGGAACTACATGTGTCCTGGAGGACGCATGGAGAACACCTGGCTTCTTTGGGTTTATTAGCTCAGCTAATATTGATGAGGAGGAAATTAATTATGATTAGTTGTAGCTTGCTGATGATAATGGTGGCCGTGGGAAAGCACCCTCATCTGCTCTGGAAAGATTTGTCAGTATTCTAGCCCTGGCAGAATCAGGGCTGATCAATACCACCCAATGTGCAGGGGGACTTTTCCAAGGTCTCCCTCGTGCACTGTGCCTTGAGGACTGCCCACTGGTTCAGCAGCCAAGCAGCCAGGCAAGGCAAATGCCCTTAATTATGGGCTGTAAAGCTGAATAAAGATATGTGATGTGTGTGTATATGCATGCGTGCGTGCGTGTATGCATGCATCCGTGCGTGAGTGTGTGTATGTCTGTGCACACATGTGCATGGGTGTTCTTGTGTGTCACATTTATGTAGAGGTGTGAGTGCATGTCCATATGTATACATACATGTGCATGGGGAAGCCAGAGGCAAATTCTAGGTGTCTCTCTCATATTACTGTTCACCATATTATTGTTCACCATATTACTGTTCACCATATTATTGGACACAGGCTCTCTCTGTCAACCTAGAGCTCATGGATTCGGCTGTACTGGCTGACAAGTGAGCTCTCAACATCTACCTATCTCCATCTCCCTACACTTGGATCACAGGCCATGATGCTGTACCCAGCTTCTAATGTGCGTGCTGGGGATCATAACCCAGAGTCGTATGCCTGTGTAGCAAACAGTGTGCTGACTGAGCCATCTCCCAGCCCCACCCCCAGACTTATTTGAGAACCATGGCATCTCACTGAGACCACCACACATTTGCTTCCCAGAGGCTGAGGTTAATCTCTAGAATAGGCCTGCCATTGCATGTATCATTCTTCCCCAATAAAGCATCTTCTTGACTTTCACTTTGAGTCCACCGATCTGTTCTGGGATGTCTTGCATGAATTTGACTAAGTTAATTTTAAAAAAAATCAAGGTTGCTGAAATCCGACCCAGGAGTCTAAAAAAGAGCCATACACATGGAGAAAAGACTCAGCATTCTCTGTGAAACCCAGCTCCAGGCTTTATGGGGCCCATGGCAAATTACCCACCTGTTTTCACTTACATGACATTAAAAAACACTTACACATCATTACATTTTTGTATCATATTAGTGAAAATGAATGCAAACGCAATGTGAGATAAACAGCGCTAATGAGATGGAAGTTTGCTCCGATGTAGCCCTGATAGGATTATGTGGCCCTGATCAACTTTTGGTCATTTATTAGGAACTCTTGAACTTGTCACCTTGACAAGGAACAGAATGAGACCTTTGTTGCCAACACCTGATGTTTCTCCCCACACTTGGCTCTCTCTTGCCAGCAAAGTTAAGTGAAATCACTGCCAGACATTGGAACTTTAAAGACTGTGTGGAAATCAGGGGGTGTGTGATTTAGAAATACAATTTCCATGTACACACCATGCTTTTTTATGTTAAAGGCTGTGATTAGAGTGCAGCCAGAATATTAACTTCTAGTTTTTGTTTATTTGCTTTGTTCTGTTGGTTTTAAGACAGGGGGCCTACAAGATGAGGTCAGTAGGTAAAGGAGCTTGCTGCCAAGCCTGAAAGGACGCCTGAGTTCCATCCCTGGCATCCACATTATAAAAGGACAGAACTGACTCCTGCAAGTTGTCCTCTGACTTTCACATGCACACCATCACCATTGTGCACACACACACACACACACACACACACAAACACACACACACAAAATATATTGGATTAAATATATTTAAGGGTCTCTTGAATTCCAGGCTGCACCTGAACAGGGGATGGAGTTGAACTTCCAGCTCTCCTGCCTCTACCTCCCAAGTGCTGGGTTACAAGTGTGCACCACCACCCCCAGTTTACGGGACCCTGCCATCAGATCCAGGGCTCTCCAACGACTCTGCAAGCACCCTCCCAGAGAAGCTGCACTCATAGCCCAGAATTTTCATTTTGAGTAGCAGTAGCTTTCACTAAGACTGACAAGATATCCCTCCAAGCATTCTGAGATTAAGACTACCCCCCGAAAAAAAAAATCATAACAAGCCACAGTGTACCTTCAATAGCAATTATCAACTGTACAAACAAAATCTCTACTTTCCTGGGAGAAAACTAATACAATTACTAATACAATTACTGGAAAGAAGGAGAAAAAACCACCCCACTTGGCTAGTGCGCTTCATATTTACCAAAATACATTGGGTACATCACAGCTCCACCGTCTACCTCACCAGCCAGACCCCATGAAAACATTTGAAGACCGCAGGGGCTCAATTTCAGCTTTGTTTAAACAAGTGCTGTGGTGTATTTGTGTAATGTTGCAGGAGGTTGCAGGAAGCGTGGGTGACTGATCAAGGAACGTGGCGCCCTGTCTCATAGACTGACTTCCCCAGATCATAGAGTGAGAGGGCTCTGGCAGACAGCCGCTCTGCCTCCTCGATGGACATCCACATGGACAAGGCCGAACTCTCCTCTTTACTGACGAGCTCCAAGATCCATTACTCCAGTGCCCGCAAGTAGAACGGCTGGTCTAATTTTGGACTTTGCACATTGTTTATCACTAGTTTAGCCATGGTCACTTCTAGAAGCTATTTGAGGTTTAGAAGAAACTCATCATAAACGGGTAAGCCTCCACACGCAAGGTAGCTCTCCAACACCCTAAATCTTTGACCACCTCTCCCAGCAGGTTAGGTCTTACTCCTGCGTCCCACCAGGATCGGTTGTCTGTGCGTTTGCTGTAGTGGTTTCTTCTTTGGCCTCAGGGCATGCATTTTATAGTTTTATGTATCTCCCTTACCTACCTGACTGAAAACATTGCTGCGGCCCCACTTCCTCTGGCTTCTCACAAAAGAAGGAACAATGCCAGGTCCCTGCCAAAGGTTGACTGTGGGGGACTTGCTGATTGACAGGGAAAGCCACGTGGAGCCACAGCAGCATCCCTGACAGGAGCAGCAAACGTGAGGCACTGATGGGGCTCAAGGGGTCAGTGAGGGTACGCAGGCACGAGGGGAGAAAAAGGCCTGGCAGAAGAGGGGGACTCGGTTGGGGCTGGGGTGACACAACCATCAACGGCTGACGTGACAAAAGGCAAGGACAGCTGCAACAGTGTTTGAAGGACCTTGAGGACACTTTCTCTACAAAGGGTTGAGTGAGCAGGCATGGGGTCTGTATTAGGGGACAAAGTATTTATTTCTGGGTCAAACAAGGAAGTTAGTTACATTTTCTTCTTCCTAAATGAGAGTAATCTGGATCATCAATAGAGTGGGGGTGTGGTCAGTGTGTTGTGGGGCTTAGGAGGCTTCTGTTGTCATATATTTGAAAGACCAAAAAGTTTAAAACTTAGTTTCCCCTGTTTTTTCTATTAATACATCAATTTCCCCAAACTATGAGAACTTAGATAATTTACCAAAAGAAAAGAATGGACATGTGAGAGGTTGAATGGGAATGATTGAGAGGTCACACCAACAAGATCCCCCAGACCGGTAGCCATGGTCCTAAGCCTGTCCATAAAGCTATAGTGTTCATTTCAGCGACGACCTGGAATTGATGGCAGAGCATGCCAACGTGCCGTATGGGTGACAAAGGAAAAGTCAGAGTAGCAGCTCAGAAAGGACACGATGCAGACTACGCATGCGCTGTTTCTCCAGTTTCCTGTTTGGAAGTGGCCAAGGGCTGAGTTAATGATTAACAAATGACTGGGTTTTGAAGCACAGATGTATGTCAATGCAAATCACGTTTGATGCTTACAAATACTGCATACACTTATGGAAAGCAGTGTGCCTCCAGGCTCCCTGGAAGTGTAGGCAGGTGGGGCGATGGGGCAAAGAAGGAATGAAAACAAATCGCTCCTTTCTTCCCAGGGTCTGACAGTCAGGGTCATTATTGAACGTCCATAGCTAAAAGACTGGTTGGACCAGAAGAGGCTTGATTTGGGAGATGACTAACACTGCAGCCTAAGAAAGGTTCACGGGACCTAGACAGCCAGAAATCACTGCTAGAGTAGGAACCAGACATCTCATTTTAAAGAGCAGATCTGAATGGTTCAGAAAGGTGTGCTGGGAACGATGTCATTATTTAGTGAGATGGAGTCAGTAACAAAACTTAAACCTGAGGTATGGGGAAAAGGCAGAGATGACTCTGGATGGCAGGAAGCATGACCTCGGGGCTACCAGTCTTGAGAACCAGGAAATAGGAAATGGAGAAAAGAGGGAAAACAAGTTTCAAATGTAACTGTGAATAGTTTTGTTTCGTTTTTCACTTATTTGTTGACGAAGACTTGTATTTCTTTTGAGAACTATTTGAGTCATTTGCCTGTCTAGTGATTGAACTATTATTGCTGTTACTAGTAAATTTTGTTTTTTTAAACAATTATACACACTACTCCCTGGCCAGAAAAGGCGCTGGCAAAGAGTTTCTTCTGGTCTGTGCACAGCCTCCCCACCCTGCAGGTTGGTTTGGATTCCCACAGCAGCTGTGCTCATTTACCTTCCCGCCAACAGCAGGCAAGGGTTTGGTTCCTGTTTTTATGTTTCATGTTTGTCAGCCTTTCTTCTGGTTGATTTCTTGACAAAAGACATCGTGACTAAAGCAATATGGACCCTTGATGTAGCTTTGGTTTGCAATAGAAGACTTAAACTAGATTCCTACTTCTTAGCATATACAAAAACGAACTTAAAATGGACCAACGGCCTTAATGTAAGACCTAAAGCTTTGAAACTGCTGAAAGGAAACACCTTAAGTCATAGGCACAGTCAAGGACTGAAGAGGGGTGTGGCTGGAGAGTTTTCTCTCTGGGTCCCGCCAAGCTCCAGCAGTCCAACAGCCCACTTATAAAATAAACACACAGACACTTATATTATTTCAACTGTTTGGCCTAATGGCTCAGGCTTCTAGCTATCTAGTTCTTACATCTTAAGTTAATCCATTTGTATGAATATATACCTTGCCATGTGGCTCGTGGCTTACCAGCATCTTCACATGCTGCTTGTCATGGCGGCGGCTGGCAGTATCTTCCTCTGCCTTCCTGATCTCTCCATTTTCCTCTCTGTTAGTCCCACCTATACTTCCTGCCTGGCTACTGGCCAATCAGTGTTTTATTTATTGACCAATCAGAGCAACACATTTGACATACAGACCATCCCATAGCATTCTTTTTTTTTTTAAAGGAAGGTTTTAACTTTTACACATCTCCAAAGCCAGCTTGGTATATTTGGGAATTTGGGTGTAGCTTCTCTTACTACTTCCTGCTGGAGGGGGCCACTGTATCTCATGGGGACATAAAGAAAATTTTAGAATCATGGAGTAGTCCATGAGGGTGTATCTTCTGAGCCAGTTGCCTTGATCCAATCTGGATGTTGGATTATCTGGGCCATGGTGTCATCAGAGACCTTTCAGGGTGTCTTGACTGGTCAAACCTGATGTATCTTAATCTGGAACAAATACATAGCCTCTGGCTTTCTGTGGAAACAAAAGCAGAGCCTCTTTTCCAAAGCAACATATCCTTACATCCAAATTTTGAAGTCAAGGTACCTTTAAAATATACATTTTGGCATAACTCAACAGCTTTTACAATCAAATGTTTTTCTTTAGTTGCAAATATCAAAGAGAACATAATCCAGATTCTCTGTGTGATAGCCATCTTTACATGGCTTATTTTTTATATTAATTTTACTGTCTCTTTAAAGACTTTATTTTTAAAAACTATCTGTTTGTATAGCTGTATATATTTCTTTTTCTCTCTCTTTCAAGCCTATGTATATTTTACACACATTGTAAACTATTTCATCTGAATCAGTCTTATTATGAACCTATTGCTTTAAACTGCAGCATTCTAAGACTGAAATGGCGCTGTGGCTGCTGGCTCTGCCCACTTCAGCTTCCCAACATGGCAGTAGTACATTTTCCGCCAGCTCTGGGAGCCATCAACTCTCAGAAATAGTGGGTCTATGCTTCTATCAAAGCAGAGTGTAGCCCAGAAACCTCTTTTTGTTTTGTACTAGCAAAGGCTAAATCCACCACACAGCTTAATGTGCCACTTGCCTCATTACCGCCATACTGCAGGTCAAGCACACACGCCAGGAACCCGCCATAGTAGATAGTAGCTCAAACATGCGGGCTGTAGCTAACTTGAAAGAGACAACTAGGAACTGTTTTTAGCTCCATTTTAGAATCTTTTTTCTCAGGTTTTAGGTGGAAACTCTTGCCAACCTGTTGGGCGCCATTTGTAGCTGGAGAATTTCTCTCCAGCTCCCACCAAGTCCCGCCAGTCCTGGAGCCCACTTATAAAATAAACACACAGACTCTTACATTATTTAAACTGCTTGGCCATTAGCTCAGGCCTATCATTGTCTAGCTCTTACTCTTATATTTAGCCCATTTCTATTAATCTATACTTTGCCACATGGCTCATGGCTTACTGGCACCTTACATCTTCCTTGTCCTGGCGGCAGCTGCAGGCAGTCTCCCCCTTCACTTTCTATTCCCTTAATTCTCCTGTTAGTCCTGCCTATACTTCCTGTCTGGCTACTGGCCAATCAGTGTTTTATTTATTAACATATTTGCCATACAGAACATCCCACAGCAGAGGGGATTTCTCACGATAGCAAGAATTGGCAAATGAGATTTTTTGAGATTAAAAAACTTCTGCATAGCTTCCTTCTGGTACCTACCCAAACTCTGTACCCTATGGTCCAAGACAGGAGGAGCCATGCATCAAGCTCCCACAGTGTGGACTGTATTGCTTCAATGGCTAAGTCACTTCCACTAGGGAATAGTGAGCCAACGCAAGCCTGCCTCCTAAAGTGGCTTCTGTCGGGTGTTTCATCACAGTCCCACAAGAAAAGCAACCCATGCACCCTTCCGTGTCCTGTGGCTTCTCTAAAAGCTAAGCTGGACATGAGTGTTCCTGGGTAATGATCCCTATGAAGGAACAGTAGGAGCATGACTGAGTAGGACTCTACTTCAACCCATAGACTAAGTCTCTGTTGATCCAACCAGAACCTCTAGGCAGGCTGCCCAAGGGAGAAGCTCTGTCTTACATAGACTTGCCCAGGCCCTTGCAGCAGGCCAGCCCTAGTCATTGGCTGGGGGCCTCCCTAAGAAGAACTGACAACTGGCTAGGTCTTTTGGTGCAAGCCTGTAAACTCAGATGCTCAGGAGGATGAGGCAGGAGGATCACAAGTTTAAAGAGTGTGGTCAAGGTTAGCCTGGGCAACCTAATGAGGTCCTGTCTCAAAATACAAAGTGAAAAGTGGATGGAAATATAGTTTTGAGATGGATCACTGGCTTAGCATATATAATGGTGTCCAGGTTCAACACCTAGTATGGAAAAAAGAGGCTGTGAGGAAGAGGTGGAAATGAAGAAGAGGAGAGAGAGAAGAGGAAGGAGGAGGGGAAGAAAGGAAAGCTGAAGTACATCCTGAAGTTGCTAAAAATCTAGAAGATAAAAACTAACTCCACTCCTTAAAGCTGGGTAGAGGGTTTTATCAGAAGCTCAGCTTATGTGTGTTTAGAATTCCTGTGATCTACTGTTGGCAAGATAGAGGACCAGCAATGATATGGTTGGGAGACCTGAGATCAAGGGAGTTTCAAGAGCTGATGTTGATGTCCTAGCTCAAGCAGTTAGGCAATCCTTCTCCACCTTTTTGTTTGATTCAGAGCCTCAGCAGAGTAACTGATGACCACCTACCTGCAGAGGTCTCTTTATTTTACCAAGTCAGTCAGTCAAAATCTCTTTTGAGTACCTAAGACATAACAGGAAACTGTTTGAACAACTGTCCAATCATCAGCTGGTAGTTAAGTATCCATACTAAAACTCCTTCTCAGTACATTCTTTCTAGACCACTTCAAGATACCAACTTCAGGAGGTGTCTGTCCTCCAGAAGGTAAATGTTGAGGCAAGGTTGAGAGTGCAGAAGTTTACTGGATAATAACATCTCTGAAAAAAAGATAGAAAGGGCATGGAGGACAGAGAGATTCAGGGGTCCAGAATGTAGGCTGGTCAGGATTTGCAAGTGGCTGAGGACACCAGAGCAATGATTGCTTCCTAAAGAAGCCATGTGCTTGGCATAGGTAGCTACGTCCTTGTACTAATGATTTGCTCAAGCATCGGCTGGGGGTGAAGCGACCCAGCAAATGTCTAACAGTGGCTTTCAGGAAACCTGACCTGTAGTATTGGCCAATCTGTGATCAAATATGTGCATTGTGGTAGATTGCAAATCATCAGTATGGTATCACTGGATGCTGAGTCTAGAGGACATGCACACATTGTCAACCCTTAGTGAGCTGGAATGAGCCAGCACACACTGGCTGGTGGCCAACCTGGGAAGCTTGTGACTCATACTCCAAACCTGAGGCCAGTCTGCCTGACAATCGCAACTGTCACCTAATCATACGTCTTGAGGCAGGGTGATAAATCTTCCATGGAAGGGTGTGTGAGCAGCTCTGTGACATGGGGACAGCCTTGCTGTAACATATCATATGCACATACACAATGATCACACACACATTCACAGATTAAAAAACATAATTTACAAATTTTAAAAAGACACATAGGCAGACACCAGCCATGGAAGGGCCTAAGTGCTGTGACAGACAAGAAGGATGTGCTTCAGCTTGTAGTGACTTGTCCTTCTTCCTTTCCCATTCCTCACAGGGGCCTTGTCATGACTCAGTGACAGACATGGACATCGGGGCACTTGTGTGGGTGAAAACAGCCTCTGGGGCCCGACTTCTGGTGAACTGGGCTGCGGCCGCAGAGGGGTCTGCACGTGGCTGGGCAAACTGCCGGCTTATTTCTGAACTGTGTGCCTCCTGCTCGCCTCCCTTCCTCCTGAGCTGCCCGGGAGCCTCAGAGATGAGAAGCCAAAGGAGCTTAATTACAGAGACCATCATTTACTAGGGCTCCGGCTGGATCCATCAAACTCACTTCACTTTAACCTGAGCCAGATTTGATTATGAGGCCTGTTTATCCACTGTTTCCCCGCCTTTGGCTGTGTATGTTGTGATTTAGGTATACACACACACACACACACACACACACACACACACACACACACTATTTGAAAGGTAGCTTTGTTCTGACACATTTTATATTTTTTAAAGTAATATTGCATGTGGCATAATTGGGGGGGGGATACCCACATTCAACACCAACAAACAAACAACAAGAAAAGGGCCTTTGAATTTATAATAATGGAACCTGTAAGGCAGCAAGTTGCTTGAGAGATTTTGCTCGAGTAACTTATAACTATCAGTGAAGCCCCTGGGGATCGCCGGCTGTTTTTGCAGAGGCTGTTTGCAGCGGAGTAAACAGACAAGTGCTCTATACATCATTTTAAGTAAGACAAATAAAGCCCCGTTTCCACCTTACAACGATGTCATTGTCAGTTATATAAGAATAATTCTGTGTGACTTCTTATGAATTCTTCCCCTGTGCAGAAACACAATGGCCTAATTTTCCACTCCCTGGATTATAAATAAATAGGCTTCTTTGGCAGTCTCAGGTCCATCCCAACCACCTCATCTTGAGCAGACAGCAGCTTTCCTAGCTCTCCAAGCTCACCTGTGGAAAGCAAAGGCTTGTCCACCTTCGGACATTTGAAACACGAGTGTCTTGTCACCTGCCACATCCTTCTCTCCAGCTAATAGCAAGTCCTCTAAATGAGCAGTGACCCTGAGGCTGGGGAAGGTGCAGCCAGAACCCAGAGAGCTCCAGTGATGCCCTTGCTTAAGATACACAAGTCAAGGAATCATCTGCTAATCAGTGCAGTGGTTTAAGGGCAGAGAATGTCTTCCTCAGAAGACAACAGTTGTTGTTCGGGATTTACTTCACGTGAGGAGAAGCAGCGAAAGTAGCAGCCATAGACACTTGAAGATCATCTGAAAGAGTTGTAAAAAAAACAGATCAAAGGCAGAGGCTGACAAATCAAATCTTGTAGAAGAAACAAAAAAGGCAGTTTATATGTTCGTTGCTTTTATTTTCTTTTAAAATCTTGTTTTGTTTATGTGTATGGCTGTCTCTGTGAGTGATGTGCATGTGCTGTGCAGGTTCCCGAGGAAGCCAGAAGAGGGTGTCAGATTCCCTGAAGCTGGAGTGGTAGGCGTTGCAAGTTGCCTGACACAGGTTCTGGGAACTAACTTCAATCCTCGGTAACCACCGAGCCATCTGTTCAACCCCATAAAGTAAGTTTTAATTTTCCATCTTAGCAAGCTTACTGAGGTGTAACTGATATACCGAAATCACACATGTTTGAAGTGTACAATTTATAAGTCTGATGCATCAAGAGCTATAAAATGATGACTACAGTTGTGATAACTAAAGTGTCCCCCCTGCCCCCGCCAATAGCATCTACTTTCCCTTTGTGATCCCTTTTCCTAACCACCACATCTCTCTGTCCCAGTCTCTAGGTGACTTACCCATCTGTTCTTGGTCACTACCAATTAGTTTGCATTTTCTAGAATTTTCTATGAACAGTGGATGCTCTTTTGGTTCACTTCTTTCACTTAACTATTTTGCGTGGTTCTGTTCATGTTACAATGTGGTCATTCCCTTTCAGGGTTAAGTCGTGTTCTGTGTGGATAGACCATAGTGTGCTTATTTAGTCATTTTGATTTTTTTTCCAGATTTTAGCTATTGAAAACAGAGCTACTATAAAGAACCACATTGAAGTCTTTGTGCAGTGATATGCTTCCCTCTCTCTTCAGAATAATGTGGGCAGAAAATGGATATGATATTTAGTTTCATTTCATGTGGTGTTTGTCTAGGTTTGTTTTTAGAAAAACACATCTTGCTATATGGGTTAGGAAATCTTCCTTTTTAATCAAAAAGACAGAAAAAAGGGCATTATTTCTGTTCTTATAAGTCAAGCCGCCTAGGTTTGCTGTCTTCCTTGTACACATTTGAAAAATGCAAATACAGTCATTTTTTTCTTTTCCTTTCCTTTCCCCTACTCCTTTGTTGCGTTAGGACTGAACCTAGGGCCTTGGGAATGCTTGGCAAGCATGCTACCATTGAACTACGAATTCAGCCACCCCCCACCCCCTACCCCTACCCCTACACACATGTTTTAGTTTGAAAGGCGGTCTTGCTGAGCATCTCAGGTAGGCATGGAACTTGCAACCCTCCTGCCTGGGCCTCCTGAGTGACTGGGATTACAAGTTGTTTAATAGCTATACGGCTCTGCCAGCCGTTCATTCTTCTTGAATGGTGTTTGATAGCTTGGGTTCTTCAAGAAAGTTGTCCATTTTATTATGGCTGTCAAATTAATTGCATTGAAGTTGTATAAAACATTTTCCTCTGTCACAGAAGTTAAGAATACTGGCACCTCTTCCAGAGAACACAGGTTTGATTCCCAGCATCCACATGGCAGCTAACAAAAGTCTATAACTCCAATCTCAGGAAGGCTGACACTGTCTTCTGGAATCCTCAGGCACTGCCCACAAGTGGTGTACAGACATACACTCAGGAAAACACCCATACACATAAAAATAAATGAGTGAATAAAAATAGTTGATGGTGGCTTTGTGTACACACACACACACACAACACCACCACCACAACTAACAACACCTTCAGACACACACACCACTTTGCTTCACATATAGAAAATATCCAGTGATGTCACACCTCTCAATCTTTACATTTGTAATTTCTGTCTTTTGTCTTACACATCAGTCTAACTATGGCTTATTGTTCTAAAAAATGGTTTAGTATATAATAAGGCTTGTCATGAAAGCATGAGGAGCTGAATTCTAATCCCCAGGACATACACAGAACAGCAAGGCATAGCTGTGAGTGCCTGTACCCCCAGCATTGGGGGAGCACAGACACAGGTGGACCCCAAGAGCTCACTGGCCAGCAGACTAGCTGAAACCATGAGAGACTGTCTCAAGACAACAAGGCAGACAGAGCAATGGCCTCTGCATTAGCCACAAAGTTGCACATTCATAGATATGCACCATACAAACACCACGCATGTACACACACACATACACACACACACACACACACACACATACACACACACACACACACACACACACACACACACACACACACACCACTACCACCACCACCACAACCACCACCACCACCACAACAACAACAAGCTTTCAGTCTTGGGAGAGGGCTCAGAGGTAAAGCATTTGCTGGGCAAGCATGAAGACCCGAGTTCAAACTCTCAAGAGCCCACTAAGCCCAGTCACGGTAACATGGGTCTGTAATGTCAGTGCTCCCGGTGGAGACAGGAGAATCGGTGGGAGCTTTCAGACCAGCTAGCTTGATGTACTCAGAGCTGAGCAGCAAAGAGTGACCCTTCCTCAAACAAGGTGGAGGAGGAGGACTAATACCAGAGACTATCCCTGACCTCCACACATGTGACGTGTGCCGAGGTGCCCCCACTCTCTCTCACACACACATACATATGTACATATACTCATAAAAATAGATTTTAAAGGCACGCTTTTCCCTTTTCACTCTCAGTGGTTTTCTCTGTTCATTTTCTTCTCGATTACTCTTCCATGACTTTTGTCATTTTCTTCCTTCTATGTACATGACACTTACTGTAGCCGTCCTTCTCTGTCTCTTAAGATAGAGACAGTGGCCAGCGTTTTAACACTCTCACTTTAAAAACTCCAAATGCACTTAAGAAGCTGTCCAGGTTGTCACTGATGATCTCTTTGCTTTGTGGGAGTCTGCTGGTGCTTCCCTGTCATTTTGCTGACTTTCCCCTCCCCCGTGTTCTATGACACTGTGGCACAGGAGGGACGCCTTCATCCTGGCCAGTACTCTGCCTGTGAACTGGCAGAGTCATTTCGGTTTATACATCATTCACAATCTTAGCCCGGTGATTTACAGGAGCAGCGGACAAGCTGAGGCAACTGAGATTTATTGTATCTTAGGTACAACACATGTCTATACTCACATTTATGTGGTTTTCAGTTCATGCATGTTTTATATGCAGGAAATGCAATAATATTTGATGTAGGAAGTGTAGGACAAATTTAAAGTCATCTTCTCTGAAAATCCCTCGAATCTTGGAAGTCATGTTAGGACAGTGTTTCCTTTTGAGCGTGTTAGATTGATACACAAACAATGGACTGCCTTGTGGCGTCTCCATGCATGGCTTCTCATTTATCCTCCTACACAGCCTCTCTGGTCTTTGATTCCCATTTTAGTGGGTCATCTCCTTTCACCCCAGCTGGTCCGCACTTCTGCCTTCTTATCACATGGATTCCATTGCTCTCTCTGTCCCCACACTCTCTTAAGTCCCTTTCTCTCCTCAAGCCCCATTTTCTGCTTTCCTGATCTACACACATACATATATGAATGCACACATCCATATACAAATATTTATAATTTTAAATTCAGTTTCCACATATGAGAGAAAAATGCCATATTTATCTGAGTCTGGCTTATTTCACTCAGCATAATGATTTCCAGTTGTGTCCATTTTCCTATAAATGTCATAATTCACGTTTTCTTTACAGCTACAAAGAATTCCATTGTGTCTGTGTGTGTGCATGCATGCACCAAATTTTCTTTGTTACTTAATCTGCCGATTATTTCCTGTGCTGCTATAATCATTTTGCAGAAAACCATACCCTTTATCTTGAAGTCTTTCCAGCATTTTTAAAGGTTTGTGTCTTACGTTATGGTCTTTGCTCCAGTTTAAACTCATCTTTGTGTAATGTGAGAAACAGGCATCTAGTTGTCCTTGTGCATGTGGGAAGACAGTTCTCCCAACACCGTTTGTTAGAGGCTCACTTTCCCCACAGTGTACATTTTTGACAGTTCGTCAAAAATTAGGTAATCTCTAACTATAGGTTTATTGTGGGACCTCTGTTTTATTACTGTTGTATACATGTCTGATTTCTGTGTGTTGACTTTTGTATCCTACCAATTTGCAGAAAATAGTTATTGGTTCTAAGAGATTTCTGGCAGTCTTTGTGATCTTTTAGGTGGAGAGTAATGCCTGTAAATAAGCACAATTTGAATTTTTACTTTCCTGTTCCTTTCATTTCTTTCTCTTGTCTTATTGCTCTAGCTAAGACTTCAAGCACTATATTGAATATCAGCAGGGCCAGTAAGCTGACATTCTTGTCTCATTCCAGATCTTAGAGGAAAATACTCTCAGGTTTTTGTTATTTATCATGCTGTTGGTTACAAGTTTGCTGTAATACAGCATTTATTATGTTCAAGTACTTACATTAACTCTGAGTTTATTTAGGGCACTTATAATGGGATATCGTTCTTTGTCAAAGTTGAGATGATCGTGTGACTTTTGTTCTTAAGTCTCTCTATGTGCTAATTGTACTTCCTGATTTACATACATTGATTCAATCTTGGATGCCTGTAATAAACCAACTTGGTCATGGGATATGGTCTTCTTAATGTGTTCTTAAATTTGATTTACAAGATTTTATTGTAAATTTATGCATTTGTGTTCATCAGTGTGACTGGTCTGTATTTCTTTTTCTTTGTTGTTTTCTGATCCAGCTTTGGTATGAGAACGGCACTGGCTTTGTGGAATGAGTTTTCCACTCTTCCTTTCTTTCTGGTTTTTGGAACCTTTAAGAAGTATTGGTGAGAGCTTGTTAAGGGTTTCATAGATCTCTGCAATGAATCCCTCTGGTCTGGGGTTTTACTTTGTAGACTTCTTTATTCTGCCTTGATTTCTATGGCTATGTTTAAATTATTTTCATCTTTGTGATGTAATTTTGGTAATCTATCTGTGGCTAGGAATTTATCCAGTTTTGAATACAAGTTTTCAGAGTACTTCCTAATGACTCTGTAATTTTTGCAATTATAGTAACTTCCTTCTCATCTCTAATTTTACTCATTTGAATTTTGTTGTTGTTGTTGCAGTTGTTGTTATTTTGGCTACGTGTTTACCAATGTTGATGTTTTTTTCAAGAAGTAATTTTTGTTTTATCAATTCTATATGTGGCTCTTTTAGTATCCATTTCATTAATTTCTGCCCTGAGGTTTATTATTTTTTGCTAACTACTGTTTTCTTGTTTTAATGAATTTGAGCTGCATCATTAGGTTATTTATTTGGAGGTGGTCTAAATTTTTAAAGTAAGCACTCATAGCTGTAAACTTTGTTCTTACAACTGTCCCCAAAGTATCTGCTAGGTTGTGGTTTTATTTTCATTTGGTTATAGAAGTTTGTTATTTTCCTCCCTGATTTCCTGAACAACCAATAGTTCCTTAAAGAATATGTTGATCAGTCTCCATTTATTTGTGCTCTTTCTGTAATTTTTTTTACTATTGATTCTTAGGCTTACATGATCTGATAAGATACAAAAATTTTTTGTATTCTTTCATATTTGATAAAACCTGATTTGTGCACTGGAATGTGGTCTATTTTGCAGAAGGTTCTGTGTAGTGCTGAGAAGAATGTGTATTCTTTTTCTGTTGGGTGGAATAGTCTGTAGATATCTATTAAGTCAACTTGATTAATGTTGTAGATAAGTTCTGAGATTTCTTTGTTGATTTTTTTCATTTGATGACCTACTTAGTGATAAATATAGGCTATTGAAACCATCTACTAATACTGCGTCAAGACCTATCTGACCTTTTATATCAATTGTAGTTTATAAAATTAGGAGAACCAATATTCCATTCATATATATATTTATAATTATATTTTCTTGATAAGATTTTCTCTTTATTAATATGTCATCTTCATCATTGCTGATAAATTTTGATTTTAAGTCAACTTGAACAGATATCAGAATATGTATGCCAGCTTATTTTGGTTTCCATTCACTTGAAAGATTTGTTTTTACTCTCTACTTTTAGGTTGTGAGTGTGTTTTCCAGTGAGGTTGTTTCTTGGAGACAATGGACTCAGCTGGGCCAATCTGCATCTCTTTATTGGTGAGTTGAGACATTAAAGTTATTATTGAGAGATCTGTTTGCCTTTACTTTTTTTTCTAAACAGTAATCTCTTAGGACTTTGAGCCTCCAAGGAATTCCACTTATATGAAAAGGGTGCACATGTGTCTCTGTGTCTATGTAAATGAGCAATTTAGACATGGTATTATGAAAATGGGTCTCAAAGTTGACTTCAAACCTGTACATGATTTTGTGTTTATTTCTTCCTGTGTTTATCGCTAACAGCTCCTTGATGTCAGGGTCTAATAGTTCAAGTATCTCCAAAGTCTAATAACATGCTGCTCCACCCACCAGTCTGATACTGTTGAAAATCTGAGAAAGAAAATTGGGCAATACTCTCCTGGTTGACTTCCACACTGAACTAGATGCAGGCCCCTGACTCTTAGGCTTCTGTTTTTAAATTCTAAGCCAACCTTGGAAGAGAGAGGAGAAACAATTGATTCTTAGTACTTTTCCAGCTGTCAATTGGAAAGAAATAGAAAGGAAGACCAATAAAAAGAGAAATAGAAGGGAAGAGAAGAAAGTAAAGATGATGGGAAGAAAGGGAGGGTGGTGGGAAAACCGTTGTTTTCGGGTTTTCACACTTAGTCAGTTGCATTGACTTTCATTTTTATTTTATATTGATGCCTTTTGTCTTTTGTTGGTTCTCATCATGTAAATTTAAATCTTCTAAAATTAAAAAAAAATGGTGCAAAGAAGTATGAGAAAAGGAAAGAAAAATGGAAAAGAAAATAAGGAAGGAAAAGGGAAAAGAATAAAGAAGAGGGGCTGGAGAGATGGCTCAGAGGTTAAGAGCACTGACTGCTCTTCCAGAGGTCCTGAGTTCAACTCCCAGCAACCACATGGTGGCTCACAACCATCTGCAATGAGATCTGGTGCCCTCCTCTGGCATTCAGGCATACGCAGACAGAACACTCTACACATAAGAAATAAATCTTTTTATTTATTAAGATAATGAAGAAAAGAAAGAAAAGAAAAGAAAGAAACCAACTGGGTATAAGAAGGGGGATGGGTGGGAGTGAGGGAGGGGACTGACAGCCTGGCTTGGGTGAGCAGAGCGATGGAACTCTTCTGCTCCTTAGCTGTGAGGATGTTAGGAGCTCACAAATCCCCTTTCAACTCAGAAGTTCTGTGGGGATTAAATTAGATTAGGCATAAAACACAGACAGCAAGCTCAGTACATGGCTCGTAAGAGATAATTAACTATTTTAATTCCCTTCGCTTCATCTGAGACAGTAATTCTGGGCATAGATTTCAAACACTTTGTCTGCCGCCATCGCAGAGTGCTTGACAGACACTTCCTAAAGGTAAGGCAATTGTACTTGTGATTCTCTGTGCTCCGTCCAAAATGTCTGCTTTCCTATCAATTTAAGAAAAAAAATTGTGTTACTTTGTGACTATATACAATGGAGTTTCCAAAAATATAATCAACTGTTTGGTAACAGCATTTTGTAATGAAACAGAAAACCAGAGCCAATTATATAACAAGAGACTATCTGCAGTGTTCTGGCTGGCCGCAGCTGCTTCTGCAGCCGAGTTGAGCGCATTGGATTCTCTGAGGTTCTACCCGCGGTGGAACGCTTCCCAGGCACTCTTTCTCTTTGCTGCTTTGACCTCAGGCCCATTAGGAGGAGAAAAGAGTGAGGAAGCTGCTGGAGAATGGAAGCAATTGGAAACAAGTGCAGTGGTCCCCCTCCCCCTCCCCGGCACAGTTAATGCCATTTCAAATGCGACGCCAATTCTCACAGCTTCGTTATCATGAGGGATTTTGCAGCCATCTTGGGATCTGAGTGAAAACATCTTTAGTCAGAAATTTCACTCTTAACTGAAGAACGTAATGTGGCAATATTCACTTTGGGGAATTTTAGTAGATGGCAAAAAATGTAATCTATTTAGATATTAAGTTGAACATAGGCCTGAATAATGTGGTTAAGAATAATTGGGAACCAATTATTCAAAGCTTCAAAGAGGACTTTGACAAGTGGAATTCCCTAAATTTACATTTGTGGGGCAAAGCTAGAGTGGCATGATGATTTCAGCACCACAGTTTAATTCCAGACTCCCCTGTCCCTTTGGGAGATACTTCAGTAAATTGGAGAAATTTATTTCTGCATTTATATGGAAGAAAAATGAAAGGCAAGACTGTGCACTTCTGAAGGAAGTGCTAAGTTCCAGGCAGAAGATAAAAAAGAGTCACACACACACACAGACACACACACACACACACACACACAGAGAGAGAGAGAGAGAGAGAGAGAGAGAGAGAGAGAGAGAGAGAGAGGCAGACAGACACACAGACACACAGACAGACACAAACAGACAGACAGACAGACACACAGAGAGAGACAGAGAGTGCACATTTGGAAGGTCTAAAACAGTATCTTTATTTAGCAGATTTCCCAGACTATAGCAACATCAGTTTGTGTATTTTAGGCACTTAGACTATCTGTACCATTCATCCTGGATAAGTCAGATTATTGATTTTTTTTGAGCTGGTCAAAGTAATTAATTTGATGATTCAAGAAACATAAATAAAAACAAGTTAGCATGTAGGAAGAGGAGAAGGGTGGAGGATGTTACTATCATATAATAAACTAGTTGTGTGCTAGATAAAGCTCTCCTAAGGACTTTAAACAGGCTATCCTATTAAAATGCCCATATCTCATATGGAAAACCTGAGCTGTGGGAACTGGAGAGAAGGTTCAGTTGATTTAAGTATTTTTTATGTCAGCCTGAGGACCTGACTTCAGATGCCCAGTGCCCACACAGAAGGCTGAGTGCCATGTTGTACGTATGTACTAAGCTCTCTGCTAGGGAGGTGTCAATGAGAGGATCTTGGAGCTTGCTGGACAGTCAATGTACTCAATAGGTGATCTTTGAGTTCAGAGAGAGATCCTTTCTCAAAATTCAAGAAAGAAAACTATAGAGGAAAAAACCTGATGCCAACCTCCATGTGCTCAGTATACACACACACACACACACACACACACACACACACACACACACACACACACACCTAAGCCATGACTGAAAATGGGGAATTAGGCAGATTCATCATGGAGGGACATAAGCTCATATTTAGTCATTTAAAAAATAATACTTATTATTTAATAGGCAACTGTTGCATTTTGTTCTTGTTCTTGCACCAACTCCTGAGGCAGCTTTAGAGAATGCTTTACAGATGAGGAAGCTAGACATCACAGGCATTAACAAAGATTCCAGATCAGTAGCCAGAAGCAGCATGGGCAGGGCCAGGAACAGGAGACCAACCCAATAATTCTGACTCCTGTTCTGGTAGAAGCTCCACCTGAGCCCCTGGCATCCATATACTCAGTCTGGGATGATTAGGTGGAAGCCCCACCTCTCTCTCTCCCCAGACTCTGTTCCATTCCAGAAAGCCCAGTCATCAGTGGCTCCTCCCCCGGAGATGCCCGGGACCACACCTACCAGCTATTTAAGACCCAGCCCATAGATCTGCCATGCATGCCCTCATGTTCTGTCCCCTGCCTTCCTTAGGGCCACCCAGGAGTGCTCTGCTTTGCACTGACCTGATTATTAAATCTGGATTTATTAATTCAGTGTGATTTGACTTATTGCATCAGTGGTAAAGGAACCCAGCACCAGGGGATCTAATACTTATCAACTCCTGCAGCACCTCATGGCCAGGAAGTTCATTTGAAGGTGTTCTGAGAGGGTAAAGGGCAGAGATGGTGGCAGACCACAACTCAGATGGCCCGAGGGAAGTGAAGCAGGCATAGATAGACCACTGTTCCTCTAGGGCAGGAAACCAGTATCGGTGCTCACATGCCCCTGGGGACTTCAAAAGCCTATGGACTGAGCAGCTGGGCATCTCTTCTCCTCTCTACATCCCTTCACAGCTTTTCTGAAGTAGTGTCATCCATAGCAGCAATGACTGGCACTCTCAGTCCTTAGAACTTGCCTGGTGGCTTATCATGCTTAATCTCACTTGGAAGGTGGCTCTGGTGCTCATTCAAGCATGCTCCAGGGCCTTTGATGGAATGAGAAGACAGGGGTCACTATAGAGAATCAAATTAGGTCTGATCTACCCTGTGACAACGCTAAACTATTGAGACACTGTAGCAATTTGTGAAGAAATGTGTGTATGAGTTCTCTAAAGATTGAACTTTCTCTCTGTGTGTCTCTGTGTCTCTGTCTCTCTCTCTCTGTCACACACACACACACACACACACACACACACACACACACACAGATTTATTGGATTGGTTTACACAATATGGTCCAAGTAGTTCAACTCATTCTATCTCACAAGAAGTCAGTAGTTGTTCTGTCCATGATGTCGCATGCCTCCATGGTCCCATTGAAAGCTGAAAGGATCCCTAGAGATCTGATGGGAGCCCTTGCTGGCTGGTAAGAGGTTGCAGTCTATCATAGCCTGGCAGCTTTTTCCAAAGACTCTGCAACATGGAGACTCCCTCCCTGACCCAGGGAAGCTTTCTGCTCTCTACCTGCCCTTCTCTGATGAATGCCCCTGGACCAGGAGGACTGACCTTATCTGAAAGCTGTCTCTAGGCCAGATGCCTGATTCATCTTTAGCTTGACCTTTGGCACAGATTCCTGCTAGAAGCCTTCCTGCTGCACATATGATAACTTAGACTTGTTCTAGAAGCCTTGTATTATAGGAGTGCAGCACTTAATGAAAATTAGGGTTTGTCCCCAGGCTCCCCAATCCTATATATTCCATATACTCTGGTATAAAGTTGAGCTGATTCATGAAGTGTATCTCCCAGAGCACTGTCTCCATTGTACCCACAGCTGTCTGAACCCTGTTCATGCTTCTGCTCCCTCCTCCCTCATGGACCAATGCAGTCAACGATCTAGAGAAAGAAACAGAGTCACAGAGAGCTGTTGTCTTCAGTATACCTTGGAAACCTGAAGAAGTTGCTTCTGATAACAGCAAAGAAATACAGTGCCAATGAGACAGATCGATTTGCTAGCAAGAGTAGAAGCAAGCAGGTTAAAAAGCCAAGTTTCCCTTCTCCATGCCCTTCTATCTGGGTGTCACCAGAAGGTACTACCCACATTTAAGGTGGGTCTTCTTGCTTTAAATAATCTGATCACAAGAAAATCCATCACAGGAGCAACCTGTGCTTCAATTGATTGCAGACCCACTCAAGTTGACAACCAAGATTAGCAATCACAGTAAAGAGTTTTCTAGCTGCCGGGTGGTGGTGGCACACACCTTTAATCCCAGCACTCGGGAGGCAGAGGCAGACGGATCTCTGTGAGTTTGAGGCCTGCCTGGGCTACAGAATGAGTTCCAGGAAAGGCACAAAGCTACACAGAGAAACCCTGTCTTGAAAAACACACAAAAAAAAGAGAGAAAGAAAAAGAAAGGAAAGGGAAAAAAAGAAAAGAAAGGGAAAAAAAGAAAAATACAAAGAGTTTCCTAGCTTTATTTTAATTTCAAAATAATTTTGTCTGTTTCGAGTCCTTTGTGTTTTAAGATCAACTCGTTAACTTATTTTTAAGGCAGTTGAAATCTGGCAAACAGTTGAATGTGTAGATCAACAAAAAGATCTTGCCATCTTAAGTACATCAAATCTAGTCTGTGGGCATGGGCTGCCTTTGTGTTTATTTAGGTGTTTTCAATTTTTTCCTGTGAAGCTTAATTGTATATAAGATTTTCCCTTATTTCAGCAGATTCATTCCCAAGTATCATGCTTTCTTGATATCATGTATGAACTTGTTTGTGCTGTGGGATGTCATTCTATACGCTATCAATATGTGTTGCTCTAATTGGTTGATAAATAAAATGCTGATTGGCCAGTAGCCAGGCAGAAAGTATAGGCAGGGTAAGTAGACAAGGAGAATTCTGGGAAGAGGAAAGCTGAATCAGGAGTCACCAGCCAGACACAGAAGAAGCAAGATGACAAGATAGAATGAGAAAAGGTACCAAGCCACGTGGCTAATCATAGATAAGAATTATGGGTTAATTTAAGTGTAAGAGCTAGTCAGTAATAAGCCTGAGCTAATGGCCAAGCAGTTATAATTAATATAAGCTTCTGAGTAATTATTTTATAAGCAGGCCACAGGACTGTGGGGGCCTGGAGGGAATGGATAAACTTTCCAACTACATTTGGTGCACAATGTGAGGTGTTGTTCTCTATGCTATGAATATGTATTGCTCTGATTGTTTGATAAATAAAATGCTGATTGGCCAGTAGCCAGGCAAGAAATATAGACAGGGCAAGCAGAGAGGAGAATTCTGGGAAGAAGAAGGCTGAGTGAAGAGTTGGCAGCCAGACACAGAGGAAGCAAGATGACAAGACAGAACTGAGAAAAGGTACCAAGCCACATGGATAAACATAGATAAGTATTATGGGTTAATTTAACTGTAAGAGTTAGCCAGTAATAAGCCTGATCTAATGGCTGGGCAGTTATAATTAATATTAAGCCTCTGAATGATTATTTTATAAATGGGATGCATGACTACAGGCATCTGGTGGGACAGAGAAACCTTCCAACTACAAATGGCACCCAATGTGGGCAAACGTTTCCACCTAAAATCTGAGAGAGCTTAAGAAGAGATTATAAATGTAGTTAAGAATACCTTCCTAGTTCATGTCGCTCATGGTGGGCTGAGGTACAGAGACGTGTCCACTGGCTGTGGTGGGTTCGTGGCATGTGAGCTGGAGCTACAGCACGCCAGATTCCCACCAAGTACACAAAGGTTTCTCCAAGCTGTGCAGCACACTGCATGGAGGATTTAGCTTTTCTAGTACAGACAAAAACAAAACAAAACAAACATGGTTTCTGGGCTATACACAGCTTTGATGGCGGCATAGACCCACTGCTTCCAAGAGTTGATGTTGTGCATGGCTCCCAGAGCTGGCAGTAAATGTACCATCATCATATTGGGAAGCTGAAGTGGGCGGGGTCAGCAGCCAAGGCTTCTGCTTTTGTACTAGCCACAGCAGTTTAAAGCAATAGATTCACAATAAGGCAGATTCAGATGGAATAAGACTTTAAATGATTTATAGTGTGTGTAAAAATGTACATAGGCTTGGAAGGGTGAAGAAAATGAATATAGACAGTTATATAAAGAAATAGTTTTTAAAAATAAAGTCTTTAAAGAGACAGTAAAGGTAATATAAAAATAAGTCACATAAAGGTGGATGTTACACAGAGAATCTGGATTGTGTTATCTTTGGGATTTTTAACTACAGAAAGACATTTTATTGTAAAGGTTGCTAAATCAAAAATATATTTATATATTCTAAAGATATTTTGACTTTAAAATTTATGTCTAAGGATATGTTGCTTTGGAGAAGAGGGTCTCCTTTTGTTTCCACAGAAGATGAGAGCCTGTGGATTGTTTCCAGACTAATATGGTTTGATTAGCCAAGACACCCTGAAAGGTCTCCAATGACAGCCATGGCCCAGATGATCCAACATCCAGAATGGCTTCAAGGTGAATGGCTGAGACAATGCAGTGTCACAGACTACTCAAGTCAGGAGTTGACCATAATCCTAAAATTTTCTTTGTGTCCCCATAAGATTACCAGTGCCCACTATCAGCAGGAAGTAGCCTAGAACATTACACCAACATTCCTAGAATATGGATTATGGATGTTTGTCTTTATTTAGGTTGTTGGTTACAAATTATTATTGGTCACAGTCAATCTCTTTCTAAAAGAAGAAGGGGAAATATGATATAGATATATAGGATATAGATATGATAGAATAAAAGGGTAGATTATTGAATCTACTTTTAATGAGCAACAACTTGCTTAAAATATTTTACATTTCTATGGATTTTAGTTTATTGATACAAATTTAAAATTATACAGTATGTGTATTTCTACTCTTGTTTAACGTATTATGTTTGTGAAGCTCATTTGTAATTATAATATATAATTAAGAAATACAGATTAATAGTCATCTAGGTTATCAAACTTATAGTCATGTTAGTTAAGTTTTTAGGTTATATAAATGTGTAGTCGGAATTTTCTCAGTCCCATCAATCCCCCATAGTTCTGTGACCTGCTTATAAAATAATCACTCAGAAGCTTGTATTAATTATAACTGCTCAGCCATTAGCTCGGGCTTATTACTGACTGGCTCTTATACTTAAATAAATCCATAATTCTTATTTATGTTTAACCATGTGGCTTGGTACCTTTTCTCAGTTCTGCCTTGTCATCTTGCTTCCTCTGTGTCTGGCTGGTGACTCCTGACTCTGCTCTTCCTCTTCTCAGCATTCTCCTTGTCTGCTTGCCTATAGGCTGAAGATGGATGCCCCAATGTTGCAGAGGAACTTTGGGTGACTGTCCAGGCAGGCCACTGTCTCTGTCATTCTAGATTTTTGGAAATTGCTTACAATGCATTTCCTATTTATTTAGGTAATATTATTTCCTTCTAAGGCCTTTCATGTAGTTGAAGACTAGATAGTTATAATTTTCCTTGGTTATGATAAAAGATAAATTAGGTATGAAACTTTAAACTCACAGATATAGGATAGATAGAATATTTTCTTTAATTTTGCCAAATACAAATAGACTAGATATTATAACTCTAATTCTTGTTTGATAACTGTTTTGTTATATGTAATTTTACTATGTTAAATTTAAAACCTTCCTTTTTTTTTTTTTTTTTTTTTTTTTTTTTTGGTTTTTCGAGACAGGGTTTCTCTGTGTAGCTTTGCGCCTTTCCTGGAACTCACTTGGTAGCCCAGGCTGGCCTCGAACTCACAAAGATCCGCCTGCCTCTGCCTCCCGAGTGCTGGGATTAAAGGCGTGCGCCACCACCGCCCAGCTAAAACCTTCCTTTTTAATTAGACAGAAAAGTAGACGTGCTGTGTAATATCATTCTCTATGCTGTGAATGTGTTGCTCTGATTGGTTGATAAATAAAATGCTGATTGGCCAGTAGCCAGGCAAGAAATATAGGCGAGACAAGCAGATGAGGAGAATTCTGAGAAGAGGAAGGCTGAGTCAGAAGTCACCAGCCAGACAGAGAAGAAGCAAGATGACAAGACAGAACTGAGAAAAGGTACCAAGCCACGTGGCTAAACATAGATAAGAATTATGGGTTAATTTAAGTGTAAGAGCTGGTCAGTAATAAGCCTGAGCTAATGGCTGAGCAGTTATAATTAATATAAGCCTCTGAATGATTATTTTATAAGTGGGCCACATGACTGTGGGGATCTGTGGGACAGAGAAACCTTCTAATTACATGTTTGTGTCATTTTAATGTATTTTATTTTCAAATTTTATTTTTTAAGTTGACAGACAAAATTGCATGTGTTTACTGTGTACAATATGAGGTGTTGAAGAATTCATACACTTCAGAACTGCTAAATCTAGCTTTTATTGAAAAGAAAATTACTGTATTTTTTTAAAGAAGATGTTGTGACATGTACAGAATGTCTTATGTGCACCCTACTTTGATATAGATTAATGATTGCATGTCTAGGACCTTCTATGGAATAGTTTTTTTTTTTTGTTTTTTTTTTTTGGTTTTTTTTTTTTTTGGTTTTTTTTTTTACTGTGTTCATGTCAATCTAAGGAGAGACTTTCTCTCTTGTCAACTTGATTGTTCTGTGGTATAACAAACAAGAATAGGTAGGATGTGTAATTGTTTACACTTTTCTGTAGATTTGGTCCCAGCAAATAAGTACTGATAAAAAGTGAAGGGATCAATTGTGTATGAATATTTCCTTTATTTTGGCAGATTTTTTTCCTTTCCTTGGATTTTTCCTTTGGAAGTTTCCCTTTTCCCTGGCCTATTCTAAAACAGAGGTGCTCACAAGGAAATGTCCTGTAGACATTCTAAGTCATCACAAGAAGGCCATATGATCGGTAACACAGAATGAGATTATGGAATGCCCTCCTTGCAGTGTCAAGACAATCATCAACCATGAAGACCAGCTCTCTCTTTCTCAGAATTTACTTTATATTCACACTCCAAGGCAGAATCTGAGAACCAAAGCTGCAGTCAATGCCTTTTGAAGTGTCTTTCCTCAAAATAATGTGTAAAGACTAGTTCATTTGGCTAAAAAACTGCACCCAGCTAATCTTATCCATTATTGACTAATTGGGACAAGGCCTTCTGGTCACTGTGTTTACTGCATGTAGTTACCAGGTACTGATTTTTATAAAGACTTGTTTTATTTTCAGGTGTGTGTGTGTGTGTGTGTGTGTGTGTGTGTGTGTGTGTGTGTGTGTGTGTGTGTTTGTGTACCTGAAAGCAGGTTGCCACAGATGCCAGAGGCACTGGATTCCTTAGAGCTAGAGTTATAGGATGTTATGACCTCCCAGTGTGGGTGCTGGGAATTGATTTCAGGACCTCTGCAAGAACATTGTGACCATTGCCTGCTGAGCCTCTCTCTGGTCATCTCATTTACTGATTTTGACATGATAAACAATAATCACTCTACCTAGATTTAGAGCAAGGTTTCATTCAAATCTAATATGAATTTTAGGGTGCTGGTTCTGTATTTGTGGCATAACCCAAATGTTTTGCATCAGAAGTCCAAAGACATGGATCTAAAGTTACCCTACAGAACAAAGTCACAAACAAACACATAGGAATCAAGGAAATACTACGTCTCGGCAGGAGCTCAACCAGAACTCACCTCAGCTGTGCCTCTAGCCACTGCTCAGCCTGTCCCTAAATTCTCTGAGACTTCTTGAGAGTAGGCTAACTTTTTGTCTCTCCTCTTGCTCTCAGTCATGTATTCTATTTTATCTATCTATCTATCTATCTATCTATCTATCTATCTATCTATCTATCTATCATCTATCTATTCATTAATTCATTCATTCATTCATTTGTTTTTTCAAGACAGGGTTTCCCTGTGTAATCTTGGCTGTCCCAGAACTCTCTCTATAGACCAGGCTGGTTTGAAGTCACAGAGCTCCAGGGCTGGGATTAAAGGCGTGTACCATTGTCGGGCTCAGCCATTTATTATTAATTCTCTTCCACAAGCACACAGGTTTCTATCTTCAGTTCAGTGAAATGGAACTAGGTAACACTTCCAGTGACCTCTTACTTCCAAACGTTAAAGAACAATATTCAACCCTTAGCTTACTGAACCATATATATAACAGCATGCAAAACCATAAAATCCATTCTTCTTTTGATTATTTGTTTTGAGACTGGGTCTTAGAAAGCAGCCCGGCTCCCCTGCAACTCAGGATAACACTCAGGCTAGTCTAGAACTCCTGGAAATCCTCTGTCTCAGCCTTTCAAGTGTGATTCTTATTTTGTTTGGTTTTTCGAGACAGGGTTTCTCTGTGTAGTTTTGGTGCCTGTCCTGGATCTCACTCTGTAGACTAGGCTGGCCTTGAACTCAGAGATCTGCCTGGCTCTGCCTCCCAAGTGCTGGGATTAAATTTGTGTGCTACCACCACACGGCTCCAAGTGTGATTCTTATTTTTCATTTTTATCTCTTGTGTGCATGTGAATGTGCACACGTATATGAGTATGGGAATGTGCATATCCGGGCAGGCATGTGGAGATCAGAGGACAATCTTTGGTGTTAGTTCTTGTCTTCCACCTTGCTTGAGACAGGGTCTCTTGTTATTTGAAGCTGCACACACCAGACTAATTGGTCTGCAGACTTTTCGGGACTTGCCTGCCTTGCTTCCCGCATGTAAGAATGCTAAGGTTACAGACGCATGCTCATATGACAGGGTCCTGGGGATCTGAGCTCAGGTCTTCCTTCCTAAAGCTGTTTGCTCTCTTCTTATTTCACAGTTTATTATTATTTCACGTACACTGTTTGGGTCCTGGACTTCTCCCGTCCTTCCTCTTGACCTCCTTTTAGGACACTTCCCCGATAGTCATTTGAAATTCACCCTATGTGACCTTTCCAGTAACCCTCAGCTACGTCCAATAGACTTTGAAATTCATGGCTTCAACCTCCAGGCTCCTGCAGCTAATTATGTTCCTGATGGCTCCAACTTGACACCCACAGGCACTCCACACTCTACAGGAGCAGACTCAGCCCTCGGTGGCGTCTGGGAACCCGACCGTCCTCCTCGCGCTCACTCTCCAGCTAGCTCAGCGACTGTTAACTTTTACCCAGCCACGTCACAGCTGCTCTGCCTCCTCTCCTTCCCCTCCAGTGCCCTCCCCTCCCCCTCTCCAGTTAAAGCTTATTTCATGTTAATTCTTCATCAACAGCTCTCAAATTCAATCTTCCTCTACACGGCCGTTCTCTTTGCCTGTCGTCATCTTCCATGTCTGGGTTACCTAGTAACCCCCTGACTCTTCTCCATGCTCTGCCTTTTATAGCTTGTGATACATTCTCCAGTGGCAGCTAGACCTCCACAAGTCTGACTGCCCGGCCTTGATTAACACGGTGTCTTTTCTTCGGATTTAATATTAGCAGCCAATGCTTTGATTCGGCTTATGAAACCATAATGATTATAGCACCAAGGCTTACTGTTCACGTAAGTTTGTACTCCACATCCACCATTCCAGGCATGTCTCAGTCTCTCTCCCCATCGTCCTGTTCATGTCTCAGTCTATCCCCATCATCCTGTTCATGTCTCAGTCTATCCCCATCGTCCTGTTCATGTCTCAGTCTCTCTCCCCATCGTCCTGTTCATGTCTCAGTCTCTCTCCCCATCATCCTGTTCATGTCTCAGTCTCTCTCCCCATCGTCCTGTTCATGCCTCAGTCTCTCTCCCCATTGTCCTGTTCATGTCTCAGTCTATCCCCATCATCCTGTTCATGCCTCAGTCTATCCCCATCATCCTGTTCATGTCTCAGTCTATCCCCATCACCGTGTTCATGCCGCAGTCTATCACCATCATCCTGTTCATGCCTCAGTCTCTCTCCCCATTGTCCTGTTCATGCCTCAGTCTATCCCCATCGTCCTGTTCTCCACTTCGGGCTTCTGTGTGCCAGGAATGCACTCACCCGTTCTCCTCTGAATGCTCTGTTTTTGTCGAGTTCTGTCTCTTTGACATAGTTATTATTTCATTGGTAAAGATTTCCCACAATGCCACAGCTCAACTGTCCAAGTCTCCCATGTGATCCCATGCCCCATTTCCTCTGTTCCCATTCCTGAAGTTTCCACATTGCTTAATTTGCTGGGCTTTTTCCACACTGCTTACATCATAAGATGAGAGGAATGAAGTCTTATTTAAGACTGAAGCCTTAACCAGGGCGGTGGTGGCATACACAAGCCTTTAATCCCAGCCCTCAGGAGGCAGAGGCAGGCAGATCTCTGAGTTCAAGGCCAGCCTGGTCTATAGAGTAAGTTTCTGGACAGCAAGGGCTACACAGAGAAACCCTGTCCCAACAAACAAACAAAAAGCCTGAAGGCCTAGTTCAGGGACAGGCATGGAGGAAACACTCAATAGATTTCCTAAACAAATGAATAAGCACAGAGATGCGGGTTTGGGAGCGGCTCTCCCAACACCTCTGAGTCTCACTGTCCTTACCCATCATTTTCTCAGAGTTTGGAGAATTAAATGAAATAAAGAAGGCAAAACATATTGGTCAATCTCTGGTTCAAGGTCTATGCTCCTTAGATGTTTGTGCAAGCCAAGGCCAAGTCCCTTGTGTTTAACTATAGCTTAGCCACGGTGCATGATTCACAGTGACACACTTAGATCCCATCCTGCTCAGCGAGGAACCCTCAAACCCCAGGCTGCCTTCTTCAAAGTCGGGCTGTGTTTTCCTGCTGGTGCTCATCAGAAGTCTGAGACTCCGAAGTAGAGGCCTAAAAGACACTGAACGTGATCTGTAGAGCTGGTTTGAGGATCAGGCATGGATTTCAAAGATCTGTGTGTGTTCAGAGAAGGTTAAGAAGAAGCAACCGCTGGGTGACACAGTGAGGTGGGCTTCTACATGGGTGTTTGGGTACCACCGGAACAGACACTGAAATGAGTTCAGTGAAGCATTTATTCCGAGTTGGTGGCGCACTCTGTTACAGATGTCTCCCTTGGCCATCATTGCCAACAGTTAGCAGAGAAAACTGTTTATCTGGGCACTGTGTTAATGGGACATCCCAGCCTGGTGCACACGGCAAGAAGTGAGGGAGCTGGAGCTGGCACTCAACTGTCCTCCAGTTCCCAATCCACCACACCAGAATGGCTCGGCATTCATTGGCTCATTTTCTTCTACCATGCTTTAACAGAGAGGGAAAGGTGCCTCTTAAAAATATGCATTCTTTCCCTAGCCCATCTGGTAACTTTCCCTACGTTTGCCAGCCCTTAGTGCACAAATGGATGAGACCAGGATTGCAAAAGGCCGGAATGATACTCCTGCAGCTTCAGCATCTCTCTCTCTCTCTCTCTCTCTCTCTCTCTCTCTCTCTCTCTCTCTCTCTCTCTCTCTCTCCTCCCTCCCTCTCTCTCTCTCTCTCCCTCTCCCCCTCTCTCTTTCTCTCCCTCTCCCTTTGTATATGTGTGTGTGTGAGAAATTTGATACAATTTTCACTGTACGACACAAATCTACCTCTGTGGGGTGTTGGTATGTGTTGTGCAGTGAACACGTGGTGTTTGGAAGACACAGATCAGGAGGAGCGGCACTGACTCCCACAGTTAAGTGAGGCCCCATTTGTTTTCCTCAGCTCTTCAAGGTACCAGCTTCACAGTGCTTAACGGCGGCGTGTCAAGCCTGTTGGACCAGAGCTAAAGGGAGAGACTGACAGAAAACACACAAGGCTGAAACTGGCTGGCTAGAAATGGTGATCAGGGATTAATCTGTGTTACTCACCAGGAGCCTGGCTTGGAATGGCATGCCCAGGGAGAAATAAATAACTCTGCGTGGAAGGGCCGACTGCTGGAAGGGAAGTGTGGAAGGAGAAATAAGATGAAGGGATTTACAGCGTGGGGTCAGAGAGAAGTCTGAAGCTGAAATATTGGAAGGGAAGAGGGGTTCATTTTTTTTCTTTACTTCTCACCCTCGAAATGGGATCCTCTTAGAATGGAGGACAGGGATGAGATGCCCCATTAGCAGCTGTGAAGTCCCCAGTTCTGCCATTAGGACAGCAGCTCTAGGCCAGTTTTCACTCTCCTCACTCCTCATAGCTTGGGGGCATGTCACACACTGGTGAGAACTTTACCGGAGTGTTGATGCAATATTGTGTCAGTAACTGAGTGATTTGTTTTTCCTCTGGACATTGATTGAAGAAATTCTTATTACATTTTATAGCTTGCTTGGCCTTCGTATGAGAGTCAAGACATAAATTGGGCCATAAATTGGCCTCTGTCAGAATCTACATCACAATGACACCAAATACATGTCACAAGACTTGTGTCCTGGCTAACAGCAGGGATCCACTGGTGCTTGTCACCTTGATCACATTTTCACCTCGCTCTCTTTTCCAGCTTATGCCTCTATGTCTGAAGAAAAGAAAAAGACCGATAAAGATCTGTAACATCATCCGACTATAAATTGATTGCCTGTTTATGGAGTCATCTGCAATAAAATACTATGCATCCAAAAGACTATCAGTGAATTTAATTGATTGGTTCAGCTTGATTCTCAAATCCTCAGCTTCTGCCCTAGATGAGTTCTAACTCAGCCATGTGTTCTGCTACGCGCTTGATATACTTAAACTTAAACCATCACTGTGATATACATACTAGACATCTGGATTAAGGCTACTCACCATGCTTGGCTTTTCCAATTGGCTTGAACTCACAGAATCAGGGGATTTCTGTCTGGAATGCTAGGATTAAAGGCGTTGTGCTATCACTGCCTAACTAGTGGCTTGTCTGTTCTCTGACCCCAGGTAAGTTTATTAAGGTACACAATATTTTGGGGAACACAATACCTCCACATCTCCTCTCTTTTTGTCTAAAATTAAAAAAAAAGCTTATAACTAATACAAGGAAAAACTATCTTCAATAAGTATATGCAATATACAGTCAAGATTACATTAACAATGTCTAGTCCATTAACATTTGACAGATCCAGACAAAAAATTCCATTATATATATTAACAATGTCCAGTCCAGTAACATCTGATAAACTCAGACCAAAAAATTTTCATTACTTATCTTATTTAAAACAAGTAGTTCCATTTTATAAGTAGATTCCAAAATCTCCCTTTTTATCTTATCATATCCATATTTTCTCTTTTTTCTTTTCATAATAGATTCAGTAGTCTACCTTTTGTTATTTTTATATCTTCCCCTTTTTCTTCAGTGTAGATTCAATGATCTACCTATTTATCCTACTATTTCTTTATCTTTTTTCTCAGAGTAGATTCGATGATCTATCTCATATCTATATTCTCTTTTATCTTTTTTCTCAGAGTAGATTCAATGATCTATCTCATATCTATATTCTCTTTTTCTTTTTGCTTTCTAGGGGTGAAGATATCTTTAGGGAAATCTTGAAAAGAAAATTTTTGGGTTAATCATCAAGTCCTGTATCGTTTGTCCAGTCTCTGCATAATAGGAAAGTTCAGGGCTTGTCACAAGTCTTGCTCAAGTAGTCTGTCAGGCTGAATCATCTCAGCTATTCATCTCGAAATTGTCCTGACCAGTTTTGTAGTCCAAAGTCGATTTTTCCGTGGTGTTAATCAGCTTAATGGCTTTATCATAGTCCATGTGGAATCATCGCTGTAGGATCCTGTCATCTTTTTGAAGATTTCAAAGTCACTGTTAGGCATGGTCATGGTTTCCTGCGGCTTTTTTTTTTTTTTTTTTTTTTTTTTTTTTTTTGCCTCCTCTGTGGTTTGGAGCAATCATAGTCTGATAAATGTCTGTCTCTCGGAACCATGAACATTCTTCCCTAGAACAGAAAATCTTCACAATAATTTCTCCCCACCATTTTTCTGGCAAAATTTTCCAAACTGACCTTTGCCGATGCTTTCTTGTAACACGATGGTCCTGGCAATTCTTCTCTGAACCAGCACCAGTAAACCTTTCGTCCCTGGTAGCAGCATCACCATAGTCACCAACATGATGAGAAGGAGCTGGCAAAGTGGAGCAGTAGCCACTGCTTCCATGGTCCCACCACTGTTTGTGGCTCAGTCTGGGCCGAAGCTTCTCCCAAGCCTCCTAGGCCAGCTCAAACTTGGGATCCTACTGCCTCTGTCTCCTTCAGCAAATCCTACCGGCGTGTGCCACCACAACTGGCTGAGTGTAGCTTGAGCCTGAGCTGGGGCTCACAAGGCCACAGGCAAACAGCTTTTTCATGAATTCGTAAACACGAACGTTGGGCGCCAGATGTAGCAGGAATCTTAAAAGTTCTTATTAATAAAATCAAACCCGAGGCCAGTTATTGGGGTCCATGCTGGTAGATCAGAGAGACAGGACAAGCCACAGCTATCTCACCTCACCGGATCCTCAGCTGGTCTTGTCTCCTCAGACTGGAGGCTTCTGAATCCTCATCCCAATGGCTCTCAGCTGAATTGCTGCTCAAAAGCCTGAAGCTTAACCAGCCAAATGCTTAACCAGCCAAATCCTAACCAGCCAAATGCCTCTAGTTTCTGGTCCTCACGCCTTATATACCTTTCTACTTTCTACCACCACTCCCTGGGATTAAAGGCTGGCTTTCTGGGATTAAAGGCGTCTCACCATGCTTGGCTGTTTCCAATGTGGCCTTGAACTCACAGAGATCCAGGGGGATTTCTGTCTCTGGAATGCTAGGATTAAAGGCGTGTGCTATCACTGCCTAACTAGTGGCTTGTCTGTTCTCTGACCCCAGGTAAGTTTATTAAGGTACACAATATTTTGGGGAACACAATACCTCCACAGACATATGCACAGCAGATACATTCATCCCACAAGTAGAGCTACGATTGAATGATTCTTAAATGGGTGAACAGCAGAGATATGATTGACTTTCAGAGATTTCTTCTCTGGGGCCAGGTAAATTGTCAGTTCTTTCTATTACAGACTCTGAGTAGAAAATACAATATTTTTCAAGAGTTAGCTAATGTTATCAATGTACACACTGCAGCCATCTGAGTTAATTATAAAGTCCAGATGATATATACATATATAACACAAGGCTGAAACTGGCTGGATATAAAACCATTATATCCAAAATTAAGCTTACCATTTTGAGAAGAGTAAGATTTGACCACTTATGAGGCTGGGTGTCTCAGTCAGCCTTCAGTGCACTCTGGAATCCCAGGAAGTAGGCTGTAATGTCAAGGAAGCAATAGATTTGCTAGTGAGGGTAAACGCAAGCAAGCAACGGGGGGGGGGGGGGGGGGGGGGGGGGGGGGGGGGGGGGCGGGGGACGGGAAGGGACGACGACGACAACGACACAGGTTCCTTCTTCTATGTCCTTTATATAGGCTGCCAGCAGAGGTGTGGCCCAGATTAAAGATGGATCTTCCTACCTCAAAATATCTGGGTTGATAGTTTACCTTCCCACCTCAAAGACCCGGATTAGACGTGGGTCTTTGCTGTTTTTCTGCAGGCACAGTGGCTGCACCCGAATCTACGAATCTACTCCTGTTTTAGCTAGTAATTGTGGCTCCGTAATTATTGGCCCTCTTCTCAGGCAGCGGACTGCTGGTACTTTAACATCCACCAGATCCCTTTCTTGCAGCTACCACCAAATGTAATTTTTAACTAAATCTCTATTATTTTATTTATCGATAAGACTCGGGAGTCCAAAAATTATATAAAAAAATTATTTAAAAAAACAAACTTGGGAGTCAGAGGCTGGGGTGAGAACCTGCTAGCTCAGAGAGGTTGAGGAGCAGCCAGCTGACCTTCCCTCTTGATCGGCATCTCAGAATGAGTGCCTTCCATCCTGACAAACCAAGAAGGACGACCACACTCAAAGTGCCCCTCCTACTTCCTGTGTGTCTCTCATCTGTCTTCCAGACTCCCTCGGACTCTCTAGGATTACTTTCTGTCAATTAGTTGCTGGCTCTACCTCCTGACCCAAGGTCGATTTTATTTAATTAATGAAAATGTGAACTCGGGGTTCATAGTGTGACTGAATATCCCACAACAGGTCTTCACCCTTCAAATGATTTGATTAGAAAAAAAAGAAATCCCTCACAGGTGTACCCAGTCATTTGGGTTTTAGTTAATTTCAGATGTAGTGAAGTTGACAACCAAGAATAAGCATCGCATAAACTTTTGACACAGAAATATAGAGGATACCTCGATTTGCTTTGCAATACTAGTATGTAAACCTGACTCCCCCCAAAACCATCACAACTAACCCCATCTGCGGCAAAGCCACATCATTTATTATTGATGACACACACATGTGGAACAGGGCACCAGAAAACAGGTTTCTTCATCAGAAGGCAAATAATAAAATATCACAGCCAACGAAGACAGTTTAAATCAGACTCGACACAAAGAGGTCTGATGATGAGACTAACGGGAAAGAAAAGCACGTGGAAGGTCTGGAGGAGGTCTCAGTCATCAAGAGCACTTACTGCTCTTGGCCTGGACTCTGCTGGACAGCTCACAAGCATCTGTAGTGTAACTCTAGCTCCAGGGTATCTGATGCTCTCTTCTGGCCTCTGGGAGTACTTGCACTCATGTACACACACACACACACACACACACACACACACACACACACACGCATAAATGATGCGGACCACACAGAGACCTTGACAAAGTTCCAGCACTTCAACATTGCAGACCACACTTCTCCAGCACCTTTTTACTTTCGTTTTTAATGATTCTCACTATGAATGCCTTTCCCTTTGGGAAATTTTGTGCAGGCTTTGGTAAAGGATAAAAATGTGTGCAATGGTAGCCTCTCTAAACAACATAATTCTTTGGAAAAAAAATCCTCGCCTCTATGGAACCAGGAATCCTACTGTGCCCTTCTAATTACACCAAGAACAGGAAAGTTAGAGATTTACTAGGCACACTTGATCTCAAGGATGAAATGCCTACAATTTAGATCCAGAGCCTGAAGCCATTAGGGGCAAGAGTTTAGTTAATTAAAAAAAAAAAAAAGAGAGAGAAATCAGAATGGTATGGTATAAGAGGAAAAGAGTAAGACATCAGGACCTTCCCCTTTGGGAGCATTATGAGGGGAACAGGCCCATATAGTAAGACTAAGAGTCGTGTCTGGTCCCCAGAAGAAGTCCTTTTCCCAAGTTCAGGCTTTTGGATAAGGATCTCCATTCCCTTATTGGCTTCAGGAAAGTTCCTGCTTGATAAAGCACCCAGTCTCCTTGTCTCTGGTGGGAGGAATTTGTGGTTCTTTCATTAACATATGACAGGTGCCTATTGTCAAGGTCAAAGCTAGATTCCTCAACCCCTGGTCTCAAGCCACACCACAGCTCACATGCCCCATTTTCTCCCTGATTAATCCTGTGTGCAGCTATAGAGTATAAAAGATATATTCGTTTTTCAATTAAATACTGCTGGCAGCCATCCCAATTCACCCAGATCATGCCCATCCCCCTCCCCCGCAACTGCCAGTTCCACACATCCTCTTTGGGACCCGAATCCCCACTGAAGCAGTTCTCCAGCACCTGTACACAATTGTAAAATAAAATAATTTTTAAAAGTGTACTTAATTTTCTATTCATCGTTGATTTCTTTTAGAAAAATCTCATAAATTAGAACTAAAGAAATGCTTAAATAAGAAAACAAATGTGATTTTGTTCTTTCAATCTGTTTATTTTTATTTTAAATATTTTATTGATATAAATGAGACAAAATCCAAAGGGCACAAAAATTTATTCACTGAGTATGCTCCTACGGTGTTCTGACCTCTCTTCCTATCCATCAAACCCCTTCCCAGAGGCAGCCACTGTAACTAATTTCTGAATACTCATCCAGAGATATTCTAGACATGTACAAATGCACATATATCTGTCAAATCTGTTTATTTTATTAAATAATCTATTTTTAGGTATATGCTTACATATGTCTGTGTGGGTGCAAGTATCTGTCTTTAATTATGTCACCAGGCTGTGATGGCATCCCAGCCTAAAAAGTGGGCATGCTCTCTCTGTGTTCTCTCTTTCCGCACTCTCTCCTTCTGCCCTCTTCCCTCTGTGCGGTCTCTCTGTTTCTCTCTTCTCTCTCCCCCTTCCTCCCCCTTTCTCTCCCAATAAAGCTCCAGAAAGGTAACCATGGCTTGTGATTCTTCCGCCAACGAGCACTCTCCTCCATCGGCATGGCCGCTGCAGGCAGCAGCCAGCCACGAGCGTCGCCGTTTAACCAGCAGTGGGGCCTGGGCACAGGATTTCAGGCCCCTCTGGAGGCTAGAAGAAGACATCAGATCACCTGGAGCTGGAGTTACAAGTGCTTGTGGGTTGCCCATGTAGTTGCTGAGGTTGCTTCCAAAGGCAGTGCATAGCCTAAGCCACAAAGCCGTTCCTCCAGTCCCTATATATGTTTGTTAAACAGCCAACATTGTATCTAAGGTCACACACTTTCCAAATTAAGTACAAAAATTCCTCACTCGGTAATATTTTCTGACATTTCTTTTTTTTCCTTTTATTTTATTTTACAATACCATTCAGTTCTACATAACAGCCACAGATTCCCTTGTTCTCCCCCTTCCTGCACCCCTCCCCTTTCCCCCAGCCCACTTCCCATTCCCTCCTCTTTTCTGACATTTCTTGACAATATAGTAAGATATATAACAGTAGCAAAAATATATATTCATTATAAATCAATGTAATCACTTCTTTGCAGATTATATACCAAAATGGTCTTTTCCAGATTCATACACAGCAGATTGCAAAATTGTTAAAATTGCTAAAAGTTTTTTTTATAAAGTTAAGAATTGTGATAAACATATGAAGCCTCACCATCAAAATATGATGGAAAACTAAAATTACAATGTAATTGTCACCAAAACAAAACAAGAATAAAAAATCATCCAAGAAAGAAATTGACAGGAAACATGTAAGTTCAACAGTTTAGCCCTTTGCTTAGAGTGAAAAGATAGATATGAAAATCTGGAAGAAAAACCTTGAAAGCATATAGTTATCTATATTTTCCTAAACTAATTTATAAATTTAACAAAGTCATGGTTATGCTATCATTTGTCAGCTATCCCATACCATTTGGTAAAATAATTCTGTTTCATATCCTTGTACCAAAAAAGAAATAAAAGCCAAAAGAAGAATGAACCCTTGAGGTTCACTAAGCCTTGCCTCACAGCCAAGGCATTCTGTCTTCAGTCTCTCCCACTGGGGCGGGGGTGTGTGTGCATATTTGTACAGGGGGAACTTGGGGGTACACCCTAGCTGTTACTCCTCAGGTTCAGGTTCTGTTCACCTTACCTGGGACTGGAGCATGTCCATTTAGATAAGCCAGCTGGCCAGTAAGCCAGGACTCTACCTATCTCTGCTCTGCCTTCCTGCATTGGTGCTGGGATAGAATTCCGAATCTCAGGCTCACACAGGGAGTGCTTGCCAGCTATGTCCCAGATCCCTGCCTTTGCTCTCTCTTCAGACCCATCACTGAGTCACCTATTGCCTCCCACCAGCCCATACCATCCCTGCAATACTACAGCCACTTATAATTCTGCAGAGCCGTGGAAGTGGGGATGGAGGTTACTCAGAGGAGGCAAACACACGCTAGGACACACATTTCAGAGCTTTGCTTGTCACTTTCCAAACACTGGGACTTTCTGTGCAATTCTATTTTATTCCTGAAAGTCACCAGGCAGATACAATGGGTCAGGGACTGGCGGAGCCTCTAATGAAATTTTCAGCCTGAAAATGGGAACTGAGGTGAGAGTCCCACTCTCACTTAGAGACTTAGGGAATCCTAGATGGCCCCAGGGTAGATGAGGTCATGACAAGTTTTGGTACAGAAGAAAGAAGTCAGCCTTAAATAAAATTTACAGTGCTGCACTTATTTCTACAGAAAAATCTTTCAGACCATCCTTAAACCATTTTCCAAAATCTCAGTTTGTTCATAGTTAACAAGGGGGCTCCATGAACACAATTCACTGGTCATGAACTTGTCTAATAAGAAATCTTATGAACAATTCTTATTAAATTGCATGTTTCCAAACATTTGCCTCTTCCATGTTCTTTGAGCACGAGAACGCCATCAGCTGAAACCACAGCACTGATCAAACATGGTCACAAAATTAGCCTTCACCGTGATTCATCTAGATACTTTTAAAAGTCCCAGGTAGAATGGCAGTGTATTCCAAGTGCTGAATGAACTTGGCCCTCTGCTACCTGCAGTCTGGGACTAAGGAAAAGAGTCTTAGTGCTAGATAGACAAAGACAGTAGCCACAAAACAGAACGAAGTAGATGAGTGAGTGTGGGCAGGGTTTTCCTGTACTGCAACAGCCACTTGCAAATAAACATCCAGAGACTTATTGTTAATTATAAATGCCCAGTCTGGTTACCAGCTAACACTTAAACTTAAATTAACCCATTTCTATTCATCTATGTGCTGCCCCAAGGCCCGTGGCTTTTATCTCTCTTGCATGTCCTGCTTCTTTTCCATCTGACTGGCAATTCCTCTGACTCTGCCCTTCTTCTTTCCAGTGTTCTTAGTCTGGTTCTTCTGCCCAATCTCTACCTATCCAGCTATCAGCCAGTCAGCTTCTTTATTAAACTAATCATAATGACATATATTTACACAGTGTAAAAGAACATTCCACATTTCCCCTTTTCTGTCTAATTGAAAAAAAAGTTTTAACTTTAACATAGCAAAATTATATACAACAGTTATTGAGTAAGAATTATAGTTACAATATCCAGTCCATTTGTACTTGGCAAATTTAGAGAAAATGCTATTTATGTTATCTTTGTGAGTCTAAACTAAAACTTTAAGTCTAATTATTTAGTCTTCAACTCCATCAAAAACTCCAGAAGGGTAAAATGTTACCTAATGACAGGGACATCTAGCTGCCTAGACAGTCACCCAAAGTTCTTCTATAACATTGGGGCATCCATCTTTGGCTACAGGCCTAGTATATCTGACAGACTTATTTGATAAGCAGGAAATTTTGAAGTACTGTCCTACCTTGTCTTGGCAAAGTTTGGCAGTCACTTTCTTTTGTGTCCTGCTGGTCCAGTTTGGACAGTATATTGTCAGCAACTGAGGCAAGGCTAGTTTCTTTGCTCAAGTGTCTAGCTTTTGCCATAAAGAAAGTAAATTCCATATAAAAATTCTTTGATGCCCATCATCTTTTTTGAAGTAAATTGGTGCTGCCAGGAGCAGACATGTCTCGCTGTCATGAAAAACCTTATGTTATTAAACATATTAAATTCTGTATTCTGTAGGTCTTTGAAGTTTTTGAAGACCATTTATCTATCTAAATAAATCTGTGTATGACCTTGAAAACATAGCTAACATGACTCTAAGTTTGACTATTATAGATAATTATTAATCTATATTTCTTAATTATACATTTCATTTTTAAATGAACTACATAAACACAATACCACAAACAAGAGTAGAAACATACATATAGCATAACAAAATTAACTTTAAATTTGTATAAATATGCCAAAATCCATACCAATGTAAAACATTTATAATTAATATTTTTTTGGATTAAAGTAGATTCAATGATCGACCTTTTTAATGTCATCATTTCTATATTATATTTCCCTTTTTTCTTTCAGAGAGAGATCTTTGAGTCTAACTTCTTTGCTTAGTTTTTTTCTTTAACATAATCAATAATAATTTGTAACCCCCCCCCACACACACACAAAGACAAATATCCATAATCTATCTTTTGGGAATGGTGTTGTTGTTTTCTCTAGACTGCTTCCTATTGTTTGGGGGCACTGGCATCTTTGGGGGAACCTTGAGAAAATCAGGATAATTGTTAAGTCTTGGCTGGACTATTTTGTGAGGCTGGATCATCTTAGCCAGTAGTCTTGAAGTTGTTCTGGATGCTGTATCATCTGGGCCATCCATTTTTATTGGTGTCTGGCCTCCTTGCTCTGAAAATACTTACACTTTTAAAGGTAACATACCTATCTTCAATAATACAAGTATAGCCTGTGCATTGTACAAAAGTCAGCCAAAGATATTTTTGTTTGTTTTATGTTTGAGCAGATAAAATATATATCACATATCTTGTAGTTCTTCTAGGTTTATTTCTTTATGTCTATATTCAGGATTTTCAGGGGGTCTTCCTCATTCAAACTTGATCATCTTTAACCTTGAATAAATCCATAGACTTTTGTTTTATGTGAAAATAAAAATATAACCTCCCCTCCAAAGTAAGACACATTTTGACTTCCATTTTGAATTCAAGATATTTTTACAATATATAGATTGGTTTAATCTAGCAGCTTTCATAAACCAGTGTCTCTTAGCAGCCAAAAAAATTAAAGACAACACAATAACATACAGGATCCAGACTCTCTGTATTTTTTATCATTACATAGCTTTTATTTTATTACTTTACTCCCTTTTTAAGAAGTTTATTTATTATTTTAAAACTATACACACACACATGACTGTCTATACTCATTTTCTTCTCCTCCCAAGACTACATTTTTAAACATACTGTAACTCATTTAGAGTTTTTTATGTCCTGACCTGTCTTTACTGAGCATCTGTAACCTTTTCTCTCTACATGAACAAAACCTCAAACCCACCCTCCAACACACTGGTGAAGTTCACACTGGTGGCTCAAGCCCATAGGCAGCAGCTGGGAGATGCCTCTCTGTACCACGGCCCATGTGAGAGACTATGGGAACCCACCAAGAAGCTTAGCTCAAGGCATGCTGGCAGCTACCAGGAGATCTCTTTCTGTGCTGTGGCCGAATTAAGAGACACAAAACTAGGAAGCCAGGTTTGACTCCATTTTTGTGTGTTTAGAACCTTTTCAAAGCTTTTCCAGATCTTATGCAGATGTAGGTGTGCCATGTTGGAATGCCATTTGTAGTCAGACTTTTCTTTCCTACCAGCCAGTTCCAGAATAACCACATGGAAATTTAATATTAATTATAAACACTCAGTTGATAGCTTAGGCTTATTACTAATTGCCTCTTACAACTTAAATTAATCCATTTCCATTCATCTTGTAGCTTTTATCTCTCCTGCATGTCCTGCTTCTTTTCTGTCCGTCTGGCTACTCTCTGACTCTGTTTTTTTTTCTTCTCAGTGTCTGGTTTTTCTGCCTAACCTTATCCTGTCCAGCTATTGGCCAATCAGCTTCTTTATTAAGCCAATCACAGTGACATACATTTATACAGTGCAAAGGAATATTCCACAGGTGAGTAATGAGGATCAGAAACTCTATATTAAAAATTTGTTATACGAACACAACAAATAGGCATATGTACCTACCTGAAAAAATTGTATATGCATGAGCCATACTTTTATCTCACTGGGAAAGCAGCATATTTAAAGGCTGTTAATATTATTACTACCATTAGTAATAACTACCATTTACTTAGTTGTGTTTGAGCTATGCTAGGTAAATAATTTACATGTATTTTGAATATTAAATCTTCACAATGATCACATAAGTGCTATTAGCACTTTTATTGTCACAGAGAACAAGTTCTAGAGATTAACAACTCACACAGGAAGTAAGTGGCAGGAAGGGCATTTAAACTCAGGAAATTTTTGTCTCCAACTTCTTCCTTTTACTCTTGCCCTGTTTACGGAACAACAAAAGTGATGACTCCATGTAGATGTAATTCTGAATGGTTTTATTAAATAAGAAACACAGCCAAATGCAGAGTGAAAGCCCCAGAGGTCAGAAAGCAGTAGCTAAAAGCTGAGACCAAGACCACCTTCTTAACACCCACTGCTGCTGCTGTCCTTCCCCTGAGAAAGAGACCTACTTCCTGTGTGTCTGTCTTTTTATTGACTTTCTGTTCTGACTTCTCATTGGTTGTAAACCCAACCACATGACCTCCTTGTCACTGCCTGTCTATACAGACCTCCAGGTCTCTATGGTTGGTATTGAGATTAAAGGCATATGTCTCCATGCTGGCTGTATCCTTGAACACACAGAGATCTGCCTGTCATGTGATCAGGATTAAGGGTGTGTGCTACCACTGCCAGACTTCTGCTAAATGTCTTGCTATTAGCTCTGACCCCCAGGCACTTTTATTTATTAACATACAAATAAAATCACATTTAAGCACAAATAAAATATCACCATAACTCCATTATGATGAATTTAAAGTGTGCAAGGTCATCAAAGAGCAAACCAAGACTCAGAAGACATAAGAGGTCAAGAAGGTGGTTGTAGGTCAATTGTCCCCAAAGTTTAGTGCCTAGAACATTCCCTTGAGACAGTTTTAAGATAATAATTCCAGTACATTTTTTACCTTCTAAAGGTATTGTTTTGTATTTGAATTTTGAATTGGTAACAAAATCTGATTTTTTTAAACAAACACTAGAATGATTTTGGTACAGGCAGCCATTGACTCATCTAAGAGGTACAGGCAGTCACTGACTCATGTAAGAGGTACAGGCAGTCACTGACTCATGTAAAAGGTATAGGCAGCCATTGACTCAGCTAAGAGCTACAAGCAGCCATTGACTATAAGAAACTCTACGTCTTGCTGTGGACCACAAAGGATAGACCATGCTGCTCTAGAGTTAACACCTTGACAAGCAGATCAATTAATCCTGGAGCTTTCGTCTAACAGTATATAGCTTCCCTCCTTATCTGAGAGGGATATATTCTAAGGACCAAGCCCCAAGGAATGCTTGAAGATGTTGTTGTTGTTGTTGGTGGTGGTGGTGGTGGTGTGTGTGTGTGTGTGTGTGTGTGTGTGTATTTTACACATTTTCCCTTAAAATAGTACTAACAATAAACAGCAAAATAGAATCATTAAAGCAACAGACTGTAATAAAAATTAAGATATAAATTGTTTAGTTCTGGATTTTTGGATTGCAGTTGACTATGGGTATCTGCAAGTGTGGAAAGTGAAATTGCAGAAAACAGACTTACTGTATTTGGGAAAAGAAAGTGGGAAACTGTACAGGAATTCATTTCTCCAACGATCAACAGGTAACAGAGGTAAAATTCATTATAGCCCTGGTAAGTGAGCATCAGCTGTGAGAACAGCTCAAAGAGTCATATAGTCAAAACTTAGCAGCAAGGGCTGGTCACCTGAGTGTTGTATAATTATCATCACTTTGAGAGTTGATGCAGCCAAAATAGCTGTTTTCTGGTTTGTATCAGAAAGGTTAAAAAAAAAAAAAGGAGAATTCACCCCAACCCCACTGCCCCACTGTGATGTAATCAGCCAGTGTATATTTTCTGAATATCAACTATGCCCTAGAGTCAGCAGAGAGACTGGGACATAAACTGTGCATTAGATATTATTCATGTCCTAGAATTCTAGCCAGAGAACACTCAGAAATCCTCATAGCTCAGTGTAACAATTACTGTGCATACTTTAAAGGTTCCAATGAAGAAAGGAGGGGGGTCAGTGGAGAGATTAGGCAATCCTTGTCTTGTGCTGTAACTGCCACGGGTATGAGGCTGCTGATAGGCTTGGACCAGATATTGGGAGACATAGATGTACTTTCCTATAGCCTAAGGTCCATCTATTTGGAGTCTTTAGATCCTGAATATTTTGCTAGATAAATAATTTCAGGGGATCCCTAAATCCCCTGACATTTATTCCTGTACTTCCTTGTACATTTTTAGGAAGTTCATGCACAGTGTCAAACTTCTGATAGATTTTTGGATCCCCTTCCAAGAAAGTTTTCAAAACTTACAAAGAGTTGACTTAGATATGTCAAGAAATTGTGTCATATTTGCCTTTGGAAATACAACTCTGAGTGCAGAGTGGTAAAGGGGGCATGTGGAAATGGGCTTTTGTGGTGATATAGGTAGAAGATAAAGAATACATGTACTAGAGAACAGAGAAGGACATAAAGAGGAAGAAATGGAGTTGAGAGCCACATCTATGGACTTGGAACTCATATATTCTACAAGGTGGATGGTGAAGAATGAGGAATCAAGGATGAGTTACACACATTTTACTTTAAAACTTAGTAGAAAGTTCTTTAGGAAAAGAAGAAATCAAAGTTTTATCCAATGGACACTATTGGCTACTGAACTCCATTTTATTAAGTTAATGAAGGGAGGTTGAGCGAGAAGGAAAAGAAGAAGATATAAGAAGAGGAAAAGGGGAAAGAGGAGGAGGGGAGGACGTGGAAGGTGAGGAGGAGAAGGAGGAGGTGGAGAGGGAGAAGGAGGAGGAGGAGGAGGAAGAGAAAGACAAAGAAGAATGAGGAAGAAGAGGAGGAAGGAATGTTATGAAATATTAGTTTAAGATGTGTTATGTTCATTTATGCTGTGTAATATTTGTTGCAAAGATGTGTTGCATTCTTTTATGTTGCATTTGTTTAACTCTGTAAAGCTCTGTTACTTTGCCTGCCTAAAACACCTGATTGGTCTACTAAAGAGCAGAAAAACCAATAGCTAGGCAGGAGAGAGAAATAGGCAGGGTTGTTAGGTAGAAAGAATAAATAGGAGAAATCTAGGGAAGATAGTAAGGAGTGAGAAAAGAAGAAGGAGAGGAAGATATCAGGGCCCATACACCCAGTCACATAGCCACACAGCCATCCATGGAGTAAGAGGGAAAGAAAGATATATAGAATAAAGAAAGGTAAAAAGTCCAAAGGTAAAACATTCTTAAAGAGAAATAGGATAATTTATGTTAGAAAAGCTGGCTAGAAATACACCAAGCTAAGGCCAGGCATTCGTAAGTAGGAATAAGTCTCCATGTATTTATTTGGGAGCTGGTTGGTGGGTCCCCAATGAGTGAAAAAAAGCAACTACAAAAGAAGAAGGAAGGAGGAGGAGGAAGAAGAAGAGAAGAAGAAGAAGAAGAAGAAGAAGAAGAAGAAGAAGAAGAAGAAGAAGAAGAAGAAGAAGAAGAAGAAGAAGAAGAAGAAGAAGGGGCCTCTCAGGACATTTTTAGGGTAGAAGCTGATAGCATGAAATCCATAGGCCACTATAAAACATGTGTTTTTACTCTAGGTGAAGTTGTAAGCCAATTGTAAGGTGTGATGATTAATCTTCATTGATGGCCCAAATAAATTAGATGCCACCTGGGAGACACACCTCTGGTGCCCCAGATTGAACACAAAAGAAAAAAGAAAGGAGGCCAACTGAATGTTAGCAGCATTCATCTGATTTCTGACTGCAGAAACAGTCATGCTTTGTCTTTATATTTTCCCTACTGTCACAGAGTATATCTCCTTTAACCATGAGTCAAATTAAATCTTTCCTTCTTTCCTTAAGTCACTACATTTTAGTAGGACCATAATGACTGCAATAGAAAATAAACTATAGGTAGATAAAATCAGAAGTAGAGAAAGTGCAGGAATTTTGGTGAGACAGAATGATAGAATGAGTCTAATGTCATGGAGAGAACAAGTTGGATTCTGAATATATTTTGATGATGGACCTAACCAGAATTTCATTCAGATTGGATTGTAATGGAGGTGTATCAGGAAACACACACAGGCTTGCTCATTTTTTGAGTATTAATTGTAAAACATCGTTCTAGAGTGATGCAAAGAAGTCAGTTGGATGTATGAGTGTGCAATACATTAAAGACTTGAGACTTGTCAATAGATGTGTGTTGTTAAGAGCCATAGGAATGGTTGTGGTTATGTCGTATGTGTGTGTGTGTGTGTGTGTGTGTGTGTGTGTAAGCAGAAAAGAGGGATCAAGGCATTTTTATATTAAGTTCTAGGGAGACAAGAAGTGCTACGGGATGTCTTTCTGTACACTGTGAACACATGTTGCTCTGATTGGTTGATATAAAGCTGCATTGGCCTATGGTAGGGAAGGATGGAGCCAGGCAGGAAAATCCAAGAGAGATAGTGAGAGGAAAAAGGAGCGTAAGGGGAGACACCAGATTGCCATCCAAGGAGCAACATGTAATGGGACGCAGGTAAAGCCACAGAACATACGGTAATACGTAGATTAATAAAAGTGTGTTAATTTAAGATGAAAGAGCTATCTAGCAAGAAGCCTGCCATAGGCCATACAGTTCATACAGTTGACAGTTAATATAAGCCTCTGAGTGATTATTTTATAAGCAGCTGCAGGACCTCAGGGCCAGTCAGGACACAGGAAAACTTACAGCTACAAAGAAGAAATCGATTCTTTCAATGGTTTCCATCCTTAGACGTTGCCCATAATCAACATCAATGTAATATCTAAGAGGTGGTATTTGTGGTGAGAATGCACAAGTTCAACAAGTCCATCGCCTGTTAATTACCTCATGATTATTTGTTTGTTTTCTCATTTTCTGTGTGGAAATAACAAAGTGCCTGCTCCATAGGCTTGTTGAGATTAAACAATGTACTTAAGATACTTAGTATGGTGTTGACACATGTATATAACCAGTAAGTGGTACCTATGGTTACTGATATTTCACCTTTTCTCTTTCCATTGGCATGGAGTCAGAGAATACACTTTTTTTTTATAGTGATACTGGGAACTGAGCCCAGGGCCTTACACATGCTAGACAAGAGTTCTATCACTGAGCCACATCCCTAAGCTCTCTGAACAGATATTTAGTGGTGGGAGGTGTAGCAGAGTCCCAGTTACTGTCCACATAAATGACAAAGAACATGAGTAGTTGAGCAGGTTCTAAAATGCCTTCTTCTCCATCATGCAGTTACTTTGCCATTCTCCCCGTACACTTTGCCCAACCCATGCTATTCATTGGGCATCAGAGCACTTAACACCAGGGGTTGTGTTTGTTGCTGTTATTACCCTGAGGACAGTTTGCTACTAAATCGACATCTTCTTAATGCTTGGAGGACTATTTTGCTGTCCAGGAGAGTAATTTGAAATGCAAAGCCTAAAAATCTGAACAAGGAGCTCTCGGGTAGTAATGACTGAAGAATAGCCAGTTGCGGGGCTACCAGCATGTGTCTACGTTCTTCCTCATGACCCTTCTCTGCACCAGGCTGGGCAGTCAGAGCTCTGTTTGCCTCTGATGCTCAAGAAGCAAAGACTGTGAAGTGTGGTAGCTCCACACTGCAGATCCTCACAGTCATTCTTGTGCATCATCATAAAAATAATATATGCACGTGAATTAAAAATAAATGATGACAAGGAAAGAAATATTGGAAAAATATAATTAAAAATATGGTAACAGCTGACAGATTAGTGGGTTCAGGGAAAAAAATGAGACAGTAAGAAGACAGCTCTGAAAATAATGAAGCAGCCGAGAGTGAAGTTAATGAGATTGAGAAATGAAAAAAAAGAGAGAGAGAGAATTTACAGCACTATCACATACAAAAGATCAAAAATCCAAATATGACTTGAGTCTGATCTCTCCCAATTAAGGTGAAGCACCTCAGCCCCGGGGCCTTGCTCCCAGGCCACTGAACGACTTAGTGCCCCCTACCCACCCAGAAAGCAGATTGAATGGTCCATCCACAGCTCAACACGGCACTCATGTGTGAAGATCAGGCTGTCTTTATATATCCCCATGGGTCAGATGCAACTTCTGAGCTATAAAGGAGACAACCAAATTTTCTTAAAAAGAAATAAGGCCATGCAATTGCCAACTGTTTATCTCCCAACTACAAGACCATGAACCAGAGGGACTTTCCAGAAATTTCAATGACAGTGTGTTGTTTTATGCATTATTTGGAGGATTTTCAAATTGTTTTTCTTTCAATTTACACTTTATATAATCTAGCATTGGTTCATATTTAATGCCAACAACCTGTTGTCAATCACTGTTTTAGGCATGAGAATACGAAGAGGAACTTAGCATCCTGTCCCCTCAGTGTCCTTGTCCCTTCCGCTAGGAGAGGAACATGCACATGACCACAATGTAAAGTGACAGACACAGTACAGATACATGCTGTACAGGCCAAGAGTTCTGACACTGGGGTGTGAGTTGACGGGGAAACATCAGAGGAGGCAACGGGATAAGGATGAGAGAGTCTGCTGCTTTTTCCAGGGGCCCAACATCTTTGACTTGGGTAAGTGTTACACAGAGAGGAACATAGAGGAAGCTGGACACCTTCACAGACCATGAAGGACAGTGAATACCAACTGAGACGTTCATACTTTACTCCTAATGGAGTGAAGTCCTTTGTACAACGTTGAGGGTGATGTGAACAGATTGGAACTTCAGAACGATTATTTTGACTGAAATGCTAAGAATGGTTCCAAGGGTGTCTTAATGCAATTAAAGAGAAGATAAAGATAAAAGACAACAGATCCTAAAATTAAACCAGTGGTGGAGTGGGCAAAAACAAGAGAGGAATGGAACAATTGAAGCCAGTGATGTGATTAGCCAAGTCTGGAGTCCAGTTATAACAAAAGATGAACAAAACAGGCCTGTAGTTAGAGGAGATGTATAAAGATGTGTAAAGTTATTCATGAACATGAGAATTTCAGGAAGAGAGAGACATGGTATGCCAAAGAATGAGTTTAGAGTTTTCTAACTTATTTATTTGAAAGAAGCATTTGAATTAAAGAACAGAATGAATATTTATTAAGTTCTTGAGAAAAATTCAGCCTAGGAGCTATAGATCCTCGGAAACTGAATATATTAGTTGGTAGTTAAACCATAGAAGAGAGCGAGGCTTTCCTCAGTGCAGGAGGAGGGAGAAGAAGGGCTGAAGACATGACACGGCCTTTGGGGGCTAGAGGAGGAGGGACTGCATAGACTGGTGGAGGAGGAGGGACTGCATAGACTGGTGGAGGAGGAGGACTGCATAGACTAGAGGAGGAGGGACTGCATAGACTGGTGGAGGAGGAGGACTGCATAGACTGGTGGAGGAGGGGATGCATAGACTGGGGAGGAGGGGGACTGCATAGACTAGTGGAGGAGGGACTGCATAGACTGGTGGAGGAGGACTGCATAGACTGGTGGAGGAGGGACTGCATAGACTGGTGGAGGAGGGACTGCATAGACTAGAGGAGGAGGAGGGACTGCATAGACTGGTGGAGGAGGAGGGACTGCATAGACTGATGGAGGAGGAGGGACTGCATAGACTGGTGGAGGAGGGGACTGCATAGACTGGTGGAGGAGGGGGACTGCATAGACTGGTGGAGGAGGGGGACTGCATAGACTAGTGGAGGAGGGACTGCATAGACTGGTGGAGGAGGACTGCATAGACTGGTGGAGGAGGAGGGACTGCATAGACTGGTGGAGGAGGAGGGACTGCATAGACTAGTGGAGGAGGAGGGACTGCATAGACTGGTGGAGGAGGAGGGACTGCATAGACTAGGGAGGAGGAGGGACTGCATAGACTGGTGGAGGAGGGGACTGCATAGACTGGTGGAGGAGGGGGACTGCATAGACTGGTGGAGGAGGGAGACTGCATAGACTGGTGGAGGAGGAGGGACTGCATAGACTAGAGGAGGAGGGAGACTGCATAGACTGATGGAGGAGGGGGACTGCATAGACTAGTGGAGGAGGAGGACTGCATAGACTAGAGGAGGAGGGACTGCATAGACTGGTGGAGGAGGGACTGCATAGACTGGTGGAGGGGGACTGCATAGACTGGTGGAGGAGGACTGCATAGACTGGTGGAGGAGGAGGGGATTGCATAGACTGGTGGAGGAGGGACTGCATAGACTGGTGGAGGAGGGAGACTGCAAAGCTGAAACAAACAAGGAAACAGAAGAGTGAGCTTTAGAAGCCAAGATGAGCCCTTGTGGAGAAATTCAGTAAAATCCCACTTTGTCCCCAAAGAAAGGGTGAAATGGTCTAACAACGTGAAGACAAGTCAGAACGAAACACCTTTGCTTTTACCTGCTTTACGATAGTGGGGTTCAAGTTTGAAAATGAAAGTCACCTGCCTGGGATATCCGGTAATGGGACAGAGCTGGATGAGAAAGACGACATGACAAGCAGCGATCCGAAGGAGAGAACGGGACGAGTGGCATGAGTAGAGACAAAGCCCTGAATAAGAGAGATGACACTTCTCATCCTGAGTCCAGTAACAAGGCAGGATGGGCCCACCAGTGAAGCTGGTCCAGGAACTCCTAGTGAAAGGTCTGGGCATCTACTTACTTTTGTAAAGAAATGGAGGTAGGCTCCATTCCTCTGGGATTGTTGAGATCATTATTAGTTCCACAGTAGCCATGAAGAACTGATGAAATAATGCATGTCAGAAGCTTGGTACCCAAAGTCATGCATAATAAGCCATTTTATTATTGTTATAATCAAGAACCTATTTTCTCTTCCTATACTTTTCCTTCTTGCTTGGATATTTTCCACTTTGACACTGTGAATAGCCATTTCTATCACCACCACTTCCCAGTATTCATCACGCATGTACTATGACGTGAAGACCAATGCACACTTCATGAAGTCTTCAACTATCACAATCCTCAGTTATATTGAATTCTGAGTACTTTAAAGTTCCACCTTACTCGGGCTAATAGTTCAACTGTGCCATGCATAAAATGAAGATTTTGGTTAGGTTGTGCTAGGTTGTACTGTGATAACAAATCACTCTAAAGCTTTGATTGCCTAGCACTGAAAAAAAAATGTTTTCCTAGCTCATGCTACAGCTCCAAGGGATGCACAGGGCAGCCCTGGATGATCAACACATGCTGATTCAGGCTTTATGCTCTTTCATCTTGAAATCTCCTCCATCACTGCGGCATTGATCAGGACAGGACAGGCAGGAAAGGGAGACATACTTCAGCTGTCTATCAGAGGCTGGAATCTCTCTGCACAGTCAACACGAGTCAATGAATCCAAAGAGCCGAGGAAGGCAGGCAGCTACTCACAAAGGCGAAAATCCAGGAATATTGGTGAATATCAGAAATGTCTCCAGTAAGGAAAACGGGCTGGTGGGTCAGCTTTGTGGTCACCGTGATAGAACGCCTGACATAAACAATTCAACGGAGGAAAGATGAACCGTGTTCATGGTTTGAGGCCACAGACCATCTCGGCAGGGAAAGTGTGTTCGAGAACAGCTGACATTGCTGGGACCGGGAGGGAGGGAGGGGGGAGCCTGTGTTACAGTGGAGCTTTCTCCTTTCTTTCTTTTTTATCCCATCTTGACCCCCAAGCTTATCAGTTGGTGCTATATATATTCAGGAAGGGTCTTTCCATCTTAGAATTCTCTGGGAACACCAGCTCAGACACATCCCGATCTGCCCCTTACTGGTCTAGATGCTTCTCAATCCAGTTAAGTCAATCAAAATTAATTCTCACAAGTGGGTAGAAGGCTCCTCCAGATGTTATAGTCATTTCTATGTGTTTCCCTCTTCTGTCAGGTTTAGAAAAACCTTGAGTGCTTGGTGTCAAATACACCTGATTAATCAGAGCACAAAGCTTAGAATTAGGCAGGAGACAGTTACCTGACAACTCTCTGTAAGGCATTTAGATTTAACAACAAAACTCACCACTAGTCATATTGCATCTATGTTGCATCTGCAATGTTTGAGAAATGCACATTAGTTTCTTTGAGAAGGCATAAGAGATGAAGTTCTCATTCTAAAATGAAAATTTTATCTTCTTACTGGATAACCAATTTTCTGAGAACTAAGTGATGTGTAAATACAGGCAAAATAATTTAGCACTCTTGAAGGCAGCCGGGAGTGAGCTTACTTTTTAGAAGTTGCTTTTCTCTGATAGAAAGCAAGTTATTTCATGACATTGCATTTCCTGTGGAATGATGTTCGCGGTTTATACCTGGAAGATGCAATTGGCCACTTCAGATTTGTTTTGGTCAGAAGTAAAGTCAGAGTGTCATCCCATTGCTAAAGGAAGCCACTAAAAAGTAATGGACCTGTGAAAGGTTGAGTTTTAAGAGACCAGCATCAATTCTGTCTCTTTATTTTCTTTTGTAACTAAAGAAGTCAAAAGGAAAGAATTTGTTCATTGAGAATGATTTCCCATGGAAATCTCCAAACTCGTGTGTGTGTGTGTGTGTGTGTGTGTGTGTGTGTGTGTGTGTATGTATGTGTGTGTCTTACATATGTGTTCATGTAGGTGTACACACATGTGTGTGTAGTGAACGCATATGAATATAGAGGCTAGAGACAGTATTGGGTATATCTTTCCCAAATCACGCTCTGCCTTTTTTTTTTTTTTTTTTTTTTTTTTTTTGAGATAGGCTTTCTCATTGACCATAAAGCTAATCTATTTGGCTATACTGACTGGCCAATAAGCTCCAGGAATCTGCCTATCTGTGACCCACTTCCCAGTCATGGTGTTACAGGCATGTCACGTCTATCTTTTACACAAGTTCTGAGGAATGTAAATTAAGGTACTTACATTTATGTAGCAGACATTTTACTGAATGGGCTGTGTCCTCTATCCACATATCTTCAAACTTCTGATTGAAATTAAAATCTTCTGTTTGTAAACTGACAAATAAGGATAAGTAACCTATAGAACAATCTGGAAAGACTGAGAATGGACATGGCTCTAATGCATAAAGTTGGAAAGCAAGGCTGATACTGAAGATGATATCCAACTCTATCTTGGACAATCCCCTTTAGGATGTGTGAGAACAGGAAGAGAGTTGGAGAGACATGGGTCCACAGACTGGCTCCAGGTGTAGGGTCATCTGAAAGGAACTTGGAGAATAAATCACGGCTGGGTACTACCCTATAGCCAAACAGAAGGCATCCACCACAAAGGCAATACTCCAGGCCAGTTGCTGCCCTCTTCATGGTAAGGCCATGAGCTTAACAGGTTGATATGCTGCTGTGGAAGATCTGGCTAAAAAGATCCCAGTTGGTCAGAGAGTAAGACAAGGGGTTGGGGAAGATGTGGCCTGGGTCTCAAAATGAAGCCCGCAACAGTGAGTTACAGGGCCTTTGCTGACAGAAAAAGAGCCAAAGGAAGTAGGTTTCATGAACCCTCTTCTCTGGTCTCTTCATCCTTCAGATATAGAAATAGAAGGATTTTACTCCAGTTTGCCCAGCATGGGCCTGGCGTGATATGGGCTTACTAGACATCTGTAGAGCTAAGAAACGGATAACTTCCATAAGACACAGCAATGCCTAGGAAGACTTGGTATTATCGTGAAATTTGTTACCAACTGACGGGTAATCTTCACAAGTCCCTTAGACTGAGATTTTGGTTTCCTTTGGTGATGTGGGGAGGAGAGCCAGCCAGATCACTGACATCCCTTTATGCTCTGTTACCCTGGGAAGCTGCATGGAAATTCAGCCCTCGGACTTCATCAGGAAACATGGAATATTTATGGGAAGTCTGAAATGAAGAGCAAACAATTGCCTACCACATGATAATTTTTTTTTTCTAACCTTGTTGAAATAGAGAGCTGAAGGAGAGGAGTGGTCTGTTGCCTGAGCCACCGTGGTGACCACTTTTGAGTTGGTCTCTGCTTTTCTTGAGCACAGGGACCCATGTTCATATTTCATGTGGCTAGCAACTGGTGTAGTGCTCTTAAAGAAAAAAATGTGTGTTTACCCATTAAGTAGGATTTAATTACACTACTTCCTGAAGTTTCTTTCCTCAAATGTAAAAATTGGCCAGGTATTCCTCCTAATTTTCTGTACCTATTACCCAAAGACCCCTAAATCCCCCAAACAAATAAAAATCTCATGAATAAAAGATAAAAGATAGCTCATCTCATCTTCCTTCCTCTTTGCCACAGGTCCATGTTTACTGATCAAGAGTCATCTGGGATGGCCTACATGGTGTAATAAAATACAGGTCCCCAGGTATTACCCAGAACTATTGAGTTATAAATTTCAGAAGGAGTTGGAAATTCAGGATTTTTAACAAGCCCTTCTTGGGTAGATGAGAAGGAAGGAACAGGATGCTGGCCCCAGGTTAGTCTCTAGGATGACTGCAAGTCAGAATAACCTCTCACCAGTGCAGAACGATACAGGTTATGATTTGGGCATCTCAGGAGCATCAAGGAGCCGCTGTTGGTTCTTTTCCTCACTGTCTTTACCATCTCAGGAGACTGCTTCAGGTGCCCTGATCTGGTATATAGAATGTGAACAGTGTGTGAGCCATGAGGGTTCTCAAGAGGGTGAACAAATGCAAGCAACACAAATAGCTACATGTGGAAATGGGACATGTTTGTGCAGTTGAGATTTGTTCGTTTTTCATCTCTTTCACAACAGAGTTTCATAGTCAGGAGCACCAGAGTTAACAGTAAATTTTATTTTCTTGTAATTTTGAAAAGATACAGAGTAGAGATGAGTCAGCATACATCTTTATCATTCTACAGAAGGCAGCAACGTCTTTTCTGTGTCCTGATTCTTGTCATCTTGCTGGGATCATCTGCAGGGACTGACTTGTAGCTGGAGTATTCCTGTGTCCACCCAACTCCTGAAGCCACTCAGACTCAACCAAGTAAACACACAGAGATTTATATAACTTATAAACTGTATGGCCATGGTAAGCTTCTTGTATCTGTTCTTATATCCTAAATTAACCCATTTCTATAAATCTATACCTTGCATCGTGGCCCATGGGTTACCAGTATCTTACATCATGTTTCTCCCTGTGGTGGCTGGCAGCATCTCTCTGCCTCAGCCCTCCTCTTCCCAGAATTCTCCTCTCTCTTTGTCCCACCTGTACTTCCTGCCTGGCTACTGGCTAATCAGTGTTTTATTTATCAATCAATCATAGCAACATATATTCACAGCATACAGGACATGCCACAGCACTTCCCCTTTTCTGTTTTTTCAAAAAGGAAAATTTTTAACTTTAACATAGTAAAATTACATTTAACAAAACAATTATCAAGCAAGAATTACAGTTACAATATCTAGTCTATTTATAATATCTAGCCTATTTGTATTTGGCAAAATTAAAGATATCTATCCTATATTTGTGAGTCTAAGGTTTCATATCTAACTTATCTTTTATCATAACTAAGGAAATTATAACTATCTAGTCTTCAACTACATCAATGACCTCAGAAGGATATAATATTATCTGAGAAATGGGAGAAGGATGCAAGCAACTTTTGGGAGTCTTGTGAGAGTAGACAGAGACAGCTGGCAGCCTGGACAGTCATCCAAAGTTCCTTTGTAAAGTTGGGGCATCTGTCTTTAGCCCACAGGCCTAGAGTCTCTCAGTTACTTTTCTCTGTGTCCTCTAGAATGTTTGGCAGTTTCCTCTGTGAAGCAGGAACCTAAAGGACCATTTTGTCAAGCTAAGTTCGGTAGTCACCTTCTTATGGGTCCGGCATGTCCAGTCGATCAAGCAGTCAAGGCAAGAACAGTTTCTTGCCCAAATGGTTATTTTTGCCAAGAAGATAAACTTCATAAAGAGTGTATTTGATGCCCATCCTCTTCTCTGAAGTAAATCAGTGCTGCCAGGAGCAGATATGTCTCATTTTCTAGAAAGTCTAAAATTTTAAAGCATTTTAAATGCCATATTTAAATGTTTGAAGATTACCATCTTTGAAATGTTTGAAGATTACCTACCTAATTGAATTTATAGCTATGCATACTTAGAAAACTATAACTATAAGTTTGACTATTATAGAAAACTAATTATTAATCTGTATTTTTTAATTATCAATTACAATCTAAATGAGTTACATAGACATAATACCTTAAATGAGAGTAGAAATATATATACAGTATAAAAAAATTAAGTTTAAACTTGCATCAATAAACTAAAATCCATAGCAATATAAAACATTTTAAACAAGTTGTTGTTCTCTAAAAGCAGGTTCATTAATCTACCCTTTCATCCTACCATATCTACACTATCCCCTTTTCTTCTTTAGAAAGAGATTGCATTTAAATCAGCCTGCTTTAAATAAAAATATTGGTTTTTCTCTGTCACACACCAGAGGGCTCTTCTGATATGGGACACAAGAATCTCTTAACCTTTTGTTTTAGGAATATGCTTGGGTTTAGAGGAGGTGTGAGCCAATTCCATCTCCAAAGCCAGCTTGGTATATTTGGAAATTTGGGCATAGTTTCTCATACTATTTCCTATTGGATAAGGGCGCTATATAGGGACATAAAGAAAATTTTAGGATCATGGAGTAGTCCATGAGATTGTATTGTCTGAGCCAGTTGCTTTGAAACTGTTTTGGATGTTGGATCAACTGGGTCATGTTGTCACTGGAGATCTTTTAGGGGGTCTTGACCGGTCAAACCTGATTTATCTTAATCTGGAACAAATCTATAGCCTCTTGCTTTCTGTGGAAACAAAAGCAGAGCCTCCTTTCCAAAGCAACATATCTTTAGATCCAAATTTTGAAGTCTAGGTATCTTTAAAAATATACATATTGGCTTAATTCAACAGCTTTTACAATCAAATGTATTTCTACAGTTAAAAATCCCAAAGAGAACACAATCCAGATTCTCTGTTGAATATCCATTTTATGTGGCTAAGTTTTATACTACCTTCACTGTCTTTTTAAAGACTTTATTTTTTAAAAACTATTTCTTTACATAACTGTGTATATATATATATACATAACTGTGTGTATATATACACAGTTATTAAAAAATAGTTTATATATATATATATATATATATATATATATATATATATATATATATAGTCTCTTTCAAGCCTATGTACATTTTTACACACATTGTAAGCTGTTTAGAGGTTTATCCCATCTGAATCTGTCTTATTGTGAATCTATTGCTTTAAACTGCAGCATTCTAAGACTGGAACGGCAGCTATGGCTGCAGGCTCCACCCACCTCAGCTTTTAAACATGGTGGTGGTATGTTTACCGGCAGCTCTGGGAAGCAGTGCGTCTATGATGCCATCCATCAGCGTGTAGCCCAGAAACATTTTTTTTTTAAAACTAGCAAAAACTATATCCAACACACAGCATAATGCACAGCTTAGAGACACCTCTGTGTAACATAACATAGGTCAAGCCGACATGCCATGAACCCACCATAGAGTAGCTCAAACCTGCGGGCTGCTGCTAACTTGAGAGAGACAACTAGGAAGCTGTTTTTAGCTCCATTTTAGAATTTTTTTCTCAGGTTTTAGGTGGAAACTCTTGCTCCATGTTGGGCACCACTTGTAGCTGGAGTATTCCTGTGTCCACCCAGCTCCTACAGCCACTCAGACTCAACCAAGTAAACACACAGAGACTTATATAACTTATAAACTGTATGGCCATGGCAGGATTCTTGCTATCTGTTCTTATATCTTAAATTAACCCATTTCTATAAATCTATACCTTGCCTTGTGGCTCATGGGTTACTAGTATCTTACATCATGTTTCTCCCTGTGGTGGCTGGCAGCATCTCTCTGCCTCAGCTCTCCTGTTCCCAGAATTCTCCTCTCTCTTTGTCCCACCTGTACTTCCTGCCTGGCTACTGGCTAATCAGTGTTTTATTTATCAATCAATCATAGCAACATATATTCACAGTATACAGGACATCCCATAGCAGTGACTGGACCACAACTATCATGCATGTTACACATTAAATTCTCTTGCAATTAATTTGGTTCTACACAGATACCCTATAAAGGGTCTGGGGCTATTATTTAGATCAGGTCTGACATCATGGAAGAGGATTTTCCCTTTGCCAATGCCATTCTCTTCATATCTTTCCTTAGAGGAGGCCCTCCTTCCTGGTTGTTGGTGAAGACAGTTTAGTTCAAGAGGTATTTGTGCAGGACATTGGTAAGCTGTTGTGTGTGCAGAAGGGATACACAAAGTGACAGGAACCTAATGATGGTGCTCACAATGTGACACGACATTGCTTATAGAAGTAACAGGGTACACGTGAGATGCCGACAGGGGGTAAGATGAAAGAACAGAACTAACTTCACTGACAGTATTTGGACTGGGTTGTGTGTTGGTGTTCACAGCCTGGCGATGTTTTATCGTCATTATCGACTTAGGATTCATACCTTTTCAACAAGTTTTAACTGAGAAGAAAAGGCCCCCTCTAATTATGACTGGCATCTGCCACTCTAAGATGAGGGGCCTTTGCCTAAATGCAAAGCGGAAAAAGAGAGCAAGAAGAACACCGGCAGGCATCGCTCTGCTCCTGGCTGCTGACAGAGGGGCAGATGCCTCATGTGACAGCGAGATCTGAAACCCTTGATTCCTCTCCTTCCTTAAATTGCTTTTCTCAGATATTTGTCACAGAAATTAGAAAAATAACTAATGAAAGCTTCAAAGGTAAAGGGGGAAGGAGAGACCTGGAGTTGTCTGTTTCATACAATAATAGAGTAGCCATGGAAACCATAAGAAATCACTAACTTGGACTCTCAGCACAAGACTCACAAAGCAGCACCCTCTCACACTGAAGGCACATGGAACAGACTATAAGAACTGCATACCATCAACAGTTTGCAGAGGTTCCTGTGATCTGTGCTCTGATGGCTTCTCTTAACTGCACTTGAATTCAAACATTTTTCTGCTTAGCTGGAAAAGCACGGCAGCTCATGCTCTTGTGAAGACGACATGGAAGAATGGGGACAATTGACAATTGCAGTAGAGTCCAAAGGTCTGTGCAGAATCCAGCAGAGCCAGAGGAGGGGAAAGGAAAATGTTTGTTTTTGGATTTTGTTTAGATATTAATTCTAGAGGAGTCTGTAAAATAATTTGCATATCATATTTAGTCCAAGAAAAGTGATTAATAGAGATTTCTAATTCTCTTCTGATGATAGACTCAACTAAAAATAATGTCATAACCTATATGGTGAAATTGTGTGACTTTCTGTTTCAAAATATCAGGGTACATGATATTATACACATACACAAATACATGCATATAAATATATGAGTTTTATATAGCTATTCCACATGTTTCCAGTGTGTCCCAGATGCATATGTTCTCTAGAAGAAATCTAGCATGAAGTATAAATCTATAATGTCATGTGTATCTGCTCAGTGGATTGCTACAGCTCAAGTTTTCATATATTTCTTATATAATATTTCATACACACACACACATACACACACATAACAAGGGAATATCAACTAAGTTCTAACCCTTGCTCAGGTAAAAAAAAATAGCTAAAGAATATGTGATACATATTGATTCATCAAAAATGAGTTTGATAAAACCCTGAAAAGCCAAGTCCGTCTGAGTTAAGTTTAAATTCATTATACCCTGGCCCAGTGGTACCTGGCAGGGTCGGTCTCACGGTCTCACGTGCAGTTTTAGGCTGGCTCTTCCCCTCAGTGCTGTCTCTGAAAGGTGTTGTAAACCTGGGTGTCTTTTTCTCCCCCCTTCCCTTCTCACCTCCTCCTGTTTCTTTCCTTTCTTCTTTTCCTCTCACAGCTTGATAGGCTTTGGAGGCTGCTCCTGGGGAAGCTAATGGAGTTGCCTTGGGGACTTGAATAAACAGCCCAGGAGTGCATCATGAATTTCCTTTAGCTGCAGGTAAACCAGAAGTTATGTTAAGTGAGAAAGAGAGGTAACATCTGCTGAATTCTTTCTGCTAGCCTGAGGAGATGTGATAGTGTGTGTTACAGGCTGATTGGCAAGACCTTCACTTCCTCTGACCTGTGAAAAATCAGAAAACTGTCCCAAGAATTGTTTTTCCAAAGGTACAATTCATAGTCTTTAATGGGGAGTGATTTCTTTTTCTTTTCCTTTTCCCTCATCTCCTACTATTTTTCAAAGAGAACAGTCTTGTAGTAAAGGAATAAATTGAAAAGAAGTCGGGTAGAAAAGACCTGGATCCTGGGAATGTCATTTTAGCAGACTGGTTCCCTATCCTCTGTGTTGTTTTTTTTTTTCTCTCCTTGAAGGAGATAACTCGATTTTGCACTTTACTGTCTTATTAACAGAATGCATTTTGGAATCCTGCCACTACTAACAGTATCAGAAGGATTTAAGGCCCCTGGAATCCACTTGGAGATTTAATTCTGCTGACTTCAGCTTGGGTCTGAAGTAAAATCTAACCATAGATTAAATGTTTAGCATCGTATATTGTAATTGGTGCTCCTGGTCATAAATACTCACGTCTGTTTCTGTTTCAGACAGCTCTCGGTAGGTTTCCTCCCCGGTGCCTCGCACAATGCTTGCTTCCCAAACGAGGTTATTTTCTATGAGGGCGCCCCTTACATAACTCTTTTTATGGACTCAGCCCCCACGCTGTTGTGCAATTCATTATAAACTCCCGGTGCGCCCAGCGATCACAAACACAGGGTTTCCAAGAAGAGACTTCTAGAGGGGGAAGCCTGTATTTCCTTCCAGACAATATTTAATCTCATAGCAGCACTGACTAATAAAAGCCAAAGATCAATACAAAGCCATATTGCTGGGATGAAAATTTACTAACATAGTCATTCATATCACAGAACATCTGGTTAAAGCTTCCGGCTCCCTTACTTTCTTCCTTATGATTTTATGGGTCTCTTCAGACTCCTTTTTAGGAGTTTAGCAGGCATTTATAGCTGGCTGGGCATTTTAATCTTTTTAATGTGGTTATCTGATCTACACTTAGCTTTCTTACACTGACTGGTCATCCCCACTTTCAGCTCATTGCACCTGAATCAAGTTCTGATGAGCTCACACTGTAATAGCCCCTAGTCCTAAACGGGCCTAACTTCATGTAAGTGGCCTCCTGAGCTGCTATTGATGGTCATTTCTGTGAGACACTGTCTTTAAAACCTTGGCATTTAGTGTGTTCTTTCTAGCTCCATGACTTGGACTACCTAAGGACCATCGTAAATCACACAGGCTGGCTTGTAGCTCTTACTCCTTGCTGTAAGAGCTTCCTGAAGCTGGAGGAGCAAGCTGAGGAGTCCAGGTTTATAACTCCAAACTGCACAAGCATGTATGAGGTTAATCAAATGACTCGGGGTACTCAAGAGGCCAGTATGACCCCAGCCTGTAGTTGATAGCCTGGTGCAGAGCTTTGGCGGGTAGGGAGTGGGCGTGGGCGTTAATTCACTTCTTTGTTGTATGTGAATCTGAATTTGGTCCCTTTGGAAGTTACCTTGATTTGAAAGTGGTAGTTAGATGCAATATCAAAGTGCATAAGATAATTAAGTAAAATATTCTAATGTTTGGGAAGTGTGATTTTACATCTAATGCGTCAATAAGTCTAGTCACCATAATCCTGCAGAGAGATATTTAAAAAAAAACAATGTTAATGATCCCTACCATGAGTAGGTCCCTTGCATATTATTATCTGAACTATGACCAGTGTATTGAACAATTGCTATAAAGCCATCATGGGTCAAGGTGATTAATATTATGCTGCACTAGCTCCTAAGAATAATTTTATAAAGCAAGGCATTTTATAACCCTAACTTGGAAAGTTTGGAAATGGAGTCTTAAAGAAGTAAAGCAATGCTCTTGGTCAAAAAAGAGGACCACACCTGGGGTCTGAGGAGATGGTTCAGCAGCAAAGAGTACATTCTGCTCCTGCAGGGGACCTCACATCCATATCCAGTAGCTCACAGCTATCTCTCACTCTAGTTTCAGGGGGTCTGACACCCTCTTCTGGACTTCAAGGGCACCTGTATTATGTATGTATCTGTATGTGCATATATCCACATACAGATACATACATAATTTTAAAAATAAAAACAAATCTGAGAGAGAGAGAGAGGGGAGAGAGAGAGAGAGACAGAGAGAGAGACAGAGAGAGAGACCCAACCTGGAATGTCTGATTGTGCTCTTTCTATACATTATACCATTTTAGTGGTAAAACACATTGCATACATAGGTATGTTGCTGACCTAAAGTATCATAAAATCTCTTTGCTAGCTTTTAATATGTCATCTACTTATACAGCAACTCATCGTGGAAGATTTGTTGGAGAAGATGAGTTACCACAGATCTTCAGGCAGAGGAAGTGTCTCATGAATTCACTCAAGAACAGGTTATTCAGAGGTAGAGATGGAGTAACAGCTGTGATTCCTGTGCTCTTGTCCAACACTGTGGACCAAGGTCCTCGTTCACACATGCCCAACCCCTTCAGCCCATGTTATTGCATGGGTTGTGAACAAATTCCTCCCCCTCCCCAAGACCCTATGGTTCTAATAAGATGGACACATGGTTGTCCACAGTTGGGAAGGCTTTGTCATGCATCAGTCCCCCAAATTGGCTGCTTGGCACTGAGGAGGACCAGAGTAAAACTGAATCGTCAAAACTGTAACTTAAGCTGTAGCAGCATGTGCCAAGAGCTGCTAGACCTGGACCCCCAACACCTTCTTGGCCCCCATAAGCAACTCTGCTTTTCTTTGGTCACATTAATTAGCTCAGTTGTCCTAGACAGAAAGTCTGGATGGAGGCTCCAGCTCTGGCAGCCCAGTCTGTGGCAAACCTCCACAGGCAACCTTCTGGAACATTATGGATCATAAATATTTGCAGACCCATGTTGACAGAGTGTCTCCCTAGTAGATGACCCTTCTGCCTTTACACAAAGTTTGGGGCACAAAGGAAAAACGGGAAGCCAGGGAGAAGCCAAAGCCACACACAGAGCAGAGACACCGGCATTCAGTAGCAGCGGACCACGTGGCCTCTGGGTTCTCTTCCTTTTGAACCTCACCCATTCCTATCACTGCTGAGGCAGTTGGGTGGTGACAGATTCCCCAAGGAACAGCCCCAGTTGTTCCAGCAGCTGTGCTCAGACGGCCATCGTCCAGGCCTGGCAGCTGGCAAGCCTCCCACCAACCAACTTCAGCCCTGAAGCAGCTTGCTGTGCCAAAGAGAAGAGCTTGAGGATCGAGTTTCCGAACACTTAAACGTGACCCTGGTTTCTAACCCTGATTGACAAGAACACACTGAAGGCTGGTCTGATGGAACAAACACTGTTTCCGTTACTCTTGATTTCGTTTTCAAAAGAATTAGAAAAGCACAAACAAAAAAACTGAGTTCTTTTCAGTGAAAGAAGTACCTTTATGCTTTCCCACACCGAAGTCACACTGCTAAAAAAATTATGTCACCAGTGTGAAAAAGTACGTGGGGAAAAAACAGCATCTTGGGCCAACAAGGTGGCTCAATGGGCAAAGGCACTTGCTGTATGAGCCTAATGACCCAAGTTCAATCCCAGGAGCCCCCACAAAGGTGGAAAGCAAGAAACATCTCCACATAGTTGTCTTCTGGCCTCCACAGATGCACTTTGGCATGCACATGCACTTCTGCAATACACACACACACACACACACACACACACACACACACACATTGCTTGAAGGATATCTTTTTATTCTTTGTAACTGTTTTCTTTGAGTGAGTGTGGAAGGCAGTAAGGAATAGGAGAAGCAGGATAAATATGCACAACCATGTTACAGGTTTTGATTCCCAGCAACCAAGTGAGGCCTAATAAACTTGGGTCCCGGGAATGACCCTAGAGTCATCCTACAGATCCAAGTGTCCTTGCATTCTCTGTGTGTGGCATAGCTCTGGAGTCAGAGAGCCTGGGCACCAAGTTTAACAACGACACTGAAGAGCAGGACTGTCTATGGACAAATGCAATAAGTTCTCATAGTCCAAACCAAGTCACCTGAAAAATGGGGTTGATAAAGCCATTGGCGGGCTTGTCATACAGACTGAATAAGATAATGTAGGTAAAGTCCCCAGCGGGGCTTTCCATAATTAATAAGATTAACATGTCGGATTCACAATACTTCTGCACGTGCGAAGTTCTCATTTTAAGGCTTAGAGGGAAGCTGTTGCCACAGGGGTCTCTTCAAGTTGTGAGACAGAAGGCTCCCTTTTCTGAGAACAGTTGAATAGCCTCTTTCCCCTTCTCAGACTCGGGGCCTTGTCAAAACATCTGGTCCCTTTTGTCTTGGTTTCCCTGCCCTTAAAGCTACTTCCTGATGGCCTAAACTTATTATTTTTTTAATTATTCACCTTAGCATTTCAAGATGATTATTGCAGAAAAGAGAAAAAATGATGAAGGTTGAACTTGATTTTTCCAAAGGCTAATTTAATCCTAACCCCCAACTGAAAAACAAAACAATCACAAACCTCACCTCTATATTTTATCTGTTAAAACTGAAGAAAGCATCATTTAAAAAATAGCATCTCCCTGACTCAAGATTAAGAGTTCAGTAACAAAAGGTTGGTGTCTGGCAAAATATTCTCAGTGGATAAATGCACTCATTCCATTCTTCTAGAACGTTCTTCTAGCTAGGTGTATCCCAGGCTGGTTTAGTCAAATACTGCTGTCTTCTTGCTTAGGAGTAGTGGGGCTGTGAGGGTGTCGGGGTTCTCCAGCTAATGTGCCCATTCTTTCCCACAGCTAACCTAGGAGTTTTTCCAAGAGAAATTTCGTCAAGTAAGTGTGTCAGTAAAAGAGTGGGTCTGAATGGGCCCCAAGAACTTCCCTCATAAAGAAGCGAGGGCTTTTTTTTTTTTTTTTGGTCTACTCAGACTATCCTGTGCTGTGGATTAAGCTACTGCTTATTACAAATTCAAATCCTATCTATATATTGTTCATGGTTCCTTTGTGTCATCAGGAAATTAAAGTTTGCAGCTGGCCCCTTCATCTTGGCTAATCATGCGGACATAAAGTCCTTAAAGGCCCTCTGAGTGGCCCCTGCGGGGTCCCCACTCAGCACTTCTCTTCTGCAGGACATTGTTCTGGTGTTTTCAGCCCATGCCTCCTGGGTATTAAGCCCCTGCTGCTCTCGGCCCCAGCATTAGACTGTCACACATCATTTTACCATCCCCAGACCAACACCTACAGGAAACCGCTCTGATCCTGAGCCCTGCCACCTGCTGGAAATATCTCCTCTGAGGGTGACAGGTGTTTGTCCAGCTTCCGGGGATGGAGGGGGACACATACCCACATACCAGGAGCTGGTGGCTGTGTGAGCACCTCACTACCTTAGCCTAGTCAGAGCTCTCCAGTAAAAACAATTTAAACTATTTGGCTTAGTTAGAGAAAGGTCCAGGCTACTCCAGGGCAGCTGCCAATTTGCCAGTTCCTCGAAAATTGATCTGACGCGCTACAAAACTCCTCTTAGGGATCTTTTAATATCCGGCAGAGTTCACACCTGGTTTCTGAGATTCCTTGAATTAATTGAATTCTCATTAGAATATTTCCTGCGTTCCTCTCCGTGCCTTAACTGTGTGTGACCCGAAGCTCCCAGTAGAGCAAATGGGCCAAAGTCAAGTGCCCTCCTCCTCTGTTTTTCAGCACTCCATCAAGGGTGCTTTCTGGAAGGGACTTCTTATGAACTTTTCTCTGGCCTCCTGTTTTCACACACCCTGCCCTGCTCTGCTCCCCTCCCCTCTTCTCTGTGCTGGGGATTGGAGCCAGGGCCTTGGTACGCTAGACAAGCCCTCCACCACCAAACCAGCCCCTGTGAGGCACCTTCTCCTGGCATTGTCTCACTGTGTTTCATCGAACATTCCTCCTTTTACATACTTAGTAATGCCATTGTTTCCAAATAGCTGTATTTTTTGACATCTCATTGGCTTCAGATGTTCTTCTTTCTCCTCTCTTTTCTGGTTTTGATCTAGTTTCTCTTTATTGACTTTGTGAGCTCTGTAGCCCAAGTAGCCTGTGAGTCCCGCCCTCCATAGGACGTCATTCCTCTTCTGAAACTGTTTTCTGCTTTGTCTTTGTCCCTGGAAGTTGCTTATTTAAAATCCAAATGCAGGACATGACTTCCTCAGGCCCTGCTGTGTCTGCGCACTGAGCAGAATGCTGGTCACAGCAGCTTTCATAATTGGTCAAAGAAAGAAAAGAAGGAAGAACGAGAGGAAGGGAGGGAAGGAGGGAGGAAGAGAGAGGGAAGGAGGGAGGGGAGGAAATAGGCAGCCTTCTTTGCCCAATACTTGTTATTAATAGTCTCAGTGTATACTAAGTGTAGATCTACTTTAGACTCGAGAAAGGAAGATAGCAATGATGATATCTAACTCAAATCTAACTGATTGGAGAAATACAAAATCCAGCTGTGATTCCAGCACTTGGGAGGCTGAAGGATCGAAAGTTTGATGCCAAGCTGGGCTGCACTGCAAGCCCTGGTCTAAGAGAAAGAAGGTGGGAATGGAAAGGAAGAGGAGTGGAGAAGGGGGCAAGGAGGAGAAGAAGAGAGAGGAAGGGGAGAGGGGAAAGGGGGAGGAGAGACAAAGAGGGCAGGAGAGAACAGGGGAGGGGAGAAGAAGGGAGGAAGGGAGGGGAGAGGCGAGGAGGGGACAGGAGAGGGGGCAGGTCTGACTCACTTGGACGGTGTGGAACTACCTCTCCAGCCCCTGTGCAGAAGGTGGAACAATTGACATGATCCTAAGGAGACCAGTTAGAAGCAGCTGGAAAGTTGAACCTGAGGTTAACAGTGGAGATCTGGAACTGATGCCATTTGCCTTGGTGGCATGTGACAACCCTTCCTTCTGGAACTTCTCACATGGCATTTGCTCTTTCCATTGTCACCCACCCTTCTTTGCTGTTCTTCAGCTTCCCTCGTCACTTTCTTACTCTCTTGTGACCACATGGGATTGAGTAGATGACTCCTAGCCAGCCACTATTCTCTATCCTTGCCTGCAAACCTGTGTCATTGACCTCTGGAGCGGTCTCACCTTTGCCGGAAAGAAGGCTGGGGGCCCTTCCCCAGCCACGGGGGAGAACTTCATCTCAATGGTCTACGTCATTTGGATCTGAACAAAGAACTTGCAATGCAATCCTCTCAGATTCGACATGACGGATGTCTGTTGGTTTTCTCAAGGTGGCATATAAGATAGGGGAGCCTTTGTATTTCCTTCCAGATTGTTGTCACCTTCGTATGATTCCCATGACAGTCATATGGGGCCATGGAAGAATGCATACATGGTGGAGAAGAAAATGAGCAAAGAAGAGAAAATCCTATTCCCCCAAGCTGTAGTTGAACCAACTACCCCTGGGCCCGTCAGCAATGGTCAGTTAAACTGTCAACTTGATACAACCTAGAATCATCTAAATGAAGTCACAGTGAGAGACTGTCTGGACTGGATTGGCCTGTAACACGAATCTTAAAAGGTCTTAATAATAATAATAATAATAATAACCCAGAGCCAGATACTGAGGTGAAAACTTAAAAATCAGAGAAACAGAATAAGCCACAGCGAACCTCACCTTGCCAACTCCTCAGTCGACCATGTTTCCATGAATAAAAAATGAAAATCTCTGAGTCCTCACCCCTGAGGGTCTCAGTTGAACTGCTGCTGCCATAGCTCACCTCTTTGAAATCCTCAGTCTAGAGAGCATGAGTTCCTGTTTCCTCATGCCTTATATACCTTTCTGTGTCCTGCCATGTTACTTTCTGGGATTAAAAGTGTGTGTCCTTTCCAAGCAAAGGCATGGGATCTCATGTGCTGGGATTAAAGGTGTGTGCCACCACTGTCTGACTCTGTTCTTAGTGTGACCTTGAACTCACAGAGATCCAGAGGGATCTCTGCCTCCAGAGTGCTAGGATTAAAAGTGTGTCCCACCACTGTCTGGCCTCTATGTCTAATCTAGTGGCTGGCTCTGTCCCAAGATAAGTTTATTAGGGTCCACAATATATTAGGCTACACAATATATCACCACATTCCCTCTTTTTTGTATACCCCAATAAAGTTTGTCTGGGGACCAGAGGACAAAGTCAGCCACTAAATAGTCAGCTTTTGCTCCCAAGTATTTGGGAAGCACACACGCCTTTAATCCCAGCACTAGGAAGGAAGGAAGATGGCAGGGCACAGAAAGGTGTATAAGATGTGAGTAAACAGGAAGTCTTGCTCTTGAGACTGAGGATTTCATACAGGTAAGAACCTGGCTGGCTTGTTCTGTTTCTCTGATCTTTCAGCTTTCACCCCAATATCTAGCTCCGGGCTTGTTTGTTTGTTTTTTATTAATAAGACCTTTTAAGATTCGTGTTACATATAGTACTCACCATTGGGCATTGATCCACACAAACCTAAAATAGCCTGAAGATTCTGAACGCACAGAAACAGAGCCAAACCAGGCTTCCTAGTCTCACAGTCTCATGCCAGCAGCAGCACAGAGACTCATCTCCCAACAGCTAGCTGTGAGGTGAAGCTGGCCGCCGGCCACCATAAGCTAACCAGCAAGGCAGAGTCCTGCCACAGTACACAGTAGCGTCTCCAAGCCACGCAGCATGCTGTGTGTTGGATTTAGCTTTTGCCAGTACAGACAAAAATTAATAATAAAGAGGTTCCTGGGCTACACACTGCTTGATGGAGCCATAGACCCACTGCTTCCCAGAGTCGGGCAGTGAGCATGACTCCTCCAGAGCTGGTGGTAAACGTACCTTCACCACATTGGGAAGCTGAGGTGGGCGGAGCCAGCAGCCAGGGCTGCCACTTCAGTCCTAGCCACACTGCAGTTTAAATCAATGGTCAAAAAATGATTACAGATTCACAATAAGACAGATTCAGATGGAATAAAACTCTAAACAATTTTCAATGTATGTAAAAACATACATAGGCTTGAAAGATAGAAAAAAAGGAATATATACAGTACATAAAAATAGCTTTAAAACATAAAGTCTTTAAAGAGAAAATAAGAATAATGATGGGGGAATGTCTTTCCGTATGCTGAGAATATGTGTTGCTCTGATTGGTTGATAAATAAAGACTTTGGCCTATGGCAGGGCAGCTTAGAGGAGGAGGGAAATTCCAAAAGAGTGACAGGAAAAAGGTCGAGAGAGAGACACCAGCCAGCCGCCAAGGAGCAACATGTAATGGGACGCAGGTAAAGCCATGGAACATGCGGCAATATATAGATTAATAGCTATGGGCTAATTTAAGATATAAGAGCTAGCTAACAAAAGGCTTGAGCCATGACCATACAGTTCATAATTAATATAAGCCTCTGTGTTTACTTGGGGGACATGAGTGGGAGAGATTTGTCCCAACCGCTAGGACACAGGAAATCTTCCAGTTACAGAATGATACAAAAGTTAAGCCACATAAAGATGAAAATTACACAAAAAATCTGGATACTACAGATTATTATATTGTCTTTGGGATTTTTAACTGGAGAGAGACATTTGATTGTAAAGACTACTCAGTTAAACCAGTATGTATATTCTAAAGTTATCTTGACTTCAAAATTTGTGTCTAAGGATACGTTACTTTGGAAAAGAGGTTCTGCTTTTGTTTCCACAGATGAGAACCTATGGATTACTTCCATGCTAATATGATTTGATTAACCAAGACCCCCTGAAAGGTCAATACAGCTTCACAGACTACTAAAGCCAAGATTTAACTATAATTCTTAATTTTCTCAGACTCCCCATAAAATTGCTGGTGCCTCCAACCAGCAGGAAATAGTATGAGAAGTTACACCCAAATTCCCAAAATAATATTTATGAATGTTTATTTTTATTTATCTAAAGATAGATATGAAAGGATAAAATGATAGATTATTGAAGGTACTTTTAAAGAGCAACAACTTATTTGAAATGTTTTACATTGCTATGGATTTTAGCTTATTGATAAAAATTTAAAGTTAATTTTGTTATACTGTATGTATATTTCTGCTCTTGTTTAGGGTATTATGCTTATTCAGGTCATATAAAAATGTAATATATAATTAAAAATACAGATTAATAGTCATCTATAATAGTCAAACTTAGTCATGTTAATTAGATTTTCTAGATATGCTGAGATATATTTCAGATAGATAAGTAATCTTCAAAAACTTCAAAAACATACAGAATATGACATTTAAAATGTTTTTAAGAACTTAGACTCTTCTGGACAGTGAGACATGTCTGCTCCTAACAGCACCAATTACTTCAAAGAAAATAAAAGGCATTGAAGAAATGCCACGTGGAGTTTGCTTTCTTTATGGCAAAAGTTAACCATTTGGGCAAGAAACTGCTCTTGCCTAGACTGCTTGATAATATATTGTATAAACTGGACATGCAGGGCCCTTGGGAAAATGACCACTGAATTTTGCCAAAACAAGGCAAGATGGTCCTTCAGGTTCCTGCTTTGCAAAGAAGACTGCCAGACATTCTGCAGGACACAGGAAGAAGTGACTGAGAGATTCTAGGTCTATAAGCTGAAGATGGTTGCCCCAACATTGCAAAGAAACTTTGGCTGACTATCCAGGCAGCCAGATGTCTCTGTCATTTCTAGAACTTTGGAAATTGCTTACAATGTACTTCCTGTTTACTTAGGTAATATTGTATCCTTCTGGGGTCTTTGATGGAGTTGAAAACTAGATAGTTACAATTTTCCTTAGTCATGATAAAAGATAACTTAGATATAAAACTTTAGACTCACAAAAGTAGGATAGATGATGGAATATTTTCTAATTTTGCCAAATACAAATAAACTAGATATTGTGACTGTAATTCTTGCTTGATAACTGTTTTGTTATATGTAATTTTACTATGTTAAAATTAAAATCTTCCTTTTTGATTAGACAGAAAAGGGGAAGTGCTGTGGGATGTCTTTCTGTATGCTGTGAATATATGTTATTCCCACTAGTTGACAAATAAGCTGCTTTGGCTTATAGCAAGGCATCTTAGAGACAGGCGGGAAATTCAAGGAGAAAGACCGGAAAGAGAAAATCAGAGTGAGGAGAGATGCCACCTCACTGCCCAAGGAGCAACATTCTAGCAGACTAGTAACACCACAGCCATGTGGCGAAACATAGATGAAATGGGTTGATTTAAGATGATAGAGCTAGCTAGCAAGAAATTTAAACCATTGGCCATACAGTTTGTGATTAATATAAGCCTTTGAGTGATTATTTTATAAGCTGCTGTGGGACTGTGGGGCTGGGTGGGACTGGAGAAGGAAGCAAGCAAGTAAGCATTCATGAATTTATCATCTCTGGTCTTGACTGTAGATAGGACAAGACTAGTAGCTTCCGGTTCCTACAGCTGTGCCTTCCCTGAGGTGATGGGCTCTAACGAAGACTGGTGAGGGAAAGTAAACTCTTTCTCCCCTAAAATGCTTTTCTGTTGGGATATTTTATCACAGAAGCATAAATGACACTAAAACCATTTAACTTTGGACTTCTCATTATCTCCTGTGTCTTTTAACATCCCCACACATTTGGCCAAAGGTCATCTGGTCCAATCCTTCCTTTATAAAGACAGGAAAATTAAGATTCTAAGTGGTAAAAGGATTTCTCCTTTGCTCTGTGAATAGCAGAAGCCATAAAATGGAAACTGTAACTTTATGCCCAGGCCATCCCTCACTCCTTTCTGCTGCCTCACCCTAGAATGATAGCTGCTAGTTTCTCAGATCTTTCAGAAAAACTTCTAAAAGTATTGCTGAGACTCACTGACTTTATTCCCAAATGACAAGACAGGACTATAGAGGGAGATATTTTTGGGCAGCTAAGTAATTGAGTATCTGTCTCACTGGGTAGAAAAAGTGTGTTTCCTCTGCCCTAGTACACACTCTCTTCTCACTCCATTTGTTCACTGCACACTGACTTTCCTAGGCACCAAAGTAATGAAGTCGGTAAGGCAGACATTAGGAACCTAAATATAAAACATCACCCTGCTCGTTCTGTTTCTGTGGAGTTGAACTTCATCCTAAAAAGGGAGAAGGCTCTCAAAGTCAACCTCAAGGTCAACCAAAAGAAATGAAGAAGGAAAGATCTACAGCCATGGAAATCGTAAAGTCTATTTGGTCGGAGCCAGTCAGCTGAGTCGAGAGACAAGAAGGCTAAAGGGCTGGTCCCTTCTGATGTGGCTTTTTCCCTAAGGAACACGGGGAGAGGACATTTGAAAGCCTCCACCCCCTACCAGTGCTCTGTTTGCTCCTTCGGGAAAAGGACAATTTGGCTCCATTTTGAAGCATTTGGGGAATAAAATCGCCTTCAGCCTAGCTGGGAAAGGCATAGCGCCCACACCAGAAGATGAGGCTGGACTGAGTGCCAATGGCAGGGTCACAGGGAAGGGCTCCAAGCTGAAGGTAAACAAGTTCAAAACTTATATTTGGGAACTAGTTCCCTTGGGACTTCAGATTGCCTGCAATTCCACTCAGGGGTGGAATGTACCCAAAGGCATCCAGGAAGCTCCCAGTCCCCTCCTCTACTAGTCTCAAAGGACTGGGTGCTGCCAGTGCATTGCTTGAGACCTTCTTGGACTCGGACCCAGCTAAATAAAAGACTCTCTTCACAAATTAACAAAGGGTTTCTTTTGGTTCCATCTGGTCTCTTGGGATTTCAAAAACTTAATGCAGTCATCTTTGGACTTCTTACTGAAAAGTAAGATAAGGCAACCACCTAGATCAGAGTCTTAGCAAAGATAGATAATGTCTGGGTCATCTCCATGATACTCTAAAACAGAGGCAGCAGCACTCTTGGATCTCAAGCTAACATTCCAATAGAGATGAAATTAGAAGAAAGCCAACATTAAATGCAGCCTGAAGCAGAGGCAATTCATTGAGGAGAAGAAGAGCAGGTTCATTCATAGGTAGAGAGGAACATGCAGTCCACCTGTCTTGCTTTGTAGATGGGCGTGAGAGATGGACATAGAGGATGACATGATTGCTCATTGTAGAGGTCAAGAGGAAAGACCGGGGCTCAGTGACTCGGCCACTTATTAGCATTGCCAGATAGACTAGGCACCTTTGTCTCATAATTCTTGAGCTCCATTACCTCCAAAGAAGAATGAGGAAGAGTTCTGATTTCTTGACTCGTTATGAAAGCTAAACAACTTAACACTTAAAAAAAAAAGCCACTTAAACCAATTTTAGTCAGGGACTACATATATCATAACCATTAAAGATTAAAGAATAAAAGATTTCATCCAGCTCATGTTCATCTTCTTTTCCTAAGTCTCTATGAGTGTTAGTCCCTCTGCAGCATCATGGAAGCCACCACTCCAAAGTGTAGGGCCAGGGTACTGGCATCCATGTATTACTCCCCAACACAGCTTTAGTTTTGGTGCCTGGAGATGACAAGGATGAGGTTGTGGTGGACTCAGACACACTTCTTGACACCTTGGAGACACTCACTAGCTATTCCTTGAATGAACCCAGACACCACACTGTTGAAACAAGAAATGACGCTGCTGTAACCAAAAGAGAAATGACACCATGCTTTATAAGGCAGTGCAGCCAGGGACCATCCTCAGACCCATTGGAACTACATATTATTTAATTACAGATATGCCAGGATGAGTGATAGATGAAGCAGAAGTCACAGGTCAAATGTCTAAAGAAAGCAAAGGCATTGATATTTAATGTAACAGCTCTGGGTGTCAGTCCATAAGCCAGGCACACTGCATTTTCTGCTTTAAATTCTGACACCAATCCTGTCATCTATGTACCACTGCCCACATTATGTGTAGGTGAAGGTTTTGTCCAAGGTCACTCTGGTGAGGTAAGAATCCTGGACTCAGTCCCACATGTATCCGACTATAAAGCCCTGGAACTTGCTGCTGTGTCTTGCTATCAGCCTTTCATTCTTTCTGTATAAATTGATTTAGCTAACTGTTCTCGGTGTTATACAACTGGGCAGGATGGCAAATGCACCACAAACATTCTTCTCTTCATCTCAAGGGTTAGTCACAGAGTCTCCAAACTTGGATTCTGGCCTTCCCACCACTACCTGCTTCCTAAGTCCTCAGGTAGACATCCTCCAATTCAACTCCATGTATCAAAAACTAGCTCCACCTCTGTCAGCCATCATATTTGAAAGCTGAAAGAGAAACAGTGATTGATTTATTTTGTGTTTTTGGTGGTATAGCCAAAAAATTAAATTCAGGACCTCATGACCATCACTCGATCCTCAACTCCTATTGCATTTTTAGCTTAGAGGATCTCCTTAAATTCTGAGGTGTACCTAGGGTTACCTTTGGATTCTGCTAACCCTGTCATACTTAGGGACAAGCACCAACTGAATAGTGTTGTTAAATTCCACCCTTTCCATGATCATCAGCCAGAAGACTAGATGCAAGAGGAAGGGGGCACACAGGACTGCTCAGGTGCAATGCCGTAGCCAGGAAGGGGGCACACAGGAGTGCTCAGGTGCAATGCCATAGCCAGGAAGGGGGCACACAGGACTGCTCAGGTGCAATGCCGTAGCCAGGAAGGGGGCACACAGGACTGCTCAGGTGCAATGCCATAGCCAGGAAGGGGGCACACAGGATTGCTCAGGTGCAATGCCATAGCCAGGAAGGGGGCACACAGGACTGCTCAGGTGCAATGCCATAGCCAGGAAGGGGGCACACAGGACTGCTCAGGTGCAATGCTGTAGCCAGGAAGGGGGCACACAGGACTGCTCAGGTGCAATGCCATAGCCAGGAAGGGGGCACACAGGACTGCTCAGGTGCGATGCCATAGCCAGGAAGGGGGCACACAGGACTGCTCAGGTGCGATGCCATAGCCAGGAAGGGGGCACACAGGACTGCTCAGGTGCAATGCCGTAGCCAAGAACACCACATTCAGGGAGAGTGGAAAGTGTTTCCTAAAGACACATGACTGGAATTAGACCTTTCCCTAGTTCTTTCTAGCCATTCCTTCATCTGGAGGCATTCTCTTGCCTCACCCCCAGTCTAAATCCAGGAAGATGTTTTCCACTTGGCTGCCTTTCAGAACCCTTAAAAGGGCACGGTCGGTGTTGGGGCCCGATCAGCACTGCCGGGCCTGGGCGTGTAGAATACAACCAGATGGGTAGAGGACGCCTGAGGTGCTCCCATCTACAACCACGTGGTGCAGCTGGGCATGAGAGATGTTCGAGAGGCCCTCGCTCACAGTCGTGCAGGACAGTTTGCCCCGGTTTGCAGCCACACAGCGTGGGCCAAGTGTGAGAGACACAGGAGAGGCCCCTGCCTGCAGCCACGTGGTGTGGGCAGGGCAGATGCCACCATGATGAGCAAGTAAGTGCTGGAGAGTTGGGAGAGAAGACACGCAGAAGGGTTTGTGTACTACGATGTGAGAGTGGCGAGGAAGAGCCTGATGTGAGTAGCCTGAGCAGCCACCTGAGGCCATGGAGATACCCTGGACCACGCTGCCACTGAGAGCCACGTCTGGGTGCATCACCATGAAGCACTAGTGGTTTGAGTTGACATCGGTGGCGCGTGCTACTACTGAAGGCCATGGGTATGTCCCTGGTCTGGGCTTCCTCCTGGGCCGTATTGACGTCCCAGGGCTATGCAGAGCTAGCTCCACCCCTTACCAGCCGCAGCACTCGGGAAAGCTGGCCCTGATTCTTGCCTGGGCAGCACAGTAGAGCTAGCCCTGGTGATATGGGTACAGATGAGCCAGCCCAGAGGGTGTGAGCAGAAGAGAGCTAGCCCCACCCCTCACTGGCTACAGCACTTGGGAGAGAGGACCCCACACCTCACCCGGGCAGTACAATAGAGCTGGTCCTGATGGAGTGGGCACTAGAGAGATGGCAACACCCCTTATTGTCGATGGCACATGGGACAGCTGGCCCTGTCCCCTGCCTGGGCACGTGGGACAGCTGGCCCCACCCTTTAGTGAACTGGTGTGAGAGAGCTGGCCCTGCTCCTCAACAATTGCAGCACCCGGGAAAGTGGGCCCTCACCTCATCTGAGCAATGTGGTATAGCTGGCCCCTGTGGCGTGGGCACAGGAGATCCAGCCCTGAGGGCATGAGAGCAGGAAAGCTGGTCCCACCTCTTGCCAGCACAAGCACCCAGGTGAGCTAGTTCTGCTTCTCACCGGGGCAGTGATGGAGAGAAGGCCCTGATGGAGAGAAGATCCTGATGGTGTGGGTGCAGGAGAGCCGGTCCTGCTCTCTGCCAGCCACAGCAGGCAAGAGAGCTGGTCCCACTCCTCATTTGGGCAAAGAGGGAGAGCTGGTCCTGGTGGTGCTGGCAGGAACAAGAGTTGGCAGGCTCACCAACTCAGGTACCACCCAGTCCCAGATCCAGGGTTTTGAGGCGTCCCACACCAACATCTACCCTATTCATGAAGTGCTGGAGCATGTGGGGGGGCATCCTGCAGAACCAAAGCAAACCTCCATGACTTGTGGTAACAAGGGGGTATCTGAGAGGATTCCCATTGGGGATGCAGTATTGATGATGTAGCAGAAGCTGGAGACCTTGAAACAGACTAATGACTCATTGCAATGAACACTTGTAAGTAAGGCTGTTTGGGTAAAGAGATAGACTGGATGACACACCATGACACACCGAAGCTTCCATGATGAGATGTGGTTTTGTTATTCATTCAGTTGTTGTTGTTTTTTTAATTTTCACCTTTATTTCTTATTTTTAATCATTTTTATTTGGGGGAAAGAGGAGGCTCCAAGGGTGGAGGGTGGTTATGGAGAGACAGGGAGCTGAGTGGAATTAGGGTGTATTATATGAAACTCACAAAAAATCAATAAAAAGTTGTTTTTTTTTTTGTTTTTTTTTTAAGATGTTGTTCGCTTAGCACTCTGCTCTTTGGAATTCTCCAGTGTCACGGGAACACAATAAAGCTCACACTAGCATGTGTTGCCACTCTCCCTAGAACGTACTAGCCACTCACCAAGCTTGGCTGGTGTCCCAAGTGTGTAAGAATTCAATGAAAGAATGTCATCCCATGATGACCAGAAGTAGCACCTTGGAAGGGCCCAGCAAATGCTCCCCATAGGCTGTTTGAGAGCCTCCTTCCCCTTGCCCTACAGCTCTAACCCTTTGTAGTGCAGAAGTGGAGAGGGGGCTGAAGGCATTTTGCATGAAGAGTCAAGCAAGACTCAACGTCAAACACCGGGTAAGGGATATTTGACAAATCTATTATTTGGATTTAATTGGTCTTCATGATTCTCACAGGTCAATGGGAATGAGACGTAATCCCTGCTAACCCTCATGGGTTTCTCTTATCTCGCAATGCAATATTGCGTGAGTGCCCGGTCTCCAGCAGAGGGTCACAGTGAACACCCAGGACTTGGCATAGGTCTCTCACACTGCAGGTCACTGCATAGGCTCTCCAGATTCCATGTGTTGTGTACACATAAGCTTTCCCATCTAGTCTCTTCACTTCTCCAAGTTCCTCTAAGAGTATGCTTGTCCCACCTTTGAGGGGACATTTAAGTGTAATATACAGAAAGCCACAGTGTTGAGCAGTTTGCTGGCAACTCTGAATAGTGTGGAGAAAATTTATCCTATTACATGAAAATTGTGGTTATTTTACCCCAATGCTTGGCTGCCAACAGATGCTTCTCCTCAAGCTGGGATAAACTCTCCTGAACCCTCAAGTGAGCATCATTCTGTACCTCTCCCCGTAGTGGTCTTCTGCCGTCTCCACTGGGCTTCCACCAGATGCACACTTAGCTGCTTGTTGAAGGCCACTTATTAATTCTTTACACATGATAATACTTCTTTTATTGGCTGAAACACCAACCTATTATTCCAAAGGAAATTACTCCTCACTGAAGCCACAACAGGCTGCTTCTCCACTGCCTTCCAAGATCAGATGGTTGAATTGGGCCATGCTCAATATCTCTTAACTTTTGCCCTTGGCATCCATACAAGTACTGGATTGTCAGGATGCTTGCCGCTAAACTTCCTGTCTGTATCAGTGCGCTCTGGGAGTCTCCCACTCCTCTGGCCTGCTTCTTCCTGCTCCCAGAGCTTCCCTTTCCCTTTCCATACTGAGCAATTATTCTTATTAATTATTCCAGCTAGCAGTAATTATCAGCAGTCCATGCCCCAAGCCACATTACTAACAGAAATCTCTAGGATGCTGAGGAATCAGCTGGGAGGCCCCCTCTGCCTTCTGATTTGCCTGCTGCTGCAAGTTTTATTTCTGCTGCACCCCACCCCCATGCCTGTGCTCCCCAGGTGGGACATTCTCCAGCCTCTGTAGCCAGCGACAAAGCAGGGGTAGTGTAATCTAGACTAGTGTGGGCCTGAGCTCCAGGGCAACCCGTGGCTGATAAGGCAATGGCCTCCTGGAATAGGCTGCTCTTGATCAGCTTCAACACTGAGTCCTGGCCACACCTAACATGCCACCATTCCCTCAGTCCTTGTTTGCTAGAGTTTTTAATTCATGTGATCTCATTTGTCCTGTCTCCATTTATAAAATACTTGAAAATGATAGCCACAATTGATGTTTAAGGTAATTTTCTATTTTATTGAAAAAAAAACTTGAGACCGAGATTTATACTCCAGGATGGCTTCTGACTGACCATATAGCTGAAGATGACCTTGAACTCATGATCCTTCTGCCCCTACGTCTTCAGTGCTGGGGTAATAGATGTCCTCCACCATACCAGTTTATGCAGTATTGGAATTCAGAAATATAGGACTTCCTGTATACAAGGCAAACACTCTCCTAACTGAATTACGGGCACAATACCTTAAAAATAAAAGAATCAATTTGGTTTTTACAAAATTTCAGGATAATTCCATAGTTAAAGAAGTTCATTCATATCAACTTGAACAGCTATGGTAATGGCAGCTTTCTGTTGAACCTGGCTGATTCATTCAAATAGTTTGGAAGAAACAAAAAATAGGGAACCTGTTTAGATCTGTCCATTTTTCTCCATGTACCAAAATGAATGTCTGTGACTTGAGAAATGGCCGGGTGCTTCCTCATCGTGGCTCCCAACAGTGATTCCAAAACCATGTGCCTGCTTGGAACTTTTTTTTTTTTTAGTCCCAAACAACAAAGTTTGAAACACTTGGATGGATGTAGCATCAACCCTGACTTCCTACAATTGTCCGCCATCAGCAAGTTTCCAGAGAGGCTGCAAGGCAAGGTACTCACTTGCAGATGGTACAGCAACAATCCTATTGCTTACTCACTGTAGACCACATGTGGCATGGGAAGAATCAGGTGGAAAGAAAGCGGGGAGAAGCCTTTAGTACTGCCAAATGAAAATAAAAATGATAAGCTAAAATTCTTTTTCTTTTTTTGTTTGTTTTTTTAACAATTATGTTAAGATGAGGTGGAGTATGTGGAGGAATTAAAAAGAGATAAAAAGTTTTAAGTGACACTAACAATATGTCATTTAAAGATGCTTTGAAAACAAGCATCATAGGATGCCTGCTTCAGTCTGACACGTGCTTACTAGTTTACAACATGAAATACTGATGCATAATTGTTGAGGCCAGTAGTAAAAATTCAGTCCTTTGCAAATTTATTTAATTTAAATAAGCTTTCCCAACATTGGGGGAATGCGTTCTCTCAGTGTGCTTCATTAGTGTAGCTTACACCACAAAACCGGCTGTATTGAGAAAGATTGCACCATTATCAAATAATTAGGAATGCCTTAGCAGGTGCATACACTTACCTTAGTAATTAAACCCTTGTTAAAACACCAAAATCCAGAGACTTCACACGGTTACAGCATCCCAGAGGAGGTAGCCCAGAAAGAGATTCTATAAGGCAGCAGCATCTGGGGGCAGGGATATTGAACAGAGTCTCTCTACCTCTTGGGATGCTTACTAAGCACATCTGTGCACATCATGAGATGCAATAAAAATCGCAATGGCAGTACTAGACAAACACCCCCGGCACAGGACGCTGGGCAGAACCAGGCCATGCTGCGTGGAAGTGGGTCCTCCATAACCGGGCTTTGTGCAGCCATTGTTTCAAGCATGGTTCATGAGACAAAGGGAAACACAAGTGAGACTCCAAAGTAAGGGCTCAGCACACACTTTCCACGATGGGTAGTGAATAAAGATGGTAGCTGGTACCAGTTCATCATTGATGTCACCATAAAGTCTGACTTTGTTTCATGAAGTGAAAAGTCAGATGGCTGCTTCCTCTGATGGCATTTGAGGCATACATAGGCCCATATTAATATAAGGAACCACCAATAAACCAACATTCAAGTGCATTAAAATCTTGTTACAAGCACAATGAGTGTTAGAGTGGTCCACATAATTGCAAATCTGGTTCATTTGCTAGGGTATCGTTGCCTAGGAAGGGCTTGTCTTCCATATAGAAATATAATTGTGATAAATCTGGACTCAACAGCCATGGGCCATTCTGAAGATGATGTCTAGGGGTTGCCATGACAACTCCCTAGAATTCCTCCAGTCTTTTCATGGTGGAGTTCCCAGGTAAAGCCTGGAAGGTATCTGAAATAAATCATCAAAAGGAAGGACAGCTGGAATTGGTCCATGGAAGAAATCCAGCACATGAGCACATAAGTTCTGCGGTAAGGAGGCTGTCACTTGAGGACAAATTTCCATCACTTTGTAGAATTTAGGCTGAGTATTTGATGCACTGGAATTTTTATGGAGTCTGATGCTCCTGAGGTTGAGCTGAGATGGCACTGATACTAATGGCTTCAGCTAACCCACCGATGTCATCAATCACTTCCTGGGAAGAAAATATCCCACATGCCTGGGACATGAACATGCCTCACTATGGACCCAACCACGTGGAAAAAGATATTGCCAGCTCCATCACAGGCAGCTCACCTGTGGCCCATCCTTGGACTTGGGGGTGGGATCTAGGATGCTGGCAATGTAGTTAGAATAGTAACCTTTGGATAGTTCTTCTCACCAGAGCTTAGGCTGGCTCCCAAGTGAACTAACTTTCTAGAAGACCTTGTAAGGTCACCGTAGCGTCTCCACATGTATACAAAGGAGTTACTACTCACAGCCAGATGCTGAGAACTGAATGAAACTGACACTTAATGAAATACCTGGCATTTAATCGCATTTCCTTTCCTTTCTTCATATAAAATGTAAAATACGATAAATGTTACATACAATTTATGTGTGCTTATCCTAGAATCTGCAGATCATCAGGCACCATTGCTAAAGCAGACTAATGTCTTCAGTGTTATTGGTACTGACCATAATAATATAACACTTGGAAAGGGTGAAGGGAATTGGTGGTTGCCATCTCAACAATATTGGTGGACACATAGACACCATATATGATAAGCAGCTGAAAAGACCAGAGTACTTGAGTCATACATATCTTCATGTCAGACACTTAGGAAGGGGTTGATTATACCTCTTTCATGCTGCCCTACAGTAAAGGAAATTTGAATGAACAAAAAAGCATATTACTGTTGTATGAAATCATGTCCTAATCTTGGACCAAGCAGGAGCTCTTGCTAACATGTTATGGAACCAATCATTGTTTTCACCTGTACAATAGTACATCTACACTAAAGCAAATGAATCATTCATTTCTGTTTCAAAGTTTTAGTGAAATAAAATGCACATCCAGAAAAGTATACAAATCAGAAATGTATAGGTTGATCAATTTTTTATAGCTAGTGATAAAGGTATATTTTATTATCATTTAAACATATGCTATTTGTTAAAATAAATTAAGAATTTCCTTTGAATGTCTTATTAGTGTTAGAATTCAACAATGACAGTGTTTATTGTTATTGTTTCTAGTCTCTCTTTATATTTCAAGTTACAGTAATTTTGACTCTTTAGTAAACAGGTCTGAGACTTTTAATACACACAGATAGCCAGTAACACAATTAGAATTCAAAACAGTCCATCAGCCCTAAGTCTCCCTGCACTTTCTCTTGATAGTGGCTGCTAAATTCACACTCTGTTCCTCATCATGCAGTGTTATATTTCCAAGAACATCATAATATGAATGGAATCATATAGGGAATAACCTTTGAAGTCCAGTTTCCATGTGTTTGTATGTGTGTGTGTGTGTGTGTGTGTGTGTGTGTGTGTGTGTGTGTGTAATATGTCTATTCATATGCAAAGGCATGGAGAAGCCAGAGATCAAACTCAGATGTCTTCTTTGGTTGTTCTCCAACACATTTCTTTTACAACAGAGACTCTCACTGAGCCTAGAGATCACCAATGGGCTTGACTGTTTTCCAGTGAGCTCCAGAGTCCAGCCCGTCCCTGGTTCCTCCCAGCACAGGTGTTACAGGTGTGTGCCACCACAAACAGTTTTTATGTGGGTGCTAAGGATCTGATCTCAGCTCCTCATATCTTCACAAGTACTTTACCAGCTGAGCCGTCTTCCCAGCCCTGGAGTCTGGCTTCATTAACTTTGTATAATGCTTTTGATCTCTGACCATCCTGCTGTATTTATCCATAGATCACTCTTATTGATTTCCCACTGAATGGGCATAAAGAATCCTTCCAGTCACCCACTGGAGGACTTTTGGTATGTGTCAAATTTCAAATGACTATGCATAAAATGAAAAAATGCTTTTCATGGACATAAGTTTTCATGCTATTATGGTAAATATGTAGGGGTGAGATTGCAGGTCTAAACAATTTCCATGATTTTATCAAATCTATCTAGTATCATGCTTTACATTATATTGACCCATAAACTATTTCCTTCTTGTAGAAGGCAGAAGCTGAGATTTTTTGAGATTTAGGAATGATCAAAAAATGTCTTTTTCATAATTTAACAATGAAATCTGTGTTTATCATTTTAACAATTTTCTATATTGTTTGGTAGAACCATAACAGATTTTTTTTAAATGTATTGGTCAAAAACAGACCCAGGTATAATTAAAAACTCTGTAGGAGTCATTTGGACACTGGTCTTCTGATCCTAGCTCTTAAAAGCTTGATTTTTTTCCAGCTACAAGGCCATTACCACAGTCAAGACACACCTAGGCTCATTCTATGGTGATCTAAAATCAGTCAACTGAGTATTCTTTTCAAGCATCTTCTACCTACACTTCATGGACAAATCTCTCCAGATATCTTGACATGATCATTTATTATCTTCACAAATCTAGGAAACAACCAGGCTGTGTTTGATTGCCAGATCTCTCAAGTGTCCTGTAAGTCAAAATAATTCCTCCCTCCCCACATTTTCTATCTTTAAGACCTTGCAAGAGCTCAGGCTGGTTGTACTGAATTTGTTTTGTCATTAGAACCAGTTAAACATCTGGAAAGACTATGACACAGTGTCATATACCATACTGTATGCTCTAGGCTTCCCACTGTACCCCACACAAAGAAATACCCACTGGCCATTTATTTAGGGTGGTGATGCTAAAGTTGAGATGTATTTGAGATGGATATAGGGTACAGCTATTATAAATAAGCATTTTAATCTTTATAATTAACAGGAAATTAAGGTGACTCAAGTGTACGGGATGTCCTCTCCCCAGCCACCCGGTAGTTTTAGCTCACACTGGGAATGCTTCTGTTCCACTGCAAGTGGTCATTTTCTAATTCTGTCATTATCCTATGCTCATTTATTAATTCGCTCTTTTGTACTTATGTGCTCTCTCTTTCCTCTCTCTTTTTCTAACTCTCTCCTTCCTTCCTTCATCTTCCATGGACTCAAAGACTTTTTTCTTATTACTTACTCATTTATTGTTATGCTCAGTTGTCTCCGATTCAGTCAGTGATGTTCTCTTTCCAATCAGCTCTCCAGGCTCCCTGTGTCCTTTCGACATGATCCCATTAATCTTTGAGTACTTTGCTGCTTTCTGGCACAGGATAGCATCCTAGGTTCACCTTGGGCTTTCTCTGTCCTGGCTTTGGAAATCAACCAAGGCCAAAATGTTGTTTAGAAGTCACTATCTGGTGGCACTGATAATTTGGGGGGTGGGGTATGGTAATTGTGTAGTTTGCCTTACAATTCTCCGAGACTAAACCTGTGCCTTCTTTTTTTTTTTTTTTTTTTTTTTTTTTTTTTTCGAGACAGGGTTTCTCTGCGTAGCTTTGCACCTTTCCTGGAACTCACTTGGTAGCCCAGGCTGGCCTCGAACTCACAGAGATCTGCCTGCCTCTGCCTCCCGAGTGCTGGGATTAAAGGTGTATGCCACAATCATCGCCGGCACAAGTCTGTGCCTTCTAAGTCAAGCTTTTCAATGTGCTCCATCTACAACTCTCTGTTCCCAAAGTGCCTTTGATCCCTGTCTGCACGAATTCTGTAGGAACCTCCCACTGGCCCCCTGTGTCAGTCTTCAAGCCAATGGACTATGGCCATTTCCACATGGCCAGGAGTCCTCTAACCAAAGCCTTGATCCTGGCTCTACTCCCCAGCTCTCCTTGTGACCTTTCTGACTTGGTTTCCTCCTCTGAAAAGAAATGGAGCAGCAAGTACAGGGAGGGAGACTCAGAAGATGTGCATCCGATGGCTCGATGACATGACCACATCTATAAAACCTGGCCCAATGGCTCACCTTCCAGCCATTTCTAGAGGCTCTGTCCCACTCGTGGGTGCTGAGGAGAATGCCATGTTTAAGCTGACCCAAGTACCTTACAGCTGCCTGTACCTGGGTTGAATAATGAGAATTTTAAGAAAGAGACAGATAGACGAGGAGATTATAGTCAAGTGGTTCTGAATCTGTAGGTCATGCCTTATTCTCAGATAAGACTTTCCAAAACTCTGACCACCAGAATGTTGTCTCTTTTATAGGATGTTACTCTGCTTCCATAGAATTATTTTCTACACTACGCTTTCCCCAAACTATTTCTACTCATAGAATCCTGACTTTATCCCTTACACTCCCATTTGTACTGTGAATTCCTATGAAGGCAAGGACATCCAGGTATCAGCCAATCAAGATGCTCAAGTCACTCAAGTCTAGCAGGTGACACTGCCCTCCGAGGAAAACCCAAATCCACTGTTAGCTTGTGAGTCACAATCTGCACCCCCTCTTCTTCTCCTCTCCCGCCCTGCTGAGTTTCTTCCCACCCCCACTCACACACAGCCTATCTGTCTGGCATGTAAAAAAGACTGTCCACTGTGCCTAGATTCTTCTTGGTTTCCCCAAGGCAGCAGCTGCTCTTGGCAACACCTCAGGTGGCATCCTAGAGCACACAGGGAACCCCTTGCACCCCGTGGCTTCTCCATCTCTCCTGTAGACTTTGGAATCAAACCACCAAGAGTTTGACATCAGCTTCTCGCCTGGCAGTTTACGATCTTAGTCAGATTTACGCCCCTGTGCCTCAGTTCCCTCATCTGTAAAATGAGAGTGATAACGCCACCCTTGCAAAGTTGTTGAGTCATAGATGAAGCTGAGGCCTGGCTCCAAGTGTTGAAAATATTCAAAGAGTAAGTGTTTTTAAAATGGTAGCGGTAAATGTTTTTGTTTTGTGACACACCGCTGCTGATGCTGTTAGCACTGTGGCTTCTGTGTGACATCTGGGGTCCAAAGGCCTCGCGAGTGCTGTATTCTTATAATATTAAGCAAACAATCGCACAAACAAGCAAACAAAGTTATTTAGTCTAGCTCTACATTCTCCAGATTTATCTGCCACCACTTTCCCTGTAACACCGGGTTTCAGCCAATCTGGACTCCCTCGGAGATCCTCTGCCCCAGGCACTGTTTGCTCATCACAGCTAGACCTTTATTATATTTTACATCCTTCTTTTCTTGTCTCCCAGATTAAAGCTTGCATGGTCTCTCCAGTATCCAGGTTCGTGTTCAGGAAAGTTCAACCCATCACCTTGCATGTCAGAAAGCCCTCAAGCTCGGGTTTAAACACAGAGCACCTCACCTTAGCCAGTCATTCTATTTCTCTTTTGGTGTCAGAAGCCTCAGTGCAGGGTCAGTGGGATGGCTCAGCAGGTAAAGGTACTCACTGCCAATCCTGATGGCCTGAGTTCAATCCCTAAGACCCACATCTCCTTCCTCAAGTTATTTTCCTCTAATCTCAATGTTGAGGCTGGGACATATGCATGTGTGTGTGCACACAGATTGAGGTGGGGAGGTGGTGGCTATATATATATATAATATATATATATACACATATACAAATATATATATGTATACATACATATACAAATATATATGTATACATACATATACAAATATATATATATATATATAATATTTTTAAAAACAATAAACCTTAATGGAAATACTACAAACCATGTGAAAATGTTTTGATGAGAAACCAAAGCATTGACTGAGGCCTCTTTTCTGTCACCCCATATCCATTCACTGAATCTCCAGGAGGTTATTGATGAAAGCTGATTTTTTTTTTGCTTTTAAGTTTTGGTCACCCTCTCTTCCTTCACCATTTACCCTCAGGCTCCCTGCGGGCTCCTTCTCTCTGTCTGCAACATGAGGTTCTGGAATGGATTCTGGCCATCTCCATCTGCCTTCTGCTCCACACCTGTTAGGGACTCATTATCCACAGAAGCCAGCCGGAACTCCTTAGCTCTGCAAACACAGCCAGAGCTACCCCTCTCAGCTTCCCTCAGAAATGCACTGTCTCCTCCCCAATGTGCCTCAGCTAGCCTGTCACACTGCGTCCTCTTGCCAAGACATCTTGTCCAGCTTTATTTGCACAAATCACTCACCTGAAGCACCGTTGCAGGGTCTAAAGAGATAGCCCGGTGACTAAGAGCATACATCCTGCTCTTATGGACCCCCCATGTTCGCCTCCCAGCATCCACGTTAGAGAACCCCTGACTGCAGGTCCAGGGGATCTGACACTCTCTTCTGGCCTCTGTAGGCACCTGCACTTATGTGCACATACTTACACACACATATACACATGACAAAAATAAAGAAAACCTTTTTTAATTTTCCCTTATATAATGGTGATGTTTTAATTTTACAGAAACTGGGAAATTCAAATAAGTAAAAGCAATAGTGTAAAGACTGAAAGGGCTTCCTGCTATATTGTCACATTAAGACAAGTAATAGTGACTTTTCTCTAAACTTACAAAAGTTTTTATGAAAATGGGAATTGTTTTACATGCTGTTTAATAATGCAACTGCATTTAATCACAAATAACTTCTGATAGCACTTAATATCATCCCGCAATGTGGCATTCAGGACAACATGGATGTCTCCTGTGAGGCAATATCATGACTTATTCAACCCACCCCCTCCTGCTGGGTATTTATACTGCTTTTGATTTGACATAGTTGTGAACAGTGCCATGGTGAATGTCCTCGCTGGTGGACTTATTTGGACAAAAATTTCAATTCTCTTCATATAATTTCCTGAAGATATATTTGCTAAATTAAAAAAAAATGTGACCTTTTGAGGCTTTTGATGGAAAGGCTATAGCCATAATTAGATGAAATGTCTTCCAAAACAGAAGGGATTTTATTTTCCTTTTGTTTCTTGTTAGTGGGGTTAAATAGTTCTACATACTTGGAAATAATTTAATTCTCTTTTATGAATTTCCTATTAGTGTTCTATTCGGTTTTCTACAAGTGTTTACTTTTTTAAAATAACCAAAAAAATGTTACTATTAACATTGAAAACATTGCTTCAGATAACTGCCTTCCAAGATTCTGGGATGTGTATTTTGAGTTTTACTAGCTTACTACCTGCTCCTAGAACCAGCTTCCTGGGCATGAGACTGAATTCCCACCTTACGGTTTGTGTGACCTTGGAAAGGTCATTTCTATGTGTGTTGGTTTTCTTATTGGCTAATGGAGACACCAACAATAACCACCTTATAGAATTGCTGTGAGGAGATAAGAGGAGGGCCTGGGCATCCATATTGAAATCTGGGTGGGGAGGTGCATGTCAGTAATTCTAGGACTAGGAGGCTGAGACAGAAGCATCCTTGGGGCCAGCTTGTTCACCATCCTCGCCAAATTGGTGAGCTCCATATTCCAGACAGAGACCTTGTCACAAAAAATTATGGAAGCAATCAAAGAAAACGCTTGGTGTCAGCCTCTGACTCTGCACACGGGTGCACACTCATGCAAGCACACATCCACACACCACCCAATAGCAAGAGGATAAAAGAGCATCTGTGGATACAGTCCACAGCAATGTTTGGTACCTGCTAAATGCTACATGATCAATAAGGGCTCAGCTTTGCGGTTGTCACCTCAGGGAGTCACCATGAAGCTCCATTTGGGGAAAATGTTCACCTCATCTTCTATGAAATTTTTATTCATTGTGCTCATTTAGGGCTTGCAAAATGGCTCAAGAGTGAAGGTGATTGCCACTAAGGTTGACAACCTGAAGCCAATCCCTGGGGCCAGCGTGGTAGAAGGACATGGTGACTTCTGCTATTGTCCTTTCACTAACACACGTGCTGCGTGGCACCCACGCGCCCATGCATATGCACAAATGCATGCACACACACTAAATGTGATAAATAACTTTTAAAGTATTATTCATTTTATGACAATGTTTACATACCTCTTCCTCGAGAGGCTGGGAACTAATCTACTGGTCAGGGATACTGCTTTATTTATCATTACATTCCCAATACCCAACACATGCCTTCTTTAACTGGATGCCCACAAAACATCTGAGAACTGAATTTACAGCCCCTTGGGACCACTCTCAGGGCAATTTCTCATATAGAATCCTCTCAAGTATAATCACATGTACACTTAATTATTCCTCCCAACAAGAACATACATTTCTTAAGAGCACACACTCACATTTGAGGACCTGCCTTGGGAGATCTTCCCTCTGATTACCTAGTGTGGTCTAGTCAAATCAATACAACTATGCACCAGACAGAATACCAAACTCTGAAGCTGTGGGTCTTAGCCAACTGTGGACAGCCACTCAGGTCTCTATCATATTATTACCAGACATGACCCAAGGCATCATGCCAGCTCTGACAAGTTCTTCCTTCCTTGTACAGGTGGCTGGATTGTTTGGAAATATTATTTTAAGGTGTGTTACTTTTGTTTATGTTGCATTTATGTAACTCTGTGAAGCTGTGTTACTGTGTCTGTCTAAAATAGCTGATGGTCTAATGAAGAACTGAACGGCCAATAGCAAGGCAGGAGAAAGAACAGGTGCAGCTGGCAGACAGACAGTATAAGTAGGAGAAAAAAGAGAAGAGAGGAAGAGGAGAGAGAAGCAGTCAGAGAAGGAGGACACCAGGGGTCAGCCACCCAGCTACACAGCAAGTCAAAGAGTAAGAGTAGGATTTGCAGAAATAAGAGAATGGGAAAAGCCCAGAGGCAAAAGGTAGATGGGATAAGTTAAGCTGAGAAAAGTGGGCTAGAAACTAAGTCAAACTAAGGCCGGGCATTTGCAATAAAAAACAAGCCTCCATGTGATTTATTTGGGAGCTGGGAGGCAGGGCTCCGCAAAAGAGTAAAAAAAAAAAAAAAAAAACAAAGAACAACATTGAATGACTGAACCCGAGGGGAACCGTTGGTCTGAGCATCTCTGGGTGGCACACACAGAGCCCTGGTTAAAGGTGTGCGATGCCACACAGCATTCATTGCACTTGAAATCTCAAGCGAGTTACTAACCAAGTCCAAACAGATGTCAACCCCAGACGTCCATGAATCCCCTATTCAAATCACCAAAACTAAATTCAACATAATTTTAGTCAAATTGACCTAAAACTTTCCATTTATCTTGTGATGGTATTTTTCACTTTGACTATTCTGGTAGATAAAGTTAGTACATATGATTTAATGTCATGACTGTTCTTGACCTGTGCCATAATTCATTCATTTAGTTAACGAGTCATTCAATAAAGAGCAAAAGCTCTTACAAAAGCAAACGGGAAAAATGTGGCTGCCTGGGCTTTCGGACCACATGTGGCAAGTGACAAGAAGTCATCATTAGAGTATGTCTTATAAGCATTTGGATAGAATCATGTCCTAGCTCTTATTGAAACAAGGGGGGGGGGGGGTATCAAAGCTGAAACAGGGAATCCATGAAGTTCATGGAGGAGATGAAGCTCTTCTGAATTTGGGAATGGTCATTCATTCATTAACTATTTACTGGTATAAAGTTAAAAAGCTGTATTCCATTGAGGCATTGAGTTCATTTGTTAGTAGCAAATACGATGAAGTTTCTGAACACATGGAACTAATTACTAACACATCAAAAAGGGATATGTAGAAAAACAAAGTGGAGGGTGTGATTTGATCAAGAGTGACAGGCGATAGGGAGGCCAGATCACTAATGCTCGATGTGAGAGCTAATTCCACTCCAAGCCAAACACCGCCATTATGTACACAGCACTCTACCCACCACCTAAGGGTCAAGCTGGGCTAGTAAGCACAGGAGACAGAAGGAAGAAAGAAAGCTATAACTCACGATTGTGGAGGAAGAGGCAGCCTGGCTTCAGGCAGACGTTGCTGAGACAAGTATGAACAGAAGGGAGTTTCCAACAAGAAGAAGGGAGCTATGAGAAGAACCTGGCTTGAGGAAGAAGGTTTTAGTGCTAAGAAGAAAAAAAAGCACACTTAATAAGCACTCCGAAACAGGGAATGTGTGTATGCACATATGTATATATGCATGGACAAATGAGTGGGGGAATGATATGGTCAGTGGCACACAGAAAATGGAAATAGCTGCCATTTTCCTTCACACCCACCATATCTTGGATTCAGCATAGAGCAAGTCAAGAAACCTGTATGATTTCTTGACATTTTTATCTCCCACTAAACTAAGCCTCCTTAAGAGAAACAATTATGTTGTCCCCCTAGGGCCTGGAGCCAGCCTGACCTCCCAGCTTTCCAAATAGCAACTGTTGATTGCAGACTCTGCTGCCCTTCCTTCCTACGGACCACAATTTGCTGCCCCTTCATGACTGCTGAAGAGGGCTCTACATTCACAAGGCTAGAGAAGTCTGCTTTCTCCTAGGGTCCATCACTGATTCTTGCCTCCTTCGCTGACATGTCTTTCCTCTTAATCTCACAGGCACTGGGGCCTAGCTGTCACAACGGAGAACCTGGATTCATCGTAGCATCTACCCTTCAGGTTAGAAGGAGCACATTTAGAAACTGCCAGCGTACACACACAGCTGAAGCGCACAAATGGAGTCACTGGGCCAGAGCAAGTACCAGTGCCTTAGCTGAGGCTAGAGCTATCCCGCGGCACTGGGCAAAGGGTGGTCTGTAAAGCCAGCTTCTATCCTAGCAACACCTGTTAGTGCGGCGACAGTTACGGCCCTGTCACTTTTCCCATTGTAAGGCCCTGTCGCTGAGGCTTATGGCTGCCACTGAAATGCACCTCTGCTGGAAACTTGACACGTAAGTGTGCCTGTAGCCTATGGGTCTATTTTGAAAATAAGAATAAAACGTAAGTGATGGGGTTGTTTCCCTGAGCTGTGTGGCCTCTGTTTGCTATTCTGCAAGGAGGATACTGTAATAAGCCAAACTCACCCAGGTGGTGGACTGTGGCTGACATGACAGATAGTCACACTTTAACACTTTTCTCGTTGTCATTACATCCATCTTGTCAGTAATCTCCTGGTTAGAGAGCACCTGGTGTCATGACGGGCTAATGGCTGCCCGGCCAGCGCTATGCTGTCACAAAGTAACACAGGATTAGAAGTTCCTCTACACTGCACGTAAACGGCTGTGGGAAAGGTTGGGGAAGCATTTTTGATAGTACAAAGGTCTAATCAGCCGCTCTGGTAATGGGCTCCATGCCTATAACACTGTCTGTTCCCTGGGTCTTGGGCTTGTGTAAGAACAGTAAAATGAGTGTCCCTGAGATTGTTGACTCAGAATTAGGTCCCTGCTGCCAGCAGATGACCTGTGGTACCCTAGTTAGTGCCATGTGGTCTCAACCATACACTTTGTGTTAGAAGATGGTAATGGAGAGTTAGTTAACCCACCTTTCCACCCTGCCCTAAGCTAGAGTACTGATGTGCAAGTAGGATAAGATATAAAACATGAACACCTAGGAGCTGGGGGATGTCTCAGTGGGTAAAACTTGTCCTGCAAGCAAGGGGACCAGAGTTCAGATCCCTGCACCCCGATAGTGTTGGATGAGCATGGCAAGCTATACCATTTAGCTAGTTACAATAGTCGAATCAGTGGGCTCTGGGTTCAAATGAGAGACTCGGACTCAATAGGTCAGGGGGTGATCAATCAAGGAAAACCCAGTGTTAACCTCTGGCCTCCACATACAAGTACACGTGGACACATACACAGGCAAACACACATACATTTATACTTATCATACACACTCACATATAAATACAAGTATTTAAAAAATCATGTGCCACTATGCTAAAATATTATGCATATTATAATACTAGACAAAAATAATTTCAAAAAGTAGAGGAAAATATTTTATTCTACTCGGTTAATACAAAACACATTTTTCTACTCAGGGAAAGTCATTACTATACTTAAATAACATCTCATATTATCATATTCATCTAATATTTTTATAAAAACAATATGCTCCAAGTGGTTCATTTAAAAAATATAGGCAACACATTAATGAAGGACAGACGAACTTTATAGCAGAAGAAAACATCAAAATTTGAACCTACATTCTATGTTTTAAAATTGTGTGACTATTTTTAAGTTTAACAACTTCATGTGTCCAGACGTTAATTGAGACCCTCTGTGTCGCTCCAGACATGTCACAGTCACACCCTGTCATTACACAGTGAAGACAATTCTCCTCTTTAGAGAGGATGCGTGTTTTCTTTCATGTGCGGAATCTAGATTTGACAATATGTGGTACGCACACACAGATGTGTGTGACTCGTAAGAAGAAAGGGGGCTGCTTGGGAGAAGGAAGGAGAGCGGTGGGAGGGGAGCCGGCGGAGATGGAGAGGCAAACGGGAGCAGAGTACAGTGATACGCATGTGTGCAAACATCGTATTGAGACCTGTCATTTTATGAACAAAGGAGTACAGGGTATAAGCAATCCCACTAATTTTGCTGCATGTAAGTTACATGTCACAATAAACTGAAAAAAGAATCAATGCATGATGGAGCCATTGTCAAATTTCCCCATACACTGCTGATTCTCCCCATTTCTTCAAGACCCCTTATCCTAATACCTAAGTCGAAAGGGCACTGGTGTGAAGTTCAGAAACGCTCAGCTCACTTTCTCCTCTGCTTAGCAGGCCATCTTGCTTATTTGGTGAATATACGGATTGGGCTCTTGGCCCAGCACTGCTCGGGGACAAGCAAGCATGAAGTCCTCATCAGGAATGCTATTGCATTTCCAATGTGCATGAGCTTGCTGGGCCAGTGAGTGTAGGTGTGTGTCCACCTACATTTGGTGCTTGTGTTGGTTACTTGTCTGTTGCTATGGCTACATACTTGACAAGAAGCATCTTAAGGGATGAAGGTCTTATTTTGGTTCATGGTTTAATAAGGGCTGTAGCCCATCGCAGAAGGGAGGGCAGCAGGAGTGTGAGGTGGCAGTCACGTTCTGTTCATTGTCAGGAAGCAGAGAGCAGCCAGGAAGGAGGCTGGGCTATTAAATCCCAAGGCCCACCTGCACTTCATCCAGCAAGGCTCCAGGACCTAAAAGTTCCACAACCCTACCAAAATGGCGCCACTAGCTTGGGATCAAGTGTTCAAGGACTTGAGCCTATGGTGGCATTTCTCTTTAAACTACAACGGTGCCAGAAAATGTCATGGTTTTATATCTTCATAAAGCTATCATGTGCCTCTTGCATTCCTTCCTGATATCCCTGCCTCGAATTTCTATAATGTTCCATGACCTTTTATTTCCTATACGAAGGTGCAGATAGAGGCTGTTGCTAAAATTCCTTCTCAGGGGGAGGCATAAGCAACACCCACCTATCTTTCTAAGGTCCCAATTATAAACTGAGGAACAAGTCTGCCAAAGTTCACTCTAGGAAACCAATGGGCTTCCTGGGACTCCTTACAGAACATGGGTGAGTGTTACTTATAGGAATGTGGGTGCTCCTCGGCCAGCGGGCTTCATTTGAAAACCTTTACCCAGCAGGGCTGATGGCTTCTCTACCCACATAGATGAAGCCCACCTCCTCTCCTCATCCTCGGCCTTTATACTCTGGCTCCTCCCCAGGCCACGCGCAGTTAGGGCAGAATTCCATACAACAGGTTATAGGGACAACTGGGTACACTGTGACCTTCCCCATCCCTCTGCGAGGGGATTTAAACTGTCAACAAGACCTGATGGGATACTCTCTTTACAAAAGGGCTCGGCTGAACACCCCAACATGCGGTTGCTTGGCTCAGAGGTTAGTTTCATACAACACAGAGGTGTGCCTAAAATAGGAGAAAGAATACTGATCACTTCTCAGTGCACCTCCGAATGAAATCCCAGAGCTACACAAATGTTTTGTTACAGATGGGCTTGTGAGTTATCCATGTCAGTGTGTACTGAAGAGAGTTACTGGTTTTTAAATGTGATTACTTTCCTCTTCACCTTCCCCCAAACAAAACCCTTCTCAGACCACCTTCTTAGAAAACCTTCTTTCTGAGGTGGATTATAACACCGACTGAAGGAAGGCAGGAGAGACCCAGGTAACTTTTAGCTTTTGAAATTCAAAGTAAAGCAGGCTGCTGTCTAGAGAGAAGATTTCCCACATCCCCTTATCTGCCAGTATCAGATGAGCCAACTCCACAGTTAGTCAAGGGACTGGGAAACTCCTTTCTAGCTTGAGGCATGATAAGAAGAACAGGGGGAAGGGATAGAGCGGGAGAACGACTTTACCCAGAGAGTTGGCCAGATAGAGAGGACTTCCATCTGCAGAATGTTCAGACACCCACGGTTCCAGTGTGGCATGGAGTGGGTGAGTCTAGATGTTCACATAAATTCCATTCCTTTACTATAATACCAGCTCAGTTGTGGATCAAGTCAGCAGGGGTAACTCACCATGTTCTGAGAACACTAACAAATCTTGACTCAGTCCAGCTGCAGATTTTAGATTTGAAAGCCATCAGGGCAAGTGGCCCTGATGAACAAGGAAGAACACAGAAGGACAGAGGAAGCTGAAAAGATTTTGTTTGCAAAAATGGACTCTTCCCAATTACCCAGAGAGTCTGCACAGTTAATCACTTCCACATGCCCCAGCATCTTAGAAGAAAAGTCCTAAGGAAAGAGTACAGCTGAAAGCCTGATCGGCCATGTCTGAGGAGCATGCTCTGTTTGTCTTACTGGATTTGACTATGCATTAAGCTGGATTGACCACTTCCTTAACAGTTTTCTCTCCAGCCAGAGGTAGGTGAGTGCATAGGAGGTACTGGAGAGTGGATGGAGCAGGTCATGTCAGGGAGAAAGGCCGGATAAGTCACACACCTTGACCCACACAGAGCTACAACAGAAACTCAGCTTTGGGCCTCTGCATGTGAGCTCTGTCCACTGCATGTGAGTCCGGCTGACTGCAGAATTACATAGGGTGAGGCCTGTGTCACAACTGCTCTCTAACTTCTACGCATTCCAAAAAGCATGTCGGTACTATTGTAATTACTGACTTCAAGACAGAAAAACGAAGAGCTGTCTCCCACTAATGTAATTGACAGGCCCAGGAAATGCTTCCATTTTAATCCTACTTAGAAATGTTGGTTTCCTACCGTGTCTCTCGGTTGATAACAAAGACTTGGCTAATTTCTGCTTATGTTATTGAATTCCTTTGGAAACTAGCCTGCTATGCCATGCATGACCATACAGACCTATAACCCCAGCATTTGGAAGATGAATGCAGGAAGATCAGAAGGTCAACAAACTCAGCTTTGTGACCAAATCGTGGCTAACGTGGGCTGCATGAGAACCTGTCTCAAAATTGGGGTGGGCAACTACTATGTGTGCAAAATGAACCTGCTGCCCCAAATTCCCTCATTTCCTAGTAGTTTAGTACATCGAGGTCACATAGAGAGGCCATCACCGGCTATGGCATGGTGTGTAGGTTAAACCCTGTTGTTGGGAGCCCAGAGCGTGAGTGGATGGACAGTCACAGAGTCTGGTGGTCCTGCCTTCTGTCACCATCTCTATTAAGATTCCCAAGCCCTTAACGTTTTAGCATTAATTTTTCATTAGAACTAGACATAGCAATGGAGTCGTTTTTAATGAGCTTTAATGGCAAATAGCCAAAACATCAGGCCTCTCCCTCTGCATGTGACCTGAGGGGATTCTCTTCTGATACATCTCTTTATCTGTAATGAAAATCCCCTTAACCCTTGATATCCCAGCAGGATTAGTCCACAGCCTGCTGGTGCCAGAGATGCTTCCTAAATGGACAAGATGGGGAGGAGAAAGTATGCATGAGAAGCTAAAAAGAAAAGAGAAAGTAATACTTAGAGGAAAACCATACCAGAAGCCCTACAAATAACAAGCCTACTAGAAATCAAGTGAACTCTGATTAAGGATTTTCTCCATCTCTGAATTTCCAAATTCAAAATCTCCCTGATAAAATATACTATTGCTTAATATTTGCATATACAACTATCCTCGAGGTACACACATGCTCAAATGCATACACGGTAACTAAAATGGACAGATTTAAGCAATAGGACTAACATTTTCAGGAGCACACCATAGCCTATATTCCAGGTTATCATTTATAAAAAAATATATATATACAGTGGAATAATCTCTACCTTTAATTTATTTATGTCCCTTTCTAGTAAAATTACCTACAAGAGAAAGGGTGAACTTGTCAGGACTCTCTATAGTACATTCCCTGTAAAGCCATCTTTGGTCCCCCAAAGTTGAAGTGAATGCTTCTCCAAACACTCAGATGACTTTGTGAAAGTGGCTTATGCACCTGGGGAGAAGCAGAGTGCTTGTTTGAAAGTATTTGGCCAGATAGCGGCGCAGGGCAAGCCTAGCAGAGCTGGCTACGGGAAGCCGGAGGCTTGGACACTCTTTATATCTTGGTTGGACTGCAGTACTGGCAGGCAGCAAGTAGGCAGAAGTTGTTGCTATGACTCTGTGAACAGAAACAAGGGATATAACCATTTTAAAATCACGCTTGCTTTCCCAGAATCAGCATAGTGTGCACAAATAGAACTTGGAGGGCCAGTCAGAGTGCTAAAGAGATAAATACTCTTCCAGTTGCCAGATGTCTGGCTATATAACTTTTTGGCATTTTACACAGCATAGAGACAGATCTATGGATTGAGTCTATGAACATTACGGCTACCATCTGACAAGTGCTCAGTGGCTCCAGTCCAGATTCTAGTGGACAGGTGTTTGAATTACCCCCACACATCAAAATGCCCTCACAATTGGAGCTACTAATTGAGATGCTTGCCGGAACACTCGGCAGCAAGGCCAATACTGAACGGGCATGAAAACAATGATGTCCCTATTTGCTCATGGTCTCTCCCATCTGAGCTGGGGACATTTGAGGGGCCTTAGGGAGAGATTAACTTGGCTGTTATAGAAGATTTTGATTCCACAGTATCCCTTCCCACTACTGGACTGGAGGTCTTTCTCCAGCCCTTCCCTAACTCTCCAGCCTGTTAAAGATCACAGGACTCCTTTACCCTTCCAGACCAGCTACAGTCATTTCTCTGCTGCCTTGACTGGTTCACAAACTTGAACCTATCAATAATGGACAACTTACGTTTTGTTGACAATTCGGAATACTTAGTGAATTGCTGATGCTGTCTCTTTAAGGATGCTGAGACAGCGGAACTGTGTGGCTATGAGGACCCACCCAATTCTGGACATCTTGAAGACATTTGTGTCCCTCACACTGGCAGAGACAGAACACTAGGCCTAATGGACCAAAGCAAAGATCCAAGGGAGCATGTGAGGGAGCTATACATGTAACGGCACAGGAGCACATCTCAATTTCCACAGCTCTGCTTGCCCTGGCAAGAGGCTGAGTGGGATGGAGAATGAGTTATCTTGCCCTGTGCCAGCACAGCTTTAAAGAACAAAGAGACCTCACCCTCCTCTGAAACACGGGCACTCCACGAGCTGGTCCCAGTTTTAGCTGTCTGATAAGTTTCTTCCTTCCCACGTTTCCAAGTGAGTGTGGCTCTGAATCACAGTCAATACAGTGGCGGACCCTGGGAGCAGCATCGACCGCAGAATGCTTCTCACTTTTGTGGGGTTCCTGTTCTGTCCAACCACTGTGAAGGTGATTTTAATGGTAAGAGATGATGGGGAACTCATTCCCTGTTAACCTTTTCTTCACTGTCAATAGCAGTGTCAGACTTAAGAACATCTGGCTGTAAAGTTTCCATGGAGAAGAATTGCAGTGGATAAGAGACCTTGAACAAAAGAGAAAAGCAGACAGGAAGTATAAAAGTTGACTGATTTTAAAAAAAGTTGACTGACTTCAAGAGCGTCATCACTGACTTTCGATAAATGCAATACATTTAGGCTGTAATGATTAATTTCTATTAAAAAATCAAATAATGTAAATTGCTGCCAACAACAGTATTTACTTTCAAAAGAACTTGCACTGAAGAGTCAATGACGTGGACACTTTCCTATGAGCTTGACTGACTGGGGTGGATCTTTTTGTTGGGTAGATAATTAACTAGTTTGTTGTACTGGTCATTTCTTAGCAACATGACATAAATTATCTGGGAAGAAGGAACCTCAGTTGAAAAACTGCCTCCATCAGATAGGTCTGTGAGCATGTGTAGGGGGCTGTTTTCTTGGTTACTGGTCGACAGGAGAGTCCAGCCCCCATTGTGGGTGCTGCCACTCAGGGCAGGTGACCTTGGAGTGTATAAAAAGGCAGGCTGAGCAAGCCGTGGAGTGTAAATCAGTAAGCATGGTTCCTCCGTGGTCTCTGCCCCAGCTCCTGCCTCTAGTTCCTGTCCTGGCTTCCCTGGATGTTACCCTCTGTCCTGTAAACTACACAAACCCTTCCCTGCTTTAGGCTAGTGTGTTATCACAGCCACAGTGACCTAAGGAGGAGACTCGTCAGCTCTGTTATACTACCAAACCAAGTGACTCATGGAAGATGTTGAATCGGAATATAACATAGCTGATTTCAACCAACTATTCCCCATAAACTGTCGAATAAGCAGTGTGTGGAGGCTAAGACCCTTCCTCTTGACTTCTCTGCTTCTCTCTAGAGTGACCATAGACAGAGGGCCAGAAAGAACAGTGGTTGGAGTCTCTAGTTTTCATCACTATATGCTACATGCCTGGGTGAAGATAAATTTCGGGATGGTGGTCTTTCCAGAAAATTCAAAAATGTTTTAAAGGCCACATTGCTTAAAATGCGATGTGAAATATTCTACAGAGTCCAGGAAGAAACATTTTATACATTATTTTTAATATAGAAAAATTTGAAATACTCACATTGACCAATTCATGTGTTGGTTGTGACATCTCTTTTAAACTGGTATTTAGACTTGAGTTTCAACGAGTCCAAGGCGGGCTCTCTGGCAGCATGCCAGACTACACCAGCACCACTCAGCAGGTGTGGTCAGGCGCCTCCACTGGGAAGAGTGTTGCATCTGTGTGTTTCTCTTCGTGATGTTAGCAACAGTCTACGGTACCCAGGTAGGTCAGCTAATGTTAATCCATCAGTGCACTGAGGCTTGCACAACAGTGCCTCTGTCTTTCTCTGGTTGTTGGGATGCTTCTGTGAAGGGTATCTCCCCTCAGCGACTGAGTTATAACACGGCACTTTTCTCATAGGAGAGCCAGTTCCTGCTGGGATCTCTGCCTTTGCTTACCAGTTTTGAAAGAAACACATCCTTCAAAGTGCTCTGAAGGTGAGCCATAATTCTTAATTTTCAGCTGTTGCTGAGAAATGATGGATTTAAACAAATCCAATACATTTTGTGCATCCTTTTCATTTTCTTACTCCTGACCAGATTGCTCCGCCTTTGCCTGAGGAGAACTCTTTTAATTAGCTCCTGGGTTTGTTTGGTGGAGCTCCAATAACTTTGGTGGCTGTCTTAGATAATTCCAGTGTCAGGTTGTCCATGTCCATTCAGACATGGATCTGAATTCTCTCCAAAAAGTCTCAGTTCCTTGTGTGGTTGAGAGGTGTGTGGGGACTTCAGTGGAAGGTGGAAGCTGAAAGCAGTACTGTGCTTTGTTCCTGGGTTCATCACTTAGATTCTCTATCCTATCAACCAATAGAGCCAGAGTAGATAGTCTTCTATTGTCTACTATGAAATATGTGTGCTTTTCCTAATACAAAGTTTGGAATAATGAAAATCCTTCCACTCTTCTCTCAACTTCAAAAATTAACTCATATGCACATGAAAATGCATACAAATGCACAAATTTCTATATAAAAATATATTATCCAGCAAGGAAATAGAATCAGCCTAGATGTCCATCAACAGATGAACAGATAATGAAAATGTGGTACATACACACAATGGGAATTTATTCAGCCATAAAGAAAATGAAATTATGAAATTCACAGGGAAATGGATGGATCTGGAAATTATTTTGTTAAGCAAAGAAACTCAGACTCAGAAAGACAAAAAACACATGTTCTCCCAAATGTAGATTCTAGCTTTTAATGTTTATGTGATGTATGTGTGGATGTGAGAGTGAGTGTAAATCAGGAAACTAGAAAGTGGACCACAGGAAAGAAAGGATGCTGAGGAGAGCAAGATTGAGTACTAGAAAACTGGTGGAAAAGGAGGCTATCAGAGGGGGAGGACACACAGAGGGACACAGAGGAGGACACGTGATGGCACAGGAGAAGACACGTGGGAGGCCAGCACAGAGGGATGGGAAGAAGAGGTGATCAGAATATCAACAAAAACAGACAATGTTTGAAATTACCATAATGAAACAATATTTTATGTGCCAACTAAAATGGACTATAATGTCAATTCTTATTAACATTAGAATATAATTCATATAAATATTATATACTTTAATTTAGCTTCGACACTAAATGGTTTTCTTAACTTGAAAATCACAACTGTCATTAATGTCAATGGTATCAACTGCTTAATCCCGAAGGTCTCAGGACGACAGCCAGTCTTACTGCTGGGGTGTGTTAGTAGTTCTCTTGTCTTTAGCGTACATTGCAATAAAGCTATACTATTAAATAACTATACATTTTTAATCTCCTGGGCACTTTGCTAGGTGTTTTGTGGCCCCAGCTGGCACCAGGTTTTATGCTTGTGAATGCTGCTGTCCCGGGATCCTTCCTGTGCTGTACTAGCTCTGTGTCCACAGCTTGAAGTCTGAGCCAGTCTCCACTAGATGGAGGTAAGCAGAGTTGTGGGTCAAGGAGTGAATTCGTATGTGATTTGGGGGATTTTCAGACTCTCCCTCGTAGAAGGGGCACACATTCCGTCCCCTCCTATACTCTGTGAGGACGGCTGCTCCCAGAAGCCTTGGAGGTGGGTGGGTTGTCCAGTTGTGGGGTTTGTTTAATCTGAGGGGGGAAAGGGTATTTTGGTATAGTTTGAATTTGCATTTGTTTTATCGTGGATAAATCTTAACCTACCTGTGTTTAAAAGTTACTTGTACTTCTTCTCCTGTGTGTTTTCTTATTCCCCATCTGTAGCCCACATTCAGGTTGTTGGCCTGTGATTTATTTTTAGAAGCCCTCTGTATAGTGGGGAAACTGACGGGAATAATGGCAATGCTGGCTGTAAATACAAAGCATTGGCCTGGCGTCATCTGTCTTTTTCAGCTGTGTTGTGTGGCCATGTGCCTGTGTGCAAACCTTTTAATTTATAGATCCTGATGTACTTTCTGCTCTTATTCACTCTGCATTGTGGGTCTTACGCAAGTTTTCTTTACTTCTGGCTGTAGACGAGTCCACTCGTGTTTGCTGTGTGTGCTCTGCGATTTGGTTACTTGCTTTTAAATTACTATTCATTTAGACTTCATCCTGGCATACCCTGTGAGAGACAGATCTAATGACATCTTTTTCTGTATGGTGATCTCGTTATCTCAATATTAGTCCTTAAATAGTCTGGCTTTTCCCCTGTGACTGGACATTCGCTTTATCATAGGATATTATACACACTCAGCACGCTTGCTTCCTATGAGCCTCACACGTATGTGGCTTTGTGTCTGGAGCTCCTCCCCCTTCTCAATGCTCTCTGTATTAATATGACACTATCCAAACGTTTTATTTACAGAAGCTTTATTGTCTATTTGTGTATCTAAAACACCTTGGCACTTGCTTCTTTTTCTTGTGATTTTGATTATTCTTGTTTATTTGTTATTTTACTTTGGCTTTATTAAAAAAAAACTTCTCTAAACTCAAAATTTAAAAATCCTAGTGATGCAGATGCCACCGTTTACTTGCTCTTCCAGGTACCTTCTGGTGAGCCATCGGTGTGTGAGGTGATATTAAAAGGCCGCATCTTAATCTTTGCATCTTAGGCAGTTGTGAAGAAATTTGACTCCTTGGGAAAGGAGCAGTTGTGGGAGTTGGAAACTGCACCTGCATGAATGTGTTTTTAGGAAAAAAGTATGATCACAAAATGAATTGCAAAGCAAATCTCAGTGGTATTCCTCTCTCTCTCTCTCTCTCTCTCTCTCTCTCTCTCTCTCTCTCTCTCTCTCTCTCTCCTTTTCTTTTTGCAGTTCTAGATACCAAATCTGAAACCTTTCACATCCTAGGCAAGTATTCTACCAAAAAAGTACACCTCAGACCCTTAATTGTATTTTTATTAGGAATTCTTTTATCTAAGCTCTCTGTGTGTGTGTGTGTGTGTGTGTGTGTGTGTGTGTGTACACATGCATGCACCACATGGATGCAGTTGCCTCCAGAGGCCAGAATAGGGCATCAGATCCTCTGGAGCTAGAGCTTCAGGTGGTTGCCAGCCATCATAAGTGGATGCTGGGAATGGAACTTGAAACGTCTGAAAGGTCACCAAACACCCTTCAGTGCTGAGCCATCTTTCCAGCCCATCTTATGGAAATTCTTAAGTTTATACATTAACTTGAAACTGACATCTTCATTGCACTGTAGTCTCTTATTCAGGCTAATGGTAATGAACCATCGTACTTGTGTGTTTTGTCTCTTTCAGAAGTGTTTGGACATTTCCTGTTCACTTTATATTTAATATTTTTTTCTTTTTGCCAGTTTTATTATGCACACAGTATTATATAAAACTAGAGTAGTTTTATCACATTCTTCTTGTAGTTTTCCTTTGCTAATGAATACAGAACCGTGTTAAACAGTATATAGATCCTATCTATTATAGTCAAAAGTTTTCTCCAGCCCTACCTGGCCCTGTGGTCAGGATGAATCTCTCTCAATAATCTCTCTCAATAGCGTCTCACAGCTGCATGACCCCAAGTAAACACACAGGAGCTTATATTAATTATAACTGCTTGGCCATTAGCTCAGGCTTATTACTGACTAGCTCTTACACTTAAATTAACCCATAATTCTTATCTATGTTTAGCCACATGGTTTGGTACCTTTTTTCAGTTCTGCCTTGACATCTTGCTTCCTCTGTGTCTGGCTGGCGACTCCTGACTCCACCCTTCCTTTTCCCAGAATTCTCCTAGTCTGCTCGCCCAACTTATACTTCCTGCCCAGCTACTGGCCAATCAGTGTTTTATTAAGCCAGTATACAAGAGCATTATCCCATAGCATTTCCCCTTTTTTGTTTAATTAAAAGGGAAACTTTTAACTTTAACATAGTAAAATTATATATAGCAAACAGTTATCAAGCAACAATTGCAGTTATAATATTTAGTCTATTTGTATTTGGCAAAATTAAAGAAAATATTTTATCTATCCTATATTTGTAAGTCTAAAGTTTCATATCTAATTTATCTTTTATCAACCAAGAAAAATTATAACTATTTAGTCTTCACCTACATCAAAGACCTCAGAAATAAATGAGAAGTACATTGTAAGCAATTTCCAATAATCTAGAATGACAGAAACAGCTAGCTGCCTGAATAGTCACCCAAAGTTCCTCTATAACTTTAGGGCATCCATCTTCAGCCTATCAGCCTAGAGTTTCTCAGTTGCTTCTCTGTGTGTCCTGTAGAATGTCTGACAGTCTCCCCTGCAAAGCAGGAACCTGAAGGATCATCTTGCCTTGTTTTGGCAAAATTTAATGGGTCCTGCATGTCCAGTTGATACAACATTTTGTCAATTAGTCTAGGCAAGAACAGTTTCTTGCCCAAATGGCCAGTTCTGCCAAGAAGAAGATAAACTCCATTTGGAGTGTCTTCAATGCCTGTCTTCCTCTTTGAAGTAAATCTGTGTTGCCAGGAGCAGACGTGTCTTATTGTCCAGGAAAGTCTAAGTTTTTAAAACATTTTATTGCCATATTCTGTAGGTCTTTGAAGTATTTGAAGATTACCTACCTAATTGAAATATATCTATGTATACCTAGAAAATTTAACTAACATGACTATAAGTTTGGTTATCATGGATGACTAATTATTAATCTGTATTCTTAATTATACATTACAATTTCAAATGAGCTGCACAAACATAATACCTTAAATAAGAGTAGAAATATACATACAGTATAACAAAATTAACTTTAAATTTGTAATAAACTAAAAATCTATATCTACCTATCTATCTATCTATTATCTATCATCTATCCATATTTACCTACATCTGTATACTTAGTTTGGTTACCTACACTTAAATCAAACATCTGTCTATTACTGTTTATTCTAACCTATGAAATGAGAAATGAATCTAATTTTTGCCTTTCCTAAAAGGTCATCCACTCGTCCTAACACCTCAGATTTTCAGCCATTTGGTCACATTAATGAAGTGAGAAGGATATATTCTTACTTTGTAAATCAGGATATTGTATCTTTGTATGGCTCCATTAGCTTAGCACATTGAGGCCTAGAGACCTGCCTCATTCTACTCACACATTTCCACATACATCCAGCACTCATGCAGGACATGCATATCCTGTTTTTGTCCCTTCTCATTAGGGACAACTGTTGGGAGCTGGTAACTTATCAAGTGATTTCTTTTGGGGCTAGTTGCCCAAGCTGAGGTGGCAAGGTTCTTGAAGAGCCCAGAACTGTATGGAGAACCAGTTGCTCTTTGTCCCTAGAAAACCTCATTTGATGGCAACTGGCTGTAAAGTATGCCTGCTTGGGAATCCTTCTTTTTCAGTAGAGAGGTACCTATCCATCATGCTCAGTTTTGTCCATTGGTATCAGTTCCTGAAAGATTTACTATCTGGCCCTTCACAAAATACCCAACCTCTGCTGTAGATTTTATAATGGATTGAGTTCTTTTAATGGCAAGCATGTTATATTTTTCAATGCTACTTTCCATTATTTGTTTCTATGAATGTAAAAGTTCATTCTTATTTTTCAACTTCTGCTTATACCCAATTCCTACAGTACACACTCCTTGTAGACTGAAAATTTCTTATTATGTATCTGCTCACTGAAATGGCCTAAGTGCTAAAGGCAGCTGCTGTATTAAGTTGACTTGGGTTTTCATAAAATTACCCAACTATCTCCCATGTCAATATAAGTCTTTATTCTCCCTTACTATTCGTTTCCATATTATTCCACATTAGTGTTGCTTTCCCCAAGTCAGACCCATCCCTGGTCTGGTGGTTGTCACCTCTTCTTGATTTAGTAGGACTTCTGCCTCTCCTGCCTCCGTCCCCTGCTCCTGCTTCTTCACACCTGTAATTAATCCACTCCCAACATCAGACTCAGGAGCTTTGTAACCTCCCTTCTCCTTCACTTCATGGAAAAGATGATTATACATTACCAGCCTTAAAATGTAAAAGGAAAAGAAATTTCATGCTCACTGAGACACTGTTTTCAAAGAAGTGGATTCTAGGCTTCTAGGAAAATCTCTGCTTTATACTGTTGAGCACTACAGAGTTTTCTCATAATGACTCAGTGTTTCAACACTGAAGCAAGTCACCCCGAATTTCTGGTTATAGTATGGAGCACTCTCATGGTATGTGCCATGCCTGCTTATATAACTTGCTGAATTTCTACAACAGGTCAGGTGTTAGGGTAGACTTTTGGTGAAGTTTAAGGTTAAGAGGGATTTTCTAAGTCAATGTATTGACATCGTTAAGTCAGAAGCTGCCATGAACCCGACAAGGGGGATGCAATAGCAGGCAGGTACCTGAGTCCTGCCTCTCAGCTTCCTTACAGGAAACTGTTTGCACAAATTGCCTGTCTTTCACCTGGAGTGAAACCCTACCTTGTTAACCTGTGGTGGGACCCGTGTGTAACTGTCATTCCCTGATGCTGTTGGCCATGGTCAAAGCTTGGCCCTTGGCCCAAGTACTCCAGATCATAGAGCTGCCATGCTTTGGCCATGCTTCTGATGCCTCAGTGACTCACTTTGCACATCTCAGATTTGACAATGGCTAGCCTCATTGTTCACTGCTGATTGAATTTGGCATGGTCCGATTGAGTGCACTGAATTCCAAGACTGTTTTCTAGTGACATTTATTGAAATTTAGCTTCTCTCATCCACCTAGTTCTCAACTTCCCAACCTGCCATTCATGGTGGTCAAACATTACCATTGATCTGTAAATTCAACAGCACACAGTGCCATTTTATTGACCTAGTGTCCTTGTCACCCTGTGAAGCTGACAATCCCAGTACTCAGTGAGTTTTGACACCTGTTCAGCAAGCACTACTCACCTCACATTACTTGTGTGGATTTTCCTACTGTAAGAAAACATTTTCTAGAGTAATAAACTGTGCCATCAGAGAAGCTGGGAGGGTTGAAGAGACTACTAGGAGTATCTTCTGTAATTCACTTTTCACCTGAGGTCCAGTGAGGTCACAGGAACTGCCCAAGGTCACAGAGCAATGATAGCAGGAGAGGGCTTGTCCTGAGTCTCCGCCTTCTCTGTGCCACACTGTTTCACCACACAGGACAATAGTTCCTCCTGATTTAGCAGCTCTTCCTCTGGACAATGTAAACCTGAAAGCAAATGTCTAAATATGCTACATTATTTAAAATTAAATTTGCACAATCACCACCCAATTCAGGAAACTCTGAACTTTAATTCACATGAGTCATATTTTGGTATTTTGCAGAATTTTGGCCACAGTGAATTCTAAGTTCTGAAGATGAGCTAAGCATGTAGACATGTCTCAAGATCTCCATTCCTAAAGAGAATTCAGCAAGCAGTGAGTAAGCGCCTCTCTGTCCCCAGGCATTCCAGTTTGGCTCAGAGTCTGGCCACTCAGCAAAGGTCTCTGTTTTCAACACTATCATTTGCAGGACTGATGATCTTACATCCGTAAGCCATTGACGGTGATGCAGACTTACATTTGAGTTGGAGCCTTTGTGATTCCTCCATGGAAGAGTTCAGCCTCTATATTAGTCATTTAAAATGTTTCTACTTGGGCTGGTGAAGTGGCCTGGTGGATGGTAGTGCTTGCCACAAGGCCTGACAAAGAGAACTGACTCCAGCAAAACATCCTCTGAGCTCTACATGTCTCCCATGGCACGCAGTAGACAGACATATGACAGACAGAGAGACAGACAGACACACACACACACACACACACACACACACACACACATATATATATATATATATATATATTAAAGATAAAATGTTTTGACTTAGTATTCTCTTCTCCTAACCTACTACTGATTCAGAAGTGAGAACCAGTACATTCCACTGTTGAGGAGACTCTGATGCTTCAACATGGCACATGCTAATATTGCTAACTACCAATATTTAGTTTCTGTCTTTCTATATTTTTCTTATCCACTTTAATGGATTTGTAATTTTGAAATATTTCTTTTCATAATTTCACATCAGGAACCTTCAGAGCATCCTCCAAAGCACTGTAATTTCACACCTCGTGTTTTAATTTGAGAATGAATAATTTAAATTATTTTAATAAACCAACAGGTCCCTTGTGATACCTCTAATCAAGATGAAATGGGGAAAAGTATGTATTTCCAATAATTACATTACAGTGTGAATTGGATCTGACACACCCAGTTCTTTATAAATATTGTTGAAATTGGCAGATTAGATTTAGCAAACTATGTAGACTATATTTTGAAAAAGAACTAAAATCAATACTTTTTATTACATTTTTAAGCTTAAAAGGAATGTGGTGAGGGGAGAGACTCAATCAATATGAAGACTTTTTAAAGATTAGCTTCAATATTGGGTCCACAGGGCCATGTCTATAGGGTTAGCCCTAAAGCAACTCTCCATGAAGGACACGGGTTTTGCAGACGTCTGTGAATAACTTGCTTTGCAAATAGCAATGGTGAAGAAGGTAGATGAGTCCTGATTTAAACTAAAATTTTGTTCTAGTTGGAAAGCCGGAATATTGAACAGTTGTGGCATGAAAGACATCCTGTGTAACTCAAAAAGAAAAAGAAAAAGGAAGGGAAGGAGGGAGGAGCGAGTGAGGAAGACCAAATAAAGCAACATTATCTATGGCAAGGGTGACTGAAGGGAAATGCCCTTTGTAGGTCACACTATGGAACAGAGGACACAGTGGAGACTGCAGATGCTCTCATAGGATATGGTGGTGAATATGAGAGAGCATGGCCAGCCCATGAGAGGAGCTGGAGGGGGAAAGAAAAGGAGGAATTATGTAATTGTGTCTTAATTTTGAAATATTAATTTTTTTAAAAAAATTCTAATATGTAGAAGTGTTCTCATGTCTAATCCACTACTCTCGCGAAGGGGCCAGAGCAAGGATCACAAAGACCTCAGGAGTCACAGGGCATCCTGCAGACACTTACATTGTGGAGCATCCTGTTACCACCTGCGTGTAGTTTAGAGCTCTCGTTCATCTACTTGAAAGTGTTTGGAACCCTTGGAGGTGCGCATCCATGTGACTTCATCAGTACCTTACAGCAGCATCTGCTAGCCTTTCACACCAAGATGAGAGGATAAAGGAGCTTGGGAAGGTGAAGAGAACACACTAACTGTGAGTGAAGACAGATTCGGAGTGAAGAACATTCCTGGAAAGACTAAGTAAGGAGTTTGTCTTCTGGCATGAGAATAAGGAGTGTAAGGTTCAGGGAAAATGGAAAAGAGCAAGCATGGATCCCTGAGTCTGGTATAGAGGCACATGGATGCCTGAGTTCTGGAAAGACAGAAGAGTTGCCAGGATTCATCTGGTCTGGCACAAGGGTTTTTCCTCTCTACAATACCGACTAAGGGACTAGTAAGAAGGTCCAGAGAGTGAAAGAGCTTGCTACTAAACCTGGAGACCCAAGTTCAATCCCCGGAAACAATAGCAGAAAAAGAGGATCAACTCCTGCCAGTTGTCACCTGATTTCCATACTTATGTCACACACATATGCACATGCAACTGTAAAATGCCCATTAAGCCTTACATAGCACTTCCATTTTATAACACACACACACACACACACACACACACACACACACACACACACACCACTGTGTCTTCATGAGAAAAATCCAGAAGAGTATTACTATCCCAATTTTGCAAACAACTAAGAAGGTGACACTCAAAACTTTAACCAATGTGCCTCTTAGTCCTCGTCTACCTAGCAGCCCTGGGATTTGAAGTGGGATCTATGAATTGCAAATCTGATGCTCTTTACAGAACAGTGTGTGCACTCGTTCTTATCAGTTATATGAAATTAGGTGATGTTGTCTTAGTCCAGGCCTTGGGTTGGACCTTAATTGCAAGCTGGGTATGCAGGAGAAAATAAAAGGCCTTCAGAGCACAGGTCTCAAAAGTTCAAACCTATAAACCTTAAAGTGACGGGGAATGTTGCCCTTTCCAAGCTTACAATAGTTCTTTGTTCTTTGGAGGCAAATTACACAGGGTATTCTGGACTTAGGCAAATACATCCCAGTCATCTCTCAGCTTTCCAGGGACTGCTTCCAAGAAAATGGAGCACCCTCTGCTGTTCCTCACACTTTTATTCCTCTGTTTCTTTCTCTTGCTTTGCCATTTCCTGGCAATTAATACTCCCATTTCTACAGGTACAGAGAGAGGGTGAGAGCAGAGATAAACCTCAATGAGTATCAGTGAGTGGACAGATTTGTGAGAAAGTATTTGCAGCTATCACCTTCTATCAGACTTTGGAATTATATGTGTTTCAATTACCTTTGTTGTTTACGTGTCCTATAATCCCAGTCTAAAGAAATAAGTACTACGTCACGGTGTTGACATAGCCTCTTAGCAGGCACATTGCTACCGACTCGGTACAATTGGCTGTGATAAATCATGACTTTTTAAGCCAGACACAGCATGAATTATCTTAATCCGACATTCATTTAGTCAAGAGTTAATGATCTAGAGTGTGAGTCTTTCAGCCCTTTGTGCCTCTTCTGTATCATGACACCCCACCCCCATTCCCCAGCTTTAAATCATTCTGTTACTTCTCAGATGGAGACATCAGATAATATTTATGTAAAACTAAATTCAAGCTGATCTTTCTTCATGGCCATGGCTCTGGATGTCAGCACGATGAGAGAAGGCAGTCAAGAAGAATACTTTTGTCACTGTCGGAGATGAGCCCATGCCTTGGTGATGGAGCGTTTCTTAAGAAAGTCCCACACGACTCCTCGGGAAATTGCACTGCCAACAATTTTGATATCAATGATGTCTATGTAAAGGAGCAATGGAAAGTTTGTGAGCAAGCACATGTATGAGGGTACACAAGGCTGGTCTTATTATGAATTCTTTCTGACCAATTTAATGTGGGAGCACGAAGAAGGACAGAGGTGAGCCATTCACAGAGTTTGATCCAAAGGGAGGAAAGTTTAGCACATGTGTATGAATATATTTTACTCTTATTTTCCATATCATATAATCATAGAGATACTATTATAAATATTAACACAGGTAAATACAATTGTGTGAGAATTTAGTGAAAATCTAAGTGGATAAAGAAAGTATATTTTTAATTAAATTTCAACTCTTTGCTTCATTAAGACAGAAAATTTAGAGTTCACTTTAGTTATCTTGTAGAAGAGTGATATTTGAATCCTGTCATTTTCCACGTCTTTCATTGAGCCTCTAGGTAAACTGAAGCAAACTATCTCAGTTCTTTGACCAAGCGCACAATGTAAGTTACACCGACAGATCAGCAAGATTAAAAACAGCTTTACGTCATCCAATAAAGTAGTCAAGCAATTTAGCATGGTATGAAAGTCAAGGTCAGCACCTCCAATGAATGAAGCTGAGTCTCATTTGCCCCCTTCTCTACCTACTTTCTGAGGCACTGGGGTCACTATAGACCGGCCGTGATCAACATATGGACTGAGAAGTCAAATCAGGGAAAGGATGCCAGTACCCTTCACACAGATGAGAGTCTTTTCCTCCCTTCCCGCCACATTCTTGAGTGATATCTCCAGACAAGATTAAGAGACTGGCCAAATCCTCTAACACAACTGTTACCCATAGACTAGAGCACTATGACACCACTAAACACATCTTATTGCTACATAATACTTGTTGGTATTCTGTGTGTGACTGTACAGACTAACAACAATGTCAAGCCCCTTCAGAAATGCCTGGCATTTGCTATCCTCAGAGTATGAGGGACTTGATACATATCTTATTAGCTAGGATATGGTATCATCTTGTGGAACAGGCAAATGAAGATGGATTTAGCAGTCAGGCAGAAGTAATCTATTTCCTAGTGATGGGTTCCTGGATGGAAATCTCTTCACTTCTCTTTTAGGGCATTCTATTCTTCCTGTGAGTTATTCTAATGAGAGACATAGGAATCATCCTGGCTCAGAGGATCTATAACTAGCCTGGAACAGAATTTATGACTTCTACCAAAAATAAATGAAGAGATCAGGGGCAGACACCAGCTCTAGCTAACATCTAAAGGCTCACATTGAATAAGAAGCCAAGCCCATTGGGAAGGAGTACTTACTTGCTACCTGGTGAGTCATTTTTAACCAGGTGTATAAAAAAAATTAGATTTATGAGACTAGCACTATAACAAAAGAAATGAAGAAAGGAAACAAAAGTTATGATAAAAAATTAATATTTTCCACCCATTCCAAGCCCATAGCCCAATCAAGTACAATGTGGGCCACACTGAATTTTTGCACATTCATAGATTGTATTGAATTCAAAATCTATGCAAGATTTTTATCTTATTTTAAAGAAGAGGTGAATCATTACTTTCTAAAAGATTGAACTATCTTAGAAAAAGAGAACATGACATTACTGACATAACTTAGAATTAGTTTCAGATAAGTTGGATTTTATACTTGTCTTGATTAAAAAAATTCTATATTTCCTTATTTTATTAATCCATAAAATGGGGTAATAATTGCCAACTTATTTGAAAACTCCTTGGCCAGCACTGAAGAGATTATAATATTATAGGTTTTGTGTCCCAGGGGCGACTCAGGAGTGAATAATCATCAAAGCCTTCAGCTCAGTATAAGAAAAATAATATTGTGTGGACTTCACAGCGCATGATTTTATTAAATCTAGACTTCATGTCTCCATGGCAAGTGGATCCCCAAAGCCCAAGCAGCAAAAATGTTAGTGCTGCCTCTGAAAATAACCCTCACAATATCTAAAAGCCAGGCCTTATCATCCATTGTCATCGTTTCAAGGGGAGCTTAGGTGTGGCATGTTGCGAGGATGGTCTGTTTTCTTGAAGATGTACTATCCATCTTCCCCAGGCCCAGAAATTACATCCTAAATAATTAAAGTTACTATGCACCTGCACTGAGACTCCAGCTAAACTATTTTAATAGTGGAAATCTGGACAGTTCGTGGAAGGGAGTGAAAGTGGCCAGGACAGAATTCACCTCTGCTGTGCACGGGAGCCTGCTCGCTTGGAATCATCTGCATTATGGCTTTTCCTGATGTTTCCAGAAGAAAAATGAATCCACAACACTCTTATTCCTCAACATTCACCCTGATACTGATAGAGATAAGATGAGGCGCCGTGTGTCTGCCTGACTCTGGGTTAATATGTGCAGTTAAATGCTGCTCTTGTCCCAGGAATTCTAATTGACTCTGCACCTCACAGATGCAAAGGCGTGAGATATTAAAGAAGTGAGGATTATGGATGCCCTGCCTTGCAGGCCTCCTTTGAAGACTCCAGGGGATATGAAGGTGTTCGGCTGTTTCCTCTGCTCTCCCTCTAGAGGGTTTGGCTGAATCAGTTGGATCGCAGGCCAAGCTTTCCCATTCATTATGCTTCTGGCCCGGCTTCCCCACTTTGCCTTTGCGTCTTTTTTAGCTCTCCCCCAATATCTTTATACAGAACCAAATGTTCTATTTGTTTCTGGGATTTCCATTAGGGTAAAGAAGAGGAAAAGGCATTGGGATTGCCCACTGAAAAATCAACAAATCAGTCATTCACAAATGTACACCTGAGTGCAGCAACCATGGCCTCCTCTTCCGGTACACCTTGGCTTTACATACCTAGTGCTGAGAAAGGTGTTCTGTGCAGGACTGAGATTCCTTTAGCAATGCCTCAGACATGTATCTCTCCCAGGAAGACAGAGCCTTGTCCTTTAAGGATGCCACAAAGAATAAAACAGAGCCTGCCTAACTGGTCGCAAAATACTTGCTATTGTCAAGAGTTCACCTTGCCTACATACTTTTCAAGTCACCATAGACAGCAGGATCAAGGAACTCCCATGAAAATTGTCTCTGGAACATCGCTTTCTTCATGCCGGTTTCCATGAGGATGTTCAGGCTCCTGCCACAATGGTGTACAGAGCATGAGGCCTCTGTGAGGTGGAGAAAGCAGGGGAACTGAGAAAGGCAGGGTCAGAAGAGGTCAAGTGTTTCCAGGACAGACCTGTCCTGAAATGCATCTTTTCTTAAGATTACACACACGCGCACACACAGAGTTATATACATATACACACACAGAGTTAATGTGTGTGTATATGTATGTGTGATGTATATATACATATATATGTATATATATGAGGGAGGATAGAGAGCTGGAGGAGATGGATTTTTTTAAGATAAGGTCTATGTAGCCCTGGCTGTCCTAGAACTCACTCTGTAGACCAGGCTGGCCTCAAACAGAGATCTGCCAACCTCTGCCTCCCAAGCGCTGGGATTAAAGGCAAGCACTCCCATTCCTGGCTTCTTAAGTCATATGTTTTATTTCTTTTGCTAGTGTACAAAACACTAGGTTTCATCTGAACATATGTATATGTCATTGTATCGTGCTCCTATTTGCCCCACCAACACCTGGGTGCCACATGTGGAACCAACAAACAGAAACCGAGGCTGTCTTTCTTTCCTCTCTGTCCTCTCTTGTTCCCTTCCTTCACACAGTTCTCTTCCCCTCACAGCCTCCCTCTGCTGTCTGTCCCACGGGTGTGTGTGTGTGTGTGTGTGTGTGTGTGTGTGTGTGTGTGTGTGTGCGCGCATGCGCGCGCACATTTAGATAATGCCCACGTATGTGTGTGTGTCTTTAAGCATGCTGTTCTCTTCTGCAGTTTGCACTCTAATTAGCATCCGGCTGGGCTCCCCTTGTCCCCTCTGTGGGCTCTCTGCCTGCATCTGCAACTGTAAAGAGGACCAGTGGAAGGGAGCTGTCTACTGGGCCAGCCAGCAGCAGGCCCTCTTTCTGTTCACAAAAGCGGCAAGGCGGGGTGGGGCAGGCGCCTCCGTTCCATCTACTGAGGAAGGTGATCTTTCGCCATTTTGCAGTTTGTTCCTCTTGTGCTTTCAGAGGAACCAGGAGACTTCTAGATACCTGAACCAAGTCCATGTGGTGAAAATCAGATATATTTTTTGCTAATAGAAATATGACTTGTTTGGATTATTCTTCCCCTTCAAGATTTCCTTGCCAGAAAAAAAAAAAAATGAACCATCAGAGTAAAACACAAATCGAAAAGAATCTGCCGGGCAGTGGGACCTACTCTTGGGGAGGATGCTGTGACTATTGCTGGTGTGACGATGCAGGGCAAGGGTTTAGAGCTTCGAGGACCTGGTTGGCGAAGCAGCCGCAGAGTTAGAGAGGATGAACGCCAGTTTTTAAAAACAGGTTCTAGGTGGGCAGCAGGCTCTCACGCTACATCTCCTGCTATGTCAAGAGCTTCTGTGGAAGGAAAAGCCCACCGATATGGCAAACGTGCTATTTCTAAAACTCATTCCATCCACCAACCTCCAGCAAGCAACCTTGGTCAGTCAGCAGTCATCAACAAGGAGGAATTCCCTCTGCCACCCAAGATTACAATTCCTAGTCGGCTCAGAAAACCAGTAAAGCATCTTAAAATTAAGGTATGTACATTTTTCAGGCATAGAATTATCATACCTGTAATAGACTATAGTATGGTATAAACATGCATACACACTGGGAAAATCAAAGAGTTCGTGTGATACACTTTCTTGAAATTCTTCTTCTATCACTGTGTTCAGATCGATCAGAAGCCAAATCCACTTTATCTTGGGGTGTTGCCCATATCAGTGTGAAGCTGGGCCTTAGGAAAGTAAAGTGAGTTGACAAACGTGACCTGGCCAGCAAGCCGAAGAACTGGGCTGGAGTCAGAGGTTCTGGTGCCTGATCCGGGCTTCACAAACTGTAGCCCTACTGATGCATGGATGAAAGGGACTCTCCACTCCCTCTAGGTGACCAGGGATTCATGCTGGCTTGTTGGTTTCAAACCTTGACCAACCCATACTGGAAACAGGCATAAAGGTCGTGGCTTGGATTCTGGTTTTCAGCCCAAGGTTTAAGGCAACCTCTTCGTTTTTGCCAGCAAGCTTTTCTGGATACCTCACCTGGTGTGGGAAGGCTGGTCTACTTCCCCTTCCCGTGGCTCTTACGTTTAAAACTACAGTCTGCAGTCAAGATCTTCCTCCCTCTCAAGTGAAGTGAAGCAGCTGGCTGCTTTAGGATTGGCCTCTTATCATTTTCAGCATTAACGTTCCTAAGCAAACACAGTATGCCCAACTACAGCAGCCACAGTCAGCATCTTGCCATCCAAATTAGACACCAATAGATCTACATAAAAGGGGAAAACAGAGGCAGGGGGTGAATGGGAATGGATGAAGCAAGGGAAAAGTCAGGGTCCTTGGCACAACACTCTGACTCTCGCTGAGCTAAGACTTCTGAAGAAATCCAGGTTTAAGCAAGTGATATAAAATCATCACTAATGAAATGTCATCTTTCCTTCTTTCTTTCTTTCTTTCTTTCTTTCTTTCTTTCTTTCTTTCTTTCTTTCTTTCTTTCTTTCTTCCTTCCTTCCTTCCCTCCCTGCTTCCCTCCCTCCTTTCTTTCTTTCCCCTTTTTTATCTTTCTTTCTTTCTTTCTTTCTTTCTTTCTTTTCTTTCTTTCTTTCTTTCTTTCTTTCTTTCTTCCTCTCTTGCTACAGAACTTAGGGGCAACACCCTCTAGTGAACAGAATTCTTCTAAATCCTCTCTCAGCTGCATTTTTCATCCCCCCCAATGCCCACAGCCCCCCTCCCTGTGCACTTTCAGTTTGAACTCAGAGAGCCAGCAGGGAGGCCAGGGAATAAAAGTGTGGGGCAGTCTGCATGTCTAATTCCATGACAGACATGTGGTGAATCTAAAGGCCACCCCTGGAAGCATCTTTGATCTCTGGAGCCCTCTACACATTCTATTTCCCCTCCACAGGGTCAGTGCCTATGGGACCCCATCCCCCAGCTTCTCGGAGCCCCCCACCCAGTTTAACCTGCCCCTTTTGCACACCCAGTGTTCCCTTACACAAGATTTGTTTTCACAGCTCATTCTTGTTCCCTACATTGTGACTCTTTATCCTGTTAATTCTTTTTGCTGTATATGTTTACCCCCTCCGATTTGAGACTGGAAAGGGATCCTATCCACAGCTACAGGGAAATATGTAAGCATAAAGCCAAACAGATTCATCAGACTAGGAACAGAATCAATAATTGAACACTTTAATGAACTAAGGCAAAAAATAAATATTTTAAGTGGCAACACTTCTAATAACCTCCTGTTCGTGAAGGTTGTCCATGATCTGCCCAGAGGGACCCTCCCAACACAGGGGAGGAACTGGGAGAATTGCCCAGAGTTCTTGTATTCTCAGCTTTCATGGGCCACTTGGTTTTTCTCTTTTAACAAACAGCAAATAAAAACCACGAGCCCCTGGTGATAAGCACGGAGGACAGGGAAATAACAGAAATGCTTTCCCATCCTTGGAGGAACTCAGTTCAAACTGAGGATCTTTCGCCACATGAAATCCTAAGTCACAGAGCGTGTCTGAGACCGAATGACAGGTGCAGGGGACAGGTGAAGCAGGAGGAGGCTCCAGAGGAGGGCGTCCTGGGGATATCTGCATGGCACCCGCCTAACACCAGGGAGTGGCGAACACAGAGAGGCACAGGGAAAAGCTTTTCTAGTTTTTCTCCGCTTCCCCTAGTTTGTATTGTCTCCTCTGCCTTCCCAGGGCCTCAACTGGTTTAGTCCTGAGGGCAGAGGAGTTAGCTCCAACAGGAAAGTGCTTGCTATGGGAGCTTTAGTCCAACCCTCAGTACTCACATAAAAAGCCAGGTGCCTTGTGAGTGCCTGCAATCTCAGAACTGGGAAGATAGAAAGGGGAAAACTCCTGGGCTCAATGGCCAGCCAATCTATCTCCAGACCAAGTGAGACTCTGTTTCAAAAACAAGGTTGACAGTACCTAAGGAATGACACCGGATGTTGACCTCTGTCCTCTACAAATGCATGCATTTGCAAACAAGAACATGAATACATAAGTGCACACACACACACACACACACACACACACACACACGTTTGATTATTTGATTTGGAAGTCCAACTACAATCTAATTAAACTGGGTTCTAAATAAGAACTCCACAAATCTCAGTTGCTGGATAGCTGCATTAGCCCAGGTCTGCCAAGGAAGAGCAAGATTGGGTCACATGTGGAAAAGAATCATGGAGGAGACAGCAGGAGAAGACAGGGCACGCTTGCAGACAACAGCACAAGTTTGGCATCTATAGAAAGAGAAAGAGAAAGAAGGAAGCCGCCACCTAAGCAGTTTTGAGAAAGATTCAGCCAGATCATTATCAAGCCCTCTACTTGAATTCCCATGATGCACCTGTATTAGAATCAATGCCATGCTCAGAAGACTAGAGATGACTGTGGAGGTATGGCTACCAAAGTGGCTACAGAAGCTTGAGCCAACCATCAATCATCCTCCCACAGCCAATTAGAATTCATCACCCTACCCACCTGACTCAGCTTCATTATGGACAAAGGAAACAGAGTAAAGGATCTTGGTCTTCAAGCCACACAACAGTTAGCATTGTTTTATGCTAATGGATACCATTCCTATAAATTTCAGAAAAAAGTGTGTGTGTGTTTCATATTAAACACTGCAGAATTCTTAGGAGGCTAATTTTAGTAAAACCTGTTTTATGCACAGAATATTGAATGCTAGAAAATAACGGCCATACACCTATGGACAGTAAACCCAGAATTCTAACCTAGCTCTGGTTCCAAAGCCATATGTAAATGACTTCTCAACTGCAGTGGCTCATAATATATTTAACTACTATGCAAACTGTACTTTTCTAATCCTACACTGTTACAGAAAAAAAAAATCACTCATCAGATTTTACATTCATACAAAAAAAAATTGTTGGGAGCAGACAGCTTGCCTACAACCACTGTCCTCCTCTGTGAGGGATGAAGGTTGATTTCTGGCAGTCTGTTGAGACTGTGGCTTCCTAGAGCAGCCATGCTAAAGGAGTGTACTTCTGGGTGAGGTGGGGATAATCTCTCAGAAGCTCATATGCTCTGTAATAATAGCCATGATCTAACCAGGACCCAGAGCTGAGACCCAGCTCTTGGCCACTTGCAGGGCTGAGGCGAAAGCAGTGGTGAACCATCTGCCAGACTCTCGGAGGCTGGTCATACAGGACAGCAGGTGCGGTTACCCATCTACAAGATGCATTAGAGCTGAATTCTAATCAAAGAGTGAAAAACCCAAACCAAGGATACGTCTTTCCACTGCACTAAGAAGGTGTTACAGCAGAAACCCAGTCTAGCTTAGCTACAGAAAAAGTACAATGAAATGTGCATATCAACATGCAGAAATCTGTCATCGCTCATGGAGGACATGGCTCAAATATGGGAAAGTTTTCTCTTGAAAAGCCTAAGAAGACACTGTCGAGTTTGATAGGTCTAAAATTCAACATCCCACATGCCCTAGCATGCAAATATTTAATTTCCTCTTATAGAATGGCCTCTTGATAGGTACTTCACTATCAGTCTTTGGAAATAATCTCAAATGGAAAGTAAATAAATAAATAAATAAATAAATAAATAAATAAAATAACAAAAAAAGCTTTTCAGATCAGAACCCCACTAGGCTGAGAAAATAGATTTGGCAAGAAGATTGGTAGTCACAACCATCCAAATCCAAGTAAACTGCTTGGGTTCTTCCCACATCCAGCCAAGGACAGGCATTATCATGCTATCACAATTGTCATGTTGGAGGACTTCTACTTTTCACTCTCAAGGGAGCATTCTCAAATGAAAATATACAGTGATGCTTTATATAGCAGGTGTATCTTCAACCTGTCACGCTCAAACCATATCCTTTGAGGAAAGCATTTCTTTTCTGTATGAGGCAATTGCATGTGAGCAAATCTAAACTCAAAGACTAACAAATCTGTCTTACATAAGTTTGTCCCACCTATACCTCCATACAACCAGTATGCTAGGCAATAATTTCCAAGCTTTACCTCCTTGAATGTATTTATAGTTAATCCTCATAAAGTCTTGCTCAGAAAGCTCAATAGTCACTTAGCACACATATACTGAGGACCTACCTGGGACCTCCAGTCAAGGGGAGGAGAGCTGTGTAAGTAGGAATTGCTGGCTTGCTCAAGAGTGTCAATGTTGACCCATCAATTATAGTCAATTCATTCCATAGCACTCAAGGTCCTGTATAGCATGATCATAACCTGTCTTTCTACCCTTTCCTCCAAAATCCAATATGGCAGCCACAGTTCACACATGGATGTCAGGCACTTGAAAAAAGACAGCTCTAAATGAGTAAGTACTTTAAAAGCAATCTACACACAGACTTGTCATTACCTTGTACCAAAACAAACAAGTGTAAAATAGCTCAGTAGAGTTTGACTTTGATACAATGGTATTTGGGATATATTAGATGATCATAAAATTATAGAATTAAAGTGTTTCTTTTGTAATATAGCTTCTGGCAAATTTAAAATTGTGTATGTGGCTTTGGTGGTGCTTCTGGTGGACAGAGCGATTTGACTTTACATTTCCCCTTTACCTTGTCTACTCTGCTTTCGCTTCAACAGGTGTCAGTTCTTCACTTAGTGAAATCTTACCAATCTCTCTGGTCCTTACTCATAGCTTTGTTCTAAGTCAGAATAGGGAACATCTCTTTAGAAAACTCCCCTTACAGTACTCCAAATAGCTGTGGGTCTATTATTGCCTCTCTACCCTTGATGATGTTGTTTTACACTATTTCTTTGCAAATATTATAATACCTTTGGGCCAAACTTTCCAATTCTATCAAAGTTCTTAGAAAGCAGATATCATGTCTGAAATAACTTCATTTTCTGGATTGATTTCTAGCATAATATCTTATACAATGAAGATAATCAATAAATATTTATTAAGGAAATGATAAATGAATGGATGAATAAACACATGAACAAAAATTGGATATATGAATCAAGACATTATGTTACTGGCAAAATAATAGACACAGAGATCAATGGAATGAAATGGAAAGCACATAAATTAACCATATAAACACAGCCAACTGGTCTTTGACAAGACTACAAAGACAATTCAATGGAAGAAAGACAGACTTTGAACATAGGAAGATAAAACAATTGGATAGCCTTATGCAATGACAATGTACCTAGCCATTGGCCTTTTACATGTTGTAGTTTTTGTTTTACATTGTAGATTCAAACACCAAGTGGAAAACTGTAAAACCTTTTGGAGAACAGAAGAAAATCTACAGGACCTCAGATTAGGTGTTGAATTTTTAGATACCACCAGAAGCATAATCAATGAAAAAAAAATTGGTAAATCGTATGCTATGAAAAGTTGATATTTTTACACTGTGAAAGGCACTGTTAGCAAAACAGATAAGACACAGATTAGTAGAAAATACTTACAAAGCATTGATCTGATGAAGAATTTGTATCTAAAAACCATAATCAACCCTTAAAAATCAAACAGTAAGAAAATGAAAATACTAATCTGAAAATGGCACTGTTTCAAACATGGCAAAGAGCAGACAATGTAAGTGAAGAGATGGTACCTCACACCGAGAACAAAATTAGTAGTCACGCACTGGCTGGCCCTCAGCACCACCATTATCAGGTAAATGTAAGTAAAGAGATGGTACCTCACACCTGAGAACAAAATCAGCAGTAAGTCAAAGGCCAGAATGGAAAAGCTGAAAATAAGGGGGGAAAATAGGAATAGATGTACATGGCCATGCATTTATTTCACTTATTATGTTTCATTTATTAAATCAATGACTAGTTATTGATTTTTTAGATTTGATACCAAATATAAAGTCACATAAGTAATATTTATAAATTATACATCAAAATGAAAAGCTTTTGTACCTTAATATCAAGAAAATATAAAGCCAGTGCTGGGGAGACAGTCATTGGTAAAGTGCATGTTTCACAAGCACAAGACCCGAGATTAGATATCTAGCCACATAAGAGCCAGATGTGGGAGCACATGTCTATAACCCCAGAGCAGGGCTGGCGGCCAGTCCAGTAGGAAAGTGGGTTCAATATTCAGTCAGACTATCTCAAAAAGAAAAAAAAAATGGAGAGGTGATTGAGAAAAATATCATCCTTTTTCCACCACATGTGCCTGCATGAGTGAGCATATCTGCACTCAAATATACACATATATCACTCTCACACACACATATACACACACTGCATACACACCACACACACAACACACAAATACAACACACACTGCATACACAACACACACAACACACAAAAAACACACACACAAAACACACACACATACAAGCAACACACACACACAAACACAAACACAACACACAATCTGTCTGATAAGCACACGAAAGGTCTTCAGAATCAATCACAGGGAAATGAACATCCAAGCACAATAGGAACCACTGCGTAATAACAAATGTAGATGTGGGGATAGCAAAGTTAAAACATTTAGGCACTGCTGGGGACAGGCTGCAAGACAGTGCAAACACCTTGGAAAACAGTTTGCAGAGTCCTTGAAAAGGTATTCAGACAGACAGCATGTGACCCAGAATTCCTACTTAGTATATTCCTGCAAAACTGGAAACATGTCCAAACAAATCCTTATACACAGAGGGTCTTAGTGCCATTGTGCTTAGTAGTCAGGATATGGGGACAACTCAAATATCTATCCTTAACTTAGGGTAAGTAAGATGTGATAAATCTATGCAGTGAATATAATCCAAAAATGAAAATGAAGTAATGCTGGTAGATGTTAGGCATGAATGAATCTGGAAAGCATTACAATTGAAAGAAGCCATACAAGGAAGGACAGAACTATAGAGAATGGTGTTGCATTTATATGGAATATTCAGAAATTATGAATCTACGCAACCAGAAATAATAACTGTAGGCAAGGGAACTAGAGAGTGCCTGTTAATGTGAATTTCTCTTATCAGAATGGTAAAAATATTCTTAAAGTAGATCATAGTGATGGCTACGTAACATAGTGAATATGTAAATACATACTCTCAGTCATATAACGAGAGTGAATTTTTAAAGATTTATTTTAAATTAGGTTGTGTGTGTGTGTGTGTGTGTGTGTGTGTGTGTGTGTGTGTGTGTGTACATGAGTACAAATGCTTGCAGAGACCAGCAGAGTGCCTGAGATCTCTCTGACATTACAGACTGTTATGAGCTACCTGACATGGGTACTGGGAACAAAATTCAGGTCCTCTACAACAGTAATATGTCTGTTGAACCTCTGAGCCACCTCTCGAGTCCTAAGAAAATGAGTTTTACAGTATATGACTTACATGTAAATAAAAAATGAATATCACTAAATGCCATTAAAACAGCTAAAATTCAAAAGCTGAGGACAGTAACTGTGGGCACAGACATGAAATAAGAGCTCTCATTGTTTCCTGGTGATACAATGACACAGACTATCTTAAAAACAATCTGACACTTCTTTACAAAAGCTAAGTATAGCCTCCCCACTTGACTGCAGCATTGTGCACTCGGACAGTTGGAAGTAAATTCTGGGGTTGAAAGTGCATGTTTATGCAGGGCAGTGGTGGCGCACACCTTTAATCCCAGCACTCGGGAGGCAGAGGCAGGCGGATCTCTGTGAGTTCGAGGCCAGCCTGGGCTACAGAGTGAGTTCCAGAAAAGGCACAAAGCTACACAGAGAAACCCTGTCTCGAAAAATCAAAAAAAAAAAAAAAAAAAAAAAAAAAAGCATGCATGTTTACATCAACACCTAAAATGCTTGTGTCTCTTTGTTAATGCACTCTAAAAGCCGGAAGCAGCCTTAGGGTCCTTTCATAAGTGAATGACTAAAAAAGATATCCACATAACAGAAGACCAGTGACCAGACAGAATCAACGACTAAGCCATGTAAAGATATGGACAATTCTAGTGTGTGTATTGGCAAGTCATTGAATACAGTTGACACAGCAATATGCTGATAGGAAATTTACCTCCAAAAGGATCAAAGACCTCAATGTAAAGCCAAGACTAAAACTTGTAGAAGAAAACATAAGGGCAAAGCTTTGTGATATTACAGCTGATAATTTCTTTGATATGGCTCAAAGCATGGAAAACCAAAGAAAATTGGATAGGCTACATTCAAAATTTCCATGTACCCAAGAACATTATGAACAGAGTGAAAAGACAACATACAAAATATTTGGAAATCATACATTTTACAAGGGGTTACTCAGAATATATAAAGATTTTTAAAACTTCTAATAAACCAATTAAAATAGACAAAGAAATTGAGATATTTCTCCAAATATGGTCTATTAATAACATAAAACTTTAATCAGCATTACCAGTCACTGGAAGATACAGATGACCAAAGCTTCAAGGAGACATCACTCATCACTTCACACCCATTGTGGTTGGTACTTTTCTAATTCATTAATTTTTATTCCATGACAGTTTATATATAATGAATTTTAATCTTTCTCATTCTCTATTGCCCTTTCTCACCCCCTATCCCTTCTCACACTGAAACCCTTCTCCTCCCCAATAAGCTCTTTGCCTGCTTTGAGGTCATTGGAGTGTCTGTAACCCACGGGTTTAAACAGCATCACAGGCATGAGCATGGATGGGACCTTGTTTACTGGAGCCTAGGCAACTCCTCAGCAGTTACATCCCTGAAGAAAGTGACACTCTTTCTCTGACCCACCATCAACTGTCAGTAGTCTCCTAGGGAGGGGCAGGGCCTTGCCAGCCTCCCCCAACTCTTCCATGATAAGATGTTGGCGAGCCAGTCTTTTGCAGGTCTTGTGCAGCTAGCCACCATCGGAATGGGTTCACTGGTGCAACCTCCAAGTCCTGTCCAGAAGACTCTTATCTCACAGCCGCCCTCCCCAGCCGCTGCCCTACAGTCTCTCTGCCCTCTCTTCTGTAATGTTCCCTCAGCTCTGAGAAGAGTTGATACAGTGTCCTCTTCGGGCCCAGGCACTCCACACTAACCTGTTCTCTGCACCATGACCAGTTAGCAATCTTGTATTAATTACCATACACTGTAAAAAAAAGAAGCTTTTCTGATCTATAGGGAAGGTAAATATTTAGAAGACAGACTGATACAATGTCCATTTAGCAAAATAATAGCAGTGGATGCTCTTCTTGAACACTTGTGCCTCACTGGCGGATGTAAAATAATCCTGTCGCTGTGAAAACCAGTGTCAGTCCTCAAAACTCTAAATGAAGAGCAACCCAGCAAGGTCCACTTCCAGACTGATACCCAAAACAACTGAAAGCAGAGACTCAAAGAGATATTCATAACCCCACAGCTATAACAGCATTATTCACAAATGGCCTGGCAGATGAACACATAAATATGTTCCATGTGCACGAAGAAAGGCTATGTGACCTTAAAATACAAGAGAGCTCTGACGCATGTTACCACAACCCAGAATAAAGCTGACCATTTCGTGTGAAGTGGAAAGTAAAGCAGATAGGGAAAAAAAAACACATATATATACCATTTACATGAAGTCACTAGAGTAATGAAGTTCACAGAGAAAGTAAAATGACAGTGTTAGGAACTGGAGAATAGGGACACAGGGAATGTCCTTGTTTGCCTTTTGGTATTGTGATAAAATGCCAACTTGAGGAGAAAGGGTTTATTACATCTTACAGTTTCGCGTTCATCATCTAGGGAACCCAGGCAGGGGTTCCACCCAGGCAGGAGCTCACGCAGGAGCTGAAGCAGGGGCCGTGGAGGAATGCTGAGTACTGACTTGCTCAGCTTTCTATCTTATACAACCCAAGCCGAGCAAACCATAATCAGCACTCCCCCATGGCCTCTGCTGCAGTTCCTGCCTGAAGGTTCCTGCCTTGAGTTTGTGCCCCGACTTCCCTCAGTCTTCGAAGCGCTGTGCTGTGGAAATATGAGCCAAGTAAACAGTTTCCTCCCCAAGTTGTTTGTAGTCACTGTCTGTGTCACTGCAAGAGAAAGCCAGCCAGGACAAAGGGAACCAGGGTTTCTGAAAGACTGCTCGATTCGGGACCTGGAGCAAGAGGTATACCAGATGTCACTGTAAGATCCTGAAGTATCGGAAAGGAAGAAAACGGTCAAAGGAAACAAAACAAAACAAACCCACAACGGTTGAAGATATCTACGGGACATGAGGCAAATGGAGGAGCTTCCAATACTATGGTGGAACAGTTTGAAAACAAATAAAGTAGCTTCAGATTTTAACCCAAAATATGACAGAATAAGGTAGGGGTGTGTGTGTGTGTGTGTGTGTGTGTGTTTAGTGAAATATTATTTTAACTGGGCAAAGATGTGTTACATTTGCTTATGCTGCAGAATATTGCTTTAAGTGTGAAAGGATGTGCTACTTTTGTTTATGCTGTATTTGTTTAACAATGTAACAATCTATGTTTAATTATGTAAAGATGTGTTGGGTTTGTTTCACCTTGCCTGCCTAAGGCACCTGATGGTCTAATCAAGAGTTGAATGGCCGATGGCTAAGCAGGAGAAAGGATGGGCGGGGCTGGCAGGCAGAGAGAATAGATAGGAGGAGAAATCTAGGCTCCAGAGAAGGAAGAGGGGAGAAGGAAGAGAGAATGAGGGGAAAGCCACAGGCAAGAATCCAGGCAGCTGCCAGCCCGCAGACACGAGAAACCGAAAGTAAGACAGACAGAAGGAAAGAAAAGTAAAAACCCCTGAGGCAAAGGGTAGATAAGGAGAAACAGGATAACTTACATTAAAGGAACTAGCCAGAAACAAGCCTAAGCTAGGCTGAGCATTCAAAACTAGTAAGAAGTCTCTGTGTCGTGATTTGGGAGCTGGTTTGTGGCCCAAAAAGGGAAAAGCCTGGTGCTTGTGTGTGTACACATGTAAATAAGAGTGAGCTAAAGTGACTGAACAAGCAGCTGAGTGGGAGAAATGGAAGGACTTCCTCTATAGCAAAGTCGCCAGCGATTTCTTCAGCTTCTCCTCAGGAAGTGGAATTTAGCTATCCATCCCTTAAAGTAACTTGGCTCGTGTGACTTCTTCCAAATAAGTATGGAGTAGCAAATGGAGGAGAGAAGAATAGACCAGAGAGGGCTGGCAAACAGTGTCACATAGAGATAAAGGCTGATACTGCGCTTCTCACAAGGTCAACATCATGATTACAGCACATCCCCTTGACAGAGTCTGAGGAAGGATGACTTTTACATTCATGGACTTCCTCTCTCAAATCTGTCACTCCAATATAAGCTCACAGGAAACATGAGACTACTCTGAATTGAAGAACATTCTACAGGACACCAGATCTGCACTCTTTCAAACAGTCAATATGGGGTTGGAGAGATGGCTCGGCTGTTAAAGGCTAGGCTCACAGTCAGTCAAGATGATCAAAACCGTGAGAAATTTGAGAACTTGTCAGAGTGAAGCAGAGCCTAAGGAGGTGACAAGTGAGTGAATGTAGTCCTGGATAGGGACCTGTGACATTAACAGGGACACGAATAACAGGGAAATATTAATGAAATATAGATTTTTTTTTGGTTAATAATAATCTGTCAATATTTGTTCATTAATTGCAGCAAAATGCAATGTTAGTGACAGGAGGAAGGTATATGGGGCCTTCCATAATGCTAATGCAAATTTTCATTAGATATAAGAACATTTGAAAATTAAAAGTTTATTAAAAACATTTTAATCCTGCTGAGAGGAAGGCAGAAATTGGATTTTCAGTCACCTCTCTCATGCCCACCCCTTGCCTGTCTGTCTCTATCCTGGAAAAGATGGTTGGTGGAGGAAGTACCAGAGAGGGCACGGGAGCTCTCTTCTCTGTCTTTCACGCGGTATTGTATTCCCTTCCTCCATCGGGTTGTTCATCTGTACCCAGTAAAGTATCCTTTAACACTAATGGGTAAATGCAGGTAAAGCACTTCCCTGAATTCTCTAGCAAGTTAATAAAACTCCAGGGCAACCCAGTCTATGGCAGGCTAGTAAGAAAAGTACAGATGACTCCCTCGACCAATTGCCATCTGCAGTGAGCAAGGCAGGATACCGTAACAGTATTACAAAACTGACCCCCAAGCCTGGAGAGTCAGATAGTATCTCCGGTGTCAGAACTGAGCTGGGTAGGGTGGAACTAGCTTGTGTTCCCTGGAGACCAGCCTCTGGTGGGAGGGAGAATCCCACTCCTGGTCAAGCGCTGTTTTGGGTGGAGACAAGAGAACAGATAAGCACACACTTTATTTTTCTTCCTTGTATGTATTAACTACCATGGCTTGTTTGAGCGTCCCCAGAAAGACTCGTGAATTCGTTGGTTGGTCCCAAGCTCTGATGCTGTGGGGAGGTGACGGGACTTCAAGGAAATGGGTTCAGGGGAAAACAGTCATGGGGGAGAGATTCCATTCCCTCCTGCCTGTCTCTCTTTCATTTCCTGGTTAGCATTAGGTAAGCAGTAGTTCCCTTTGCCTTAGACTCCCACCATGGCCATGGTGTGCTCTCTTACCACGGGACCAAAAGCAACGGGTCAGAGCGGCCACCCTGACATCTCTGGAACCATAGGAGAAAACAAGCCTTTTTTCATTTTTGGTCGATTTTTTTCTCAGACATTTTGTCACAGTGACAGAAAACTAGCTAACACGTTACCTTCTAGGCTGACAACACTCCTCCTGGTGAGGAACTGGTCTGGCCCGGCCCTTCTCTTCCCACCACAAGAAAGAACTAAACCCACCCATTACCATTTTCTGGTTCCCCGAGGATGTTTTTCTTTCTATCCCCTCTCACAGCCTTATGTTTTCCATTACGCTCCATACTCTTAAAATTTCCAGGACAATTCATATGCATCCTTTCTTGGATGTATACCTAAAATACTTGAAGCAAATATCGAATCACAAATGTACATCCAAAGCAATTCTGTCATCTCCAGAAACAAAGGTTCAAAGTATAACTCAGACTTCAAATCCAATCAAGATACAAGATTTTATTTTGTAACATGTCCGTTTACCAAATTTACAAATGAAAGGTACAACCAAAGCAAACAAAACCATTTCATATCTGAGACAAGAAGGAGATTAGAGAAGCATCTTATGGAATATTAAAATAATACATAAAGATGTAACTGGCAGAGTAGCTGTAACTCAGCAGAGCCAGAGACTGTTATTAAAACCCAGCCACACAGCTAATTTTTACCTGCAGCCAGCTAAGCAAGGGGTTGCCTCAAAAATGTCAAATGGCCATTGTGGGGAAATTTATTGTAAGAGACGTAATTCCCAATCCTAGTTGGTAAAACCAACTTTGCGGAGGACTCCTGGACTTTTATAACGATGGAATACAACCCGAGGCAGTGTGAACTCATAATCTCTTAGGACAAATAGCCTTTAAAATTTCAGCCTAGTATCCAATTCACCATTGAAATGAGTAGAAGTCCCTGTAGAAGTCACGTGACCTCCCATTAGCGTGACCTCAGGCCCACCTCTGCACAGGCTGTAATTTTACAGAGTCCGTAACAGCATCTTGGAACACATGTGCTTCTGAATGGCTTGTGCTTAAACCGATACAGCTTTCAGGTAATAGCTGCTTGTTTGAAATCTGTTATCAGGGCCTACCTGCATGTTCTCTATGTCACTCTGATATTATGCCGAAGGGACCTACCTATAAAACTCAAATCGTCACTGTCACGAAACAAATCTCTTTAAATAGAGGCCTACCCAATCCAATTAGATGTGGAGAACTGTTAGGTTGAAATGCTGCAACAGTGAAAGCCGGGATTAACTTAACCTTCTAAAAAGATTAAGTTACAGCAGAGCCATGCTGGCATGTAGAGGACTGTGAGTTGATTCCGTGTTCTGTAGAGTGGAAAACAGCAAGCGTTAAGTGTATATGGAAAGCCCCTGGGGTGGGCCCGAGTCTGGGTTCCATTTCCTTTTTCCTGAGCTTAATCATAGCAGCCTTGAAGACCCAAGGACAGAGGCCAGCTCAGTGTCACACAGTTGCAGCAGCTGGACAGCTGGCGACCCCCCCTCCCTGCTGATGCTTTTGAAGTGGCCACAGGAAACTAGCAGCTGTGCCCACTCTACCCCTTCCAGGGGAATTGTCCATCCCAGAGAATGTTAAACACTACCAGACCTGGAAAGGATCAGGTTTAGGGCAGACTAATGTCAATTTATATTTTAGTGATATTGGGAAGATAAGCCAGGGAAAGAATTAAGACAAAAATTTGGTTTTAGATTTATTTGCTTTATTTATATGTAGAGGTGTTTTGCCCGAATGTATGTACCCCACCTGCTCACAGTGCCTATGGAGTCCAGAAGAAAAAATTGGATTCCCTAACACTGGAGTTATGGATGGCGTTATCCACAAGTCACCATGTGGATGCTGGAAACTGAACCCAGGTCCTCTGCAAGAGCAACCAGTGCTCTGAACCACTGAGCCAATATAGGATGAAACTTTTAAGGGCATACAGTCAGTGTTTTGATGGTAATAACAGTACACCTTTAATCCCAGCACTCAAGAGGCAGATGCAGGCAGATCTCTGAGTTCAAGGCCAGCCTGGTCACTGGTCTACAGAGTGAGTTCTAGGACAGCCAGGGTTACTCAAAAAAACAAACAAACAAACAAAAAACCAAAACAACAACTAAACAACAAAAAGTGCCTTTCCACTCCCTTCTCACATTAATTCTACTATGGAATCTGAAGTCATTCATTATTTTCCTTTGCATGATTTTATTCTTACTGCCTGTTTCCAGCCATTCCATGACGATGAAGCTTGGTGCATTTTACTTGACAAATTTTATGCTTGGGATCTATTGAACTTGTTTGTATCAATGTATAGGTTTCACCAAACTTGGAAAACTTTCAGCAATTATTTTTTTCAAATATTTTTGGTTGTCGGGCAGTGGTGGCGCACGCCTTTAATCCCAGCACTCGGGAGGCAGAGGCAGACAGAGAAACTCTGTCTCGAAAAACCAAATATATATAGTCATTTTCTATCTTTCAAATGCTCTGAAGATGCAGCTTACATGTATACTTGGCCACTCAATATTTCCCAGGATTCACTACCACTCAGTTTTTTAAAATGTTAATGCTATATTTTCTCATTGTACCATCTAGTTCACTATTCTCTGCTCTCTCTCTCTCTCTGTTTTTTTGCTTTTTGAGACAGGGTTTCTACATATAGTTTTGGTGCTGTCCTGGATCTTGCTCTGTAGACCAGGTTCTCTGTCTCTCTTTTGGTACAGGGTTTTATGTAATCCAGGCTGGCCTTGAACTTAGTATACAGTAGAAGATAATTTTGAACTTTTGATCCTCCTGCCTCTGTCTCCCAAGTTCAAGGATTCCAAGTGTGCACCATGTGGTTCTGAGACTTGAACACACAGCTCTGTGCAGAGTGGGGACTGTCCTAACAGAGCCACATCCTCAGTCCATGTTCAGTTTTTGAAGATCATATTGATTCTTTCAAAAATTATTCACTTCTCTAGTTAACTTCCTGATGATTTAAAATGAAAAGTTAGTAACTATTTAGTGCTGCTCTTTGCTAATTCGGTACCAGTAGTGAGACAGTTTCAATTGACTGACTGATTTCCTCATTAGAGATCCCACGTGTTGTAAATTTGACCTTTTGAGTACTGGATATTTTTGTACTCTTTGGCTATTCTAAAGCTTCATGCTGGAATGGAAGTAAATTGCTTGCAAATCGTTTGCTCCTGTTGACTTGGTAACTTTGTTAGACGGGGACTGGGCCCATGCTCAATCCAATTCTCCCCACTGCCCAGACAAGCCTCACGTGTACTCACTGTGTCCAGCAAGTCTGATGAGTTTTTTCTGCGCTGGCTGATGGGAAGCAGCTTGATTCCCAACTCTGTATCAGGGTTAAGCCTTGTTCCCTTTACGACAGCACTTTCCCATTGTCCTCCCACAGAGAGTCCAGCAATGTTGAAACCTTTGGGGGTATCATCACTATTTTATGATGAGGATATAAGCAGAGGTCAGGCTTGCTGCTCAACATCCTACAAAACATGCCACCAAAGATGTCACTAGTGCCAAAGTGAGTAACTGTGCTCCCGTCCCAGCAGGTCTATCTGACCTTGATCTCCCTAGGGCTCCCCCCCTTGTACTGTGACCTGGAAACACTCTCATGGCATTAATGAGGTCTTAGACTCTTCTCATTCACTTCCTATTTCTTTGGTTGTCTGATGTCCAGTGTTTGATTAACTGTGTTCACTTTTTTCCTTCACTTACAACAGAAACTAAGTCTATTCCTTGTTACTCCATCTGAACCATAAACTCAAGTCTTTATACTTCTTCCTAAATGTCTTTGATCCTGCCTTCCTTTCCCTGTTGGCTTGCCAGTGTGCAGCAAAGGACTGTTAACTATGCAAGCACATAGTATTTGCAAGTCTGCGGGCCTCCAGAGTGGCTGTGTATGCCTGATGTGCCGCCACACTGATCCCGCCTTGACAATCTACACCTCGCTCACCTTTCCTCCATGGTTCTTCTTGGGATTCTTTTAGGGCTCTTGAATTTTTAAAGTAGTTTACCCAACAAGCACTTTAAAATTTCAAAAAATAAAATGCCCTTGGCCTAAGAATTCATATGCCAGTTGTAAGTTTTATTTGATGGTAAATGGTTGAAATAGATGCCCTGGAGAGAACTGATCCTTTCGGCAGCACTGGCCTTAGGCGAAATTGTTAAGTAGGTGAAGTCTACCTTCAGGGAACTCATGGATTCTGCTACCTCTCTCCTGCATGCCAAAGCCCCGGAGTTCTCTCCCTTAATGTTAGAATGAGCGCTACTTCCAGTGTTTTGGGTTATTTTAACATTCAGTTGTCAGCGAGTGGTAACAAATTTTTACTCTCCTTCAAATTTTTGCATTTTTATACAGAGCAAAACATTAAAGCAAGCAGAGAAAAGGTGGTTCGAACTCCTCTGATTGGACACGGCTGTTTGTCGCATCCAGTGGAGGAAGGTGACTCGGCAGAAAAGAACGGTGATTGATTGGTGATGTCTGCACATGCAGACAAAGGGGATGAGAAATCTGCTATCTCTGCCCCAATCTTGAAATGTTCCTCCTATTGGACAGTTGCCAAGCACTAGAAATCAAGTGTAAAAAAGACACTGGGGGGCAATTGAAACTCCTTAATGACCTTGAAATCAGCCCAAATCAGGCTATTGTCTGGCACCACATAAAAAGTTAAGGGTTAAGAAAAACCAAGTATAACAAGAAATAGTGAAATACCATAGGTGGACTATAATGCCACAGAGGTCCTTTATGTGGACCCTTGGTGTGTGCGCAGCCTTGGGGAGCATTTCTTCTTGTCCCCACTTCCCCTTTTAACCGTCTTCTTTCAGGCTCACATTGTAACCCATGCATACTAAGCACCCCCAGAAGCATGAAGCCCTCTCTTTCATACATTACTGTCTCAGCAGGAAGAACCATCAAAGCCCCAAAAGTGTCACTTGCTTATTTCTAAGCCATGTGACACCTCTATAAAAATAACAAGTGTATTCAATGGTAGAGTATAATTTGACATTTCTGTTTGTCTTCTGTTATTTGAAAAGATGGGGGACATATTGGTCTGTACAGTATAAAATCATAGAAAGGATGGCCTGAGTTTGAATCCCCAAGATTTGCATGGTGGAAGGAGAAAACCTGCTCCTAAAAATTGCCCTCTGACCTACACACACACTTTGGCATGTGTGTACCCACACATGTAAACACACACACACACATGGACACACATGCACACATGCGAGCACACAGACACAAATAAAGTATAAAAACGTTTAGGTTAGCCCAGTAAAAGACTACAAGGTAAGATCAGGCTTGAGAGGAACAGTGCTAACACATTTTCATACAAGTTGTCTCCTTGCTTCTTACTGAGACTTTAAGGAAGAATGTCTTTACAAAGAGACACTGCCTGTCACCTGAGGTTGGTTGCCAGAGCCCACTGGCTTATAGAAGCGAATGAGACAAGACTGATACAATGCCTGTGAATTATAGGTGCAGAGGCTTCACTTGTATCTCTCAGTCTGTCAGTCCTCTATACCTCGGCCCCTGGGGACATTCAAAGACATTGCCCAATGGCCATGATTTATGTGTTCCTGTCTTCCTCCCTCAGCATCCAGAAAGAGTCTTGGGCACAGCTCTGCTGCCAGTCCTCCATGAGAACTTGTGTTCTCTGCTGAAGTGCCTTTCCCTGAGCTGGAATAGTTCACAGTCCCTGCTGTTGAATCCCAGGCTTCCTTTAGTGGTGACTCTTGTAAACCAATGATGCATCTGCAGGCAGGGGAAGGCTGTTTCTCCTCGGCTTTCCATCAACACTTAATGCTTCTAGCTCTGAACACGTTGCTTGTTCATCAAGCAAAGAAAGAGAGGGAAGAAGGGAGGGAAGGAGGGAAAGAGGGAGGGAGAAAGGAGTACTTCCAGGAAACAAGTCTTTGGCTTCTGCCTGTAGCTGTTCATAGTCTTGGGTTGGCTGGGGAAGATAATTTGGACTTTTTACCACTCTTCCAATGGGAGTGTCTTCTGTATGCATCTCTCCTACCCATGACAGTCAAATTTCATGGAATCCACGCCATCAAAGATCTACAGGAAGGGACTTTAGAGTATGTCCCCTAGCTCCTTATCATTGTCTCCTGGCTCTGGACCTAGTATAGGGCTAGCTGCTGTGACACCCAGATACTCAAAAGGAGGGAGTGGACATGGAGGGTTAGAGCACTGGCTCGTAGCACGCATGCCCTGCAGGACCCCTCAAGAGGGCTCCCCAGGAAAAGCCTGCTCTATAGCACTGCATGAGGCTGCCTCCCACCTCAGAGCAGGGAGCAGCCTTAGTGGATTCCACATTTTAAGTGGCAGAATGTGAGGCTGCTCATGGACTAGTCCCTAACCCTACATATAGTCCCACGTGTTCACAAGCTTTGTGGCATTTTGTGAAACTTTTTATCATGCCAAGATCTGATCTGCTGTGAGTTAAGGATGGTGAGCAGCCTTCATGAGGACTGTAACTGTTGTCTTGAGTGTTGTGGAATACTATTTTAACTAGGCAAAAATGTGTTACCTTTGTTAACGATGTAAAGATGTGTTACATTTGTTGGTGCTGCATTTGTTTAATTGTGTAAAGATTGTTTGTAGCATTTGTTTCACCTTGCCTGCCTAAGGCACCTGATTGGTCTAATAAAAAGCTGAATGGCCAATATATAGGAAGGAGAGGGATAGGTGGCACTGGCGGGCAGAGAGAATAAGTAGAAGGAGAAATTTAGGCTGAAGAGAGAGGGAAGAACAAGAGAACTAACGAGAAAGAGAGGGGCATGCCTGGGGCCAGAAGCCAGGCAGCTGCCAGCCAGATAGACACTGGAGGAAGCAGGAAATAAGATAGATAGACAGATAGATAGATAGATAGGTAGATAGATAGATAGATAGATAGATAGATAGATAGATAGATAGATAGATAGATAGGAAGGGAGGAAGGGAGAGAGGAAGGAAGGAAGGTAAAAAGGCCCAAGGCAAAATGTAGATGAAGAGAAACAGGTCAAGATATAAGATCTAACAAGAAGCAGGCATAAGATAAGGCCGAGCACTCATAACAAATATTAAGACTCCATGTCGTGATTTGGGAGCTGGTTGGTGGCCTAAAAGAAAGCCTGGTGGAGACTGAAACATTCCTGTCCTTCAGTGGTATTTCCTCTTAGGAGTGGTTAGCTGGAGGAGGGCCATTGTGTCTCAGTGAAGAACTGCTCTACAAACTGGACACAAAGACTATGTTAGCTTCTCCGGCCTTACCTTATCCTGAGAAATTATTTTAAAAGTATGGTGTTTATTTTGGCTCATTGTTTTAGAAATTTCAATCCATGGTCTACTGACCCCATTTTTTAGTCTCTGGTGAGGTAGAAACACCTGGAAGAAGGGCACGCTGGAGGAAAGCCAGTCCTCTCACGGTAGCCAGGAAGCAGTAAGTGAGATGTGAAAGAGGCAGGAATAAGATACCCGTTCAAAAATGTGTGTTGGTGTGGTACTCCTAAAGTTTTCTTTCTAATGTTTTTTAATTTATTTTAACTTTCTTTCTACATTTATTCTTTGTGTCTTTCACATCATGCATCTCGATCCCACCTACCTCCCGTCCCCTCCCATCCATTCTCTGCCCCTGCAACCTCCTCCCCTCCCCCAAATTTAAGCTAAAAAGGGGGAGGGAAAAAAGGAAGAAAGGGGACATCTCAGGGAAGCTGCAGTGTGATACAGTGAGTCACAAAGTAAACCCCCTTTATCCATACATCTTTACCTGTAGGCATTCATTACAAAGAATCATTGGTCTGGTTCTAGGCCCCTGGTCTCTGCTGCACTATCCACACATAGCCCTCACTGGGACTCTTCCTGGACACCCCATTGCTACCCTGTTTCATGAAGATCCTGCAGCCCTAAGTCCACAGGACACCCCCCCCACTCCGCTACACACACACACACACACACACACACACACACACACACACACACACACCTGTGCTCCAGCAGATCACAGATGGGGTGGATGTTGGGAGGAGCCAACACTTAACTCTGGTTCTGGTCCTGCGCAGTTGCAGAGTTGGTCAGCCTGACAGCTCTCTCTTGTCCTCACAATCACAGCGAGCTCTCCAGCATTGTCCTGGCTTGTTCAGCCTTGGCAGTGATGAGCAAGGGGTGGGGTCACTTTGCCTGCTTTCAAGTCCTGATCGGTTCTCCCACACCTACACCTTCAGGGCCAGCTCTACTGTGTTGCCCAGGAGAGGTGTAGTAGCCACTCTCCTGACTGCTGCAGCTGAGGAGGGACACAACAGCATGGCTCTACCCTGACCATGCCTCCACATGGCAGATAATGGGGACAGCTCTCCCATGGTACTCTCACTTCTTAACAGCCCATTCAGCCAGGAACTCATCATGGATTAACCCATTAATAAGGTTAGCACTCTTGTAATGCAACTGCATCTTCAAGACCCTCAGCAACTGGGAAGTAAGCCTTTAGAAGTGGGCCCTTTGAGAAGATACTTTGTATCCAAATCACAACAACGACTGAATCAGTCTTACTGTTTCTGGTTGCTATGACAAAGTATCTGACAGAAGTAACTTAAGCGAGGAAGGTTTCAGTTTGGCTTACAGTCTGAGAGTACAGTCCATCATAGTGTGTGGGCACATGCCTGTTTGTGTGGTGGGTGCCATAAAAGCAACTCCAGCTGTGACGACAGGAACAGGAGACAGCTAGTCAGGAATTGGAGAGAGGTGGATGCTGGCAGTCAGCTCACAGTCGTTTTCATTCAGGCCCAGACCCTAACACAGGGACTGGAGCCTCTCACAGTTGGAGAGTGTCTTTTCACCTCAATTAATCCAGACTAAAATTCCCAGGTAGCGTGCCCAGAGGTATGTCTCTAGGAGATTCTAGATCCTGTCAAATTGACAATCATTATTAACCATCAAGTTGACAGATAATGTGCCTCATCTCCACAAAACCTAGGCTGTGCAGTGATGAGAAGCCATAAGCATGCAATAGGTTTCATCTCACTCAGAGTTACCATTAGTCTGTGTGTTCCGGCATAGCCTGGGAAGTATATAACTCTGTGTGCTCCAGCACATGCCCATTAGATAACAGCAGCTAAAGAATTTGCTTTCTCTACTTGACAAAGACAGAGTAAGAGAGAAAGTTGAAAGGCAGAAGAAATAAATAAAATAAATAAAATTTTCTGATTCAGTGGAGTTGGGAAAAATCCTATACACACATGAATTGAGTTTTAAAAGCTACACAGTGTGTCTGTCAAGGGTTTGATAATTTTTAAGATGTCTTGATGGAACTATGTGAATATACTCTTCAAGGTAATAATTAATTCCCTAGGGAGAGCACTTATTAAAAAAAATCATGTTACCAGAGAAGAGAAAATACTGAAAAGCTAGGAAATCATCCCATAAACTGGCTGACAGTTAAGTCTTTCAGAAGATTATAAAGGAAAATGAAAGCTTGAAGTATAGGTAACTGAGTAAAAATTGGATCTTCAGATAAGAGTCAGCTGGCAATATTTTAGTTGTGTCAAATCCCACTGAAATGGTCCCAGGAGTGTCTCACAAGGTGTCTGTGGTGCAAAGATGCCTGTAGTCACGTGGAAAGGTGCATCAGAAATAGCAGGCTAAACACACGCCTGTGGAGACAGGAAACTGAAGTATGCATCAGGAAGTACAAGACAGCCAACTGAGATGGTTTCCAGAATAATGTGTGTGTGTGTGTGTGTGTGTGTGTGTGTGTGTGTGTGTGTACATATACAATATTTAAATACCCAGTGATACAAGTGGTAGAAACCACACTTGTAATTTTGAATTAAGTCCTTCACAGGTGTGTAAAGAAAATTCCAATTAACTTCTATTTGTGCATCCATTCTGTGAGAGGAGCAGAAACTTGGCTGTGTTGGGAGTTCTGATCTCCTCTACAATCTGCAGAGCCCTGTGAGGCAGATAAACATGGTCTCACAGGATCCTTGAGGGATCCGTCCCTTCTTCCTCTTACTCATTACTTGAGGGACATTGCATCACGGAGACCGACATTGCGATGTCACCATTACTGCTTGTCTCTCCTCTTCCAATGCTACTGTTTATGAACACCCCGCAGGGCTGACCCCTGGGAGCTCTGCGGGGTCTTCAGGATCCCCTCAGCCTACAGGCGGCCACAAGCGCTCCGGGGCTCACAGTACTGTGGACGCAGATGCATAGGGAAGTAGACTGTAGAGTCTTTTTGATGCAACGGCCTCCAAACCTGCTCACTTCCTGTCTTTGGTACGAATGGCCACTGCTCTTCATCTGCTCATTCTGTTGTTAACCCAGGCTGAAGGAAGCTGTGTTTAGATCCAAGGGGGAAAAGTCTATTTTTCTTAATCAAATATTTTATCTGTTTCAATATTAAATTCTCCAAGAGTTTTGAATTAAAAGAAAAGCAAGAGACAGTCTGCCCTGTCATACTCTTCCTCTAAGTGATGAACCCTAGCCATTAGCTTCCTGAAAAAAATGGTGTGTCCTGAGACGGGAAAGAGGGAACTTGGAAGGACAAAATTAAATGTGGATAACTCCTTTAAAATTAGTCTTGATGCAAGTCAGTATTTAAGCAATGAACTCATAAATTTAAGCAAGACAAGATGAGTGTGCTCAAAAGACTGCTGACCTCTTTCTGTTGTGGACACTAACAACAGGAAAACATCTGCATGGTGCTAGGTACGCAGAGGCCGCAAACATGGATAGAAAAGGAAGTAAAGAAGTTCGGACATTCTGTTCTCTTACTTTACTTTTGTTATGCTGAGGATCAAATCCAAGGCTTGGTCGATGCTGAGCAAGTATCCTGCCACTGAGTTTCATCTCAAGCCATAGTGTTCTTCTGGATACATGGAATCTCTCTTGTAATCCATTGCAATTCCATGAAAATGATAAAGTAGCACTAAACAATTTTTATTGGTTTATTTCAGCTAATTTTCGGTATAATTTAAAAAATGACTTTCAAACAGTATTGAGGCACCCCACCTCCCCTGGGGTCAGGCGGCAGCAAACAGAATGGAAATTCCATATGAAAACAGTAGAAATTATTCAGCATCACAGAAAATATATAGTTAGCAATTTTAAAATTTGTGGTTGATTGATCTAGTGAACGTTGTAGTGCTCCTGAAGTCATTAGGAGATGGTTTGTAAATAAACATTTAATAAGTTAAAAAAAAAAAAAAAACAACCTCTCACACAGCCCACAAAATCTCAGAAAGCCCATTTTTATTCTGTCTCCAGAATACAGTAAAGAGGGTGTCATCCTGTTTTTGGATAGTGATGGTGAGGCTTGAAGAGCTGAATGCTTTGCTCATGTTACATAGCTGGGCATCTGGGAACTGCTGTCCCAAGTCATGTGTTCCGTCTTTCATTCCAGTGTGTGCTCTGCACCAACCTCCTTCAGGGACGTGGATTTTAGGTGGTCCTCAACAAATGGGAAGTCAGAAATCAATAGGTGTGAGTAGCTTGAGAGAGACAGAGAGAACCTGAAAGTAACTCAACCCACAGAGTAATCAGCATTACCTGAAGACTGATAAGAGGCAACCTTCTCAACCTGTAGTTCCTGGTAGGGCTCAAGAGTGTGCTCCTCTTCCCGGAGATGAGTTCCTACTGGTGTGAAGCCTTGACTCTGAGAATGAACCACTGTTTTTTAAAAATAGAACATCATGACCTTGGCACGATGGCACATGCTGGCACTTCCATCACTTGGGAGGCTGAGGCAGGAGGATCATAGAGTACCAGGTCATCCTGGGCCCTGACAGCAAGACTTCACCTAAAAAACAAGCAATCAAACAAACAGAACCATGACAACACCTTGTGTGTAAACCGGGTGCAGTAGGTTAAAGATGCTGAGGAATAAGAGATGGATGAGACATTATGGGAGATGGGGAAACTCCACATGAAGAACACAGCCAGCTACAGGCTAGGAATAAGACCCGTTCGTCTGGAAAAAGGCGTGTGAAGAGAGGATACTATGAAGACGGAGAAAGGAACGCAGAAGAAAGGAAAGATGGCGGCTCACCCACGTTGTCTTATTTTGGTTTCATTGACTATTTTTCTTTTTTCGAGTAAAAGTTAAACTTGTTGCCCAAGTTGGGCATCGCCCCTCAAAAATAAGGGCAGCTCCCAGACATCCCTCCAGTAGATGAACAGCAAGACTCTACTCAGGGTGGTAGCTGAAGAGATCAGTAAGCTGCATGGGTGGGTCACTTGAATGTAAGGCCTACTTCTCACCCACAAGCTTATTGAACTCACTCCCCAGACTGTGAGAACAGGACAGGTTACTGTTACATTTAAATCATTTGCCGATGCTGATTTTTCATATTCGCTGGGCAATTTCTTTTTCACTCATCCATCAGTGATGAGGTCAGGGAACACCACATGCAGATGAGGTTAATTTGCTTTAACCTACAGACACTGGGACAAGGGAAGCATCAAAACAATGTTTATTACCATCACCCACCCATCAGCCACAATTCATAAGAGGCTAGGGCTCAGGGACTGTGTCACTTACCTGAGATGTAAACAGGTCTGGAGATGATCACAGCAAAATGTGGCTCAACCAGGTATGGCAGAAGGAAAGCTTAGTGAAGTCTAGACCAGATGCTTCCAGGTACCCCTGGAAAATACTTATTAAGTGAATGAGTGTGACGTTCAGGTAGAATTTGGACAGCTACTCAGCCTCATGGGGGAATGAGTACTGGCAGAGGTGGGAACAAAGTATGGCCCCTGTCCTGATGCCATGGAGACTCCAAATCAGAGAAATAGATGTAACATGCCGCATGTCTAGTGGTTTTGATAGAAGACTTAAAGAAGGTGAGAAATTCTAGAGAGAAGTGGAAATCAGGACAGAAACAGCGTGGCATGGAGGGCTTACGGAGACCCTGGAGAACTTTTTACTTATGTTTTCTGGTCAAGATGGAAGTACCAACCCTTCTTGTCCACTGCTGACTCATCTAGAACAGCAGAGGGAGTTGGTCCTCAGTCTTGTGTTAACGAGCTCACCCTCATCAACTATCTTAAAAATAGGGACACTCAAAGACATTCTACAATATTTGAGAGGAGTGGAGCTGAGCCTCGGGACAGAAGCCAGGACTAGTCTGAGCTTCGTACCAGCGCCTGATCTCTGCGCTTTCCTGGTACTCTGTTTCTCTCACACATTTAAGGACAATCACACTTACCTCCAACTAGTGTGGCATTTGTTGTTTTGTGGCACCCAGATCGTATCTGGCATCATGTCTGTGCTTCAGAAACAGCCATCATTCTTGTGTATCTCTTTACTAATAAGTGATCATTTATGAGCAACTTATCTAAAGTCAGTGATAAGGGGCAGGACTGGCTTTGGAGAAAAGCTCATGTCTGTTCCTGCTCAGACCATCAGCTATCAGCTAAGAACCTTAAAGCCCTGAGCATAAGTGTCACAACCTCAGACCTGCCTTAAATCCACCAAGAGGCCATAGAACAAACATGGGTTCAAGACTCTGGTTGGATTAGGGTTGAGGTCCCATTTCATCTCTACAGTTCATGTGACTTCAAACAGGGTGAGCAACCTCCCCTACATCCTTTCTCTACTCAATGATACTCAAGATTGCGGAGTTAGAGTGTGGACATAAGAGGTCCCCTTGATGCAGACTCTGAATCAGCAAATGGTCATTTCTCTGAGGCTTGCTAGGTTCATAACCTCTACCCTGGCTCCGAACTCCACCCCCCACCCCTGCCACACACACAGAGTGGACCACATTGGAAGGGAGGCTGTACCTCAGTGATAGTGAGAAACGGCAGGGAACTATTACAAGGGTGGCTCTGTCTTCACACCTGTAGAACTGGTTGAGGATCTGTTGGGAAGACAAAGAATGTCCTCAGCTCTGCTTTTCCTTCCTCGTTATTACTCTAAGAGCCACAATGGCCTGGGACGCTTCTAGGGGATTTCACTCCCTGAAACTGTTCGATGGTGGATTACTCCAGGTGACTGCGTAGGGTTTGAGCTGAATGCACTGGAGCCATCAATAACGTTCTGCACAGATAGGTGCTGGCCGTGTGTAGCTCTTCTGGTGACTCAGACAGTGCTTCATGCCCTTTATCCTGATTTCTTCACTTTCCCGCATGCTTCACAGGGACTGATCCATAGGTAATGCAAGCGGCACTGGAGTCAATGCTTTTATCCACGGGACAACTAACGTGCCTATGCATTCAGTTCCAGGAGACAGACTGCCGCTGATGAAAGTTTTTAATCTAAGAATTGAAAGGGTTCATGGTCCTACCTTTCAGAGCATACCCAGTGCTTTAAGAAAATGTCAAAAGGGCTGATATACCTCAGAGTATGGGAAAATGTGAAACACTTCTATCTTTCTGCCTTTTCAATAGACAATAGTTACGGATAACACTGCTCTAAACATGGTATATATAATTGTGCCTAAGTCAAAAAATTGATTGTGGCTTTTTATTCTCAGATAAGAACTACTACAATGTTATAATATAAAATATCCTTAGTAATATAAAATATACGTAATAGTATGCACACTACACTCATGGAGAATGGATGGAGAAAGGGACGGAGGGAGGGACAGAGAGAGAGACAGACAGAGACAGAGAGTTCAAGGATTAGGGAGATGACTAGGTGGGTAAAAACACTTGCTGTAAAGGCGTGAGAGTCTGTGTTCAAATCCCCAGGACCATATAAAAAGCCAGGAATGATCAGATGTGCACCTGTAACCCAGCCCTGTGGGAAGGCAGGGGGAAGAGGATTACTAGGGCTAGCAGCTACTAGCCTAGCTCACGTTCAGTGGGAAGGCGTGCTTCAAGGGAATAGGGCATCCTCTTCTGGCCTCCTCTTGACACCTACACATTCACCATACATCCATCCACACCCACACATCCACACCCACACATCCATACCCACACCCCCACATCCATACCCACACATCCATACCCACACCCACACATCCATACCCACACATCCATACCCACACCCACACATCCATACCCACACATCCATACCCACACCCACACATCCATACCCACACCCACACATCCATACCCACACCCACACATCCACACATAAAATAGGAAAAAAAAAAAGAAAGAAATGTCAAGAGTAAGAGAAACTGCTCTGGAATCTCAAAAATGTTGATCATTTATGGGTTTGTAGTATGATTTGGTCCTACTATGAGACATTCAGAACAAGTGCACATGTTTTTTTAGTGGTCTTTATTTTCAATCAGCACAGAAATCAAGAAATCTACATCAGTTTAAAAGCAATGAGAAAAAGAAGTGATCTTATGCTTTCTGTGTGCTTACAACACAAGTGCTTCACAAGACGCCCTGGGTAATGTTGGCTTACATACCTCCCTACATAACAACCTCTCTGAATCCTGCAGGCTGAGTCCTCAGCCAACAGGAGGCCAGCAGCAACGCTCACACTGTTGTCCATCACAGTGGTCTGCTCCACTTTCTGCTTGGATGTCATCTTTCTGTGACTATGATAGCACAAAGCCAGAGACAGTTCCGGCAGGCCATTGTCGCTACAACTTGCTCAAACAGAAATAAAACAGTTTTTCATGCTTATTGATCTTGGCCTTTTGGCCATTTTTATGCTCTGCTGACCTGGTGCTCAAGTAAGGAGGTATTCTGTAAAAGGCACTGGAAGTTTTCTTCCCTGGAGCTGAGACAGTTCACATTTTTGGCAGCGTGCAGAAACAATTTGATTTAAAAAAAAAAAAAAAGTCCAAATGCATTTTCTCTGTGACTTTCAAAGAATAGTTGATCTTTAAGTAACACATGTGATATTAGTTTTTCCATTTTAAAATAATCACATTGTTGGAGACATTTTAATAGCTGGAGAGGCTGCTCTCTGTATTAGCACGATTCATGGTCCTCGACAGCACTGTCTCCGAGAGTCCCCCAGGACGGCGAAATACAAAACTCTGCGCACGTTCCAATTTTACTGCCTGCAGCTAAAAGAAAGGAAAGAACTTAAAACTGTTGAAACCCTTCAACTTTAAAAGCATTAATAGATGGTCCTGGGGGATTAAATCTAAATCTTAATGTGTAAAAATCAAGTTAATAACCAGAGAGATTAATATGGCTGCATTTGATTATTGTGATAAGGCAAACAATTAGTGCCGTTAAAGGGAGATGGCTTAGTCTCCCCCTTGCCCGGCGCAGGGAGAAACGGGAAGAAAACATTTTGCTCCAGGATTTTCCCCTCCTCCTCCTTTGTCTCTCCCTTACTATAGCTGATTCCTTTTGAAGACTTTATTTCAGCCTAGAATCACCATTGCCTCCCAAAATTCCACTTTGATGGTGATGAGCAAGCGTCACCAACTGGACAATGTCAGAAAAGTGGCCCTCCATCCTTCCTCCATGTCTTTATAAGTCTTCAGGATCAAACAGATGCTTGTCTGAGGGGGCGGGGGCAGAAAGAAGGAAAGACACAAAGGAAAGTTGCAGATGACCAAGGCGCCTAGACCATTCCGTTTAGGTTTTTTTGGTTGTGAGCTTTATCCTTTAACAGCTGGGTCATCACCTCTGCAGCCCCCAACAGTAAAATGTTAGGGCTTCCCCGACGCACCATCAACCTTACAGTGTTAGCCTCACTAAGACTCAACCTCATGAGGACGGTTCTGTAGACGTGAGGGTATCTTAGCAAACCCACCATTAGCATACATATATCCCTCTTACAGTAGGTTCCTGCATTTTGTTCATTGGGTTTTCTGAAACAGGGTTTCACTATGTAGCTCTGACTGACACAAACTAGCTATTTAGAGCAGGATGGCTTTGAACTTGTATCAGCCCTCAAGACTGCCTCCTGAGGGCTGGAATTACAGGCATGTGCCATCATGCCTGCATAAGGGGTTCCTACATTTTTCTGGTATCACTCATGCACGCTTGCAGGCATGCACACACGCATGCACTCACAGAGGGAGGGCTTCTAGCTGGACCATAGGGAAGAAATCCCTGCAAACAGAGGAGGAAATTCGGCCATGTGACTAAGTGAACCTGTTCTGCCAATCAACAACTGGCTGTTGTTAAAAGACATTTGCACACTTCAGATTGAAATTGACAAGAGAGAAATATAAGCCTTAAATTTTTTTAAAGCCATTTAGATAGACAGCCTCAGGAAACCTTGGCAATAAGCAGGCCCAGCAGTGAGCAGAAGTCTGTCTGCAACAGAATCCAATATTACCTTTTTATGCATTGACAGTGTTGTGCCACTGAAGTAAGAGGGTGAGACTAAGGTAGAGTGAGTGATGGATTAATAATACATGCTTTGAAACTAACAAACACCAAGAAAGCTTAGAGAATGGATGTTTTAAGTGATTTTTTTTTTTTGGGGGGGGGTGTGCTCAGACATGTTCTGGCCTATGTCACTTACATTTTGCTTCCCAAGTTCAGCCCTGCACTGTGCATCAAATGGGTGTCTCGCTCGTTGGTTTTGTTTAAGCAGGTCTCTGCAGGGAATTCCTGAGGGCATTTTAATAAACACCAGGAACCGTGGAATATTCGTTCACTTTCATTTCACCAGGTATCCTAGAAGTGTGTTTGGAGGTAGGAGTGAGGAGCCACCCGTGGCTGTGGCCGTGGCTCCCGGAGAGTCCCACGGCACCCACTAGCATCAACAGACTAGATGTGTTTATTCTAGCTGAGAGCTGTGAGGTTTGTTTTTGACTTTTCGCCTCAGAAGTGCATTTGGACAGAAGACTACGACTCTTTTTCCTACCATTCACAGTCAGGAAACTTTTGCCTTTTTCATGTGACGGGAATTACGTTGTCGGTGACGTAATGTTTGCTAAGACGGTTACTCCGTCAGCACGTGAAGCTGCGCAGAAAGACAACGGCCGAGGCGTGACTTTATCAGTAGTCGCGCCCTGCCTTGGGAACCACCGCGATGCCATCTAAAATCTTCATGTTCTTCTGTGGAGCCCATTTGGAAGAGAACATAAAAACCTCCGAGAAACTGGGACGGCGGGATTTTCCAATTTACTACCCGCAGTGAGTCTTGGGTACAGCTGTGTTTTCCTTGCCACAGCTTTGGTTTCGGTGGTGATTGGCTGGTTTGGTGGTGGTGTTTGCGGGCAAGGGATCACTGGAGCCTTTGCTGGCCCGGAACTCAGAATGTTCTCACGGTGGCCTAGACTGTGCAGACTCCCTTCAGCCTCTTGCGTCCGGGGATAACAGGCGTGCACCACCAGGCCCAGATTTCCTTGCAACTCTTATACTGTTGTTCTTTCCTTTGGTATCAGCTTGCTTACTTGTCGGTCTGTCTGTCTATGTGTTTATTTATATAACTTTCCTAGCCTGGAATTCACTATGTAGCCCAGGATTAGAGCCACTGCTTTGCCTCCCAAGTGTTAGGATTGTGGGTGTGCGTCACCACGCCTGATACCTTGCTACTCATTCAGAGGCTTCCAAAGTGGGAGCCCACACTTTCCCCAAGCCCTTAGAAATGACCCGAGAACTTCCCTAGCGCTGGCTTTTTGGAGCCGACTACCTATGGTGGGACACCTCACACAGCCTTGAGGCAAGGCTTGGACCTGCCTCAACTGAATGTACCAGGCTCTGCTGACTCCCCATGGGAGGCCTTACCTTCTTGTAGGAGGGAATGGGAGGTCGGTTGTGGAAGAAGGGAAGAGGGGTTCTGTGATTGGTATGTAAAATGAATAAAAAATTTCTTAATAATAATAATAAAGAAATGACCTGAACTCCACCCTTCACTCTCGTGTTTGTTGAGCAGTCAAATTCCTTATTTAACACAGTGTTTTATTTTGTGGTGGAATACATCAGGAAAAGCTGGGGATGTACACAGGTAGTACTATTATTTTATAATTTATAAATCATATATTCTAACTAAATGAGCAATAATATTTGTCCCAGATCAGGGGGGAAAAGGATGAGGAAGTATTTAAAATTGATTTGTCGAGGGCCCATTTGTATTTGTTTTTTCCTCTAAATAATTCCATTTTCATATCTAAAGCCTTATTCTGGTACCCGTGCCCTCATTTTATGAATCAATAGATAAATAACAGAACTAGCAAAGACTATATTCAAAGAGTTCCTTCAGCCTTGGTGCTCTGACAAAGAAGACCTTCATGCTAGCTGACGCTAGGATCTGTGGAGACCCAGAAGACTCATAGGTTTTTGAAGGGATGGTAAGTAGATATTGAAAATTAAGGTTACAAAAATTGCATAGCTCGGAAAATTTTGCAGGGGAGGCTCACAAGTTGCTTGGATTCTGAAGCAACTGCCATCAATTTCCTTTGTCTATCAGAAGAGTGTTAGGCTTTCCTGTGTGTAGACAACCATGCTGCATATTTTCTATCTTCAGAGTTCAAAAAGGAGAGATCTTGTTTCTTTAAAACAAAGGCCTTAAAAATCAGGCATGCCCCAAGGGAAGCTGGGCAGTGAGATGAGATGCAGCCTGCCTCCCAGGTCAGTGGGTGGTGAGGTGCACCCATCTTTCTCCGGCAGGAGGATTTCCTGCTGTTTTTCAGGAGTGACCTAGAAGAAGGTTAATGACTCCAAAAGAGGACTTTTCCCTTAGGGAAAATTTAATCTTGTGACCTTTTTCTCTCCGTGTCCATTTCTCTGAAGTCATAGACGCCCTTCGTTTAACTTACATCAAGCTGTTTTATTTTCTTCAAAAACACAGTTGAAGTGACTGCTTGGCTTGCATTTAACCCTTGAACTGGATGCACTTTAAAACTAAATCCCTACACAGAGGATGGTTTCCAGACCTCCTTTCAGATCTCTGCATTCTTCATTCTCAACAAAATATGAACACTGGATAAACGCTGCCACAGGGAAGTCCAATATCAAAGTCTACTTGTATGAGTGTTAGAACAGTCTTTCCCAGTCGCTCAAACATGTGCACACATTCAAAATGGCATCCTATGTTAGATATTAACACATTTGCACCACTCAAAAATGTGTAAATTATTTTAAAACACTGATGGGGTTTTTCTGATTTTTTTTCTTTTTTGTAGTGAGAGTTACTCTACTGGTATCTTCAGGGTACAAAGATCATTGACAAAAAAAACTTTTAAGAAATGTATAAATGAAAATAAAACTCTTTAGAGAGGATTATAAATTATTAGAAAACCTCACCTTGATGTAGCTAAACACTTTCTTTTTTTTTTCTGTCTGAAATACGCAGACACAAATGGATCAAATTGAATGTCAGAATGGAGTAAAATAAAACTGTAATTATTTTATTATTCTCAAGGGTTCAGATTCCTGGTGCAATGCGTTCTTGAGGGTAAAGTGGAAACAGAAACTGCCTTGTGCTCCAAGTTGTCAGTTCTTAAAAACAACTTTTTATTCTGCAAGAGATGGGGACATTTTCAGTGTGATTATATTACTCACTTTCACTGCCAACATAAAGTGAAAAGAATCTTTCTTAACTCTTAGCATTAGAATGTTCCATTTGGAAACAGTAAAACCAGAGTAGTGTGATCCCTGCTAATGCATAACAGCCTACGCATGGATTCTCTACATGGTATGTTGCTTGGAGAATACCATTCCCTCTCTTTAGGACAGTGGTTCTCAACCTGTGGGACATGACCTCTTTGTGAGGGGTCGCCTAAGACTATTAGAAATCACAGATCTATACATTACGGTTCACAACAGTAGCAAAATTACAGTTATGAATTAGCAACAAAAATAATTTTATGGGTGGAACATCTTTTTACAAACACCGTCAGTACTTCAGGTTTCTGTTTCTGTTTGTTTGTTTGTTTGTTTGTTTTAGAATAATGGTATTTACAAACCCCACAGGAGTGATGAAGAAATCAGATAGTGTAGAATTATTATAGACGAGGCACTGTGTGTTAAGAGCATTATGGATGAGGAGGCCAATACCACTAAAGGGACACAGATTACATAAGATGTTATAGTAGAGGTCAGTCTTCTACCACTGTGCCAGAAGCACAAGATGATCTGTGGAGGAAGGCTTTGCCTCATGATGGTAAAAGCATTAGTGCACATTGACTTGACGCTGTTACCTCTGAACCTGTGGTGAGTCAGGGCGCTACAGCAGGAGCACATGGAACTTGTGAGGGACAGGGGTGCGCAAGTCCTCTTCAAGATCACATCTCCAGTAACCTCACTTCCTCTCAGACCTCACCTCCTAAAAGTCCCTCTGCCTCTCAAGGGTGTGACAGGCTGGCTAATGAGACCTTCCTGCATGGGCTGGGGGACACTTCCAAAGTGTAAGAGTGACAAATCAGGACTGTTTAACACCTATCAGCATACAATGTCTGACATTTCTCATGTTAGCAAGTCTTCTGCTCAACCCTGCTCTGCCTTCACCAGAGCTGCAGATGGTGAAAGTCTCCTCTACCAAAACTGGGAATCAATAGCTCTCATCTTCCCTTCATCTCCATCTTCTGAGGAGTAGGTTCAGTGTCTAGATTTCCCCTACATGCTCTTGTCTTTGTCTCCACCATCCTGCTCTGAGGTGTCCTTGTCCCCATTGTCCAGATCTCAGGTGATCTGTCCCTACTGTCCGGCTCTTGGGTGACCTGTCCCCACCGTCCGGCTCTCGGGTGATTTGTGACCCTCAAATGCTGGGCTCGTTGTGATCATGGCTTACTTGCCCCTGCCATCCTCTTTCCCTTTCCCATAACGTGTCGTGGTGATTCTCTGCTTCCATCCTTGCTAGGCTCTTGGTGTCTCTAGGCTTCTTCCAGTCCAGTCTTACAATTGACAAGCTTGCCTTTACCATTTTACCCTCAGTCTAAAGCACCTGCCATCCCACACTCATTCTTATGTTCATTATTTTTACATCAGAAGATGTAAAATCTAGGAAGCCAATGCTCAGCCATCCTCTGTTCTCTGGTTTCTCAGAAAACAAGTTCCTGCTTCCTCATTGCCACACGGTGTTCCTCGGTCCGTTCTCTGTGCCCAAGAGCCTGGAAGCTTCATCTCCTTGCGTTTGTCATTAGAATGCAGTCGTGGAATTATTTGCCCATCTGTCTCCCCCTTGAGACAATGGATTTTTATCCTGGTGATCCTGTCACATAATAAACTCTCTACAAGTGCAGAGTGACAAAGAAAGAGAGATCTTTGGGGGTGAACCTCCTACTTGAGGCAGGAGTAGAGAAGGTGGGAAGAGACTGGTGAGTTCTGCGAAGACGACGCCTCGGCTCCAGAGTTCTGAGGAGGTAGTCACAGGCATGTGGTGGGGTAAGGCTTCATTGTCAAGGTCTGGTTTAAGATCATGCAGATGGGGATTTTGAAATATCAAATCATTTAAAAATGGTAAATTATTCTGTCAATCATAGTCCTGTGGATGCTTTTAAAAATATATATACATTTTAGTCTATAATTTGGGATTACAAGTTTATAATAATTATAAAAAGAAGCAAGTAATTTGTTTTTGTTTTTTAAAAACAAATCCTTGTTTTAAAAAGGATTTTGGATTATCACATAGCATAGTCAAAATGTGCCCCTAATTCATATTCCAAGGTTAACTAATCAATATTCTCCTTTCTCAATTGCTTTCAATATATAGGTTTTACTTTATCATTTTCATGATAGTACCATGTAACTCGATGTTTATCCCTTAGACTTTCTAGAATGAAAACCAACTATGGGAAGCCTTTGTGGATGCATTTGTCTGGAGATTGCAGCAAGTGTTGGGAAGTCTTAATCGACAGAGGCAAATTTGTGAATGTGGTGGGTGGTGTGGATGAAGAGGTACCCTGTGTACAGGCATCGACAGGGATATCAACAGCTAAGCTGCCACAGAGGAGGGAAAGTTCTCCTCTGTTGGGAAGAAACCTGAGAGTCCCCCAGACTGGTCGTGCAAGGAGCCTCCTGGGTGGCAGTTGCTTGCTGGAAACCAGCTGCTGCTCTTCCCAAGCAGAATTGGAAGTTGTGTCTACAAGAGAGGACTCTGTCATGTAATTCCCACTAAAACACTGTTTGGATTAACACTTCCCTGGAAAGCCCCGTGTCCTAGTTAGGGTTGTTATTGCTGTGATGAAATACCATGACCAAAGCAACTTGGGGAAGAAAGAGTTTATTTCAGCTTACGCTTCAGGAAACAGCCCATCACTGAGGGAAGCCGGGACAGGAACCTGGAGGCATGAGCTGATGCAGAGGCCAGCGAGGGATGGATGCTGTTGGTTGGCTTGCTCTCCATGGCTTGCTCAGTTTGCTTTCTTATAATAACAGGACCACTGGCCCAGGGATGGCATCACACAAAATGGCCTGGTCCTTCCCCCATCAATCAGTAATTAAGAAAAGGCCATATAGGCTTGCCTGTATCCTGATCTTATGGAGGCGATTTCTCAATTGAGGTGAGGTTCCCTCCTCTCAAGATGACTTTAGCTTGTGTCAAGTTGTCAGTACACCAGCCATGCACACTACCCATGATGGTGCATTTTATGATATTCCTCTAAAAGTCATGAATAGTAGGCTGGGTCATTTGATCCAGTTTTTAACCCATCCTATTTCCATGTCCTCTGCTGTGTTTTTATGACTAAAGGCTGATGTGTTTTCCTTTGTCTAGATGTGGACCATTCCATGAGCCTTCTTCTGACCAATGAGGTATTCTTGAGTATGATGTCAGTGGAAGCTGAAAATGACTTTCTGTCTTCTTGCTCCTCTGCCCCAGCTGTGTGTGTGTGTGTGGGGGGGACAGCCCTGGTAATTTGCTAACATAAAGAGCGGGAGGAGAGGCAGAGACACGTCTAGATCCAGCCCACCCCTCTGTTGCTCACCTCTCAGGTGCACTGCACTGCACCAAAGAGACCCAGGGATGTATGAGCAAGAATGAATGGTCTTTGTTGGAAAGCACCAGATTTTAAAGTAGGTTGTTCTGGAGTGTGCCTGTGGTGGCAGTTAGCTGACACATTCTGAGATTTTCATGAAGACCAGAAATTTGGCAATTAATCTCTTTCATTTTTTCAAATCAAATAAAAAACGTTCAAATAAACAAATTAAGAAATATTTTTAAGGAGAATAATAGAGAAATAATCCTTGTCAGTCAGCTAACAGCTGCTGAGTGTCTCCTGTGTACTGGTCACTGTTTTCGGAGTTGGGGAGGCAAAGTGAAGTTGAGAAAGAGAAGTTCTTCCGGGGGTTGTTGAGACAAGGTTTTTCTGTGTAGCCCTGGCTGTCCTGGGACTCACTCTGTTGTGGAGGCCCATAGAGGTTTCCTAGTGAAATCTGAGCTTGCTCCACCCAGCAGGGCTGCGTTAGAGGATGGCTTGGCCATGTGCATGGATTGGAAGGGTCTGCACTTGGCTGAGCTAGGAGGAGGTCTTTTGCTCTACCCCCTGGCATTCCTTTAAAAAGCCCTTTAGAAGAGACAGAAGGGGCCAGTGGATAAGGATCAGGCCCTCCTGAGGCTATCCTGTGTTTCTATGTTTCTCTTCCCTTTATCCTTCTGTCTAATATCTCTTATCCCTCTCTCCTCAAGAGTACCCTGTTATAAAATGTGGGAGCCAGTCGCCCAGCCGGGCTCCCACACTCTGTAGACCAAGCTGGCCTTGAACTCGAAGATCTGCCTGTCTCTTCCTCCCAAGTGCTGGGATTAAAGTCGTGCGCCACCAAGTACCAGTTGAAAGCAAAGTTCTTACTTTCATCAGCAGCCATCATACAGCTGTGCACACATAGTTTGAATCTTTACAGTGGACTTTTAATAAATTTAACGTTATCACAGACAGTTCTTCAGCTAGAATCTTTATAGTGGACTTATAATGAAATTTAATATTATTGTAGACAGTTCTTTAGCTAGAATCTTTATAGTGGACTCATAATGACCCTTAACACTATTTTAGAAAGTTTTTGGGTGTTCTTAGTCTAGAGAAGAGTTTCTCAAACTTTTTCTACTCTCCATTCCTTTCACCTGAGAACATTTTACATGACCCTGGATATAGAGGAATATGAGTCAGGTATACAAACCATTCACTGATAATAAATAAAAAATAATTTTATTTAAAAATAATTCTTTAGCCGGGCGGTGGTGGCGCACGCCTTTAATCCCAGCACTCGGGAGGCAGAGGCAGGCAGATCTCTGTGAGTTCGAGGCCAGCCTGGTCTCCAAAGCAAGTTCCAGGAAAGGCGCAAAGCTACACAGAGAAACCCTGCCTCAAAAAACCAATAATAATAATAATAATAATAATAATAATAATAATAATAATTAATAATAATTCTTTAAAACATAGACATATAAATTCACCATTCATTAAGGATTAATGAAAATCTGCATACTAATGAGATGAGCATGCCTGTCTATTTTAACAGAAAGCATGAAATCTTGGCTGAGTAGCTCATACAGGATGATATAAAGCCTCTTCAGCAGTTTCTGGAGCTTATAGATATTTTGATTTTATAATCATCACTGCTGAGGATGTGGCTTCACATAAATACATAACACAAAAATTATGTTCAGGGCCATTTTAGAAATTATTAAAAATCTGTCTTCATCCCAAGCCAAAATTCATACAATAAGTTTTTATGAAACTCAAGTCAGAAGCAAGTCAAGCACCAGTTTTTAAAATCAAGCATTCTGGGGCTGGAGAGACTGTCTTGGTGGATGAAGGTACTTGAGGACAAGCCTGGTGACTGGTTGGTCTCTGGAACCCTGCTAGGTGGAAGATGTGCCATCCAGCCAGGATTAGTTAGTTCCATCTTTATAGTCTATCCCTAAATCATTTGGAAGACATAAACCCTGTGTGGACTTCTGCAGTTTGTGGCTGAGAAAGACTAACAGTGCTAGTGTGGAGGGTATTGGGGATCTTCTTGTGGGTCAGTAGAATGATCAGGAGTCCGTTTGTGAGAGCTTACGTGGGAGCTCATCCCAGGCAGCAGAATTACTCTACAGAGGAGTGAAAAGCGATAAACATGAAAGAAGCAAGAAACAAGGCTGGAGATGTAGCTCAGTGGTAGAGTGCTTGCCTAGCATGCTCGAGGACCTGGGTTCTATCCCCAGCACTGAAAAACAAAGAGAAAAAAAAAAGTTTCTCAGTCACATTAAGCCAGGCGGTGGTGGCACACACCTTTAATCCCAGCACTTGGGAGGCAGAGCCAGGTGGATCTCTGTGAGTTCGAGGCTAGCCTGGACTACCAAGTGAGTTCCAGGAAAAGGCGCAAAGCTACACAGAGAAACCCTGTCTCGAAAAACCAAAAAAAAAAAAAAAAAAAAAAAAGAAAGAAAGAAAGAAAGAAGCAAGAAACAAACAACAACAAACCCATAGCAGGAATAAAATCCAGCCACAAAAAAGAGTGAAATCCTGTCATTTGTGGCAATGTGGATTGCAGCTGAAGTTATCTCCAGTCCCACCTGGGCCTGCAGCAGCTCAGACCCAAATAAACACACAGACACTTACATTATTTAAACTATTTGGCCTAAAGACTCAGGCTTCTTGCTAGCTAGATCTTACATTTAAATTAACCCATAATTTTTATTTATGTTTAGTCATGTGGCTAGGTACCTTTTCTCAGTTCTGCCTTCACATCTTGCTTCCTATGTGTCTGGCTGGTGACTCCTGACTCAGCCTTCCTGTTCCCAAAATTTTCCTCTCTCTTTGTCTCGCCTATACTTCCTGCCTGGCTACTGGCCAGTCAGCACTCTATTTATTAACCAATCAGAACAACATTTTCACAGTACACAGAACAATATCCACAGCAGTGGATGAGGACCAAGGACACAGTGTTAAGCAAAATATGACAGGAAATTAGAGACAACTGTATCAGGTTCTCACTGATACAGGGAAATGAAAAAGAAAAAAGAAAACATTGTTCACAGACAAGTAAAAAGTAGCCCAGTGGTTACAGAGCCTGGTGGGCGGGAGGGGGCAGGTAATCAGACAATCACCCTTAATTGAGGGGATAAAGGCTTGAAACAGAAGCTAAAATGCTGGTGAGAGTGAGGAACAAGGTCCAGCGTTCAATGGCACCAAGAATGACTATAATTAGCAAAAATTTTTAGTACATTCCAGACTAGCTACAAGAGACGATTTTGAACATTGCCAAAATGTTCAAATGAAGCGGTAAATGTTTGAGGTAACAGAGATGCTAATGACTTTGGTTTGTTTATCACCCATCATGGGCATGCATTGAAAATGTCACACTGTGCTCCACACATGCAGTTATGGTGAGTAAATGAAAGCAAGAAAGGAGGAAACATGATAAATCATCACAAAAGTGAGGAAGGAAGAGAGGACGAGGAGTGAGCTGGTGGCAGAGAAACTCATACCTGGAACAGCAGAGGCCAGAGTAGGCCACGGGGACTGAGCGCTCCTTCTCAAGATGTGCAGAGGTTCCAAAGAAAAAGTGGAAATCAGCGTCTCGGAGAAACGCATCCCACCTAAAACTCCTGAGAGGACCGTATGATTGAGCAGCAATATAGAAACATCAGGGTGGTCCTCACTGGAACTGTGATACAACTGGTTTTTTTCCCTAGGATAACTAAGGATGATTCTCCTGTTAACTAAAGCTGTGACTCAAGGCAAATCTTTTCCACTGAAGACTGTTTCTGCATTAGAAAGTAAGAGAACAGAGTTTAGCTTTTATGTCCTGAAGTAAAAAATGGAGTGAATGAGTAAAGACAGGAGGTGTGTGTGTGTGTGTGTGTGTGTGTGTGTGTGTGTGTCTGTGTCTGTGTCTGTGTGTAATTTAGAAATGGAAAACTTTCCCAAAGTTTCCTTTCCACAAAGTTTCTTTTGAAAGAATTATATACAAAGTAAAAGAAGGGAAGGAATTTATGGATGAACAAATTATCATCGTAATAAAATTCTATAAAGGACATTAGACACGTATTTGGAGGTAACAAATGGCAGTAAGATGGCTAAAGATGCATCCTGTTCAGCATTATGCATGTTCAGAATCATTACAAATATGACAGGAATGAAATACTGTCACTGATCTGCCTAGAAACCTCCTCTGGAAATCACCTTCCCCATTTGTGTCTGACAAAATTCCGTTTCTCCTCAACACCCATGAGTTTTAGAAAGAGCTTCAGTTAGGGTCGAGATGCTAGACAGAGGGTTAGGAGGAGACAGACTGAGTTCTTAGGACAAAGAATGCAGAAATTTATTCTTCCTAAGAGAGTGGAAATTGGCTTCATGGAAGAGGCTAGTAATTACAGATACAGCAAAAGAAAAACAAAACAAAAAACCCAACTAAATAACTACAATAAATCATTAGGGTGTCTGGGCAGAAAGATGACCAGAGGAGGGAAGGAAGACAAACAGAGGTGACCATCAGCCCCAAAACCAAGGCATTAGAACTCACTGCGAGGAGGGACTGAATGCTCTAGGAAGATCTAGGGGAGCAAAGGGGGTCACTGGTGCAACTTTCCCACTCAAGCCTATGCTTGGGAGATTTTGAGAACCAAGGGATGAGAGGCCATTGTCAAGCATAGATATCAGTGGGAGAAAACACATTCCTAAGGGCTGGATTTAGTGGCCGACTCATAATTCGTTCCACACGGGAAAGGTGCTACTAGACCACATTGCAGGAAGCATTCAGACTAGTTTTGGAAAACACAGATAACAGACAGAAAGGAAACACTAGTCTACGTCTCTGCAAGAGACATGAGGCCTGGTACCCAGCCCTTTTCAATTATTTCCTTAGACTACAAGTATGCCAAGACACTTGAGCACAGAGGTCATATAAGCACCCCCCACTTCACTCATCTGATTAAAAATGACTATAATAGATGGAAAGCCAGTGGGGAGAGGGGGCCATAATTAATGTATATGCATGGGCCATTATTTTAGAAAGTGGGTACTGAATGGGAATCTACATGACCATATGTATGTATGTATGTATGTATGTATGTATGTATGTATAGATGTACAAACACATACATTATCTATATTATGAGGTGATGTGAAAGGCAGTACTAGAACTGGGGAGGCAGCTCATTTGCAGAGCACTTGCAGATTATTTACCTGCTGGCATTGCCAATTTCTGGATTTGGGAAAGAGGAGAGGAGAAGGGGAGAGGGAGGGAGAAGGAGAAGTCAAATTAAACCATCCAGGGAAGGAACTGTTTCAAGGGATGAGTTTACCACATTTTGAAATAGTTCATTTATTTCAGGTGGTCATTTTTCTGGTCACCCATCTTGCATCTGACTCCTTTAGGGTTACATATTCTTGAGTGGTTTTGGAGGGGGAGCAGAACTCACGTCTCTGCACTCCAACACGGGGTTGAAGTATGTGGCTGCAGCTCAGCCAGCAGATGTCCCACTCGGGACTTGGAGTCCTCAGAGAATGGTGAGAAGCAGCAAGCAAGGTGCTCCAGCATGCTGAGGCCAGTGTCCGTGGCAGGACCTGGCCTGGCGTTGATGGGTTTACCCTCTCATTCCCATGGACTCTTCAGTGCTCATTGATTCTAGAACCTGCCAATTACTTTTTAACATGCTGCTTTCCTGCTTAAAGTGGTTCAACGTGGTCACTCAGAGACCCAACTGTCACACCAACTTACAGCCAGTGGATCTTTGTAACATTTTAGAAAAAGGGAAACTCTTCATTAGGTCTACACACACACACACACACACACACACACATACACACATACACACATACACACACACACATACACACACACACATACACACACACACACATATACACACAGTTGGGTTTTAGCTTTAAGAAATTATTGGTGTTGCATGTATGTGTTATGTGTGTGCGCACACCTGCTATGGTGTACAAGTAGAAGTCATAGGGCAACTTTGTGGAATACGTTCTCTCTTTATACCCTTACATGGGTACTGAGGACCAACTCAGACCACCAGGCTTGCACAGCAAGCCATCATGCTGGTCCTGTATACAGGTGGGCAAGAGTATGTGCACGCTTGCATGCACGTGTGTGTGTGTGTGTGTGTGTGTGTGTGTGTGTGTGTGTGTGTTGCCCACTTCTCATGTACCAGAATTACAGGTATGTACAGCTTTAATAAATTTTGCTGTTCTTGTTTTGAGACAAGGTCTACTATGTAACTCCAACAGGCCTGAAATTCACTGTGTAAAACAGAACCCTAAGAGTTGCCTGATCCTGTTTCTATGGTGATATTTTATTTGTACTAAAATGTTATTTGTATGTTAATAAATAAAGTTGCCCGGGGGTCAGAGCTATTAGCAAGCCATAGGAAAGCTAGGCAGTGGTGGTGCACGCCTTTAATCCCAGCTCTTGGGAGGCAGAGCCAGGCGGATCTCTGTGTGTTCAAGGATACAGCCAGCAATGGATACACACGCCTTTAATCTCAATACCAACCATAGAAGACCTGGAGGTCTGTACAGACAGGCAGTGACAGGGCAGTCATGTGGTTGGGTTTACAACCAATGAGAAGGCAGAACAGAAAGTCTTTATAAAGACTTTAACACAGGAAGTAGCTCTCTTTCGGAGAGGTAGGACCACCTCAGGAGGAAGGGTAAGGTTTTAGCTCTTAGCTCTGACCTCTTGGCTTTCTTCTTTGCATTGGTTCTGTGTTTCTTATTTAATAAGACGGTTGGTCACATCTACATGTTTCTGCTTCTGCCTCTGCTTCCTGAGTGCTACGATTAAAGAATATGCTGCTCTGATTCAGACATTACTCTACACCCTGCAGAAATGGAGTTGACTGCTTCATGAGAGCATTGCTGCTGTTCATGTGGAATAACAAGTCTGATACACACACTATGTCCATACATGTATCTATGACATTCAGCAAATCAACTATAAACAAAGAGACATAAATTAACAACCACTTTATTACATCTTAGTGGTTCAGGTGTCTGCTTGCAGCTTGGTTCTGCTGACGTGTCCCTTACACAGATTTGACACACTCAGAGCCAGGGGGCCACACATGTGGTGTGGCCAGAAGAGTAATCTCTAAGCACACGCCTAATTACTTGCATGTTCAATGTCTCACTGGCTACTGGACAAAGAGCCTCAGACTTCTGAGGAGTATTGGTAGGGTATCCTAATGAAGATATCCAGACTGAGCAGCTCACAGTGTGGGAAGAAGCCAATGAGAAGCCTCAAAGATGGAGACACCAAGATGGAGACTCAGAAAGAAGGAGGGGGGAGAGGGGAAGGGGAAATGAGAAAAGAGCTTCACAAAGAGTCAGAAAGATAAATTTTCATAGTCTAAGCCCAGAGTAGCTTCTAGAATCCCAACATTTTTTCCTGCACACTATTACTTAGAAAACAGCTCCTGTTCAGGATCTGGATGGTACAACAGCATGGATGCTGCAGTAATGATCACTAGGTACTGTGGTACGAGCTGCTTACCATACCACAGTGGGTTCCTGTTTCTGTGGATACTTCGGTTACAAGGAAGTCTGAAGGTGAGAAGCTAGGCGGAAAGAAAAAGCCAAATGAAAGGGTCTGGAAAAGCAAGAGAGGCTTCCAGAAAAGCCAGTCTTCAATGGAACCCATGTTTAGAATGGGTTACCTGGAATATTTCTTAAGAACAGAACAGTATGAGTGATGAGAGCTCCTTAGGCCAGCTGGTTCCATCCCATTTTAGTCCCACCAGAACCTTACACTGTCAGACAGGCAATGCACATTAAACACTGACACAGCACTCAGCCCAGCCATAAGCGGGGGAGAGACTAAAGGCACTTAACACACTCAGCAGAGGGAGATCTGCAGTTTATAAGGAATACCCAGGAGGCAGGGCAGTATCCGGTTTAAGCCTGAAGACATGGGGCTTGGCATCCAAATGTGTGATGTGGAGATTTAAGAAATGTGATTAGGAAACTGGTCAGCTTAGAAGCAGGCAAAATCTGCTTGGTTGATGGCATCGGCATCCCCTACTGGCACCCTCAGTCCATTGATGATAGTCTCCTATGAGCAGATGTTCATTCATGTATCTGGTCCATCAGAGGAAGGGGATAATCACGGGACCTCAGGTCACACTCAGTTGATAAATCAGAGAAGGTAGACTAAGACTTCTAGCCATGATGACTACTGAAGAGGGTTGAGCCAGAGTCCACAGGGGAAAACAAAGAGTGTGCTGATAAGGAAGAAGACAAGCAGGAGAGCCAGGAAAGGAAGACTTTCAATTCCTAAAGGGATGTTTGGGAGGAAGAATTATCTAAGACAAAATTAAGAAAGACTAGCAGAAGGCAAGAAGAAAATAAAACCTTGGGAAATACATGGGGTCCCTGTGGAATGAATTCTACATCATCAGACATTTTTAATTCCATTTTTTTTTTATACTTAAGTCATATCTAGAAACCTCTGTTGAGACTTTTTTTATTGCCTTACAGAAAAGCAAGGGCAATATGATTAAAAGGCGAGGCATTCACCTCACAGGGAAGGGGAGCTGGGAATGGTGAACCCAAAGCTTTCCTTCAGAGTGACATTTTTATGCTGCAATTTTAATAAAAAACAAAGAAAAGGAGGAAGAGTGAGAAACATTTACATTTCATCTTCTTCACTAGAGGCCAGTACCCTTGTAAAGGAACAGGAAGGGGCTGGATATGAAAATGGCAAACCAGCAATAAAAGCGTGATCATGGAAGGGGATCGGAATACCCCAAACTGACAACACCAGGCACATACTGGGAAGAAACAGCCCACAGCAGGCAGTGTTGCCAGGAAAACCGTGAAATAACAATGGGTAGATTTTGCATGAGCGGCAAGAAATTTCTAGGCTTTTCCTCAGCTTGATAATATGAGTAAAAAACAACAAATATGGAGTTGGAACTGAATTGGTGGAAGGAAATGCAGAATTTTTTAATTAAAATTTTTATTATGTTTATACGTATGCTTCTCTCCATATGTACACATATGTGGAAGCCAGAGGACAACCTATGTCAGTCAGTTCTCTCCTTTCATTTTGTGAGTTCTAGGGATTAAAGTTAGGTCACAAACTTGGCAGGAAACACCTTTGCTCACTTAGCCACTTGCCAGACCTTTGTCTGTTTGTATTTTAAGGACAGACAACAACATAAAGATGCCATATATTAGACTAAGAACTTGGATAGGAACTTTCTGCTCAGAAATTTTCCTTTAAAAGAATATTGGCTTCTTTTATTGTGAATTAAGTTTGCGAAAGTCCCCGAGTTGAATGACAAATCTCACCAGTGGTCTGAAGACATCGGTTCTTTATGACATCAACAGGAAGACTAAGAAGGCTTCTTCCACTTTCTCTGCCTCTCTTTGTATCTGCTGCCTTCACTGCCTGTTTTCACTGGTTGGTTATCTTCCAAGGAAATCACCAGGTAGGAAATTAGGACCAGGAACCTGGGTTAAAAGGATCTCAGCTGGCTTTATGAGTTAAAATAAAAAATAGAGGTTAGAGAAACTTATATACAAAGACTTATTTACTTTTGAATTAGGGCATTATATTTAGGAGAATAAAGTTGTCAAAATTGACAACAGCAACATGGTTATTGAGGGCAGATAAGAATGGATGGTCCATCATGGAAGCTTAGGGGATATAACAGCTCTCATCAGAATTCTCTATTAATTGGCATCTCTGCATGCCTTGATTATAGTAATAATGAACATTCATAAATATTCATTCAAATTTACCAAAAATGCATGAAGTGCCTCCAGAATCATCAAAGACAGGCTCGGTGCTCTTTCGGAAAATGTTACAAATGGGTAGCTTGGTTGTGTTGTAGTTCTTTGCAAACCATGAGTCCTTATAAAAGACAGCACCCATTTCTAGGCCTTGGGAAACAAGCGGTCTATTCGATTTAACTCTTCACAATATCTAAACATGGATGAAAAAATATCGCTATTCCCAAATCCTATGATAGAGTGCTGTCAAGCCTGCTGCCTGAGTTCTATCCCCGTACTATCAGATGCTGTGATGTGCATCTGTAATCCCAGGGCTCTGTGTGGCGGGAGGCAGAGGCAGCAGAAGCTGTGGATTCATCCAGAGCTTGCGGATCAGCTCCTTGGGACACAGAGCTTGGCAGACGCAAGAAGAGCTTGCCTCAAGAAAATGGGAGAGAACTGACTCCCAAAGGTTCTCCTCTGGCCTCTACACATGTTCTCTGGCATATATACACATGTTATGCACATATGAACACTCGCAGTAATACATAAATAAAATTGAAAATTTTGTGATTGTTAGCATGCCTCTAATGATCTTGTTCTCTCTCTTTCTCTCTCATCCTGTCTGTGATAGGAAAAAAAATCTATTCCCTCCCTCCAAAAAACCTCTAGTTACATGAGAACATTTGAAATATATAATATATATTATGCAATACATATAATGTATATATAGTGTATGTATGTGTGTGCATGCAGAAATGTAAATAAAGGATCCTCACCAATCATTTGAGCTTGCCAAATGAAACTGTAGCATTTTGAGTTCTTTGTAAGAGGCAAAGACAAAATATCCACAGCCTTTTTTCATTCTGCTCTAAAATAGCTGGTCTTACACATGGTCACATTGCTCACACATGGTACATAGCTTTTAACTTCCAAATTTAAGTTTGTTCATTTTATTAACGACAGTTACCATTTACATTATAGGGTTTCTTTTAATTATCTTGATTCCAAGTGCCAGTGTTCTTGTTTATGTGACCTGTAGGGTTAAGCAGATATTCTGGCATTTTAAGAATCTGGTTAACTATGTGGATCACAGAAATCCCGTTCTGTTCATCTCAATAAATGTTTAAATATAAAAATTTGGAGCTATAAAACAAATTATGTATTTTATGAAATACATGAAATTAATTCAATTAATATTAAACTTCAGAAATATTTATCTAAAGGTGCCATTAGCTAGATCCATATAACTAACATAAATTTTGTTCACAATGCATTTTAATGGGAAAAAACATGTTCTTTTTAGAAAATATGAGTGTTTCCTTATTTCACCATCTCTCTGTGTTATATTTCTGATTACAGTAATTATTTTTTAGCAGGTGTCAGTTCTCTGTACAACTGATATTAGTGATGTTTAAATAAAGGATTCAGTTTCCGCCAAATGTCTTGTCCCTTCCACAGACTCTTTAAGGTGAATGTTGATCTTTTTATTAGTTGCTCACTTATCCACATGATTAATCCTTTAGGATTCTCAGATGAATACCATCTGGTTTGTCTAATACGCTGTAATCTAGTCACTTGAGCTGATGTCCCACCTTTTAAATAGACTTTAGAAAGCAGAGCTGGTTATCTGCAATGATCATGCTATTAGAACCCCCTTGTCACAACTCATCGACTCAAGAAAGAATAATTTTCCCTTCTGGTATTTAGATTAACATAGATTAACAAAGACCTGGAAGCAACAAGATCCAAAGACGACACTCCAAACATCTCTAGTCTTAATTGTTTCTGTCCATGAAAACACCATTGAGTTCATTACTGTGCAACATAATGAAGAAATGTATCCTATGCATTTTAAAACATTATTTTTCTTTGATACAGCCCACCAAAAAAAGGAAAGTACTTAGAAACACTCATCAGACATTTGTGAAAGACATAAAGATCCAAATTTCATAACAGGAAAACCCTGTCAAGTAAACACTGATCAGTGGGGAAAAAAATGAAAGTTGAATAAATCATTCATAGCTGCAAAACTCACTTATTGTATTTATGAATTTGGGACCTACCTTTCACAGAAAGTGCTTAAATGTTTTGCAGTCAACATTACTCCCCAGTAGATTAGGAAGAGAGGCAGGGAGTGGCTAAGAGTGTGGTGAAGAACAAATAGCAAGTGGCTTATGCGGGATTACCTGTGCAAGTAACATGGTCTCCAGTAAGGAAGGGGACTAGGATCCGGCAGTTTCTGCATGCTAAGAACATCACTATTCTGTACACATCACTGACATTTTCAACACAGTAATTTAAAATCTATCTAGATGTTCTAATGATAATCCATTGATATGCATCTGATTGTGATTGCATATATATATACATACACAAATACATATGTAACATAGTTCATGAAGCATTTTTTGATGACGATGCTATGTGTGTATGTGTGTGTGTGTGTGTGTGTGTGTGTGTGTGTGTATGATATGACTTTTAAAGGTCTTTGCTAAATGGTCCTCATTAAAGAAAGCTTTAAGTAAATATGGACACATTACTCATGTAACTACCCACCATACTAGATCTGAACAAACATAAACTGTTAAAATATCTTTTGGATCAGTTATTAAAATAATCTGAGAAATGCTGCATAATATTGTAGTATAGTTAACTAGACACTGGTTAAGGATGTTTCTATATTATTTAAAGTATGGATGTCTTTGTAATTGGTTAAGATGCCAGATTGCAACATGGTCACTGTTTCTTATAACTTATCAAAGAGATTCATGCTTTGTAACTTTTTAATTTTAAGTTGAAGATTTATTTGAACTGACATTTTATAGGTTTTTCTATAATTAATTCCTTTGAGGTCAGATTTCATGGACACAGAATTCCTTTTAAATTAACCTGTCCTATAGCAATATCTTTACTGTTGGAATGAATGGTTAAGGAAAAAATTAATCTTGTTCAAGTAGGATTCTCAGTTTCAGGCATTGTTTGTTTCATTCATTTGAAATTTTCCAAAGAAACCAAATATCTTAAAAGTAGATACTTTGGAGTCAA